>NC_053391.1:602956699-603682752 GCF_905171765.1 Bufo bufo | reverse complement strand
TGTATTTAGTGTCCGTCAAAGCACAGTTTTTGTTCTGGGTTGAATTTCAATTCCCAAATTAGCAATTCCCTAAATCAGTGGTTTCTGCTGTAGCAGGCTAAGTTTAAATCTATCCATAAAAGGGTATATTACATTGAAGGTGCTGATAGGGTCATTCTCAATAACTTCACACGCTACCGTGCATCTCCAAGTGTAATTCTGTCCGTAAAGGGATACCTGTCATCCATCCAGGGCTTAAATACTAGGCCTACAATTTATATTCAGCTAAATCTGTGGTTACTGCTGTGGCTGGTAAAGTTATTTAGTGTCCGTCAAAGCACAGTTTTTGTTCTGGGTTGAATTTCAATTCCCAAATTAGCAATTCCATAAATCAGTGGTTTCTGTAGTAGCAGGCCAAGTTTAAATCTATCCATAAAAGGGTATATTACATTGAAGGTGCTGATAGGGTCATCCTCAATAACTTCACACGCTACCGTGCATTTCCAAGTCTAATTCTGTCCGTAAAAGGGATACCTGTCATCCAGGCCCTAAATACTAGGCCTACAATTTATATTCAGCTAAATCCGAGGTTACTGCTGTGGCTGGTAAAGTTATTTAGTGTCCGTCAAAGCACAGTTTTTGTTCTAGGTTGAATTTCAATTCCCAAATTAGCAATTCCATAAATCAGTGGTTTCTGTAGTAGCAGGCCAAGTTTAAATCTATCCATAAAAGGGTATATTACATTGAAGGTGCTGATAGGGTCATTCTCAATAACTTCACATGCTACTGTGCATCTCCAAGTGTAATTCTGTCCGTAAAGGGATACCTGTCATCCATCCAGGGCCTAAATACTAGTCCTACAATTTATATTCAGCTAAATCTGTGGTTACTGCTGTGGCTGTATTAGTGTAATATGGTACCTAAATAGATAGCCAGATAGTGTTAGGTCCCTGTAAAAAAAAGGCCTGAATTTGAATTCAATACATTGGGCCAAATAATTTTTTTCTTATTGTGGTGAACGGTAACAATGAGGAAAACATCTAGTAAGGGACGCGGACATGGTCGTGGTGGTGTTAGTGGACCCTCTGGTTCTGGGAGAGGACGTGGCCGTTCTGCCACAGCCACACGTCCTAGTGAACCAACTACCTCAGGTCCCAGTAGCCGCCAGAATTTACAGCGATATTTGGTGGGGCCCAATGCCGTTCTAAGGATGGTGAGGCCTGAGCAGGTACAGGCATTAGTCAATTGGGTGGCTGACAGTGGATCCAGCACGTTCACATCATCTCCCACCCAGTCTTCTGCAGAAAGCGCACAGATGGCGCCTGAATACCAAGCCTATCAGTCTGTCACATCACCCCCATGCATACCAGGGAAACTGTCTGTGCCTCAAGTTATGCAGCAGTCTCTCTGCTGTTTGAAGACTCTGCTGGCAGGGTTTCCCAAGGGCATCCACCTAGCCCTTCCCCAGCGGTGGAAGACATAGAATGCACTGACTGACGCACAACCACTTATGTTTCCTGATGATGAGGACATGGGAATACAACCTCAGCGCGTCTCTGATGATGTCGAAACACAGGTGCCAACTGCTGCGTCTTTCTGCAGTGTGCAGACTGAACAGGAGGTCAGGAAGGAAGAGTGGGTGGAAGACGATGCAGGGAACGATGAGGTCCTAGACCCCACATGGAATGAAGGTCGTGCCACTGACTTTCAGAGTTCAGAGGAAGAGGCAGTGGTGAGACTGAGCCAACAGCGTAGCAAAAGAGGAAGCAGGGGGCAAAAGCAGAACACCCGCTATACCCAATACCACTTCTATGTCTCCTTGAGAAAACACTTAGGGCGATGATGGAAGAGGAGGTGGCCAAGGAGGAGGAGGAGGAAGAGGGGTCATTTTTAGCACTTTCAGGCCAGTCTCTTAGTAGTGACTCAGAGGGAGGTTTTTTGCAACAGCAGAGGCCAGCTACAAATGTGGCCAGACAGGGCCCACTACTGGAGGACGAGGAGGACGAGGATGAGGAGGAGGTGGAGGAGGAGGAGGATGAAGCATTTTCACAGCGGGGTGGCACCCAACGCAGCTGGGGCCCATCACTGGTGCGTGGCTAGGGGGAAACGCAGGACGATGACGATACGCCTCCCACAGAGGACAGCTTGTCCTTACCTCTGGGCAGCCTGGCACACATGAGCGACTACATGCTGCAGTGCCTGCGCAACGACAGCAGAGTTGCCCACATTTTAACGTGTGCGGACTACTGGGTTGCCACCCTGCTGGATCCCCGATACAAAGACAATGTGCCCACCTTACTTCCTGTACTGGAGCGTGATAGAAATATGCGCGAGTACAAGCGCACGTTGGTAGACGCGCTACTGAGAGCATACCCAAATGTCACAGGGGAACAAGTGCAAGCCCAAGGCGAAGGCAGAGGAGGAGCAAGAGGTCGCCAACGCAGCTGTGTCACGGCCAGCTCCTCTGAGGGCAGGGTTAGCATGGCAGAGATGTGGAAAAGTTTTGTCACCACGCCACAGCTAACTGCACCACCACCTGATACGGAACGTGTTAGCAGGAGGCAACATTTCACTAACATGGTGGAACAGTACGTGTGCACACCCCTCGACGTACTGACTGATGGTTCGACCCCATTCAACTTTTGGGTCTCCAAATTGTCCACGTGGCCAGAGCTAGCCTTTTATGCCTTGGAGGTGCTGACCTGCCCGGCTGCAAGCGTTTTGTCTGAACGTGTATTCAGCACGGCAGGGGGCGTCATTACAGACAAACGCAGCCGCCTGTCTACAGCCAATGTGAACAAGCTGACGTTCATAAAAATGAACCAGGCATGGATCCAACAGGACCTGTCCATCCCTTGTGCAGATTAGACTTTTCCAACTACCTCCCCTTAACCATATATTCTTGTACTCCAGGACACTTCCTCATTCAATCCCCTTTTTTTAATTTTACCATTATATTGCGGAGCAACCCAAAGTTGAATGAACCTCTCCTCTGCCTGGGTGCCGGGGCCTAAAAATATCTGACAATGGCCCGTTCCAGTGGTGGGTGACGTGAATCCTGATTATCTGCTATGACATGAAGCCTGAATCTCTGTTATGGGGCCTCTCTCCTCTGTCTGGGTGCCGAAACCTAAAAATATCTGACAATGGCCTGTTCCAGTGGTGGGTGACGTGAAGCCTGATTCTCTGCTATGACATGAAGCCTGAATCTCTGCTATGGGACCTCTCTCCTCTGTCTGGGTGTCGGGGCCTAAATATCTCACAGAGGCCTGTTCCAGTGGTGGGTGACATGAAGCCTGATTCTCTGCTATGGGACCTCTCTCCAATTGATATTGGTTAATATATATTTTTTTTTATTCATTTCCCTATCCACATTTGTTTGCAGGGGATTTAGGTACATTTTGATGCCTTTTGCAGCCCTCTAGCCCTTTCCTGGGCTATTTTACATCCTTTTTAGTGCCGAAAAGTTCGGGTCCCCATTGACTTCAATGGGTTTCGGGTTCAGGGCGAAGTTCGGGTCGAGTTCGGATCCCGAACCCGAACATTTTCGGGAAGTTCGGCCGAATTTCTCGAACCCGAACATCCATGTGTTCGCTCAACTTTAATTAGACGTGCATAAGTGACTGTCACATTTAGGCCACAAATACGGCTTTGTGGTGACTGGGGTGAAAAAACCCTCTGATATACTGCACATCTGGGATTAGACATGCATAAGTGAGTGTCACATTAAGGCCACAAATACGGCTTTGTGCTTACTGGGGTGAAAAAACCCTCTCATATACTGCACATCTGGGATTAGACATGCATAAGTGAGTGTCACATTTAGGCCAGAAATACGGCGTTTTGGTTACTAGGGTGAAAAAAACGTCTGATATACTGCACATCTGGGATTAGACGTGCATAAGTGACTGTCACATTTAGGCCAGAAATTCGGCTTTGTGCTTACTTGGGTGAAAAGTCCCTCTGATATACTGCACATCTGGGATTAGACGTGCATAATTGACTGTCACATTTAGGCCACAAATAGAGATGTCCCGAATAGTTCGCCGGCGAATAGTTCCCGGTAAACATAGCTTGTTCGCGTTCGCCGTGGCAGGCGAACATATGCAATGTTCGGTCCGCCCCCTATGCATCATTATTGAGTAAACTTTGACCCTGTACCTCACAGTCAGCAGCTACATTCCAGCCAATCAGCAGCAGACCTTACCTCCCAGACCCTCCCACCTCCTGGACAGCATCCATTTTAGATTCATTCGGAAGCTGCATTCTCAGTAAGAGGAGGGACAGTGCTGCTGATTCAATAGGGAAAGCGTTAGCTAGGGCAGTGTTCTGTGTAAACAGACTCATCTGCTGTAATGACAGCATCCTTGCAGCACCCCAAAAAGCCCTTTTCAGGGCTGGTACATCAGTCTGCTTTTTATTTAATTTTTTTATATTTATATAAATTGCAGTTGCCTGCTCATGTGTGAGAGGCTGCAGGCTCAGTCACAGACAGTACTGTGTGCACAACATTTATACAAGGTGTGACAGAAAATACCTCGCAGATAAAAAAAAATTCTATTTAATCTTTTTCTGTGATTTAATCACAGTTGCAAGCCAGTGTGTGTCAGGCCCACACAGACTGTATAGTGGCCACTGGCTAGGCCTCCACTCATACCGTTACAGGGTGTCACTCACTCAAATACCTTTCAGATAAAAAAAAATTCTATTTAATATTTTACTGTGATATAATGACATTTGCAAGCCCATGTGTGTCAGGCCCACACAGACTGTATTGTGGCCACTGGCTAGTGGCTAGGCCTCCACTCATACCGTTACATGGTGTCACTCACAAATACCTTTTAGATAAAAATAATAATATTTAATATTTTTCTGTGATATAATCCCAGTTGCAAGCCAGTGTGTGTCTGGCCCACAGACTGTACTGTGGCCACTGGCTAGCCCACCACTCATACCGTTACAGGGTGTCACTCACTCACAAATACCTTGTAGATAAAAAAAATTATATTTAATCTTTTTCTGTGATATAATCACAGTTGCAAGCCAGTGTGTGTCAGGCCCACACAGACTGTATTGTGGCCACTGGCTAGTGGCTAGGCCTCCACTCATACCGTTACAGGGTGTCACTCACTCACAAATACCTCGCAGATAAAAAAAAAATCTATTTAATCTTTTTCTGTGATATAATCACAGTTGCAAGCCAGTGTGTGTCAGGCCCACACAGACTGTACTGTGCCCATTGCCCACCACTTATATAGGGTGGCACAGTACCTTGCACGCATAGTAACACTTATCTAATAAAAAATGACAGAAGCAGGCCACCCCGCAGGGGCCGTCGTGGTCGTGGTGCTGTGATTTCCACTGGCCCTGGAATAATGCCCAGTGTTCAGAGGCCACGTACCCTGAACCCCAAAAATTCTGAGAAAATAGTTGACTAGCTTACACAGGACACCCAATCTTCAACAGCTTCCGCTAAGAACCTTGACGCACCATCCTCCTCCAGCTCAGCTTTGGTCACCTGCTCTCAAGTTACCACTCTACCGCCCGGCGCCACCACCACCACTACCACCACAGCCACCACAGCCGCTTCACTTGATCCCTCAGAGGAGTTATTTACACATCAGTTGGATGAAATTAGTGATGCGCAACCATTATTGCCAGAGGATGGAGATAACAGGGATATGTCTCAGTCAGGCAGCATTACACACATGGACGTACAGTGTGATGATGATGATGATGTTGTACCCGCTGCTGCTTCCTTTGCTGAGGTGTCAGATACAAGTGAAGTGGTTGATGATGACGAAGTGTCCGTGGATGCCACGTGGGTGCCTGCTCGAAGATAAGAAGTAGAGGGGGAAAGTTCAGAAGGGGAGACAGAGAGAAGGAGGAGACGAGTTGGAAGCAGGGGGAGGTCGTCGCAAGGAGCTAGTGGCACAGTCAGACAGCATGTATCGGCACCCGGAGTCAGCCAGACATCACGCCAATCAACGCATGCTGTTGCCAACACCAGAATGCTGTCATTGCAAAGCTCAGCAGTGTGGCATTTTTTTTGTGTGTCTGCCTCTGAAAACAGCGATGCCATTTGCAATCTGTGCCAAAAGAAACTGAGTCGTGGGAAATCCAACACCCACCTAGGTACAACTGCTTTGCGAAGGCACATGATCGCACATCACAAACGCCTATGGGATCAACACATGATGACGAATAGAAGCAGCACACAAGCTCAAAGCACACCATCCTCCTCCTGGTCCAGCATCTTCAGCCACGTCAACCACTGCTGTCCTCCTTGCCCCTTCTCAACCACCCGCCACTCCGCCTCTCACCTTCAGCAGTTCCATCTCATCTGCCCACAGTCAGGTGTATGTAATGGAAATGTTTGAGCGTAGGAAGCCAATGTCACAGAGTCACCCCCTTGCCCGGCGTCTGACAGCTGGCTTTACAGAACTCTTAGCCCGCCAGCTTTTACCATACCAGCTGGTGGAGTCTGAGGCCTTCAAAAAATTTGTCGCTATTGGGACACCACAGTGGAAGGCACCCGGACAAAATTTTCTTTAAAAAAAGGCAATCCCAAAACTCTACTCAGTGATTGAAAAGGAAGTCATGGCATCTCTGGCATACAGTGTTGGGGCAAGGGTCCATCTGACCACTGATACCTGGTCTGCAAAGCACGGTCAGGGCAGGTATATCACCTATACTGCGCATTGGGTCAACCTGCTGACGGCTGCCAAGGCTCTGCAGCGGAGTTGGTGACACCGCCACGACTTGCAGGCAGGCCTACTGCCACCTCCTCTACTCCTCCAACTCCATCCTCTTCGATAACCTCCTCGGCTGAGTCCTCTTCTGCTGCAACTTCTGGCTGCACATCAACTGAATCCCCCCAGCTCCCCAGGGGCTATTCCACATCCCGGATATGACAGTGTCACGCTGTCTTGGGGTTGACTTGCCTGAAAGCAGAGAGCCACACCGGACTAGCACTCCTGTCCGCCCTGAATGCACAGGTGGATCAGTGGCTAACCCCGCACCAACTGGAGATCGGCAAAGTGGTGTGTGACAATGGAAGCAATTTGTTGGCGGCATTGAATTTGGGCAAGTTGTCACATGTGCCGTGCATGGCACATGTGTTGAATCTCATCGTACAACGCTTTGTGTTTAAGTGCCCAGGCTTACAGGATGTCCTCAAGCAGGCCAGGAAGGTGTGTGGCCATTTCAGGCGTTCCTACACGACCATGGCGCACTTTTCAAACATTCAGCGCCGAAACAACATGCCAGTGAGGCGCTTGATTTGCGAAAGCCCGACACGTTGGAATTCAACACTCCCAATGTTCGACCGCCTGCTCCAACAAGAAAAAGCCATCAATGAGTATTTGTATGACCAGGGTGCTAGGACAGCCTCTGCGGAGCTGGGAATTTTTTTGCCACGTTACTAGACGCTCATGCGCAATGCCTATAGGCTCATGCGTCCTTTTGAGGAGGTGATAAACCTAGTCAGTCGCACTGAAGGCACCATCAGCGAACTCATCCCATTTGTTTTCTTCCTGGAGCGTGCCCTGGGAAGAGTGCTGGATCAGGCTGTAGATGAGCGTGAAGAGGAAGAGGAAAAGTTGTGGTCACCATCACCACCAGAAACAGCCTTGTCATCATCGCTTGCCGGACCTGCGGCAATGCTGCAAGAGGAGTATTAGGAAGAGGAGTCAGGGGAGGAATGTGGCTTTGAGGAGGATGAAGACCAACCACAGCAGGCATCCCAGGGTGCTCGTTGTTGTCAATGAACAACAGACGAATGAATGAACAACAGACCGTCAATGACATCAGTGAGGACAAGGAACGGGAAATGAGTAGCTCGGCATCCAACCTTGTGCAAATGGGGTCTTTCATGCTGTCATGTCTGTTGAGGGACCCTCATATAAAAAGGATGAAGGAGAACGACCTGTACTGGATGGCCACGCTACTAGACCCCCGGTATAAGCAGAAAGTGGCGGAAATGTTACCAAATTACCGAAAGTCAGAAAGGATGCAGCAGTTTAAAACAAAACTAAAAAATATGCTTTACACAGCTTATAAGGGGGATGTCACAGCACAACGGGAATCTAACAGGGGAAGAGTTGAAAGTAATCCTCCTCCTACCACGAACACGGCGGCAAGGACAGGACGCTTTACAGATGTGTTGTTGATGGAGGACAGGCAGAGCTTTTTCAGTCCTACACATCGCCACAGCCCTTCGGGATCCAGCCTTAGAGAACGACTCGACCGACAGGTAGCAGACTACCTCGCCTTAACTGCAGATATCGATACTCTGAGGAGCGATGAACTTCTTGACTACTGGATGTGCAGGCTTGACCTGTGGCCTGAGCTATCCCAGTTTGCAATAGAACTTCTGGCCTGACCCGCTTTAAGTGTCCTGTCAGAAACGACTTTCAGTGCAGCAGGATGCATTGTCACTGACAAAAGAAGTCGCCTCGGTCAAAAAAGTGTTGATTACCTCACCTTCATTAAGATGAATGAGGCATGGGGGATACGTTTGACCAACAAAAGGCCCGATGACATGCCTTGGCCTCAAAATGGTCCCCACACTGCTGTATTTAATGTCTGCATACCGGATGACTTTCGTGAATTCTCTGCCACCAACTAGGGTTCAAGCCGCAATGTTTTAGTCACCTTTCTGCCTTGAAAAGATAAATTTTTCCGGCCGCTGCTACAACAGCGGCTGCAACAATAACATTATTTTTCAGGCATGTGTATATGCCTAATTTTTCTGGCCTCTGGTGCTGCACTATGGCTGCAAAAACAAAAAAAAGGCACATACAAGTGTCAATTCCCCTTTGTGATCGTTACCTTGTTGTGGTGAAGGGGCTTGCGTATCACAATGAAGCGAACATCACCTCTATGAGTGTGTTGGCAATGTTGCCACACCCCAGATGATAAGGCCGTTGCTTCATTATGATCAGACCAAAAGCGATCGGCTGGATAATTTTTCATAGAAAAAACATACATTTTTTTTTTTTACGTTGCATGGGTGGGTTTTTAATACATAAAGCAAAAAAATCATAATAAAGTCTCTTAATAGTTTATTAGAAATAATGCAGACAATTAAAAAAATCCCCATCAATTCCAATACAAAGCAAGTACAAAGCTCAGAACTGAATTATTGCAGGATGTCGTAATGGTTCGTTAATTCGACAATGGTTAATCAATTCGACACACGTCCCCGGATAGGGGACGTAACAGGGATTAAACTGACAGGAATACTACTAGTTAAGACACCACTCATATAGGGTGTCACAGCACATTGCTCCGTGCACGCGCAGTGCCCCAACTTGGGAGTAAGAGGACCGACCAAGCTGCTTTTTCCATCTCCCGGTTTTTAAAATCAATTCAGTTTGGTGTATCGGAGTTTGGTCTGTCACTGTGAAGGCAGTCGAAGGTACCCGGCCTAAACTTTTTTTCACAATAGGCAATCCCTGATATGGGACGTAACAGGGAATAAACTGATGAGAATAGTACTACAGAAAATACCACTCATATCGAGTGTGACAGTAAATTGCATGGCGTAGACGCAGTGACCGTGGCGTGGATTCAAACAAAGGGGAGGGAGCCAGCGTTTTTTTAACCATCTCCCCGTTTGAAAAATCCATTTAATAAATGGACCCCAGATTGGGGACGTAACAGGGATTAAACTGATGAGAATAGTACTACAGAAAATACCACTCACGGGTGTGACAGTAAATTCAAACAAAGGGGAGGAAGCCAGCGTTTTTTTAACCATCTCCCCGTTCGAAAGATCTATTTATTAAATAAATCCCAGATTAAGGACCATACAGGGATTACACTGATGAGAATAGTACTACAGAAAATACCACTCATATCGAGTGTGACAGTAAATTGCATGGCGTAGACGCAGTGACCGTGGCATGGATTCAAACAAAGGGGAGGGAGCCAGCGTTTTTTTAACCATCTCACCGTTCGAAAAATCCATTTAATAAATGGACCCCAGATTGGGGACGTAACAGGGATTAAACTGATGAGAATAGTACTACAGAAAATACCACTCACGGGTGTGACAGTAAATTGCACGGCGCAAACGCAGTGACCGTGGAGTGAATTCAAACAAAGGGGAGGAAGCCAGCGTTTTTTTAACCATCTCCCCGTTCGAAAGATCTATTTAATAAATAAATCCCAGATTAAGGACCATACAGGGATTACACTGATGAGAATAGTACTACAGAAAATACCACTCATATCGAGTGTGACAGTAAATTGCATGGCGTAGATGCAGTGACCGTGGCGTGGATTCAAACAAAGGGGAGGGAGCCAGCGTTTTTTTAACCATCTCCCCGTTCGAAAAATCCATTTAATAAATGGACCCCAGATTGGGGACGTAACAGGGATTAAACTGATGAGAATAGTACTACAGAAAATACCACTCACGGGTGTGACAGTAAATTGCACGGCGCAGACGCAGTGACCGTGGAGTGAATTCAAACAAAGGGGAGGAAGCCAGCGTTTTTTTAACCATCTCCCCGATCGAAAGATCTATTTAATAAATAAATCCCAGATTAAGGACCATACAGGGATTACACTGATGAGAATAGTACTACAGAAAATACCACTCATATCGAGTGTGACAGTAAATTGCATGGCGTAGACGCAGTGACCGTGGCGTGGATTCAAACAAAGGGAAGGGAGCCAGCATTTTTTTAACCATCTCCCGTTCGAAAAATCCATTTAATAAATGGACCCCAGATTGGGGACGTAACAGGGATTAAACTGATGAGAATAGTACTACAGAAAATACCACTCACGGGTGTGACAGTAAATTGCACGGCACAGACGCAGTGACCGTGGAGTGAATTCAAACAAAGGGGAGGAAGCCAGCGTTTTTTTAACCATCTCCCCGTTCGAAAGATCTATTTAATAAATAAATCCCAGATTAAGGACCATACAGGGATTACACTGATGAGAATAGTACTACAGAAAATACCACTCATATCGAGTGTGACAGTAAATTGCATGGCGTAGACGCAGTGACCGTGGCATGGATTCAAACAAAGGGGAGGGAGCCAGCGTTTTTTTAACCATCTCCCCGTTCGAAAAATCCATTTAATAAATGGACCCCAGATTGGGGACGTAACAGGGATTAAACTGATGAGAATAGTACTACAGAAAATACCACTCACGGGTGTGACAGTAAATTGCACGGCGCAAACGCAGTGACCGTGGAGTTAATTCAAACAAAGGGGAGGAAGCCAGCGTTTTTTAACCATCTCCCCGTTCGAAAGATCTATTTAATAAATAAATCACAGATTAAGGACCATACAGGGATTACACTGATGAGAATAGTACTACAGAAAATACCACTCATATCGAGTGTGACAGTAAATTGCATGGTGTAGACGCAGTGACCGTGGCGTGGATTCAAACAAAGGGGAGGGAGCCAGCGTTTTTTTAACCATCTCCCCGTTCGAAAAATCCATTTAATAAATGGACCCCAGATTGGGGACGTAACAGGGATTAAACTGATGAGAATAGTACTACAGAAAATACCACTCACGGGTGTGACAGTAAATTGCACGGCGCAGACGCAGTGACCGTGGAGTGAATTCAAACAAAGGGGAGGAAGCCAGCGTTTTTTTAACCATCTCCCCGATCGAAAGATCTATTTAATAAATAAATCCCAGATTAAGGACCATACAGGGATTACACTGATGAGAATAGTACTACAGAAAATACCACTCATATCGAGTGTGACAGTAAATTGCATGGCGTAGACGCAGTGACCGTGGCGTGGATTCAAACAAAGGGGAGGGAGCCAGCGTTTTTTTCAACCATCTCCCCGTTCGAAAAATCCATTTAATAAATGGACCCCAGATTGGGGACGTAACAGGGATTAAACTGATGAGAATAGTACTACAGAAAATACCACTCACGGGTGTGACAGTAAATTGCACGGCGCAGACACGGTGACCGTGGAGTGAATTCAAACAAAGGGGAGGAAGCCAGCGTTTTTTTAACCATCTCCCCGTTCGAAAGATCTATTTAATAAATGGATCCCAGATTAAGGACCATACAGGGATTACACTGATGAGAATAGTACTACAGAAAATACCACTCACGGGTGTGACAGTAAATTGCACGGCGCAGACGCAGTGACCGTAGCGTGTATTCAAACAAAGGAGAGGGAGCCAGCGTTTTTTTAACCATCTCCCCGTTCGAAAAATCTAATTAATAAATGGACCCTAGATTGGGGACGTAACAGGGATTAAACTGATGAGAAGAGAGAACTACAGAAAATACCACTCATATCGGGTGTGACAGTAAATTGCACGGTGCAGACGCAGTGACCGAGGCGTGGATTCAAACAAAGGGGAGGGAGCCAGCGTTTTTTAAACCATCTCCCCGTTCGAAAAATCAATTTAATAAATGGATCCCAGATTAAGGATCATACAGGGATTACACTGATGAGAATAGTACTACAGAAAATACCACTCACGGGTGTGACAGTATATTGCACGGTGCAGACGCAGTGACCGTGGCATGGATTCAAACAAAGGGGAGGGAGCCAGCGTTTTTTTTAACCATCTCCCCGTTCGAAAAATCGCTTTAATAAATGGACCCCAGATTGGGGACGTAACAGGGATTACACTGATGAGAAGAGAGAACTACAGAAAATACCACTCATATCGGGTGTAACAGTAAATTGCACGGTGCAGACGCAGTGACCGTGACGTGGATTCAAACAAAGGGGAGGGAGCCAGCGTTTTTTTAACCATCTCCCCGTTCGAAAAATCCATTTAATAAATTGATCCCAGATTGGGGACCATGCAGGGATTAAACAGATGAGAATAGTACTACAGAAAATACCACTCACGGGTGTGACAGTAAATTGCACGGCACAGACGCAGTGACCGTGGCGTGGATTCAAACAAAGGGGAGGAGCCAGTGTTTTTTTAACCATCTCCCCGTTTGAAAAATCTATTTAATAAATGGACCCCAGATTGGGGACGTAACAGGGATTAAACTGATGAGAAGAGAGAACTACAGAAAATACCACTCATATCGGGTGTGACAGTAAATTGCACGGTGCAGACGCAGTGACCGTGGCGTGGATTCAAACAAAGGGGAGGGAGCCAGCGTTTTTTTAACCATCTCCCCGTTCGAAAAATAAATTTAATAAATGGATCCCAGATTAAGGACCCTACAGGGATTACACTGATGAGAATAGTACTACAGAAAATTAGAGATGGCCCGAACTATCCGACGGCGAACAGTTCCCGGCGAACATAGCTTGTTCGCGTTCGCCTCTGCCGGGCGAACACATGCGATGTTCGGTCCGCCCCCTATACATCATCATTGAGCAAACTTTGACCCTGTACCTCACAGTCAGCAGACACATTCCAGCCAATCAGCAGCATACCCTCCCTCCCAGACCCTCCCACCTCCTGCACAGCATCCATTTTAGATTCATTCTGAAGCTGCAGTCTTAGTGAGAGGAGGGAGACTGTAACTGCTGCTGATTTAATTGGGAAATCGATAGCTAGGCTAGTGAATTCAGTGTCCACTCCAGTCCTGAAAGACTCATCTGATCTCTGCTGTAAGGACAGCGTCCTGACAGCACCCCAAAAAGCCCTTTTTAGGGCTGCAACATTAGTCTGCTTTTTTTTTTTCCTTTATATACATATTGCAGTTGCCTGGCCTGCCTGTGTGTGAGGAGCTGCAGGCCCACAGACTGTAGTGTGCCCACTGCCAGTGCTCACCCCTGTCATTCCGTGTGGCACAGGACTTTGCTTAAAAAAAGGCACTTAATTTTTACACTTTAATCTAAGGTTAGTTGCCTGCCAGTGTGTGTCAGGCTGACTTCCACTGACTGTAGTGTGCCCACTGCCAGTGCCCACCACTCATACCGGCTGGCACAGGACTTTGCATAAAAAAGGCATTTAATTTTTACACTTTAGTGTAATTTCAGCTGCTTGCCTGCTGCTAGTGTGTGTCAGGCCGACTTCAACTGACTGTAGTGTGCCCACTGCCAGTGCCCACCCCTGTCATCCCGTGTGGCACAGGACTTTGCTTAAAAAAAAGGCACTTCATTTTTACACTTTAATCTAAGGTTAGTTGCCTGCCAGTGTGTGTCAGGCCGACTTCAACTGACTGTAGTGTGCCCACTGCCAGTGCCCACCCCTGTCATCCCGAGTGGCACAGGACTTTGCTTAAAAAATAGGCACTTAATTTTTACACTTTAATCTAAGGTTAGTTGCCTGCCAGTGTGTGTCAGGCTGACTTCCACTGACTGTAGTGTGCCCACTGCCAGTGCCCACCACTCATACCGGCTGGCACAGGACTTTGCTTAAAAAAAAGGCACTTCATTTTTACACTTTAATCTAAGGTTAGTTGCCTGCCAGTGTGTGTCAGGCCGACTTCAACTGACTGTAGTGTGCCCACTGCCAGTGCCCACCCCTGTCATCCCGAGTGGCACAGGACTTTGCTTAAAAAATAGGCACTTAATTTTTACACTTTAATCTAAGGTTAGTTGCCTGCCAGTGTGTGTCAGGCTGACTTCCACTGACTGTAGTGTGCCCACTGCCAGTGCCCACCACTCATACCGGCTGGCACAGGACTTTGCTTAAAAAAGGCATTTAATTTTTACACTTTAATGTAATTTCAGCTGCTTGCCTGCTGCTAGTGTGTGTCAGGCCGACTTCAACTGACTGTAGTGTGCCCACTGCCAGTGCCCACCCCTGTCATACCGAGTGGCACAGGACTTTGCTTAAAAAATAGGCACTTAATTTTTACACTTTAATCTAAGGTTAGTTGCCTGCCAGTGTGTGTCAGGCTGACTTCCACTGACTGTAGTGTGCCCACTGCCAGTGCCCACCACTCATACCGGCTGGCACAGGACTTTGCATAAAAAAGGCATTTAATTTTTACACTTTAGTGTAATTTCAGCTGCTTGCCTGCTGCTAGTGTGTGTCAGGCCGACTTCAACTGACTGTAGTGTGCCCACTGCCAGTGCCCACCCCTGTCATCCCGTGTGGCACAGGACTTTGCTTAAAAAAAAGGCACTTCATTTTTACACTTTAATCTAAGGTTAGTTGCCTGCCAGTGTGTGTCAGGCCGACTTCAACTGACTGTAGTGTGCCCACTGCCAGTGCCCACCCCTGTCATCCCGAGTGGCACAGGACTTTGCTTAAAAAATAGGCACTTAATTTTTACACTTTAATCTAAGGTTAGTTGCCTGCCAGTGTGTGTCAGGCTGACTTCCACTGACTGTAGTGTGCCCACTGCCAGTGCCCACCACTCATACCGGCTGGCACAGGACTTTGCATAAAAAAGGCATTTAATTTTTACACTTTAGTGTAATTTCAGCTGCTTGCCTGCTGCTAGTGTGTGTCAGGCCGACTTCAACTGACTGTAGTGTGCCCACTGCCAGTGCCAACCACTGATACCGGGTGGCACAGTAGCTTGCCGATAAATAAGGCATTTAATTTTTAGACAGTAGTCTAAATTCAGTTGCTTGCCTGCTGCCAGTGTGTGTCAGGCCCGCTTCCACTGACTGTAGTGTGCCCACTGCCAGTGCCAACCACTGATACCGGGTGGCACAGTAGCTTGCCGATAAATAAGGCATTTAATTTTTAGACAGTAGTCTAAATTCAGTTGCTTGCCTGCTGCCAGTGTGTGTCAGGCCCTCTTCCACTGACTGTAGTGTGCCCACTGCCAGTGCCAACCACTCATACCGGGTGGCACAGTAGCTTGCCGATAAATAAGGCATTTAATTTTTAGACAGTAGTCTAAATTCAGTTGCTTGCCTGCTGCCAGTGTGTGTCAGGCCCTCTTCCACTGACTGTAGTGTGCCCACTGCCAGTGCCAACCACTCATACCGGGTGGCACAGTAGCTTGCCGATAAATAAGGCATTTAATTTTTACACTTTAGTGTAATTTCAGTTGCTTGCCTGCTGCCAGTGTGTGTCAGGCCCGCTTCTACTGACTGTAGTGTGCCCACTGCCAGTGCCAACCACTGATACCATCTCCCCGTTCGAAAAATCTATTCAATAAATGGCACCCAGATTGGGGACGTTAGAGGGATTAAACTGATGAGAATAGTACTACAGAAAATACCACTCATATCGGGTGTGACAGTAAATTGCACGGCGCAGACGCAGTCACCGTGGATAAAAACAAAGGGGAGGGAGCCAGCGTTTTTTTAACCATCTCCCCGTTCGAAAAATCAATTCAATTGACCTTTCGGGGACCCTTGGTGTTGTACGTGGCTGGGTGGAGGAAGAAACCTTCAATGACATCACCGGGACGTGGCTAGCTTGGTATCCAACCTTGTGCAAATGGGGAGTTTGCGGTTGTGCAAATGAACTGTTTGCGGTGCATTAAAAGGGGAGTTTGGTCTGTCAATGTCTGTGATGCGGGCGTAACCCTTACACTACCTGATCGATACAACATCATACCTGATCGTATACACACACTGGATGTTTTAAAGCACGTTATTCCAAACAATTTAGGAATGTTAGTTGATTTATGCCCTTTATGGATTAAAACCCGACTCTGCGTCCACTACGTAATTTTCCATGGGAGTTTTGCCATAGATCCCCCTCCGGCATGCCACAGTCCAGGTGTTAGACCCCTTGAAACAACTTTCTCATCACTATTGTGGCCAGAAAGAGTCCCTGTGGGTTTTAAAATTCGCCTGTCTATTGAAGTCTATGGCGGTTCGCCCGGTTCGCCAGTTCGCGAACATTTGCGGAAGTTCTCGTTCGCTGTTCGCGAACTGAAAATTTTATGTTCGCGACATCACTACAGAAAATACCACTCACGGGTGTGACAGTAAATTGCACGGGGCAGACGCAGTGACCGTGGCGTGGATTCAAACAAAGGGGAGGGAGCCAGCGTTTTTTAAACCATCTCCCCGTTCGAAAAATCAATTTAATAAATGGATCCCAGATTAAGGATCATACAGGGATTACACTGATGAGAATAGTACTACAGAAAATACCACTTACGGGTGTGACAGTATATTGCACGGTGCAGACGCAGTGACCGTGGCATGGATTCAAACAAAGGGGAGGGAGCCAGCGTTTTTTTAACCATCTCCCCGTTCGAAAAATCGATTTAATAAATGGACCCCAGATTGGGGACGTAACAGGGATTACACTGATGAGAAGAGAGAACTACAGAAAATACCACTCATATCGGGTGTAACAGTAAATTGCACGGTGCAGACGCAGTGACCGTGACGTGGATTCAAACAAAGGGGAGGGAGCCAGCGTTTTTTTAACCATCTCCCCGTTCGAAAAATCCATTTAATAAATTGATCCCAGATTGGGGACCATGCAGGGATTAAACAGATGAGAATAGTACTACAGAAAATACCACTCACGGGTGTGACAGTAAATTGCACGGCACAGACGCAGTGACCGTGGCGTGGATTCAAACAAAGGGGAGGAGCCAGTGTTTTTTTAACCATCTCCCCGTTTGAAAAATCAATTTAATAAATGAACCCCAGATTGGGGACGCAACAGGGATTAAACTGATGAGAATAGTACTACAGAAAATACCACTCATATCGGGTGTGACAGTAAATTGCACGGCGTAGACGCAGTGACCGTGGCGTGGATGCAAACAAAGGGGAGGGAGCCAGCTTTTTTTTTAACCATCTCCCCGTTCGAAAAATCTAATTAATAAATGGACCCCAGATTGGGGACGTAACAGGGATTAAACTAATGAGAAGAGAGAACTACAGAAAATACCACTCATATCGGGTGTGACAGTAAATTGCACGGTGCAGACGCAGTGACCGTGGCGTGGATTCAAACAAAGGGGAGGGAGCCAGCGTTTTTTTAACCATCTCCCCGTTCGAAAAATCAATTTAATAAATGGATCCCAGATTAAGGACCATACAGGGATTACACTGATGAGAATAGTACTACAGAAAATACCACTCACGGGTGTGACAGTAAATTGCACGGCGCAGATGCAGTGACCGTGGCGTGGATTCAAACAAAGGGGAGGGAGCCAGCGTTTTTTTTAACCATCTCCCCGTTTGAAAAATCAATTTAATAAATGGACCCCAGATTGGGGACGTAACAGGGATTAAACTGATGAGAAGAGAGAACTACAGAAAATACCACTCATATCGGGTGTGACAGTAAATTGCACGGTGCAGACGCAGTGACCGTGGCGTGGATTCAAACAAAGGGGAGGGAGCCAGCGTTTTTTTAACCATCTCCCCGTTCGAAAAATCAAGTTAATAAATGGATCCCAGATTAAGGACCATACAGGGATTACACTGATGAGAATAGTACTACAGAAAATACCACTCACGGGTGTGACAGTAAATTGCACGGCGCAGACGCAGTGACCGTGGCGTGGATTCAAACAAAGGGGAGGGAGCCAGCGTTTTTTTAACCATCTCCCCGTTCGAAAAATCTATTTAATAAATGGACCCCAGATTGGGGACGTAACAGGGATTAAACTGATGAGAAGAGAGAACTACAGAAAATACCACTCATATCGGGCGTGACAGTAAATTGCACGGTGCAGACGCAGTGACCGTGGCGTGGATTCAAACAAAGGGGAGGGAGCCAGCGTTTTTTTAACCATCTCCCCGTTCGAAAAATCCATTTAATAAATTGATCCCAGATGGGGGACCATGCGGGGATTAAACAGATGAGAATAGTACTACAGAAAATACCACTCACGGGTGTGACAGTAAATTGCACGGCACAGACGCAGTGACCGTGGCGTGGATTCAAACAAAGGGGAGGGAGCCAGTGTTTTTTTAACCATCTCCCCGTTCGAAAAATCAATTTAATAAATGGACCCCAGATTGGGGACGTAACAGGGATTAAATTGATGAGAATAGTACTACAGAAAATACCACTCATATCGGGTGTGACAGTAAATTTCACGGCGTAGACGCAGTGACCGTGGCATGGATGCAAACAAAGGGGAAGGAGCCAGCGTTTTTTTAACCATCTCCCCGTTCGAAAAATCGAATTAATAAATGGACCCCAGATTGGGGACGTAACAGGGATTAAACTGATGAGAAGAGAGAACTACAGAAAATACCACTCATATCGGGTGTGACAGTAAATTGCACGGTGCAGACGCGGTGACCGTGGCGTGGATTCAAACAAAGGGGGGGGAGCCAGCGTTTTTTTAACCATCTCCCCGTTCGAAAAATCAATTTAATAAATGGATCCCAGATTAAGGACCATACAGGGATTACACTGATGAGAATAGTACTACAGAAAATACCACTCACGGGTGTGACAGTAAATTGCACGGCGCAGACGCAGTGACCGTGGCTTGGATTCAAACAAAGGGGAGGGAGCCAGCGTTTTTTTAACCATCTCCCCGTTCGAAAAATCCATTTAATAAATTGATCCCAGATTGGGGACCATGCGGGGATTAAACAGATGAGAATAGTACTACAGAAAATACCACTCACGGGTGTGACAGTAAATTGCACGGCACAGACGCAGTGACCGTGGCGTGGATTCAAACAAAGGGGAGGGAGCCAGTGTTTTTTTAACCATCTCCCCGTTCGAAAAATCCATTTAATAAATTGATCCCAGATTGGGGACCATGCGGGGATTAAACAGATGTGAATAGTACTACAGAAAATACCACTCACGGGTGTGACAGTAAATTGCACGGCACAGACGCAGTGACCGTGGCGTGGATTTAAACAAAGGGGAGGGAGCCAGTGTTTTTTTAACCATCTCCCCGTTCGAAAAATCAATTTAATAAATGGACCCCAGATTGGGGACGTAACAGGGATTAAATTGATGAGAATAGTACTACAGAAAATACCACTCATATCGGGTATGACAGTAAATTGCACGGCGTAGACGCAGTGACCGTGGCGAGGATGCAAACAAAGGGGAAGGAGCCAGCGTTTTTTTAACCATCTCCCCGTTCGAAAAATCGAATTAATAAATGGACACCAGATTGGGGACGTAACAGGGATTAAACTGATGAGAAGAGAGAACTACAGAAAATACCACTCATATCGGGTGTGACAGTAAATTGCACGGTGCAGACGCGGTGACCGTGGCGTGGATTCAAACAAAGGGGGGGGAGCAAGCGTTTTTTTAACCATCTCCCCGTTCGAAAAATCAATTTAATAAATGGATCCCAGATTAAGGACCATACAGGGATTACACTGATGAGAATAGTACTACAGAAAATACCACTCACGGGTGTGACAGTAAATTTCACGGCGCAGACGCAGTGACCGTGGCGTGGATTCAAACAAAGGGGAGGGAGCCAGCGTTTTTTTAACCATCTCCCCGTTCGAAAAATCAATTTAATAAATGGACCCCAGATTGGGGACGTAACAGGGATTTAACTGATGAGAAGAGAGAACTACAGAAAATACAACTTATATCGGGTGTGACAGTAAATTGCACAGTGCAGACGCAGTGACCGTGGATCCCCCTCCGGCATGCCACAGTCCAGGTGTTAGTCCCCTTGAAACAACTTTTCCATCACTACTGTGGCTAGAAAGAGTCCCTGTGGGTTTTAAAATTCGCCTGCCTATTGAAATCTATGGCGGTTTGCCCGGTTCGCTCGTTCGCGATCATTTGCAGAAATTCGCGTTCGCCGTTCGCAAACGGAAAATTTTATGTTCGCGACATCTCTAGCCACAAATACGGCTTTGTGCTCACTTGGGTGAAAAAACCCTCTGATATACTGCACATCTGGGATTAGACATGCATAAGTGTCACATTTTTGCCAGAAATACGGCTTTGTGCTTACTGGGATGAAAAAACCCTTTGATATACTCCACATCTGGGATTAGACATGAATAAGTGACTGTCACATTTTGGCCAAAAATACGGCTTTTTGGTCACTGGGGTGAAAAAACCCTCTGATATACTGCATATCTGGGATTAGACGTGCATAAGTGATTGTCACATTTAGGCTAGAAATACGGCTTTGTGCTTACTGGGGTGAAAAAACCCTCTGATATACTGCACATCTGGGATTAGACTTGCATAAGTGAGTGTCACATTTAGGCCAGAAATACAGCTTTGTGCTTACTGGGGTGAAAAAACCCTCTGATATACTGCACATCTGGGATTAGACTTGCATAAGTGAGTGTCACATTTAGGCCACAAATACGGATTTGTGCTTACTGGGGTGAAAAAACCCTCTAATATACTACACGTCTGGGATTAGACTTGCATAAGTGAGTGTCACATTTAGGCCAGAAATAAGGCTTTTTGGTTACTGGGGTGAAAAAACCCTCTGATATACTGCACATCTGGGATTAGACAAGCATAAGTGACTGTCACAATTAGGCCAGAAATACGGCTTTGTGTTTACTGGGGGGAAAAAACCCTCTGATATGCTGCATATCTGGGATTAGACGTGCATAAGTGACTGTCACATTTAGGCCACAAATATGGCTTTGTGCTTACTGGGGTAAAAAAAACCTCTAATATACTGCACATCTGGGATTAGACATGCATAAGTGAGTGTCACATTTAGGCCACAAATACGGATTTGTGCTTACTGGGGTGAAAAAACCCTCTAATATACACTGCGTGCAGAATTATTAGGCAAATGAGTATTTTGACCACATCATCCTCTTTATGCATGTTGTCATACTCCAAGCTGTATAGGCTCGAAAGCCTACTACCAATTAAGCATATTAGGTGATGTGCATCTCTGTAATGAGAAGGGGTGTGGTCTAATGACATCAACACCCTATAGTAGGTGTGCATAATTATTAGGCAACTTCCTTTCCTTTGGCAAAATGGGTCAAAAGAAGGACTTGACAGGCTCAGAAAAGTCAAAAATAGTGAGATATCTTGCAGAGGGATGCAGCACTCTTAAAATTGCAAAGCTTCTGAAGCGTGATTATCGAACAATCAAGCGTTTCATTCAAAATAGTCAACAGGGTCGCAAGAAGCGTGTGGAAAAACCAAGGCGCAAAATAACTGCCCATGAACTGAGAAAAGTCAAGCGTGCAGCTGCCAAGATGCCACTTGCCACCAGTTTGGCCATATTTCAGAGCTGCAACATCACTGGAGTGCCCAAAAGCACAAGGTGTGGAATACTCAGAGACATGGCCAAGGTAAGAAAGGCTGAAAGACGACCACCACTGAACAAGACACACAAGCTGAAACGTCAAGACTGGGCCAAGAAATATCTCAAGACTGATTTTTCTAAGGTTTTATAGACTGATGAAATGAGAGTGAGTCTTGATGGGCCAGATGGATGGGCCCGTGGCTGGATTGGTAAAGGGCAGAGAGCTCCAGTCCGACTCAGACGCCAGCAAGGTGGAGGTGGAGTACTGGTTTGGGCTGGTATCATCAAAGATGAGCTTGTGGGGCCTTTTCGGGTTGAGGATAGAGTCAAGCTCAACTCCCAGTCCTACTGCCAGTTTCTGGAAGACACCTTCTTCAAGCAGTGGTACAGGAAGAAGTCTGCATCCTTCAAGAAAAACATGATTTTCATGCAGGACAATGCTCCATCACACGCGTCCAAGTACTCCACAGCGTGGCTGGCAAGAAAGGGTATAAAAGAAGAAAATCTAATGACATGGCCTCCTTGTTCACCTGATCTGAACCCCATTGAGAACCTGTGGTCCATTATCAAATGTGAGATTTACAAGGAGGGAAAACAGTACACCTCTCTGAACAGTGTCTGGGAGGCTGTGGTTGCTGCTGCACGCAATGTTGATGGTGAACAGATCAAAACACTGACAGAATCCATGGATGGCAGGCTTTTGAGTGTCCTTGCAAAGAAAGGTGTCTATATTGGTCACTGATTTGTTTTTGTTTTGTTTTTGAATGTCAGAAATGTATATTTGTGAATGTTGAGATGTTATATTGGTTTCACTGATAAAAATAAATAATTAAAATGGGTATATATTTGTTTTTTGTTAAGTTGCCTAATAATTATGCACAGTAATAGTCACTTGCACACACAGATATCCCCCTAAAATAGCTAAAATTAAAAACAAACTAAAAACTATTTCCAAAAATATTCAGCTTTGATATTAATGAGTT
Organism: Bufo bufo; assembly: GCF_905171765.1. NCBI lineage: Eukaryota > Metazoa > Chordata > Amphibia > Anura > Bufonidae > Bufo > Bufo bufo. Next base: position 603,659,749 of record NC_053391.1, on the reverse strand, counting down.
TTTTGGGTTCATTGAGAACATGGTTGTTGTTCAATAATAAAATAAATCCTCAAAAATACAACTTGCCTAATAATTCTGCACTCCCTGTACTGCACATCTGGGATTAGACATGCATAAGTGACTGTCACATTTAGGCCACAAAAACAGCTTTGTGCTTACTGGGGTGAAAAAACCCTCTGATATACTGCACATATGGGATTAGACGTGCAAAAGTGACTGTCAAATTTAGGCCAGAAATACGGCTTTGTGCTTACTGGGGTGAAAAAACTCTATGATATACTGCACATCTGGGATTAGACATGCATAATTGACTGTCACATTTTGGTCACAAATACGGCTTTGTGCTTACTGGGGTGAAAAAAACATCTAATATACTGCACATCTGGGATTAGACATGCATAAGTGACAGTCACATTTAGGCCACAAATACGGCTTTGTGCTTACTGGGGTGAAAAAACCCTCTAATATATAGTGTTGAGCGCGAATATTCGAATAACGAATTTTTATCTCGAATATCGCAACTTCGAGATTTCGCAAATATTTCGAATATAGTTCTATATATTCGCGAAATCGAATATTCTTTTTTTTTTTTCATCTGAAAATATGATTCCTCCCTGCTTCTTGCTTGTGGGTCAATGAGTCATTGGCCCATAAGCAACTGAATTGAAGCTGGAAGGAATCATGTTTTCAGATGGACCAAATATGACAAATATTCGAAATAACGAATATAATCTCTATATTGGTGTATATTCGTTTTTAGAATATTCGTCCTATTCTAATCTAAACCAATAATCTCGGTTCACGAATATTACAACAGAAAAATCGTAAAGGTTAATAAGTGTGCCCGACCGCATGACATCACACCCGAGGTTACTCCCCTCATGTAGATCACGACGATAAATTGTTTTCAAAGTATTTTCAGTCTCCACTTGACTCTCCACTCCAGACACTCGCAGACACTCAGTACAATGTGCTCGGCAAAGATCATCAGACACCGCTTTCTAAAAGCCGAGGATGAAATCATCATAGCCGTAAGTAATATTATATTACAGTACTTTCGCATGCATCTCAGAACAATTATTATAAGTTGATCGAGTCTAGCAAAATATTTGTAAATTCAAATATTTTCAATATGAATACGATTTTTTTTTCTTATGAATTTTTTTTTCTTTTTTTTTATGGTAAAAATAGATAATACAGATTTGTGCACTAAGTATTCTTGTTACTTCACAGCACTATGTTTGTAGCCTGTAGGTATGGACCTTGTCAACAGATACATTTATATCACATGCACATTCATGGGCATCCGCAGAAATTTTTTCCAGGGGGGGGCATAATTTTATTGACATCCATGCTCTGCTTGTTTATGAGAATGTAATGAAGGGGAGGGGCATATTCATTATCACAAAGTATAATAACGCATGAGCTGTGCAGTGGCGGATCCAGAGCCTGGTCTCGGGAGGGGCACTTCCAGATTATTTTCTGTCCGCCGACACAAAACAATGGTGCTTATAGAACAGACTACACAGTGTAGCGGTATACTGTATATTGTGTGGCACAGTGTAGGCTTTAGGCCTCATGTACACGACCGTTTTTTTTTAAGGTCCGCAAAAACGGGATCCGTAGGTCCGTGATCCGTGACCGTTTTTTCGTCCGTGGGTCTTCCTTGATTTTTGTGCGGAGCCAAACGGATCCGTCCTGAATTACAATGCAAGTCAATGGGGACGGATCCGTTTGACGTTGACACAATATGGTGCAATTGCAAACGGATCCGTCTCCCATTGACTTTCAATGTAAAGTCAGTAGTCCCTTTTATACCATCGGATTAAAATCTCCCCCCCTATCATTGTTGTAGCGGAGAGTACCGATCGGAGTCCCAGTTTAATCGCTGGGGCTCCGATCGGTAACCATGGCAACCAGGACGCTACTGCAGTCCTGGTTGCCATGGTTACTTAGCAATTTTTATAAGCATTATACTTACCTGCGAGCTGTGATGTCTGTGACAGGCCGGGCTCTCCTCCTACTGGTAAGTGAAAGGTCTGTGCGGCGCATTGCTTATAGCACAGACCTGTCACTTACCAGTAGGAGGAGCGCCCGGCCGGTCACAGACATCGCAGCTTGCAGGTAAGTATAATGCTTCTAAAAATTGCTAAGTAACCATGGCAACCAGGACTGCAGTAGCGTCCTGGTTTCCATGGTTACCGATCGGAGCCCCAGCGATTAAACTTAGACTCCGATCGGTACTCTCCGCTGCCACCAATGATAGGGGGGAGATTTTAATTAGGAGGGGGAGGGAGGGGGGGCCCACTGGCCACCATTGAATCTACAGTACTACAGGGGAGCGAGGGGGGGCCGGCTGCACTGGCCACCAATGTGTTAACTACAGGGGAGGGAGGGGGGGCCGGCCGCACTGGCCACCAATGTGTTAACTACAGGGGAGGGAGGGGGGGCCGGCCGCACTGGCCACCAATGTGTTAAATACAAGGGAGGGAGAGGGGGCCCACTGGCCACCAATGAATGTAATACAGGGGAGGGAGGGCCCACGGGCCACCAATGAATTAAAAACTGGGGAGGGAAGTAATCAGCTGTGCGTTCCAATAGGGAACTGTGCGTTCCACGATGCGTTCCACTTGTAGATTTGAAGGCAAATCCTCTCAGACGTCTGGATGAAAAGAACTATATCGCTGGCATATCGCGCAGCATATGGTATCCGGATAGTGTAGATGCTTGCTAAAACACCCCAGCCAGCTCCATGGCTGGAGTGTTTTAGCAAGCATCTACACTATCCGGATACCATATGTTGCGCGATATGCCAGCGATATAGTTCTTTTCATCCAGACGTCTGAGAGGTTTTGCCTTCAAATCTAAAAGTGGAACGCATAGTTCCCTATTGGATCGTACCGTGGAACGCACAGCTGATTACTTCACTTCCTATACACGTCGATCACGTGGTCATCACCCGGTCACGTGAGACGCCGTCGGGTCACGTGGGACGCCAAATCACAACCGCGAGACCACACGGGACGCCGTGGTAGGTCCGGGCGGCAAAGCAAGAGGTCCAACAGACGCCTATCAGCCGGGTGGTAACGTACCAACTACTTAATACATTATAACATTGTATACCAACTTAATATGGAGCGTATCAGCTGAGGATTTGACGTTGCTATAAGTGACACCAACGGAACTTTGCATTACAGGGATATCTGACATTCCACTCTGCTTCTAACTGGGCTATTAATTATCTGCTTGCACATTTATGTATTTTATCATATTGTAGATCCTATGGTGCTAATCTTATTGATGTCCCATTGACATCATATATTATTGATCCTATTGTTATTTTAATTATATTAAATCACATCCATTTTATCTGCTACTGTTGCCAAGAGTACTCAGACAATTGAGTGCCCCTCCTTCTATTTTTAAATATGCCATTCATGTGTCATCTCTGTTTTGCATTCACTCCTGTTTTTTCTTTTTTTTTACATTAGCAATACTGATGGATTACTGACCAGATGCTCAACAGACAGAATCTTTTTTTTGGGGGGGTTATTGTTCTGATGGATCAGAGGAAGGGCAAAATAATCAGTGATGTCAACACAAACTTACTGCTGACACCCTCTCCACTCTGTGAGGGGGGGCTCTACTTATACGCGTTTAATAGAACAGGTTCTGTAGACATCTATGTGGAATCAGCTGACGACGGTGTAAAAGGACTGCTCTCTTTGACGCTACAGTAGGATCTTGGGCCTCTGCACGGTTCTTTATACCTGATGCTAACATCGACCTGTAAGGCTGAGTTCAAACTTGAGTTATGTGGTCAGTTTTGGCCCCGTAACTGCCCAAAGAAGTGAAGTGTGCAGTGATTCTAAGAGCAACGCCTGTCATCTGCGTGTCATACGGACTCACAGTATTGTTTCACTACCACAGCAGACTCAGTATGTGTGTTGCTGCAAGGCACAGTGTTCTACACCACTATACAGGCTCTCTGCAGCCAGGAAATAGCTGTTTTTTTTTACCCGATTCACCACAAATTAATTTGGATCTAATCTTTTCAGAAAATTCGTCGAATCGACCAAATTGGATTTTTTAGAAATTCTCTCATCTCTAATTATTAGTATTATGAAAACTATAATAGCAACCACAAAAATAGTCCCTTTTCCAATGCTGTTCACTCATTGACCAGATTATTTTTATTATTTCATTTTAACTTTTTTTTTTTTTTCTCTTTTCTCTATCTCTGTTCCTTTTCCTGGACTGGTCTGGGTGGGTTTTTTTTATGCTGTTTGATGCTGGTTTGCATTTTCAATTTACTTGTGTGTGTGTGTGTGTGTATTAGTTGTAAAAAATAAATAAATAATTAATTAATAAGTAAAATTTTGTAAGCTCATGGGTGGAGATCAAGGATCCATATACAGCTCTTTTACATGGGACCTCTGTTGAGTGTCTGATTTCTTATTATTGTTTGCAATTTACCATTTACCATTTATCTCCATTTAATGTCAGACAGGGAGCTAAAAAGGGCATTGGAATCTAGGCCCACACAGCTATGAGAGCTGTATAGCCAGTTGCTTAAAAAAAGGCCTCCACAATCTAATTTTCTCCAGTGCTTCCAACAGCCCCCAGGTTTAAACCATGGAAGTTTGAAAAATGTAAAAGTGTACATCAAACAAGTTAGTCTACTTTCACACTCGCGTTTTGGCTTTCCGTTCATAGCTCTCACAAGCGGTCCAAAACGGACCAGTTTGCATTCTAAAACATTCTGAATGGAAAAGGATCCGCTCAGTTTGCATCAGTTCAGTCTCCATTCAGCTTTGGAGACGGACACAAAAACGCTGCTTGCACCGTTTTGGTGTCCGTCTGATGAAACTGACACAATGTAAGTCAATGGGGACAAATCCATTTTCACTGACACAATCTGGCACAATAGAAAACGGATCCGTCCTCCATTGACTTTCAATGGTGTTCAAGACGGATCCGTCTTGGCTATGTTAAAGATAATACAAACGGATCCGTTCAGAACAGATGCAGACGGATCCGCACAAAACTCTTATGTGTGTTGAAGAAATTGTATTCATTCTGTTTAATTGTGGCATCCTGGGCTGTGTTGCACATTTATAATATTTGTATGATGTTTGCTGTGCTGTACTGTATATAAACCATGCTAAAAGAAACCCATAATCTATTTCTAATTAATTTGTATTGCACTTTAACTTTTTTTGTTAAATTAAGGCCTCTTTCACACTTGCGTTGTCCGGATCCGGCGTGTACTCCACTTGCCGGAATTACCCTCCGGATCCGGAAAAGCGCAAGTGTACTGAAAGCATTTGAAGACGGAACCGTCTTCCAAATGCTTTCAGTGTTACTATGGCAGCCAGGACGCTATTAAAGTCCTGGTTGCCATAGTAGGAGCGGGGAGCGGGGGAGCGGTATACTTACAGTCCGTGCGGCTCCCGGGGCGCTCCAGAATGACGTCAGAGCGCCCCATGCGCATGGATGACGTGATCCATGTGATCACATGATCCATGCGCTTGGGGCGCCCTGACGTCACTCTGGAGCGCCCGGGGAGCCGCACGGACGGTAAGTATACTGCTCCCCCGCTCCCCGCTACACTTTACCATGGCTGCCAGGACTTTAGCGTCCCGGCAGCCATGGTAACCACTCTGAAAAAGCTAAATGTCGGCTCCGGCAATGCGCCGAAACGACGTTTAGCTTAAGGCCGGATCCGGATCAATGCCTTTCAATGGGCATTAATTCCGGATCCGGCCTTGCGGCAAGTGTTCCGGATTTTTGGCCGGAGCAAAAAGCGCAGCATGCTGCAGTATTTTCTCCGGCCAAAAAACGTTCCGTTCCGGAACTGAAGACATCCTGATGCATCCTGAACGGATTTCTCTCCATTCAGAATGCATTAGGATAATCCTGATCAGGATTCTTCCGGCATAGAGCCCCGACGACAGAACTCTATGCCGGAAGACAAGAACGCAAGTGTGAAAGAGCCCTTAGGGACTTGAAACTGCAATCTGTTTATTTACAATTTACTTTGCATTCTGAAACATTTTTGTTTGTCAGTGTATCAACGAACACATTTTCTTAGGCCTTGCCTGTGTCATGACCTTAAAATCAAGGTTTAATTGGCTAGGTTCCCAAATTGTCAGGGTTACCTATCTCGCTGTGCTGTGCTCATGCGCTGACAGAGGGAGCTCCCTCTATCTGTCATCTATTTTCAAACTGCATATGTGACAACAAGTGCCCTATATTTCTATTACCACCCACCCTACTTAGAATAAGCATTCTATCAAGATGCTGCAATCACTATTGACCACAGCATCTAAGGGATTATACTGCCAGGATCAGAGTTAAGGGGTTAAAGCCTAAGTTCAGTGACAAAGCAAGATTTGCCTTATGTAAAAGGCACAACCTGCCATACAGGTAAAACTCGAAAAATTTGAATATCGTGCAAAGTTCATTTATTTCGGTAATGCAACATAAAAGGTGAAACTAACATCTGAGATATTTCAAGCCTTTATTTGCTATAATTTGGATGATTATGGCTTATAGCTTATGAAACCCCAAAGTCACAATTTTGAGGTTCCCTTTGCTCAGGGGGTATGGATTAATTAGCCGACTATAGTGTGACACTTTGAGCCTAGAATATTGAACCTTTTCACAAAATTCAAATTTTAAGCTGCATTAATGCAATTCCTTTTAATTTGCATTACTGAATCAAATGGACTTTTGCACGATATTCAAATTTTTCAAGTTTCACCTGTATATCATGATTGCAGTCATTTTCCACAACTACCTGCGGCTTTACTATTCCTCTACCCTGGTTCCTTTGCCATCATCCAAAGACTAAATTGATGGATAACCAACAATGTCAGAAGAACATAGATCCTAACTAAAGTCACAAAATGATGGTTCTATTCAAGGTGAAACTTCATATCCAATTTAATTCTTGGAATCAGCACCAATAAATTTACAATATTAAGATGAGGTTTTCACATAGAGACATACTTAGTAGTGGTTACATGCTACATGGGCACAGTTTTCAGACTGGTAATTAATGGCGCACAGTCGTTAACATGATTGTTAAGGGTGTGTGTTTTGTAGGTACAGTACAACTGTGGTATTACTAGCAAAGACTTGCATCCATGAACTATCAATTTGAAATCCATGCCCACTTTGTGTGGGCGTGGTCTTCGTTTGCATCTGACCATTTGTATGAGTGTTCTCAGCCTAACTGTACAGTTTAATTCCACTAAGTCGAAATGAGTAACATGTGGTGGTGGTGATGACATATGATGACAAATCTTCAACATTATATTACATAAGAAACAACAATGTTGTTATGAGTTTAACATGCTCTTTATTGAAGGATAAGATACAGTCTTGCAGTAATGCAGTGATAGCGACAAAGGCCAAAGTAGTAGTTTCAGTAGGAAGAGAGAATTGAAACTATACAATATAGATAATCAGCTATTGATGCCCAGGTTCTAGTCAATTAAGTTTGCATTCATTTGTTAAGATGACTTTAAAACACTAGACATCTATATATAGAACCTGCATGCAGTAAGTATGCATCAAGAAGAAGAAATTGTTATGCCCATCTTTATACACTAATGGAACAACAGCACAGACTGGTTTCACTTATAATATGTCTTCCTAGTATCTCAAGTTGTGATCAGTACTGCTTCCTGGAGGTACTCTGAGATGAGGTCACAGTGGAGTATATTGTCTTTCCACTTTGGGCTCCTGTTACTTTGCTCACAGGAGTTTTGACATTGCATGGAGCGCAGTCAGATACCACAGAACTGCCAACTTTTCCAGTGGCGCTGAAGACACCTACAAGAACAAGCAGATTGGTATGAGACCTCTACATTTAATACATATGTTCTATTTATATTGGGTAAAGAAGCACAATGAAAATCACAAAGAAAACTGGTATGACGGGGATAGCAGGTAGATAAAGGGTGACCTGTGATCAAGTTGAGAGACCCTTCTAACAAAAACAGGGGATCTTTCGCGGTTTTTATACTGCCTTCTCTGAAGACAGTACAAATGAGAGATACCTTATATGAGGTGACCCAGCCATTTTACTAAATTCTGGATTGAGTAGCACCAGCACAAGCTGAGCATGGTAGTGCACGTAATACAGAGTGCATGATAGGGAGCTCTCATTATCCGTGAGGTGCCATCTATCCCGTGTCCCTCCGCTGATTGCAAAAGGAAGAAAGATTTCAATCAGCAGCAAGGGCAATAACTCATGAATATGCAGCTAGGAACTCATTAATATGAGGACTCCCTGGCACATGGTCTGTATTGAGTGGACTCCATTGCTTGGCTTGTGCATGAGGTGCTCAATACAGATTTTAGCAAAACAACTTCAATTAAGTGACCCAGCATTTTGCTCAGGTTATCTGTCACCATTTTATAATGTCCTCAGATAAGGCAAAACTGGTGACAGATTCCCTTTAAAAGTATAAAATGTCTGTCCTGAACGTTAGTGATTTAGTACCTAAGAGTTTTTTTTTTTTATCTTTTGTCATTATTTTTTACGTTAAATCATAAAAATATGTTGCTAGTCAAAAGAATTTGATGGTAAGATAAGACATTAAAAATGATGGAAGAGTGATGAGACTATTACCCTGAGAGACTATTCTAAAAGCATACATTAATGTAATCTGCACACTAGACTATTAGATTAGTATATTTCCTTTTTGAAGTCATTATAGTTTTTCATTAATAATATGAAATCTTCTTCTGTTATGTAGACCTTACAAGCTCAAAGGAGGACGTATTAATCTAAATTGTACTTACACATCTTAACTTTGTTGTCAACTTCTCCATGTATTCTATTAAAATAAAAATGCATTGATTAATAGAAAAAGTGTAAGGAGATGAATAGAACAATGTATTGGTTTCAAAATATCCTCATTCTAGACTCAAATGTAATGCTCTTGAAAAAAAGGGGTGCACAAAATTGTATGATCCCGCTCTTCTCTTATCTGCTGATAGCTTTATCTAATCCCTGAAGGTCCAAATAGTGGGATCCTGTGCGATTAAACATACTCTGTGTAAAGTACTCACATAAAAGAGGTTAACTAAAAGGCAGAACACCTTTTAATGATCTCCATTGGGATAAAAGAGTCCGTTCTATTGATTTGAACAAGACATGTAAATGAAAGAACATCAGGTCCAGAGGACCTGAGTTTTAATACAGGTGCATATCTGTGGTTACTGCAGGACTCAGGTATACATTAGGTGTAGGTATCCAAGTAGATTTGATGATCCACTCAGGATCAAGTTAGTACTCACCTGCTCTCCTCCCCTTCTAATAGAGTTCGGTAAGTGCCTATCTCAGCATCTAGAATCAGTTTTACACTGAGAATTGCCTGATAGTCACGGAGCTGACAAGCTAAATCTTCTTTGGCTTTCTGTAGAGCAGCCTCCAATTCACATAGTTTGACTTTGGCATCTTTCAAAGCAAGTTCTCCACGGTCTTCTGCTTTACAAATTGCAGTCTCTAAGCTGGAAATCTTTGAAAAGGAAACAAAAACATATATTTGGGTATTGTTAAAAGAAGAAATCTTGCCATCATTTTCAAAAGTGATCCATAGGATGCTACAGTTTCTAATTTATACAGAGAGTACATAGAGTGCATGAACCATGAGAATGCATGAAACTGGAGAACTTGACACTTCTATACACCTACCTGCTTTTTCACACAGTCAATTTCACCTTGAATTCTCTTGATCAGGCTGCTCAGTTCTTGGATCTCAGTCTTGCTGTTTCGTAGACTATCTACATGTTGTCCAGCTGCATCCTTCAGCTGTTGATACTATTAAACCAAAACATAAATCTCATCCTTTTGCATGGCAGCTAAAACACAATATCCATTCAGAATTTATATACAGTAAGAGGCAATTTTTATTTTGAAGATCCCTTACTTGTCTAGCATAGGTAGCTTCGGCCTCAGCTTTACTTTTTGATGCAATTTCCTCATATTGAGATTTCATTTCAGCAATTAGTCCATCCCAGTCCAAATTACGGTTGTTGTCCATAGTCAAGACAACATTTGTATCAGAAATTCGTTCTTGCATTTCAGCCACTTCCTGAAACAGAATGATATACTCAACATTAGTCAGAACACTAAAAATGATCACCTTTTGTCATTTACCATTATTAGATTCTCTAGTGAATTCTACAGTGCCAAGCAACTGGCACAAGGCAAATTTGGTGCCCATTTTCAAAAAGGGCTCTAGTCTTCCCCAATAGGTAGGTACAATTCTAGTTTCTCACTCCCCTTTCCTTAATTCACTTCCCCACCCATAACCTGATTGAACTTGATGGACTTATGTCTTTTTCAACTGTTCTAACTATGTAACTGTGCAACTATCCCATTGACAAATTTGTCTGTTCTGGCCATCAAACAGCAACAGAAACGAGATGGAATGGTTCCAAATAGTATTGACTATCCTGACATCTACTTCTTTGCCTTTAATGTTCAGTGCATCTCTGGAACATCATTTTATAACACTCTACTCTCCATAAGTCTTCAATATTCATTAGAAACCAGTCTTACTTGCAGAGTTTCATTTTAATGGAATAATATGTTCTTTAAAAAATAAAAAATAAAGTGTCTGTCACAATGATTTATAGACTAGATAAGATAAAACATGTAAGGAATATATTAAAGCATGTCTTTTTGATAGGCTTTAAGCTGAGTGTAGGATTAAAATAAAAGACTCTTCGTACACTCTATAATTAAGGTGCAAAAAAAACATGGTACCATATTTTTCGCCCTATAAGACGCACTGGCCCATAAGACGCACCTAGGTTTAAGAGGAGGACAATAAGAAACACCATTACATCTCTGGTCAGACCACCAATCAAACCCCCAATGTTAATCAGATCTCAGATGACAGCCCCAATCAGACCCCCCAATGTTAATAAGACCCCAATAAAACCTCAGATCAGACCCCAATCAGATCTCAGCTCAGACTCCAAAGTGTGCGACCCCCAATCAGACCCCAGATAAGAGCCCCAATATAAATGAGACCCCTATTAAGACCTCAGATCAGCCCCTAGCAGCTTTTTATCATCAGACCCCAGCAGCCTCTTATCATCAGCCCCTTCTTCTCAGACTCTTATCATCAGCCCCTTTTTCTCAGCCTCTTATCATCACCCCCTTGTTATCAGCCTCTTATCATCAGCCCCTTGTTATCAGCCTCTTATCATCAGCCTCTTATCATCAGCCCCTTCTTATCAGCCTCTTATCATTAGCCCATTCTTATTAGCCTCTTATCATCAGCCCCTTCTTATCAGCCTTCTATCATCAGCCCCTTCTTATCAGCCTATAATCAGCCCCTTCGTAGTAGCCCCTTATTATCATCCCCTTCTTATCAGCCCAATAGCCTCTCATCAGCCCCTTCTTATCAGCCCTCTAGCCTCTCAACAGCCCCCCAGCCTCTCATCAGCTCTCATACCTTGTACACAGGAGCAGGCAGTGTGAAGACTTAGAGGCGGGGCAGGCATGTGTGGCAGGAAAGCCTGCTCCGTCCCTCAAATGCCTGCTCCTGCGCTCCCACCAACCTTTTCAATGCCGGCCGGTCCCTATCAACCAGCCCCAGACAGGGCCGGCCGGTCTCTCGCCCTACCAGCCAGCGCACGTCGCAGCAGACCTTTCCCTACCACCCAGCGCATGCCACGGCCAATCCCCATCAGCGAGCACACTCTGCATTTGCCAGGCTCTCCCTCTTCAGGTAACTTGGATGTTTGGTACATCGCAGGCTGCTGTTTCTATGCAGTGCAGCCTGCGATGTACCGAGCATAATCAATGTGCCGCATATTTTATATGTCTTTGCCCTGTATTCACCACATAAGACGCACTAGCATTTTCCCCCATTTTAGTGCGTCTCATGGGGTGAAAAATATGGTAGATGCACAATTTCTATAACACAAATATTGTGTATGCTTTTATAGAAAAAAGCTTTAATCTATGTCTATTGAAGGTCCAGCCAAAACATCACATAAAACTTATGTAACAAATAAAATCACTTATACCTCATCATACATGGCCTTTAAGAAGTTGAGCTGATTCTCCAAGGCTTCTTGTTTGGTCTCCAAAGAAACTCTTTGCAAATAAACCTCATCTACATCCTTAGAAATGGGAAAAAATATCATAGTTTAATAGAGAAAAACATTTTATACAATGATATATTTAATACATTAAATTCATATATAATCATTACACAGAATATGATAAGCACAACAGGGACATCCTACAGAACACAGAAATTGATTATTGGACCAGAACACTTTTAGGGAAATGGATGTATTTGTGAGAAAAAAAAGGTCTTCTTTTTTCCAGAATCAATGCCAACTCCAGTGCCACTCTTGCACATTGGATGGTCTGGCTTTGCAACTCAGCACCATTCAAATTAATGAAGAAGAGCTGCAATACTAGGCACAGCCCATGAGAAAGAGTGTCACTGTTTCTTTATAAAAACTAACTTTTCCAATCCTTAGCAACTTAATTATCTTAATACTTATTATTGCTATGCTAATTTTTTGCAAAATCCTTCTTAAAAAGTTAATGTTTAGGATCTATACAATATTATTTTGTTTGCAGTACAGTAGAGGTTTACACATTCTGGTCTCAATTAAAAAAAAAACAACTACTCCACTACTTCCAATCACTGTATTTTTCCACATTTCAGATCCTACCAAAGGTAACATCTGTATAGAGTTGGTATGTTCTCCACCTACTTGGGTGGGTTTCCTCTTGGTTCTCTGGTTTCATCACACACACCAACATATTGATACATTACTTTCTGTTGAATTAAACTGTGTCTGCAGTTGAGACACACACAAAAAAATAATAATAATAAAAGATAGATAAAACTTACCTTCTTCAAGGTTACAAACTCATTTTCAGCACATGTTCTTTTATTAATCTCTTCTTCATATCTATGGAAGGAAAATGCTAATTTATTCGGCCTGTACACAGGGAAAATCCTCAGCAGTGATCAGAAATGTCACTAGACATCCATAAATGATTCCATAATGTGATATACCAATACTATCTCACAGCTGGTGTATAACTTACTTGCACTTAAAATCCTCCACAACATTTTGCATGCTACTTAGGTCACCTTCCAGGCGGCATTTTTCAGTTTTGGAATTATCAATTTGCCTTTGAAGACTGTTAATGTTCGCATCAAACATAGATTGATATTGTCTGTTGTAAAATTCTTTCCTGGCTTCCATCTTTTGATTTTGCTCTTTCAAAAGATTCCATTTTGTTTCCAGAATTTGATTTTGCTGTTCAAGGAATCTAACCTAAAATAAAAGATAGTTTTGACAATATAATTCCAAAAACTATAAAACATAACAGCCATGCATTATGTTTATACCCGCAGTTGATATTTTAAGTTAGTAACTATTAGAAAGACTATAAACTTGGCTTACCTTGTCTATGAAGCATGCAAACTTGTTGTTTAGAGATTTCATCTGCTCTCGTTCTTCTGTTTTGATTCTATGGGCATTTGGATCAATATCTGCGTTGACTGGTTGGAGCAGTAAATGGTTGACTGTAACATTTTGGATACCTCCTGGTGGGCAAACAGGGAAACTTTCACAAAAGCTGCTATAGCTTCTACCACCAATGATTACTCCTCTGTTGCTTCCAGTGCTTATCCTTTTGTTCCCGCCAAAGTTGAAAAGGCTAGATGAACCAAATCTGCCACTAGCGGAGTATGCAGGTTTACTTCCAGATCGTATAACTGAAGATGAAGTGAAGCTGACTTTTCCACCTCCATACCCACCACCGGTTGAGCAGCTGCTAAAGTTCTTAGTGCCACAAGGACTCCCAACATTACACTTTTCAAGCTTGGCGCCCAATGTTTGGCTCATTGTGGATTTGTGAAGGTAAGTCTACACACCGTGCAGAAGCAAAAGCAGAAGGAATATGAGATTAGACTTAGCCCCTTTAGTGGACCAACATGTCATTTTATATGTTTTGAGATAAGGGTTTGGTCACATGGGAAAATGATAATACTTTTAAAACATTAAAGGGTTTGGTCTTGGGCATGGCGTGCCACTAGGCATTCCTTTCTCACTTACTAAATATAGGTGTAAACTAAATTGTCTTAATAACATTGTGAAAATATAAATTGGCCTGTTAATATGTTCTACTTCAATTTGATTTAATTTAATTTCACATTTTATAGGCACTATTACCTTAGAAATAGGCCACTAAGCAAGTTTGTCTTCTGTACTGAGATGACATTTAAAACTCGTCTGCTAACACACAATTTTTCATTTCTTACTATTTATATATTTAGCTTGTTTTCTCTGGTATTTTTGAAAAGGATTGAAAAATATGTTTTTATTATTACTAACAGGTAAATTCAATTTAGTAAATGTGAAGTTTTTATAAAGGTGAATTCTCATTTCATGTTCCATACTTATGTAAAAAATCCTATTTCTTATAACAATGATGTTGTTTCCAAATATTTGCTTTATAATACGAAAAAGCATGACACACACGACGGAGTGGTGTGTTTTTAAACTAGATATTTGTTAATTCTGTCAAACATGCGTTTACCCATTTCTTGTATATATTATTGTCAATCAGACATGATTTACTATTGATGTCATTGCGATCAAGACCTTAGGGAGGGGTGAGGAAGAGAGAAAGAGGGAAAATTTTGGACAAAATTAACAAAAAGAGACATCTTTTCATTAAAATCTAGATCTAGGAGACTAGAGGATGTTCCATACCAAATTTAAGGCAATTAAAGCAACCTTGATTTGTGATGAATCGATTCAGTTCCAAACCAAACTTTTTGAAAAATATTTCAAACTGGACAAGAAGCAAATCTCAAGAAGTTCACTCATCTCTAATTTGAACCATACATTTGGGATGTCAGTACTATAGATATTCTTCATATGGTCTCACCTGTTTTACACATATTGTCCCACATTTGCTATGCTAAGTGTTACAGAATTTTGGTTCAACTGATTTTTAGACACATTTATTACTCAGATACACCAAAAACTATGGGGGAGATTTATCAAAACTGATGTAAATCAAGCCTGGTTTAGTAGCCCATAACAACCAATCGGATTAAACCTTTAATTTTTCAGTACTCTTTTGGAAAATGAATGGTGAATTCTGATTTGTTGCTATGGGCAACTAAGCCAGTTTCCCTTTACACCAGTTTTGATAAATCTGCCCCAATTTTTTTTCCCAACATCCTGGACATTCCCTGGTTTTCCACTAGAATCTGGGCTGACCAGCTTTTATCTACCTTTTAGATACATTTATAAAGCTGTAATATACGATTAAAAAAAAAATGTACAGGCAATACCAATTTAGAGTTAGTCTAAAGTTTTTAGTGGGCAGAATTTTGGTATATTGGAACACACTCGGACAGATTTTCGGGCATGTAAACTTTCAACATAAGCTAGGCCAACAAATTGGCCCCTTAGTGACCACTAATACGCCTTTATACTGACGTAAACATAGAGGGTTTTAGTTACATGTACCCAAAATGGTGCATTAGAAACTAGAACTTGTCTTGCAAAAAATAAGACCTCATACAAGTACATTGCTGAAAAAACAAAAAAGTTATAGCTCTTGGAATGTGATTTTTTTTTAAATGTGCGTGGTCACTAAGGGGTTCCTAGGTAGTCTAAAGATATACCAGATTAATTATTCATCATTAGCCACTATGATAAATTTGGTACATTTTAAGACTGTCTAAGTTTTCTCTATTGATTAATTAGACAGGATTAGTAAATCTGGCCCAGTGTTTTCTGACTCATATTACACAATTTTATCATTTTGTAAGTACAGTATTTGCTATTCTTGGGGCATTTTCACAACAGTACTGGACATATGAATAAGGGATAATTCTGGATATTTTTTTTCCTTATGGTTTAATTATTTTCTGTAATGATTATTTTATTTCTTCACAGTTATATGAAAATAGTAAATGCTTATAGTTATAGGAATGAGGAAGTAAGAAAAATCATTATGAGCTAAATACTCCCTACAGGATAATTTAGGTGAGGTGTTGCATCCTCTTTTAATTACAGCCTCTGATTTATCATCTCAATCTTAATTAAAATAATTTCAGTTTTAATTTTCATATACAACAGAAACTAATGGTTTGTGAACAATGCAATGAAACCTTGTGATAAGCAGAAGCACTGATGATAAGCAGACATGTAAATTTCCTTCTTATATAAGCACATTTTTGTTTTATAGGATTGTTCATCTACAAAGCAAGAACAATCTGAGGGCAGACTTCCCCAGACATTGTCAAACCCGGCCCCAAAGCAGAAACGTGCCAAGGGGGACCCCTGAACAGAGGCGTCTCATTTGACACCCATAGAGACCCTGTCTACCGCAGGGTTGATATCACAGTTGAAGTCTCCGATAATCAATGTAGGACATTCTGGCCATTTATCCATTAATTTTAGCAGAGAATTAAGTACTAAGAAAGAGAATGGGGGTGGAATATAAACATATCTTCTCCGCCAGCTTACAATATAGGAAGACGAATCTCCCCTGATGGTCAACAGAGGATGCCTCGCACATAAAGTCAATCGATCTATGAATAAAGACAGTCACTCCCCTAGGGTGGCTAGAGAAGGTAGAGTGGTACGTGGGCGCAGCCCATCCCTTGGTGGCCATCCTGGAGGTCTCCCCGGTAAGATGCGTTTTTATCAAACATACAATTGCTGGGAGGTGTATACGCATCAGGTCGAAAACCGCTTGTCTCTTTCTTCTATCCCCCAAACCCCTTACATTCCAGGTAAGAATTCTGATTGACATTATGAACAGCAATTAAGAAGAAAAAAAAAACAAAACACACATCTCCCCGCACTAGACGCATCACAGCCACCCCCCCCCCAATCCAATTAATCCACCGCATATTGCAGCAGATCTCTCACCTATAGTACGCATGTAGAGAGGTCAGAAAGAATATGCGGCACTCACCGGAATCTTCACAAGGTATTGCTCTTTATTAGTCCTTCATACAGGACGAGTAGGTAGGGTACTGGGGCGGACAGGCTCCTGCAGGTTAATGATTGCTGCATATGGTATAGCTGCTATGCTAGCGCGACCTATCTGACCTGTGTCTGTTTGTTTTTTACACTTGTTTGTGTGATTCGTTTTGCTTCCTTTGTCATGTGTTTTCCGTCATTCACTGGCGGCGCACAGCTGCTGCACATGATGCCGGCTGTGGAGCGTCGCGTATATATGGCGCAATGCTGCGCTCTGACGATTAGTGCGGCCAGAAGAAGCGCAATCTATAGCGCGAAACGGCCGTAGCCGCCATTCACCTGCAGGAGCCTGTCCGCCCCAGTACCCTACCTACTCGTCCTGTATGAAGGACTAATAAAGAGCAATACCTTGTGAAGATTCCGGTGAGTGCCGCATATTCTTTCTGACCTCTCTACATGCGTACTATCCATATAACCTTTACCTAATGCTGAGCACCACATACGGAGTGTATGTTTCGCTGCGGTGCCGCTATCTGAGCCAGTACAGAGCACCGGCTTGACTTGCCTGATTCTTGCAGTGCCGCTTCGTTCTTTTTCTTGTTTGTACAGCTTGATTCATTGTATCCTTATGGCTGAGCACGCAGAAGATTCTCAGGCACCGGCCTCTCTGGCCACGCAAGATACCGCATTCAGCCTAACACAGGGAAGAGAGGGGGCGGACACGTTCTTTGCAGCTTGTGACGAGGGAGACTACACGCACACTATCAGCACTAAGGCTTTGGAGTCAAAAATCTTCCAGCTGGCGGATAAAGAGGTGCGGTTATTCTGGACAATCAAGTCCCTGAAATCTTATCAGGACTGTGAACGGGTCCCAAGGGGCTTGCGTATGTTCAAAGAAATTGTCCAGTATGAAGATGACCCCGCTTTCGTATGTGCGTGGAAGGACGCACACCAGCAATTCTCTATGCAGATCATGGGTCTTGTATTAACCCGAGATGAGAAGGAATATGCAGCAGTGACAGAGGAATTAAACAGAGCAAGAGAGGAGTTACAGAAGAGACTGATGGAGTCTCAATTCGTCAATTTTGAGAAACGACTGAACAAAAAGCTTTTGGCCACCCAAATGGAGATCAAGGAGAAGAAAAGAGACAAATTTATTAGAGATAAAAATGACTATGAACTTGATCGAGTTTTCGACTGGGGCAAAAAGAGAATACGCCCCAAGCGTACCCCACGGCGAGGACGTAACAACTTTTGGGCTACCGACTCGGACTCTAGTCCGTCAGAAGAAAATGGAACCCATTCACCAAGCAACTCTACCCCTTTAGAAAGAGAACGAGAAGGGGGCGTGGCAGACGCTCAAGAAAAACCGAAAGAAACACGCAAATCGACGAGGCGGAGACGCCAGGTTTCGTGGCGACAATAGGAGAACCCACGAACACCATTTCTGCCGATATAGTGGTGAACCTCACAGGCTTAGAACTGCCCCCGGGCTGCATCCCCCTCCTCAATCGAGGGTTGGGATTCAGCCTAGCTGAGCAGTTCAGCCCTGCGGACTTTGAGATCGACTTGTTTTTGTCTATCCGCAAATTGTTTTTGAAAAAAATGTTTGCTGAAACCCCCCCGAGTAATGCTGTACCATTGCCAGGAGAAATCCCGGCGACAATTACAGGAGCTGACTTCCACCTTAAGGGTCGCTACAGTGAAGAGGAGATACAGGTTATCCAGTTCCTAGCCAATATGGAGTCAGACACGCCAGTTAGTGGTGGTAGTAGTAAGGTTGATAAGTATACCGGTGGCATCAGTTCCACCTTCCTTCCTCCCATGCCGGCCGGCTCAGCAGTAGACCTGTTCCACAAAAGGGTGTTAAGAGAGATACGTGCGCTGATTTACCCAGCAGCACCCCCGAATGTTACTGGGGAAGAGCATCGAGCCCTTTTGTGGTTGAAACAACAGGATAATATTGTCATCAAGCCGGCCGACAAGGGAGGGAACGTGGTTCTGATGACCAGGGAGTATTATAGGGAGGAGGCGGGGAGGCAATTGGGAGACGGCACAGTTTACCTTAAATTGAAGGGAGACCCCATACAGGGAATTCTTGTTAGACTTCATGCATTTGTTGAGAAGTACATAGGGGCCGGTTTCTTACCTAAAGGCATGGCCAAACGGCTTATCCCCACCCACCCTA
Organism: Bufo bufo; assembly: GCF_905171765.1. Lineage (NCBI taxonomy): Eukaryota > Metazoa > Chordata > Amphibia > Anura > Bufonidae > Bufo > Bufo bufo. The sequence goes on along the minus strand of NC_053391.1, from coordinate 603,640,542 downwards.
AAGTCCCCGTCTGGTACTTCGTACCGAAAATCCACAAGTCGCTGACCCAGCCCCCTGGTCGCCCTATAGTGGCTGGGATTGGGTCAGCGACGGAGCCACTATCTGGCTATGTGGACTGGCTCCTCAGGCCACTCCTTGTGGGGACTCCGACGTATCTCAAGGACACCGGGGACTTCCTCCGAACACTCCAACATTTTGAGTGGCGGAGGGAGTTCTGCCTGGTGTCCTTGGACGTCGAGAGTCTATATACTAGGATCCCTCACAAATTAGGACTCCGTGCTGTTGATACAGTATTAAGTAGGAGTAACAAAGAGGCCTTGTTTAATAGCTTTATCATGGAGGCACTGGACCTGGTTCTCACCAGCAATGTGTTCCAGTTTGACGGTCAGTGGTACCGCCAGGTACTAGGTACTGCAATGGGCACGCCCGTGTCGTGCACATTTGCAAACCTGTACCTGGCGGTATTTGAAGAGACTTACATATTCTCGGTGGGTAACCCCTTCCTACGGTTTATGCATTTATTTCTACGCTATGTGGATGACGTTTTCATGGTCTGGTCGGGCGGCGAGGAGTCATGCCGCAGATTTGTGGAGTATCTCAATGCGCACAACAGGATGAACATGCGGTTCACCCTCAATTTTGGGGGTGAATCGCTTGACTTCCTGGATGTGCGTATTACAGTGAGAGATGGTGTATTACATACCACGGGCTTCCGCAAGCCCACAGCGACTAACCCGCTGCTTCACCAGACCAGTTTCCACCCGCCATCGGTGAAAAAAGCCGTCCCATACGGACAATTCGTCCGTTTGAGGAGGATTAATGACACCGATTCTGGGTTCCACAGGCAAGCTGATGAGCTTAGTGAACGTCTCATGGATCGGGGTTACCCACCGGGAATAGTCTCAGCAGCCCTCCGAAAAGCTGCCACACTGGACCGTAACACATTGCTGGTGGAAAAGGACAAAAGCATTGAGCGACCCCGTTTTGCTTTGCATTCAAGTACAGCCCTGCCGCAGATATCATCAAACGGGTGATATATGAGAACTGGGATCTCCTCAAGGGGGACCCGGCTCTAAGCAACCTCTCCAGTCAGCGACCACTGGTCACATTTAGAAAATGCGCAACTCTTAAAGATAAATTGGTGAATAGCGTATTCTGCACGTCACAGGCGGAGACTTGGCTCACCGGCAAAAAACCCGCAGGCAATCATAAATGTGGGCACTGCTCCTTTTGCGCACTAAATAACTGTGGCAAGTGGTTACAAATAGGAGGGGTACAGCATGTAGTACGAGATTTCATAACATGCCGGACGCCCTACGTTGTGTACGTCGTTTTTTGTCCATGCAATAGATACTATATCGGTAAAACGATTCGCCCGATCTTTGAGCGAATACGTGAGCATGTCAGTTCCATTCGTTCAGGTAGAGGATGTCCCCGCCTGATTGAACATGTCAGGGCCGCACATGGTGGCCGTCCGCGTTGTCTTTCCTTTGCGGGAGTGGAACAGGTCCGATCCATCCCTAGGGGAGGGGATCGTCACCGGCTGCTCCTGCAGAGGGAAGCAAGGTGGATCCTTCTTACCAAAGCCACTGGTGCGGCAGGACTGAACGATAGGAACGACATGTCCGTGTTCCTTTAAGAGCGGGATGTCAAATAGCCTATTTACAGGCGTGAGCCAGCTTTCTCTAAATGAACCCCAGGTCCCTTTAAGGCAGGGGTGGGCAATTATTTTTTCGATGGGGCCACATGAGAAACTGAAAATATTTTGGAGGGCCGGGCCAAAAGGCTAAACTCAATACTGCATAAAATCACCGCGTCCTGGCACAGGCGGGCGTGATGACATCATCATGCCTGCCTGCGCTGGGATTTCACTACCAAATAGACCTCAGGCCTGTAGCCTATGACAAGTCTTGTCGCCATCTGCAAATTTTAAGGCGCATTGGCGACCATTTTGGTCGCCATCTGGAGCGCTGTATTGCATCAGTGACATGAACACTCTCCACATAGAATGTTATATTACATCAGTGACATCACCGCTCTCCACATATAAGTGATATTTTACATCAGTGACATCACCGCTCTCCACATATAATGTTATATTACATCAGTGACATCACCGCTGTCCACATATAGGCGATATATTACATCAGTGACATCACCGCTCTCCACATATATGTGATGAGCGGTGATGTCACTGATGTAATGTATTACTTACCGGTATATGTGGACAGCAGTGATGTCACTGATGTAATATATTACTTATGTGTGGAGAGTGGTGATGTCACTGATGTAATATATCACTTATAAGTAATATATTACATCTGTGACATCACCGCTCTCCACATATAAGAGGCATATTACATCAGTGACGTCATCCCTTGGCGCTGGGGTGCGCAGCCAGGGCCGGCCTTAGGTGTTCAGGCGCCCTGTGTGAGCTAACCTTGTGGTAGTGTTACCTGCAGTCCTATGTAAAACCACAGATAACACTAGTGCTAAATAATGTAGTAGTGTTACCTGCAGTCCTATGTAAAACCACAGATAACACTAGTGTAGATCATGTGGAAGTGTTACCTTCGTCCTTAGTGTGCCTCCCTGTGTCTATCGCACAGACTCCATGCTGGCGCTGCCTCCTCTTCCATCTTCTTCCCCGCACAGAACGTTCTGAAGCAGCTGCGTCAAGACATAGGAACACTGTGGGCAAGGTGATACACACAGGGAGAGACATACACACAGGGACGGGGACACACACAAAGGGACAGACACACTCACACACACACAAAGGGACGGACACACACAAAGGGACAGACACACACGGACGGACACACACAGGGACGGGGACACACACACAAAGGGACAAACACACACACACAGGGATGGACACACACACACACACACAAAGGGACAAACACACACACACAGGGATAGACACACACACACAAAGGGACAGACACACACACAGGGACGGACACACACACACACACAAAGGGACAGACACACACACACAGGGACGGACACACACACACTGGCACACTCAACATCAGCAGCAAGTCCAACCCTTAATGACCCCCACAATCCCTGGGGGGGGGGGGTGATGTAGTAGCAGGCAGGAAAGCACACACTGTCCCCCTGTCCTATATGAGCCCCCCCCACCCCCACCCCCACCAAATACCTGTAAGTTCTGTTAGTTGCTTGGCTTTGGCTGTGGCTGCTGGCTGGGGCTCCGCCTCCTTCCTCTTTCTGCCTGTGCGGCAGCTGCATCACGCTCCAGCAGCCACTGGTCTGCTCTGTTAAAGAGACAGGCAGGCCAGGCAGCAGAGCGGAGCGCAGAGCGGCCGCGGGCCCCGCCCCCTCCTCACTCCGGACAGTGACTCCGTGCTGTTACAGGGCCGGCGGCGGCGGCGGCAACAAAAATGCCGGGGGCCGGATTAAAAGGTCCGCCGGGCCGTATACGGCCCGCGGGCCGTAGTTTGCCCAGGTCTGCTTTAAGGGATTAACCCCTCTGTGCCCTGTTTCCCTCTCAACGCTGCATCGTACAATATTTTTATTCATATTAATGATTGCTGCATATGGTATAGCTGCTATGCTAGCGCGACCTATCTGACCTGTGTCTGTTTGTTTTTTACACTTGTTTGTGTGATTTGTTTTGCTTCCTTTGTCATGTGTTTTCCGTCATTCACTGGCGGCGCACAGCTGCTGCACATGATGCCGGCTGTGGAGCGTCGCATATATATGGCGCAATGCTGCGCTCTGACGATTAGTGCGGCCAGAAGAAGCGCAATCTATAGCGCGAAACGGCCGTAGCCGCCATTCACCTGCAGGAGCCTGTCCGCCCCAGTACCCTACCTACTCGTCCTGTATGAAGGACTAATAAAGAGCAATACCTTGTGAAGATTCCGGTGAGTGCCGCATATTCTTTCTGACCTCTCTACATGCGTACTATCCATATAAACTTTACCTAATGCTGAGCACCACATACGGAGTGTATGTTTCGCTGCGGTGCCGCTATCTGAGCCAGTACAGAGCACCGGCTTGACTTGCCTGATTCTTGCAGTGCCGCTTTGTTCTTTTTCTTGTTTGTACAGATCTCTCACCTATGACCATCCCTCCCCCACACCCCACTGCTCGACACCTCCCCGCTAATTAAAACAGAGAAAGGGAAAAGTATAGAGCATCATCTGCCAACTGTTATTCCCAACAAAGCCTTAAACAGTTAGGTCACATATCATTTCATTCAAGCCACTCCGCGGCCTTATCCGGCGTATCAAAAAAAAGAGTTGTATCCTTAAAAATAATCCGAAGTTTGGCTGGGAAAACAAGTGAGTACTTAATATCCCTTTCTCTTAACCTCTTTTTTGCAGTATTGAACCAGCGTCTCTTTTCTTGGACATTTTTTGAAAAGTCTGGGATAAAAGCCAGTCTATTTCCATCAAATAAGACATTCCCTTGCCATTCTAAGTACCATATCTCTGTCCCTTGAAACCAACTTTTTAGCGAGGAGTGTCCGTGGTTGTCTCCCAGGAATTAATTTGCCGCCTGGGACCCAATGGGCTCTTTCTACTAGAAACAAGGGCGAGAAGTATTCCCTCCCAAAATTTTCAAGAATCATCGTCTGCATGAATTGAGCAGGGTTCTTATCTTCCGCGCCCTCTGGGATCCCCAGGATTCTTACATTATATCTTTGTGATCTATCTTCCAGATCCACCACCTTTCTTTTAAGGAGATTAAGATCTGTCTTCAAGGTGGACATCTCTATGTTTACTTTTTTAGATTCATTCTGTATAATAGCCATCGAGCTCTCCACTTTATCAACTCTTTCTCAGGTTTTGGACAGATCATCCCTAATCAATGCCACATCGGCTTAAATTACCCCAAGCTGAGTTGTAATGACCTGAATTAGGGCCCCGTTCTGTTTAACCACCAGTAATATTTATTTTAGCGGGGAGGGGTTGGTATTGATCGCATCTTCTCACTCTATTCCCTCCTCCTCTTGGGGATACCCAGAAGCTTTTTATGCTTCAAGTTCCATCACTTCAGGGTTATCAGTTCTTTTGGTGCTGGAATCCTTTTGCCCGCCTTGGGAATTGATCTATTATTGCGTCCTTCAAAGGGTTTAGTGGCCAATTTCTGACCAGAGAGGTCCGCAGAACGCCTACTAGCCTTTGGAGCCATTCCTTATTTTTTTTTTTCAATTCTTTACATACGGTATCTCATATAGAGTATAGGCCAGGAGTACATTAGTAGCCTTTAGGTAGTTGGTTAGATAGTTAGTTAATTAGTTAGTTAGTCATCAAAGAATCAGTAAAGGAGCAATCTCACCGATCTTTGATTTCAGACCGTCAGCCGACCCAGCCGGGAAACATGCAAAGCACAACCAGGCAGACCAGCAGACTCCAGGGAACCGTAGGGCCAAACAGCAGGCTGCAGAGGGGTTACCAGGAGAGACAATCGCCCAGGCTCCGATGTCACCATGGAGCACACAGGTCGCGGCAGCAGGAGCCGTCCAGATGGAAGGAAGCAGCACCCCAATCCACCGGCAGACACCAGTAGCTACAGGGAGAAGCAATAAGCCAGGGGAGACAGGCAGCCAACAAGCGATCCCGGTCCAAACGAGAAGACAGAAGGGGGGAGTGGAGGAAAAGGGAGAAGCGGTCCCGATCCACGCGAAGGAGGCAGGAGGATGGAGCGGAGACACCGAGCGGGCGAGCCAGGAGAGTCGGTCCGCGATCCAAGCAGGGAGAGGAGAGTGGAGACACTGCAAACAGAAGCCAGCGGTCAGCGAGGCAGCTGAGCAGCGAGAGGAGGGGAGAGCGTGGCATCCTACGTCATCATGTCATCACGTCCTCTCATTTTAAATTAGAATGTGGACAGCTTTTGCCTATCTTTTAGATTTATGAAGCTGAAATCAAGGATTTTGGTGCATAAAAGGGGTGCTAGTTGAAGTTGGTCTAAATTTGTTGATGGACATATTATTGGTGAATGTGGACAGATAACTAAAGGAACCCTACTCTGTGCATATTGTCACTAGTGTTGGGCGTGAATAATCACATTGCAAATTTTATTCGCGAATATCGCCACTTTGAGAATTCCCGAAGATTTAAAATATAGTGCTATATATTCGTATTCGCAAATATTCTAGATTTTTTTTTCCTGTGAACACATGATCCATCCCTGCTTCTTGCTTGTCGGCCAATGAGAAGTCTTCAATGTCTTTGTCTGAGCTAAGCAACATCTCTAGCAACCAATAGAACATTTGCCTACCCCTTACTATATATGAAACTTCCCAGCAGCCATTTTCTGCAGTTTTTGGCAATTCTGAGAGAGACAGCAGTGTCATTGCTGTGCTCTGTGCTTTGCTATGTCACATTACATCAGATAGTTAGTTAGTTAGTTAGTTAGTTAGCTTATATATATAATACAGATAGTTAGTGGGATATAGTCAGTGAAGGTTTGATCGTAATTCGTGATATAGTGTAGCTGATAGGTTCTGCTGTCCATACATACATGCTACAGACATTGTGCTGTGATGTCACAAGTTCACAACAATACTTAGTGCACCAATCACTAATATGTAGTCAGACCTGCTAAAATGTGAAGTTGCACGTACTGCGGAAAAATATGCGCATCATTAATTGCCGACTTGCGCAATCACGAATATATCGGAGCACTCTATCTGCATATAAAGCTATTGTAATGTTCTGCCATGCCAACCATTGTCTCCAGTCTCAGGTGACTTCTAGCAGCTTGAAAAATTTAGCAATAGTGACCCACGCCTGTATTTGCCACGCAATACGCGCTGATTTTTTAAATCAAGAAAGTAATCGCGAATTTGCGAATTTATGACGAATATTCCCCAAAATATTTGCAAAATTTCGCGAATTCGAATATTGCCCCTGCCGCTCATCACTAATCATCACCGAAGAGTCCCATAAGTTATCTATGAATTTAAGATTCTTTTCTGGTAAAGCACCTGTGAAGCTATGTCAAGCCAAACCTTTACCAAGATGAAATAGCTACTATTATATCTCAAGTAGTGTTGGGTGCGAATATTCAGATCGCGAATATTAATCGCGAATATCGGCACTTCGAGAATTCACGAATATTTAGAATATAGTGATATATATTCGTAATTTCGAATATTCTCGATTTTTTTTTTTCATCAGTAACCTCCCTTCTTGCTTGTGGGCAATGAGAAGGCTGCAATGTCTTTGTCTGAGCTTAGCAACATCCCTAGCAACCAATAGGAAAGTTGCCTACCCCTTTAGTATATAAGAACCTCCCCAGCAGCCCTCGTATACAGTATTTTGCAGATCTGAGAGAGACAGTAGTGTTATTAGTGTGATCTCTGCTTTCCTGTGTCATTACATTAGATAGTTAGTTTATATATATATATAATACAGATAGTTGTAAGTATGTATGTATATATGTACGCTACATACATACATACATAGTGCTGTTATGTCACAAGTTTAAACAATACTTAGTGCACCAATCACTAATAAGTAGTCAGACCTGTTAAAATGTGAAGTTGCGCGTATTGCGCCAAAATATTTACATCCGTAGTGCCGATTTCGCAATCGCGAAAATATTGGAGCACTCTATCTGCATATAAATCTATTGTAATGTTCTGCCATGCCAACCATTTTCTCCAGTCTAAGGAAACTTCTAGCAGCTTGAAAAATTTAGCTATAGTGACTTCGCAAACATTGCCCCTGCCACTCATCACTAATATCAAGTCACCTTTTCCAGTGAATTCCTACAAACACCTACTTCAGAATATAAGTCAAGAGATTTAGAGTGGGAATCATGTAAATAGGTCAACCATGAACTCTACTGTGCCACACTCTCTGAATACCTCAGGGTTAAAATGATTCCACAACGTCTTCATATGAGCAGAAGACCAACAATATTTAAGGACAATCCCGAGTTCTATGAACGGTTTTAACAGATTCTAAATAAATGTTCCTATAACTTGATGACGCAAACTGTATGTTATTTACAGAAAATCATCACAGAAATCAAAGAACAAATTCAGATTGTCAAACAGCAACTGCAGTCTACCTTGACAGCTGAAGAATTCAAACAATTAAAGTAGTTTTGAGCGAATCAAAGTATCCAAAGCGGTATTCAATCTGAAATTAGAAAATCTCAGTCACCACGAAGACGAATTTCCTCACCGTTCGTGGTAACAAATATGATTTTTTTCTAAAATGGATGCTGCTCGTGTTAGAAAGTGAAAGTAAAAAGCATGAGAACGCGATATGACCCATAATGCAGTGCAGCTAGCCAATCAACAGAGAGTCATCCCCTGTGACAGCTCTATAAAAAGCCTCTTCCCGCACGGTCTTGCCATTTCACTGTGAGCTAAGGTTCGGGAGAAATGTGTTGTAGAAAACAAAAAAAAAGAATATTGGAGAGGGAGAGTGCAGAGGGAGAGTGCAGGGACAGGGCAGGGATAGTTTGTCGGGAGAGATTTTTGAGACTGTAGGGAGATAACAAGGAGAACAGGCTGAGTGTAATCGCCCTGTGCATCTTGTTCACCTGCTGCGCCATTCATACTTAAAGGGGTATTCCCATCACAATCATCACTGTTAAATCTGTTAATGATTTGACAGTGATCATTTTTCTAAATACATTTCATTACCCAATTCCCACCCTTTTTGAGAAAATAATACCACTCTTACCTGATTGTTGTCTTTCGTCTCCCCTGGTTACGGCCACTTCTCCTGTCGAATCCCGCCGGGCCGCGCTTGCGCAGAAGACTGAAGATTCTCTCCCAGCTGGGCCGCGCAATGTCCTGAACGCGCACGCCGCCGCGCATGCGCCATGATGACTTCTTCCTGGCCAGTATAGTACAGAGCCGCGAACGCGCACGCCGGCTCTGTACTATACAGGCCAGGAATAAGTCACCATGGCGCATGCGTGACAGCATGCGCGTTCAAGACATTGCGCGGCCCGGCCGAGAGAAAAACTTCAGTCTTCTGCGCATGCGCAGCCTGGCCGGGAGAAGACGTCAATCAAGCCCAGCTGAATGCAGGAAGTGAACGTCGCGCTGGATGAAGGTAAGTATGAAAACTGAAGATGGGAATACCCCTTTAAGCTGTTCTGTTATACCTAGACTTACTGTGTGTCAAACTTAGGCCTCATGCACACGACAGTATTTCTTCACGGTCCGCAAAACGGGGTTCCGTTGTTCCGTGATCCGTTTCCGTTTTTTTTTTCGTGTGTCTTCCTTGAATTTTGGAGGATCACCAGACAGGAAAAGTGAAAAAAAATTCTAAGTCAAGTTTGCCTTGAAAATGATAGGACACGGATCACGGACGCAGATGACAATCTTGTGTGCCTCCGTGTTTTTTCACGGACCCATTGACTTGAATGGGTCCGCGAACCGTTGTCCGTGAAAAAAATAGGACAGGTCATATTTTTTTGACGGAGTGGAAACATGGATCACGGACGCGGATGACAAACGGTGCATTTTCTGTGTTTACAACTGACCCATTGAAAGTCAATGGGTCCGCAGAAAATCACAGAAAACGAAACAACGGACACGGAACCCAAAAACGGTCGTGTGCATGAGGCCTTAGTCTCAAAAAGCAGTTTAATATATCACCACGTTTATCTTGTTCACCTGCTGCAGCATTTGTACTTAATCAGTCAGTCTTAATAGGTGGTCTAATATGTTGCCGCATTTATTTTAATTACCTGTTGCAGCATTCATTTGTTAATACCGTCAGGTCCATAAATATTGGGACAGCGACACAATTCTAACATTTTTGGCTCTATACACCACCACAATGGATTTGAAATGAAACAAACAAGATGCGCTTTAACTGCAGACTGTCAGCTTTAATTTGAGGGTATTTACATCCAAATCAGGTGAACGGTGTAGGAATTACATCAGTTTGCATATTTGCCTCCTAATTATGAAGGGACCAAAAGTAATGGGACAATTGGCTTTTCCGTTGTTCCATGGCCAGGTGGGTGTTATTCCCTCATTATCCCAATTACAATGAGCAGATAAAAGGTCCAGAGTTCATTTCAAGTGTGCTATTTGCATTTGGAATCTGTTGCTGTCAACTCTCAAGATGAGATCCAAAAAGCTGTCACTATCAGTGAAACAAGCCATCATTAGGCTGAAAAAGAAAGCCATCAGAGAGATAGCAAAAACATTAGGCGTGGCCAAAACAACTGTTTGGAACATTCTTAAAAAGAAGGAACGCACCGGTGAGCTCAGCAACACCAAAAGACCCTGAAGACAACGGAAAACAACTGAGGTGGGTGACCAAAGAATTCTTTCCCTGGTGAAGAAAACTCCCTTCACAACAGTTGGCCAGATCAAGAACATTCTCCAGGAGGTAGGTGTATGTGTGTCAAAGTCAACAATCAAGAAAAGACTTCACCAGAGTGAATACAGAGGGTTCACCACAAGATGTAAACCATTAATGAGCTGTAATGACCAACGTCACGCACAGGGAGGATAAAAGGGAAAGCCCTGCCCAAGGGAGAGGGAAAGGTGGTGACCCCTAACTCACCTTGCGGCTGGCACCTGACTGCCCTGACGTCCCTAGACGGGTTCCTCACCCGTGCGGCGATCACGTGCCTAAACCCTGGCTTTCCCTAAAATGAGCCCTAGATAGTGAACGGGCCGGTGGGATCACTAGTCCGCACCACTATCACTAAGAGGGAAACACCAGGGAGAGCACAGACAAAACAGACAAACACATACACCCAGGTGGGCGATCACAGTAGACCACAAAGGTCCAACAGGGATCCGGAGGGTAGCATTCTGGACCAACTACCAGAGAACGCAGCAACACAGCTCCAGAAGGTCAGAATAGATGTCCAGGCAGGAAGTTCTATCTCTGGCAACCAGAGAAGTGTGAGAGAGGAATATAAGGAGGTTTGGGAGTGCTGGACAAGGAACAGCTGAGGAGAAGGAGCTACGGATCCCTGAGTGAGCCAAAAGGGTTTGCAAAGCAAGCCCAGAAAGCTACCATAAGGAAAACAGCCCTATCTTAAATAGAGCGTGCAGCCAACCGCTGCGACTTCCTGACCCCGGGTAAAACGGAGTCAGGCGTGGTTCTCGATACCTTCGTGACAGTACCCCCCTCTCTACGAGGGGCCTCCGGACACTCAGGACCAGGTCTCTCAGGATGAGAGGCATGAAAAACCCGAACTAGCCTGTCGGCGTTTACCTCAGACGCAGGAACCCACATTCTTTCCTTGGGACCGTAACCTCTCCAATGCACCAGATATTGAAGAGAGAGGCGGACCCGACGAGAATTAACAATTTTGGATATCTGAAATTCTAGATTACCATCCACGACAACAGGAGGGGGTGGCAGCGGTGACGGTTCTAGAGGTGGAACATATTTTTTGAGTAAAGACTTATGAAAAACATTATGAATTTTAAAAGTCTGAGGTAACTCCAGGCGAAAAGCCACGGGGTTGATAATGGCTACAATTTTGTAAGGGCCAATAAACCTAGGACCCAGTTTCCAAGAGGGAACCTTCAATTTAATATTCCTAGTAGACAACCACACATAGTCATTCACTCCTAGGTCCGGACCTGGCGACCGTCTCTTATCAGCCATGCATTTGTATTTACCGCCCATATTTTTCAAGTTAGCTTGCACCTTCTGCCATACCGATGAAAGAGATGACGAAAACCGTTCCTCTTCGGGAACCCCAGAAGACCCCCCCCTCTTTGAAAGTACAGAATTGGGGATGAAAACCATATGCACCAAGAAATGGTGACTTGCCAGTGGATTCCTGACGACGATTATTTATAGCAAACTCAGCTAACGGTAAATATGATGACCACAATTCTTGGCTTTCAGACACAAAACATCTTAGATATGTCTCAAGGTTTTGATTGGTACGCTCAGTCTGTCCAGACTGAGGATGGAAAGCTGAGGAAAAGGATAAGTGTACCCCCAAACGGGAACAAAAAGCTTTCCAAAATTTAGAAATAAACTGGGTACCCCGATCCGAAACAACATCGGAGGGGACCCCGTGAAGCTTCACGATTTCACTGACGAATACCTGAGCAAGAGTCTTAGCATTAGGTAGTGCGGGTAACGCAATGAAGTGTACCATTTTGCTAAACCTGTCCACTACTACCAAAATAACTGTTTTACCCGCAGACAAAGGTAAGTCAGTGATAAAATCCATTGACAGTTGTGTCCACGGTCTATTGGGAATGACGAGTGGTAATAGAGACCCTGCAGGACGTGTATGTGAAACTTTTGCGCGCTCACAGGTAGAACAAGAAGACACAAAATCCAATACATCCTGACGCAACCTTGGCCACCAAAAACTACGAGACAATAGCTCCAAGTTGCTTTACTACCCAGGTGCCCAGCAAGTGCCGAACTATGATGTTCCTTTAATAATTCGAAACGCAGGTTCAACGGTACAAACAATTTTTCTGAGGGGCAAGAGACCGGGGCGTCCCCCTGGGCCTCTAAAACCTTCCCCTCCAAAACAGAGTGTACCACAGAAACAACCACTCCTCTTTGAAGAATGGGCACCGGATCACTCACATTACCCCCTCCAGGGAAACAACGAGATAGTGCATCAGCCTTGGTGTTCTTTGCCCCAGGACGATAGGTAATCACAAAGTTAAACCTGGTAAAAAATAGCGACCACCTAGCCTGTCTAGGGGTGAGACGCTTAGCTGATTCGAGGTACAGAAGATTTTTGTGGTCCGTAATCACAGTGACGGGGTGGACTGCCCCCTCTAAGAAGTGACGCCACTCCTCAAACGCAAGTTTAATAGCTAATAGTTCCCAATTGCCAATATCGTAGTTCTTTTCTGCTGCAGATAGTTTTTTAGAAAAGAAAGCACAAGGACGCCATTTGCCAGGAGACGGACCCTGAGACAGCACCGCCCCCACTCCCACCTCTGACGCATCGACTTCAACAATAAAAGGCTGAGAGACATCAGGTTGGACTAGTACAGGTGCTGAGGTAAACCTCTCTTTTAGAGAGGAAAAAGCAACTTTAGCGGCGTCAGACCATTTAGAAAAATCAGTCCCCTGCCTAGTCATGTCAGTAAGCGGTTTTACAATAAGTGAATAATTTTTCATGAATTTCCTATAGAAATTCGCGAAGCCCAAGAACCGTTGTAGTGCTTTGAGGTTCTCAGGAAGATCCCAATCTAAAATTGCCTGGACTTTCCTAGGATCCATACGGAAACCTGAAGCAGATAAAAAATAACCTAGGAATTGTATCTCCTGAACGGCGAAGACATATTTTTCAATTTTAGCATATAATTCATTCGTCCGTAGGACCTGCAGTACTTGTCTGACATGCACCTCATGTGTTTTCAGATCAGACGAATAAATTAAAATATCATCTAGGTATATTACCACAAACGGCCGATTAGATGACTAAAAATGTCATTAACGAAATGTTGAAAGACGGCAGGAGCATTGGTCAGACCGAAAGGCATAACTAGATTTTCATAATGCCCCTCAGGGGTGTTAAAAGCTGTCTTCCACTCATCCCCCTCCTTAATACGAATCAGATTGTAGGCCCCCCTAAGATCAAGTTTGGAGAACCACCTAGCACCCGCAATCTGGTTAAACAGGTCAGGAATGAGAGGAAGAGGGTATGGGTCTCGGATGGTTATCCGATTTAATTCGCGAAAATCTAGGCAAGGACGCAGGCCCCCATCTTTCTTTTTAACGAAGAAAAACCCTGCAGCCACGGGTGAAGAAGAGGGTCTGATGTGTCCCTTAGCCAAGCTCTCGGAGATATAATCTTTCATGGCTTGTCTCTCTGGACCCGAAAGATTATATAACCTGGTCTTGGGTAATTTTGCGCCGGGAATAAGGTTAACCCGGCAATCATAAGGACGATGAGGTGGTAACTTCTGACAACCCTTTTCAGAAAAAACATCCTCAAAATCTGAAATAAATGTAGGTAGGGTAGTTATGGAGGCGACTAAGCAATTGCTATTTAAGCAATTTTCTCTGCACTGCTCACTCCACTCCAATATCTCCCTGGCCTGCCAATCCACTACTGGATTGTGCGCTACCAACCAGGGAAGACCCAGCACTACCGGAGTGGGAAGCCCCTCCAGAACATAACCTGAAAGCATCTCGTTATGGTGGTCCCCTACCCGAAGGTGTAAATTATGAACAATGTGGGTGAGGTTTCTCTGAGACAGGGGAGCAAAATCAATAGTGAATATGGGAATGGGTCTCTGTAACGTACAGAGAGACAAACCCATAGTGCGGGCAAAATGGGCATCTATCAAATTTACCCCTGCTCCACTGTCTAGAAAGAAAGAAATAGTCTCCGTCTTATCACCAAAAATAATAACCGCTGGCAACACAAATTGCGATGTACGTATGGAGGAAACGTATACCCCCCGGCTGACAACCTCCACACAGCCTGGGGTTAGTAGTTTTTCCGACAGTTTTTTGTTTCTGAGGAAAGAAGGACAGACATTAATGAAATGATCCCTCTCCCCACAAAAAAAACAAACCCCACGCCTACGGCGAGCCTCAGGAGGACGGACCTGACGAGTAGTTCCTCCTAGCTGCATAGGCTCGTCTAAGTCCGTACAGACTAACTGCTGCTTGGGAGGGGTTACCAATTGCTCCGGTTTTTTCAACCTGTCCCTAAGGCGTCTCTCTATACGGATAGAAAGGGACATAACCGCATCAAGGGAAAAGGGGGTCTCATATAATGCAAGCGCATCCTTAACCCTTTCGGATAACCCAGAGCAGAACTGACTCCTGAGAGCCGGGTCGTTCCATTGGGTATCCGTAGCCCACTTACGGAATTCAGAGCAATACTCCTCTACCGGCCGCTCTCCTTGTAAGAGTCTCCGTAATCTTGATTCAGCCAGTGCGACTCGGTCAGGGTCGTCATATATGAGACCCAAAGCCCCGAAAAACTCATCCACTGACCGGAGAGCCTGGGAATCAGTAGGTAAAGAGAACGCCCAGGACTGCGGGTCCCCCTGCAGCAGGGAAATAACAACCCCCACCCGCTGATCTTCATTACCAGAGGAGTAAGGGCACAGTTTAAAATATAACTTACAGGCCTCACGGAATGTCAAAAACTTGTTCCTTCCCCCAGAAAATCTGTCAGGGAGAGGGACCTTGGGTTCCGCAACAACCTGGTTACCAGTAGCAACCGCTGGGCTTGCGGTCAGTTGTAACTGCTGCTGTTGCTGGAGGACTGACGCCTTCAATCCTGCCACCTCCAAAGACAGGCCATGAAATTGTTTGGACAGAGCAGCAATTTGATCCATACTGGATTCTAAGTAGGCAAAAAAAATTTTTTTTTTTTTTTTACCTACACAAAATAAGGGCCAGAGATAATGTAATGACCGACGTCACGCACAGGGAGGATAAAAGGGAAAGCCCTGCCCAAGGGAGAGGGAAAGGTGGTGACCCCTAACTCACCTTGCGGCTGGCACCTGACTGCCCTGACGTCCCTAGACGGGTTCCTCACCCGTGCAGCGATCACGTGCCTAAACCCTGGCTTTCCCTAAAATGAGCCCTAGATAGTGAACGGGCCGGTGGGATCACTAGTCCGCACCACTATCACTAAGAGGGAAACACCAGGGAGAGGACAGACAATACAGACAAACACATACACCCAGGTGGGCGATCACAATAGACCACAAAGGTCCAACAGGGATCCGGAGGGTAGCGTTCTGGACCAACTACCAGAGAACGCAGCAACACAGCTCCAGAAGGTCAGAATAGATGTCCAGGCAGGAAGTTCTATCTCTGGCAACCAGAGAAGTGTGAGAGAGGAATATAAGGAGGTTTGGGAGTGCTGGACAAGGAACAGCTGAGGAGAAGGAGCTACGGATCCCTGAGTGAGCCAAAAGGGTTTGCAAAGCAAACCCAGAAAGCTACCATAAGGAAAACAGCCCTATCTTAAATAGAGCGTGCAGCCAACCGCTGCGACTTCCTGACCCCGGGTATAACGAGTCAGGCGTGGTTCTCAATACCCTCGTGACATGAACCTTCAAAAACAGGAAGGCCAGATTAGAGTTTGCCAAACGACATCTAAAAAAGCCTTCACAGTTCTGGAACAACATCCTATGAGACCAAGATCAACTTGTACCACAGTGATGGGAAGAGAAGATTATGGAGAAGGAAAGGAACTGCTTATGATCCTAAGCATACCACCTCATCAGTGAAGTATGGTGGTGGTAATGTCATGGCGTGGGCATTAGAAATGTCGCGAACATAAAATTTTCCGTTCGCGAACGGCAAACGCAAATTTTCACAAATGTTCGCGAACGGGCGAACCGCCATAGACTTCAATAGGCAGGCGAATTTTAAAACCCACAGGGATTTTTTCTGGCCACAATAGTGATGAAAAAGTTGTTTCAAGGGGACTAACACCTGGACTGTGGCATGCCGGAGGGGGATCCATGACAAAACTCTCATGGAAAATTACATAGTTGACGCAGAGTCTGGTTTTAATCCTTAAAGGGCATAAATCACCTAACATTCCTAAATTGTTTGGAATAACGTGCTTTAAAACATCAGGTATGATGTTGTATCGATCAGGTAGTGTAAGGGTTATGCCCGCTTCACAGTGACAGACCAAACTCCCCGTTTAACGCACCGCAAACAGTCCATTTGCACAACCGCAAACTCCCCATTTGCACAAGGTTTGATACCAAGCAAGCCATGTCCCGTTCCTTGTCCTCACTGATGTCATTGAAGGTCTCTTCCTCCACCCAGCCACGTACAACACCAAGGGTCCCCGAAAGGTGACAACAAGCCCCCTGGGACTCCTGCTGTGGTTGGTCTTCCACCTCCCCAAAGCCACCTTCCTCCTCTGACTCATCTTCTTCATACTCCTCTCTCTGTGTTGCCTCTCTCTGCGTTATTATAAGGTGTGTTATGTTGTTCTATTCTTATCAGTTTAATCCCTGTTACGTCCCCTATCAGGGGACATGTATATGGCATTGATTTAAGGAACAGGGAGATGGAAAAAGATGCTTTGTCGGTCCTCCTACTTAAAATTTGGGGAACTGCACGTGCAATCTAATGTGCCACCAGATAGTTGTGGTGTGTTATGTTGTTCTATTATTATCAGTTTAATCCCTGTTACGTCCCCTATCAGGGGACGTGTATATGGCATTGATTTTAGGAACGGGGAGATGGAAAAAGATGCTTGGTCGGTCCTCCTACTTCAAATTTGGGGCAAAGCTCTGGTAGTGACAGTACCCCCCCCCCTCTACGGGTGGACTCCGGACACCCAGGACCCACCTTCTCAGCATGAGCCCTATGAAATGCCCTGATGAGGCGAGTGGCTTTAATGTCCGACACCGGAACCCACATCCTCTCCTCAGGACCATAACCCTTCCAATGAACGAGGTACTGAAGAGAACCGCAGACAATGCGAGAGTCCACAATTCTGGAAACCTCAAACTCCAGATTGCCATCAACCAAAATCGGAGGAGGAGGCAAAGAGGAGGGTACCGTGGGCTGGACATATGGTTTTAAGAGAGATCTGTGAAATACATTATGTATCTTCCAAACCCGTGGAAGATCAAGACGGAAGGCAACAGGATTGACGACTGACAAGATTTTATAAGGCCCAATAAACTTGGGACCCAATTTCCAGGATGGAACCTTCAATTTAATATTTCTTATAGACAACCACACCAGATCACCCACATTCAGGTCCGGACCAGGCACACGTCTCTTATCAGCCACACGCTTATATTTCTCACTCATCTTTCTAAGATTACTCTGAATCTTTTGCCAAATGGTAGACAAAGACGAGGAAAATCTCTCCTCCTCAGGCAAACCAGAAGGAGCCCCTCCCGAGAATGTCCCAAACTGCGGATGGAACCCATATGCACCAAAGAATGGTGACTTATCAGAAGATTCCTGACGACGGTTGTTTAGAGCAAACTCAGCAAGAGGGAGAAATGAACACCAATTTTCCTGGTTCTCTGCCACAAAACAGCGCAAATATGTCTCCAGATTCTGATTGACGCGTTCAGTCTGACCATTCGACTGCGGGTGAAAAGCAGAAGAGAACGACAGCCGAACCCCCAGGCGAGAACAGAAAGCCTTCCAGAATCTGGACACAAACTGCGTGCCTCTATCGGAAACAATATCAGAGGGAATGCCATGCAATTTAACAATATGGTCGACAAAAGCTTGCGCCAACGTTTTTGCATTGGGTAAACCAGGGAATGGTACGAAATGAGCCATCTTGCTAAAACGGTCCACCACCACCAGGATCACCGACTTCCCTGATGAACGAGGAAGATCCGTGATAAAGTCCATGGACAGGTGTGTCCAAGGACGGGAAGGTATGGGTAACGGGAGAAGGGGACCTGAAGGCCGTGAACGAGGGACCTTAGCGCGAGCGCACGTCTCACAAAACCCTCCACCGACTTACGAAGAGCCGGCCACCAAAATCTCCGAGCAATGAGATCTACCGTGGCTCTACTCCCGGGGTGACCAGCAAGAACAGTATCATGATGCTCCTTGAAGAGTTTGTGACGTAACTCAGGAGGCACAAAAAACTTCCCAGAAGGACAACGGGCAGGTGCCTCAGTCTGGGCAGCCTGGACCTCGGCCTCCAAATCAGAATACAGAGCAGAAACAACTACCCCCTCCGCCAAAATGGGACCCGGGTCCTCGGAGTTTCCTCCTCCCGGAAAACAGCGAGAGAGAGCATCAGCCTTCACATTTTTGATCCCAGGGCGGAATGTAACGACAAAATTGAATCTGGAGAAGAACAGAGACCATCTGGCCTGTCTCGGATTCATACGCCTGGCCGACTCCAAGTACGCCAGATTCTTATGGTCGGTAAAAACAGTGATAGGGTGCCTGGCCCCCTCCAACCAATGGCGCCATTCCTCGAAAGCCAACTTGATGGCCAACAACTCCCTATCTCCCACATCATAGTTTTTCTCTGCCGGGGAGAGTTTTTTAGAGAAAAAGGCACAGGGTCGCCATTTGGCAGGAGAAGGGCCCTGGGACAAAACCGCACCCACACCCACCTCGGAAGCATCCACCTCAACAATAAAAGGTAAGGAAACATCGGGATGCACCAAGACGGGAGCAGACGCAAAACTCTCTTTAATCTTAGAAAAAGCTGCAAGCGCCTCCTCCGACCAAGAGGAAAAATCCGCCCCCTTTTTTGTCATGTCAGTGAGGGGTTTGACAACAGAGGAATAATTCAAAATGAACTTTCTGTAATAGTTCGCAAAACCCAGAAAGCGCATCAATGCCTTCTGATTCTCAGGAAGCTCCCACTCAAGTACAGCACGGACCTTCTCCGGATCCATGCGAAAACCAGAAGCAGAGAGGAGAAAACCCAGAAATTGAATCACCGATATCATAAAAACACATTTCTCCAGCTTGGCGTACAATTTATTTTCCCGCAGAATCCGCAGAACCTGATGGGTCTGAACATCAGGGGAAAAAATCAAAATATCATCAAGATACACCAATACAAATTTCCCCATTAAATGGTAGAAAATACTGTTAACAAAATGCTGAAAGACGGCCGGAGCATTCATCAGGCCGAAAGGCATAACGAGATTCTCGAAATGCCCGTTAGGGGTATTAAAGGCCGTTTTCCATTCATCCCCCTCTCTGACCCTGACTAGGTTGTACGCGCCTCTCAAATCCAATTTGGAAAAAACCTTGGCCCCAACAATTTGGTTGAAGAGGTCCGGGATCAGAGGAAGGGGATAGGGATCGCGAATCGTGATACGGTTCAGCTCCCTAAAATCTAGGCAAGGTCTCAGAGAGCCATCTTTTTTTTTAACAAAAAAAAAAAACAGCGGCAACAGGTGATTTTGAGGGACGAATATGCCCCTTATCGAGACTCTCGGAGATATAGGTTCGCATTGCGATTCTTTCCAGTTGTGAGAGATTGTAGAGGCGTGCTTTTGGCAACTTGGCGCCGGGAATGAGGTTAATGGGACAGTCAAACTCCCGGTGAGGAGGTAGCTCCTGAACACCGCTCTCGGAAAACACGTCCGAGAAATCAGAGAGAAATGATGGCACAGTTTTAGTAGACACCTCTGCAAAAGTCGCTGTGAGACAATTCTCTCTACAAAAGTCACTCCACTCATTTATTTGCCTTCCTTGCCAATCAATAGGGGGGTTATGCCTAGTGAGCCAGGGTAACCCGAAAAATAGAGGAGAAGGCAATCCGTTAAGGACAAAACAAGATATATCCTCCACATGAGTGTCACCTACAGCTAACCGGATATTGTGAACAATGCCCTTCAGGGATCTCTGTGAGAGTGGAGCAGAGTCAATAGCAAAAACAGGTATATCCTTTTCTAATGTGCAAACCTGAAAATCATGCATGGCTACAAATTGAGTGTCAATAAGATTGACGGCCGCTCCACTATCGACAAAAATCTCACAAGAAATTACTTTGCTCTCTAGCGCCACCCTGGCAGAAAGGAGAAAACGGGAACTGCAGGTCAGAGGAAAAGCATCAATTCCTACATCAACTTTGCCCAAAGTAGCAGATGAAGCAGAGTTTGATGATTTACCTTTTGAGGTTTTTCTCTTATTATCACTCTTAGTACAGTTCAAGAATCTCCTAGACAGGCAAACATTTGCCAAATGACCTATGCCCCCACAACAAAAACACACCATACTCTGAGGACTAAATCCTCTTTTATCAGGGGCAAGTCGACCTAGCTGCATGGGCTCCTCCTCAGAGGGGACCGAGACAGGATGAGGCCCCTGCACACTGAATGAGTCCGCACCACTGCCCCTAGACTGACAATGGCTGGACAGAGAGGTCTCGTTTCTTTCTCCTAGACGCCTGTCAAGGCGTACCGCCAATGACATGGCAGACTCTAAGGACGTTGGTCTCTCATGGAAAGCAAACGCATCTTTCAATCTCTCTGAGAGACCATGACAGAACTGACTCCGGTGTGCAGCATCATTCCAACCTGAATCAGCTGCCCATCTCCGAAATTCAGAACAATAAAGCTCCGCAGACAGTTTGTTATGGCATAAAAAACGTAAGTTAGATTCGGCCAGAGCAACACGATCCGGGTCATCATATATCTGCCCCAGGGCCACAAAAAATCTTTCCACGGATCGAAGGGAGGGATCCCCCGATGGCAGCGAAAAAGCCCAAGTCTGAGCATTACCCCTGAGCAGGGAGATGACAATCCTCACCCTCTGCTCGTCATTATCAGAGGAATGGCGACACAAGCAAAAATGAAGTTTGCATGCCTCTCTGAAGCGAACAAAATTCTCACTGCCCCTGGAGAACGTTTCCGGAAGTGAGACCTTTGGCTCGCAACAGACTCCATGGGCCGGAGCAGAGCCCAATGCTTGAAGCTGAGTCATAGATTGACGGAGATCCGCTACCTCCAAAGAAAGACCCTGCATGCGGTCAACCAGGCCAGAAAGCGGATCCATGTCAAAAAGGACGGTTTTGGCAGATTATAATGTCACGGCTGTATGTGAGCAACAAGAGCATACACAGTGAATTTAGCTACTGACCGGACCCAAACTAGGGAGGATAAAGGGTGACCCCTGTCAGACCCTAAAAGCTCTCCCTATGCTGCTAAGCACATGTCCGGATCCAAATGGTGGATCGAGACATGCCGCGTACCTAAGGCTGATGACCACTGTAACCCCTACAATAGTGGAAGGGGCAGGGCCACCGGTGCCCTGATCAGTATATGGACGGAACCGGGGTCACCTCAGATCCAGTCAGCAAACAAACAGAAACACACAATGTCTGCACACTTAACTGAAGGAGCTGCAGCAGCAGTGAAAACAGATCCAAATTCAGCTGACAATATCCGAGGTACTTGCTGCAGCAGAACACAGGTCCAGTGAAATGATATCACACAAGTGAAGATACTCAAGCGAGAGATACAACTCAAATGAAAAATATAATCCGCACCCTACAAAGGAGGAGGGGTGATTTAAAGGCAGAGAAATCAAACACAGGAGGAACAGCTGGGAGGAAGGAAACAGAAAGTAAAGACCTCATCACAAGGGCGGAGAAACAGAGCAGAGAGAACTCCTCCAAGCTCTAGTAGTGACATCATCACAGGGGTGGAGAAACAGAGCTGTGAGAACGTCTCAAAGCTCTGGTAGTGACAAATGTGCCCCCAGATAGTTGTGGTGTGTTATGTTGTTCTATTCTTATCAGTTTAATCCCTGTTACGTCCCCTATCAAGGGACGTGTATATGGCATTGATTTTAGGAACGGGGAGATGGAAAAAGATGCTTGGTCGGTCCTCCTACTTCAAATTTGGGGCACTGCGCGTGCAATCTAATGTGCCACCAGATAGTTGTGGTGTGTTATGTTGTTCTATTCTTATCAGTTTAATCCCTGTTACGTCCCCTATCAGGGGACGTGTATATGGCATTGATTTTAGGAACGGGGAGATGGAAAAAGATGCTTGGTTGGTCCTCCTACTTCAAATTTGGGGCACTGCGCGTGCAATCTAATGTGCCACCAGATAGTTGTGGTGTGTTATGTTGTTCTATTCTTATCAGTTTAATCCCTGTTACGTCCCCTATCAGGGGACATGTATATGGCATTGATTTTAGGAATGGGGAGATGGAAAAAGATGCTTGGTCGGTCCTCCTACTTCAAATTTGGGGCACTGCGCGTGCAATCTAATGTGCCACCAGATAGTTGTGGTGTGTTATGTTGTTCTATTCTTATCAGTTTAATCCCTGTTACGTCCCCTATCAGGGGACGTGTATATGGCATTGATTTTAGGAACGGGGAGATGGAAAAAGATGCTTGGTTGGTCCTCCTACTTCAAATTTGGGGCACTGCGCGTGCAATCTTATGTGCCACCAGATAGTTGTGGTGTGTTATGTTGTTCTATTCTTATCAGTTTAATCCCTGTTACGTCCCCTATCAGGGGACGTGTATATGGCATTGATTTTTGGAACGGGGAGATGGAAAAAGATGCTTGGTCGGTCCTCCTACTTCAAATTTGGGGCACTGCGCGTGCAATCTAATGTGCCACCAGATAGTTGTGGTGTGTTATGTTGTTCTATTCTTATCAGTTTAATCCCTGTTACGTCCCCTATCAGGGGACGTGTATATGGCATTGATTTTAGGAACGGGGAGATGGAAAAAGATGCTTGGTCGGTCCTCCTACTTCAAATTTGGGGCACTGCGCGTGTAATCTAATGTGCCACCAGATAGGAGTGGTGTGTTAAGTAGTTCTATTCTTATCAGTTTAATCAGGGGACGTGTATGGAATAGATTTTAGACAACCGCAAAGAGTTGTCAATAGTTGACACACTCATGACATACATTTTATACCTCTATGCGTCAATCTTGGTGTAGTTAAGACTGTGCTCGTGCGCACGTTTGGGAGATTGCAGGCGATGGGGGTTTTACAAAGCCTATGGTCTTGCTGAGGTAGTTCAGTGACAGTTAAGTGACCCAGAAAACAATGATTCTGCAGTGTGGGCCCATTGTTGGCCTAGTAGGCTTTAATGATCACCTTAGATGATCACAAAGAAAATTAATGTTTTTTCTATGCAAAATTATCCATCCGATTGCTTTTGGTCTGTTCACAATGAAGCAACGACCTTATCATCTGGGGTGTGCCAACATTGCCATTGCCAACACACTCATAGAGGTGGTCGCTTCATTGTGATACGCAAGCCCCTTCACCACGACAAGGTAATGATCACGAAGGAGAATTGACACATGTATGTGCCTTTTTTTTTGTTTGGTTTTTGAAGCCACAGTGCAGCACCAGAGGCCAGAAAAATTAGGCATGTACACATGCCTGAAAAATTAGGTATTGTTGCAGCCGCTGCTGTAACAGCGGCCAGAAGAATTGATGTTTGTTTCCCAGGCAGAAAGTGCCCTAAAACATTGCGGCTTGAACCCTAGTTGGTGGCAGATAAGTCACGCAAGTCATCCGGCATTCAGAGATAAAATACAGCAGCGTGTGGACCATTTTTAGCCCAAGGCAGCTCATCTCATCAGGCCTTTTTTAGTCAAATGTATCGTCCACTGTCAGTCCCTTCGGGATCCATCCCTCATTCATCTTAATAAAGGTGAGGTAATCTAGACTTTTTTGACCTAGGCGACTTCTCTTCTCAGTGACAATACCTCCAGCTGCACTGAAGGTCCTTTCTGACAGGACACTTGAAGAGGGGCAGTCCAGAAGTTCTATCGCAAATTCGGATAGCTCAGGCCACAGGTCAAGCCTGCACACCCAGTAGTCAAGGGGTTCATCGCTCCTCAGAATGTCGATATCTGCAGTTAAGGCGAGGTAGTCTGCTACCTGTCGGTCAAGTCGTTCTCTAGAGGGTGGACCCCGAAGGGCTGTGGCGATGAGTAGGACTTAAAAAGCTCCACATGTCCTCCATCAACAACACGTCTGTAAAGCGTCCTGTCCTTGCCGACGTGGTCATGGGAGGAGGATTACTTTCACCTCTTCCCCTGTTAGATTCCTGTTGTGCTGTGACATCACTGTTATACGCTGTGTAAAGCATACTTTTTAATTTATTTTGGAACTGCTGCATCCTTTCCGACTTGCAGTATTCCGGTAACATTTCAGGCACTTTCTAATTATACCGGGGGTCTAGTAGCGTGGACACCCAGTACAGGTCGTTCTCCTTCAGCCTTTTTATACGAGGGTCCCTCAACAGGCACGACAGCATGAAAGACCCCATTTGCAAAAGGTTGGATGCCGAGCTACTCATGTCCCGTTCCTCGTCCTCAGTGATCTCACTGAAGGTATGTTCTTCCCCCCAGCCACGTACAACACCATGGGTACCAGATAGGTGACAACGAGCACCCTGGGATGCCTGTTGTAGTTGATCTTCCTCCTCCTCCTCAAAGCCACATTCCTCCTCTGACTCCTCTTCCTCACACTCCTCTTCCAGCGTTGCCGCAGGTCCAGCAAGCGATGCTGATAAGGCTGTTTCTGGTGGTGATGGTGACCACAACTCTTCCTCTTCACGCTCATCTACGGCCTGATCCATCACTCTTCGCAGGGCACGCTCCAGGAAGAAAACAAATGGTATGATGTCGCTGATGGTGCCTTCGGTGCGACTGACTAGGTTTGTCACCTCCTCAAAAGGACGCATGAGCCTACAGGCATTGCGCATGAGCGTCCAGTAATGTGGCAAAAAAATTCCCAGCTCCGCAGAGGCTGTCCTAGCACAAATACTCATTGACGGCATTTTCTTGTTGGAGCAGGCGGTCGAAAATTAGGAGTGTTGAATTCCAACGTGTTGGGCTGTCGCAAATCAAGCGCCTCACTGGCATGTTGTTTCGCCGCTGGATATCTGAAAAGTGCGCCATGGCCGTTGAGGAACGCCTGAAATGGCCACACACCTTCCTGGCCTGCTTCAGGACGTCCTGTAAGCCTGGGTACTTATGCACAAAGCGATGTACGATCAGATTACACACATGTGCCATGCACAGCACATGTGTCAACATGTCCAAATTCAATGCCACCAATAAATTGCTTTCGTTGTCACACACCACTTTGCTGATCTCTAGTTGGTGCGGAGTAAGCCACTGATCCACCTGTGCGTTCAGGGTGGACAGGAGTGCTGGTCCGGTGTGACTCTCTGCTTTCAGGCAACTCAACCCCAATACGGCGTGACACTGCCGTACCCGGGATGAGGAATAGCCCCTGTGGAGCTGGGGGGGTGCCGTTGATGTGGAGCAAGACGCAGCAGCAGAAGAGGACTCAGCCAAGGAGGTTATGAAAGAGGACGGAGTAGGAGGAGTAGAGAAGGTGGCAGCAAGCCTGCCTGCAAGTCGTGGCGGTGTCACCAACTCCTCTGCAGAGCCACGCATTCCATGCTTGGCAGCCATCAGCAGGTTTACCCAATGCGCAGTGTAGGTGATATACCTGCCCTGACCGTGCTTTGCAGACCAGGTATCAGTGGTCAGATGGACCCTAGCCCCAACACTGTGTGCCAGACATGCCATTACTTCCTTTTGCACAATCGAGTATACGTTGGGGATTGCCTTTTGTGCAAAGAGATTTCGGCCGGGTACCTTCCACTGCGGTGTCCCAATAGTTGCAAATTTTTGGAACGCCTCAGACTCCACCAGCTTGTATGGTAAAAGCTGGCGGGCTAAGAGTTCAGACAAGCCAGCTGTCAGACGCCGGGCAAGGTGGTGACTTTGTGACATTGGCTTCTTACGCTCAAACATGTCCTTGACAGACACCTGACTGTGGGCAGATGAGCAGGAACTGATCAAGGCGAGTGACGGAGTGGCGGATGGTTGAGAGGGGGCAAGGAGGACAGCAGTGGTTGACGTGGCTGAAAATGCTGGATCAGGAGGAGGATGGCGGCTTTGAGATTGTGTGCTGCTTGTGCTCATGTGTTGATCCAATAGGCGTTTGTGATGTGCGATCATGTGCCTTCGCAAAGCAGTTGTACCTATGTGGGTGTTGGACTTCCCACAACTCAGTTTCTTTTGGCACAGGTTGCAAATGGCATCGCTGTTGTCAGAGGCAGACACACAAAAAAAATTCCACACTGCTGAGCTCTGCAATGACGGCATTCTGGTGGGGGCAACAGTATGCGTTGATTGGCGTGCTGTCTGGCTAACCCCGGGTGCTGATGCATCCTGTCTGACTGTGCCACTAGCTCCTTGCGACGACTTCCCCCTGCTTCCAACTCGTCTCCTCCTCCTCTCTGTCTCCCCATCTGAACTTTCCCCCTGTTCTTCTTCTCTTCTAGCGGGCACCCACGTGACATCCACAGACACATCGTCATCATCAACCGCTTCACTTGTATCTGACAACTCAGCAAAGGAAGCAGCAGCGGGTACAACATTATCATCATCACACCATACGTCCATGTGTGTAATGCTGCCTGACTGAGACATATCACTGTTATCTACATCCTCTGGCAATAATGGTTGCGCATCACTCATTTCTTCCAACTGATGTGTAAATAACTCCTCTGACAGATCAAGTGAAGCGGCTGTGGTGCTAGTGTTGGTGGTGGCGGCAGGCGGGCGAGTGGTAACTTGAGAGGTGCCCGAAGCTAAGCTGGAGGAGGATGGTGCTTCAAGGTTCCCAGCAGAATCTGTAGAAGATTGGGTGTCCTGTGTTAGCAATGTCATTTTTTTTTAGATAAGTGATACTATGCGTGCAAGGTACTGTGCCACCTTATATAAGTGGTGGGCAGTGGGCAAAGTACAGTCTGTGTGGGCCTGACACACACTGGCTTGCAACTGCGACTATATCACAGAGAAATAATAAATTTACTTTTTTTTTATCTGCAAGGTATTGTGAGTGACACCCTGTAACGGTATGAGTGGTGGCCTAGACAGTGGCCACAGTACAGTCTGTGGGCCAGACACTCACTGGCTTGCAACTGCGATTATATCACAGAGAAATAATAAATGGACTTTTTTTTATCTGCAAAGTACTGTCTGTGACAACCTGTATGAATGGTGTGCACACAGTACTGTCTGTGAGCCTGCAGCCTCTCACTGGCTTGCATCTGCGATTATATCACAGAGAAATAATAAATTAATTATTTTTTTATCTAAAAGGCATTTGTGAGTGAGTGACACCCTGTAACGGTATGAGTGGTGGGCTAGCCAGTGGCCACAGTACAGTCTGTGTGGGCCAGACACAAACTGGCTTGCAACTGGGATTATATCACAGAAAAATATTAAATTGATTTTTTTTTATCTGCAAGGTATTTGTCAGTGAGTGACACCATGTAACGGTATGAGTGGTGGGCTAGCCAGTGGCCACAGTACAGTCTGTGGGCCAGACACACACTGGCTTGCAACTGGGATTATATCACAGAAAAATATTAAATAGAATTTTTTTTATCTAAAAGGTATTTGTGAGTGAGTGACACCCTGTAAGGGTATGAGTGGCATGGGCGTCCGAAGAAATTTTTCCAGGGGGGGGCATAATTTTATTGACATCCATGCTCTGCTTGTTTCTGAGAATGTAATGAAGGGGAGGGGCATATTCATTATCACAAAGTATAATAACGCATGAGCTGTGCAGTGGCGGATCCAGAGCCTGGTGCTTATAGAACAGACTACACAGTGTAGCGGTATACTGTATATTGTGTGGCACAGTGTAGGCCAGTGGTGGCGAACCTATGGCATGGGTGCCAGAGGTGACACTCACAGCCCTCTTTGTGGGCACCCACTTCCTGGAAAATTTCTAAGGCCTACCAATATGCCTTAGACATTTTCTGCCATTCATCAGCGCAGGACGTGCTATGAAGGGCACAAGCAGCACACTGAATGTAGGCAGGTTATTATAGCCAAATGATAAAGTACATGGAAGATATACTATATTGTTATCCAGGTTAAATTGCCGTGTTGGCACTTTTGTGATAAATATGTGGGCTTTGGGTTACAGTTTGGACACTCAGACCATAAAACGTTCGCCATCACTGGTGTAGGCTAGATGTGTATAACATAAACATATTTCACATGAAAACTTACAATTACTTGGCTTGGCCCTTGGGGATCTCGGACACCACTTCAACACTTGGCTGGGGGGCTCGGCGGAGCTGATGTTGTGTTTTATCCTAATGAGAAAGATTTCATAATAAGGATTTGGAGAAGGGACAGAGGGATAGCAGAGCAGGGAGAGGCTGGTGCTGCTACTAGGGGGTCATACCATGTGGGAGTAATAAAGCCCACCATAATGCCCCCCAGTAGAAATAATTCTCCTTATAATGTGACAGTGCAAAAAATACCCCCTTGTAATGCCCCCAGTTGAGCTAATGTCCCCATAGTGCCCCCATAATGTGCCAGTACAAAATACCCCTATATAGTGCCCCCAGTAAATGCCTCCATAGTGCTCCTCTCCCCCCTTCCTCCTAGTGCCCCCCATAATGTACCAGTATAAAATGCCCCAGTAGATGCCCTCAGTGTCCCCCATAATTTGCAAGTATAAAATACCCCTTCTTAGTGCCCCCCGTAGATGACCCCATAGTACTCCTCTCCCCCCTTCCTCATAGTATCCACCATAATGTGTTCCAGTATAAAATTCTACTGTACAGAGCCCCCCATATAAAACACCCCTTCTTTGTGGCCTCAGTAGATGCCCCTATACTGCCCCCAATAATGTGCCAGTAATAACAGCCCCCCCATCATGTGCCAGTAATAACAGCCCCCCCCATCATGTGCTAGTAATAACAGCCCCCCCATTATGTGCCAGTAATAACAGCCCCCTCATCATGTGCCAGCAATGACAGCCCCCCCTTGTGCCAGTAAAAACAGCCCCATTATGTGTCAGTAATGACAGCCCCCCATTATGTGCCAGTAATGACAGCCCCCCATTATGTGCCTGTAATGACAGTTCCCCATTATGTACCAGTGATGACAGCCCCCCATTATGTGCCAGTAATTACAGTCCCCCCCGCTTGTGCCAGTAATGACAGCCCCCATTATGTGCCAGTAATGACAGCCCCCCATTATGTGCCAGTAATGACAAACCCCCATTATGTGCCAGCAATGACAGCCCCCCATTATGTGCCAGTAATGACAGCCCCCCAATATGTGCCAGTAATGACAGACCCCCCTTGTGCCAGTAATGAAAGCCCCCATTATGTGCCAGTAATGACAGCCCCCCATTATGTGGCAGTAATGACAGCCCCCGATTATGTGCCAGTAATGACAGCCCCCCCATTATGTGCCAGTAATGACAGCCCCCCATTATGTGCCCGTAATGACAGCCCCCCATTATGTGCCAGTAATGACAGCCCCCCATTATGTGCCAGTAGCCAGAAGCCCCCATTATGTGCCAGTAACCAGAGCCCCCATTATGTGCCAGAAGCCAGAGCCCCCCATTATGTGCCAGTAGCCAGAGCCCCCCATTATTTGCCAGTAGCCAGAGCCCCCCATTATGTGCCAGTAGCCAGAGACCCCAATTATGTGCCAGTAGCCACCAGTATTGTACACAAAAAAAATAAACACTTATACTTACCTCCTTGGCAGTGATGCGATGCAGGCCTCTTCTGGCCTGTGTCCCGCCTGCGCCGGCCTCTGATAGGCTGCCGGCCTAGTGCCTGCAGCCTATCAGAGGAAGGGAAAGGTACACGCCTCTCCCTCCCCTGCCTCAGCACAGTCATCTGTATCGCTGTCCTGAGGACGGCGATACAGGTGACTATGGAGATGAACGCTTCCACAATGGAAGCCTTCATCTCCCTGTGCCCCACCAGCCGCCCCCCCCCCCCCACTTCTGAGCAGATCGGGGGGGGCAATTGCCCCGTTGCCCCCCTGGATCCGCCAGTGCTGCTGGCCCCGGGGGGGGGGGGCACTTGCCCCCCCTTGCCCCCCCTTGCCCCTCCCTGCGGACGCCCATGATGAGTGGTGGGCTAGCCAGTGGCCACAGTACAGTCTGTGGGCCAGACACACACTGGCTTGCAACTGGGATTATATCACAGAAAAATATTAAATAGAATTTTTTTTATCTAAAAGGTATGTGTGAGTGACACCCTGTATGAATAGTGTGCACACAGTACTGTCTGTAGGCCAGACAGTCACACACTGGCTTGCAACTGCTATTATATGACAGAGATATAATAAATTGAATTTTTTTTATCTGCAAGGTATTTTCTGTCACTCCCTGTATGAATGGTGTGCACACAGTACTGTCTGTGACTGAGCCTGCAGCCTCTCACACAACACGGGCAGGCAACTGCAATATATATAAATATAATTTTTTTTTTAAAAAGCAGACTGATGTACTAGCCCTGAAAAGGGCTGTTTGGGGTGCTGTCAGGACGCTGTCCTTACAGCAGATGAGTCTGTGGACACAGAACACTGCCCTAGCTAACGCTTTCCCTATTAGATCAGCAGCAGCAGCACTCTCCCTCCTCTCACTAAGAATGCAGCTTCCGAATTAATCTAAAATGGATGCTGTCCAGGAGGTGGGAGGGTCTGGGAGGGAGGGTCTGCTGCTGATTGGCTGGAATGTGTCTGCTGACTGTGAGGTACAGGGTCAAAGTTTACTCAATAATGATGTATAGGGGGCGGACCTTACATCGCTTATGTTCGACCGCCGCGTCGAACGCAAACAAGCTATGTTCGCCGGGAACTATTCGCCGGCGAACTATTCGGGACATCTCTAATTCTAACTTGTGCTGATTACTGGGTGGCAACGCTGCTGGATCCCTGTTACAAGGACAACGTACCGTCCTTAATTCCCTCACTGGAGCATGATCGTAAGATGCGCGAGTACAAGCGCACGCTGGTAGACGCGCTGCTGGTGGCATTCCCACCTGACAGCGGGGGCACAGTGGAAGCACAAGGCGAAGCCAGAGGAGGAGGAAGAGGTCGCCAACGCAGCTGGGGCACCGCCAGCACCTCAGAAGGCAGGGTTAGCATGGCCGAAATGTGGAAAAGCTTTGTCAGCACGCCACAGCAACCAGCACCACCAGCTGATATGGAACGTCTTAGCAGGAGGCAGCATTTCAGCAACATGGTGGAGCAGTATGTGTGCACACACCTACACGTACTGAATGACGGGTCTGCCCCCTTCAACTTCTGGATCTCCAAATTGGGCACATGGCCTGAGCTTGCCCTGAAGCTAGTGTATTATCTGAACATGTGTTTAGCACGGCAGGGGGTGTTATCACAGACAAGGCAGCCGCCTGTCCACAGCCAAATGTGGACAAGCTCACGTTTATTAAAATCACCCAAGGCATGGACTCCACAGGACTTGTTACTTTTTCTTTTATTAGTGAATTTCATTGAAAATGTCAAAATGTTTATAAAAAAAAAAAACAATGGCACACAAAGGGCACAACATATTGGTCACTGAAATTACATATCTACCGGTATGTACAAATTTCAATTCGCACCATCTGCTGTAAATTGATTTTTGCAAAACACCTCTGGTGTTAAAATGCTCACTACACCCCTTGGTAATTTGATGGAGGGGTGTAGTTTCTAAAATGGGTTCACCTCTTGGTGGTGTCTTTTTTATATTTCGCCTCAGAGCCTATGCAGTTGCCGTCCAGTGCAGAATAAATCTCCAATCTAGGCCTCAAATGCACATTGTGCACTTTCTTTTCTGAGCCCTGCTGTGTGCCCTTACAGCACTTTATGACCACATATTGGGCGTTGTTGTACTCAGGAGAAAATGGGTAACAAATTTTGGATATTGTAAATTTTCTTGAAAATGTAAAACATTGTAAAACAAATTCTAAGATGTCTAAAATGAATAAAATTACATTTACAAAATTATTCCAACAGAAATTAGACATATGAGAAATGTTAAGTAATAACTATTTTTATAAGGTGTCACTATCCGTCTTAAAGGCAGAGAAATTACAATTTTGAAAATTGCTAATTTTTCCATATTTTCTGTAAATTTTTGTTTTTTTGATAAACAAAAATAAAACATATTGACTCAAATTTACCACTAACATGAAGTACAATGTGGCACGAAAAAACAATCGCAGAATGGCTTGGATAAGTAAAAGCATTCTAGGATTATTACCACATAAAGTGACACGCCAGATTTACAATAGCAGATTGAGATTTAGCCCCTTTCACACGAGCGAGTATTCCGTGCGGGTGCAATGCGTGATGCAAACCCATTGTGCCCGTACGGAATCCGAACCCATTCATTTCAATAGGGCTGTGTACATGTGCGTTGGTTCTCACGCATCACTTGTGCGTTGCGTAAAAATCGCAGCATGTTCTATATTCAGCGTTTTTCCCGCAGCGCTGGCCCCATAGAAGTGAATGGAGCTGCGTGAAAATCACATTGCATCCACAAGCAAGTGCGGATGCGATGCATTTTTCACGGATAGTTACTAAGAGATGTTGTTTGTATACCTTCAGTTTTTTTATCACTTATGTGCAAAACGCATTAAATCGCATTGCACCCGCGCGATAAAAACTGAACGCGATCGCAGACAAAACTTAATGTTTTTGTTAGCAAAATCGCGCATTTTTCACTGAACACATTTGCAACGCATCCAGACCTAATGCGCACACGCTCGTCTGCAAGGGGCCTTAAGGTGAAAGTCGCTCGGTACTGAAGGGTTAATCAGACCTCAGCTCAGACCCCCATTGTTAGTTAGACCTCAGTTCAGATCCCCAATCAGACTTCAGATCATATTCTGAATGTTAATTATATCCCCAATCAGACTTCAAATCAGACCCCAATGTTAATCAGACTCCCAATCAGACCTCATATCAGACCTTCAATATTAATTAGACACCAGGTCAGACCCCTAATGTTAAGACCTCAGATCAGACAAAAAATAATAATTAACTTGTCAATGGAGTATATTCAGACCATGGTCTTGTTACCAGTGGGGTACCTCAGGGATCTATTCTGGGACCCATATTGTTTAATATCTTTATCAGTGAAATTGCAGAAGGCCTCGATGGTAAGGTGTGTCTTTTTGCTGATAACACAAAGATTTCTAACAGGGTTGATGTTACTGGAGGGATACACCAAATGGAAAAGGATTTAGGAAAACTAGAGGAAAGGTCGAAAATCTGCCAACTAAAACTTAATGTTGAAAGTGCAAGATAATGCACCTGGGACGTAAAAACCCAAGAGCAGAATATAAAATCAGTGATACAGTCCTAACCTCAGTATCTGAGGAAAGGGATTTAGGGGTCATTATTTCAGAAGACTTAAAGGTAGGCAGACAATGTCATAGAGCAGCAGGAAATGCTAGCAGAATGCTTGGGTGTATAGGGAGAGGAATTACCAGTAGAAAGAGGGAGGTGCTCATGCTGCTCTACAGAGCACTAGTGAGACCTCATTTGGAGT
Source organism: Bufo bufo (assembly GCF_905171765.1). NCBI lineage: Eukaryota > Metazoa > Chordata > Amphibia > Anura > Bufonidae > Bufo > Bufo bufo. Next base: position 603,606,800 of record NC_053391.1, on the reverse strand, counting down.
ATTGTGCTCAGTACTGGAGACCATATCTCCAGAAGGATATTGATACTTTGGAGAGAGTTCAGAAAAGAGCTACTAAACTGGTACATGGATTGCAGGATAAAACTTACCAGGAAAGATTAAAGGACCTTAACATGTATAGCTTGGAAGAAAGACGAGACAGAGGGGATATGATAGAAACTTTTAAATACATAAAGGGAATCAACAAGGTAAAAGAGGAGAGAATATTTAAAATAAGAAAAACTGCTACAAGAGGACATAGTTTTAAATTAGAGGGGCAAAGGTTTAAAAGTAATATCAGGAAGTATTACTTTACTGAGAGAGTAGTGGATGCATGGAATAGCCTTCCTGCAGAAGTTGTAGCTGCAAATACAGAGAATGAGTTTAACCGTCTCCGGACCGCCTAATGCAGGATTGCGTTCCGGAGGCGGTCGATTCATTCCTCCTAGACGCATATACGCGTCATCTCGCGAGAGGCGAGATTTCCTGTGAACGCGCGCAGTCAGGCGCGCGCGTTCACAGGATCGGCAGGTAAACGAGTGGATCTGCAGCCTGCCAGCGGCGATCGTTCGCTGGCAGGCTGTAGATGCAATTTTTTTTAACCCCTTAAAGGTATATTAGACGCTGTTTTGATAACAGCGTCTAATATACCTGCTACCTAGTCCTCTGGTGGTCCCTTTTGCTTGGATCGACCACCAGAGGACACAGGCCGCTCTGTAAGTAGCACCAATCACCACTACACTACACCCCCCCCCTTGTCACTTATTAACCCCTTATTAACCCCTGATAACCCCATATAGACTCCCTGATAACCCCCCTGTCATTGATCACCCCCCTGTAAGACTCCATTCAGACGTCCATATGTGTTTCGCGGATCCGCGGATCCACAAAACACATAAGGACGTCTGAATGGAGCCTTACAGGGGGGTGATCATATAGACTCCCTGATCACCCCCCTGTAAGGCTCCATTCAGACGTCAGTATGTGTTTTGCGGATCCACGGATCCGCGGATCCGCAAAACATGTACTAACGTCTGAATGGAGCCTTACAGGGGGGTGATCACCCCATATACAATCCATGATCACCCCCTGTCATTGATCACCCCCCTGTAAGGCTCCATTCAGACGTCCATATGTGTTTTGCGGATCTGCGGATCCACGGATCCGCAAAACATGGACACCGCGGATCCACAAAACATGGACACCGGCAATGTGCTTTCCGCATTTTGCGGATCCGCACATTGCCAGAACTATATAGAAAATGCCTTTTCTTGTCCGCAATTGCGGACAAAAATAGGAAATGTTCTATAGGCTCTACAAAAAACGCAGTGTTCGCCCGATCAGGCCTGATCTTGTGCGCACACTTGCGTTCAGTCCGCCCCACCGCAGTGACAGAATTTTTTTTTCCTGATCACTGCAAAAACACCACAAAATCGCTGCGGCGCTATAAAAATATCACTTTTGAGGGGCATGGCGAGTTCATAGAAGATTTTTTTTTTGTCACAAGTTAGCGGAAATAGTTTTTTTTTTTTTTTTTTTTTTCTTACAAAGTCTCATATTCCACTAACTTGTGACAAAAAATAAAATCTCACATGAACTCACCATGCCCCTCACGGAATCCAAATGCGTCAAACTTTTTAGACATTTATATTCCAGATTTCTTCTCACGCTTTAGGGCCCCTAAAATTCCAGGGCAGTATAAATACCCCACAAGTGACCCCATTTCGGAAAGAAGACACCCCAAGGTATTCGCTGAGCGGCATATTGAGTCCATGAAAGATTGAACTTTTTGTCACAAGTTAGCGGAAAGGGAGACTTTGTAAGAAAAAACAAAATAAAAAAAATTTCCGCTAACTTGTGCCCAAAAAAAAAAACTTCTATGAACTTGCCATGCCCCTCACGGAATACCTTGGGGTGTCTTCTTTCCAAAATGGGGTCAAATGTGGGGTATTTATACTGCCCTGGCATTTTAGGGGCCCTAAAGCGTGAGAAGAAGTCTGGAATCCAAATGCCTAAAATATACCCATTCTGGGTGAGAGAAATATCTCTCTAAAATGACAACTTTGTATAAGAAAATGGGAAAAGTTGTCCTTTACAGAGATATTTATCTCACCCAGCATGGGTATATGTAAAAATACACCCCAAAACACATTGCCCTACTTCTTCTGAGTACGGCGATACCACTTGTGTGACACTTTTTTGCAGCCTAGGTGCATAAAGGGGCCCAAATTCCAAAGAGCACCTTTTAGGAGGGCATTTTTTCTCACGCTTTAGGGCCCCTAAAATGCCATGGCAGTTTAAATACCTCACAAGTGACCCCATTTTGGAAAGAAGACACCCCAAGGTATTTCGTGATGGGCATAGTGAGTTCATGGAAGTTTTTATTTTTTGTCACAAGTTAGTGTAATATGAGACTAAATAAATAAATAAAAAATAATCATTTTCCGCTAACTTGTGACAAAAAATAAAAACTTCTATGAACTCACTATGCCCATCAGCGAATACCTTAGGGTGTCTACTTTCCAAAATGGGGTCATTTGTGGGGTGTTTTTACTGTCTGGGCATTGTAGAACCTCAGGAAACATGACAGGTGCTCAGAAAGTCAGAGCTGCTTCAAAATGCGGAAATTCACATTTTTGTACCATAGTTTGTAAATGCTATAACTTTTGCGCAAACCAATAAATATACACTTATTGCATTTTTTTTTATCAAAGACATGTAGAACAATAAATTTAGAGAAAAATTTATATAGAAATGTAGTTTTATTTGAAAAATTTTACAACTGAAAGTGAAAAATGTAATTTTTTTGCAAAAATTTTGGTCAATTTCGATTAATAACAAAAAAAGTAAAAATGTCAGCAGCAATAAAATACAACCAAATGAAAGCTTTATTAGTTAGAAGAAAAGTAGGTAAAATTAATTTGGGTGATAAGTTGTATGACCGAGCAATAAACCGTGAAAGTAGTGTAGTGCAGAATTGTAAAAAGTGGACTGGTCATTAAGGGGGTTTAAAGGGCTTCTGTCACCCCACTAAAGTCATTATTTTTTTTTGGAATAGTTAAATTCCTTATACTGCGATATATGAAAATATAATGGTCTTACTTACTTTGCTTCAGCAGTTTCTTATAAAAACAAACTTTTATAATATGTAAATTAGGTCTCTACCAGCAAGTAGGGCGTCTACTTGCTGGTTGCCGCCGCAAAAACCGCCCCCTCGTCGTGTTGATTGACAGGGCCAGCCGCGATCTCCTCCTCCGGTCGGCCCTGTCAGCACTTCAAAAATCGCACGCCTGTGTTCATTCGCGCAGGCGCTCTGAGATGAGGAGGCTCGCCTCCTCAGCACTCCCTCAGTGAGCCTGCGCTGATGACGTCTTCTCTTTCGGTGATGTCATCGGCGCAGTATTCAGTATATTGGGCAGACTAGATGGGCCAAATGGTTCTTATCTGCCGACAAATTCTATGTTTCTATAACTTGCGTCTCCTGTTCCGGATGCTGCCGCTCCTGAGATCTAGCTCTTGTCCTGATGCACTGTGCTGTGACCAATGTTACACAGTGTGAGGTCACAAAGCCCTCCTACATCCTCACACTGTATGCAGATCATGGCACAGCGCGGCACAGACAGAAGAAGACCAGAGAGCTATGAGTACAGAGCCAGCACAAGAAGTGCTGTATTCATCAATCCCCAGTCCTACTGTACTAATGAGCTCTTTCATAATGAAACTGCACATTAGTATTCACCCTATAAGACGCTCTGACATTTCCCCCCACTTTTGAAGTGCATTTATATGATGAAAAATACTGTATGTTGCTGTCACTTTGACAGTACTAATGCTGCCTTTGTGTTAAAAGGGCTTTAAAGGGGTTGGATACTGTCCTATGAAACCCCAAAATGTCATACATGACCTTTCAAGGTGTGCTGCTACGCAGTTAAAATCTATATAGTTTATTTCATTGAACCATTCATATATTCTATATTTGGTTATATGTAGGGATGAGCGAACCCGAACTGTATACATTTTCGTAAAAGTCCGTGTTCGGGTTCAGTGTTCGGCGCTTTCTTGGCGCTTTTTGAAAGGCTGCAAAGCAGCCAATCAACAAGCGTCATACTACTTGCCCCAAGAGGCCATCACAGACTTGCCTACTATTGGCATGGCTGTGATTGGCCAGTGCAGCATGTGACCCAGGCTCTATATAAGCTTGGGTCACGTTGCGCTGCACGTCACTCTGCTGATTGAAGCATAGGGAGAGGTTGCAGCTGCGACGTTAGGGCGAGATTAGGCAGATTAACTCCTCCAAAAGACTTCATTCTGTGATCGATCTGCAGCTGTGGATCATTGAAGTGCTAATATTGACTTGCTCACTTTTTTGAGGCTGCCCAGAGCATTTTTAGATCACTTTTTTTCTGGGGTGATCGGCGGCCATTTTGTGACTTGTGGTGCGCCAGCACAAGCTATCACCAAGTGTATTTAACCATCAATAGTGTGGTTATTTTGTGCTATATCCTACATCAGCTGCAGGCTGAGCCTGTGTCACCGAAGTGCATTTAACCATCAACAGTCTGGTTATTTTTTGGCCATATACTACATCAGCTGCAGGCTGAGCCTGTGTCACCCAAGTGCATTTAACCATCAACAGTGTGGTTATTTTTTGGCCATATACTAGATCTGGTGCAGGCTGAGCCTGTGTCACCCAAGTGCATTTAACCATCAACAGTGTGGTTATTTTTTGGCCATATATATAGGGGCAAGTTGAGCCTGTCACCCAGCGCCTAAAAAATAGACCTGACATTTCTATTAAACCAAATCTGTACTGTTTTAGCTGGTCAAGTTATTTGTAGTGACCGTAAAAGCACACTTTTTGTTCTGGGTGGAAAAACTATTCCCAAATTTGCCATTCTCAAAATAACTAGTTTCTGGTATATGAGGCCTACTTGAAATCTATCCCAAAAAGGATATCTTACATTGAAGGTGCTGATAGTGTCATTCAGAAAAACCTAAGACACACGCTACCGTGCAGATAGAAGTCTGATTCTGTGATTAAACCTATACCTGTCACACAGCGCAAAAAAAAACAGGCCTCACATCTCTATTTAACCAAATCTGTACTGTTTTAGCTGGTCAAGTTATTTGCAGTGACCGTAAAAGCACATTTTTTTTTCTGGGTTGAAAAACTATTCCCAAATTTGCCATTCTCAAAATAACTAGTTTCTGGTATTTGAGGCCTACTTGAAATCTATCCCAAAAAGGATATCTTACCTTGAAGGTGCTGATAGTGTCATTCAGAAAAACCTAACACACACGCTACCGTGCAGATAAAAGTCTGATTCTGTGATTAAACCTTTACCTGTCACACAGCGCAAAAAAAAAACAGGCCTCACATCTCTATTCAACCAAATCTGTACTGTTTTAGCTGGTCAAGTTATTTGTAGTGACCGTAAAAGCACATTTTATTTTCTGGGTTGAAAAACTATACCCAAATTTGCCATTCTCAAAATAACTAGTTTCTGGTATTTGAGGCCTACTTGAAATCTATCCCAAAAAGGATATCTTACATTGAAGGTACTGATAGTGTCATTCAGAAAAACCTAAGACACACGCTACCGTGCAGATAGAAGTCTGATTCTGTGATTAAACCTATACCTGTCACACAGCGCAAAAGAAAACAGGCCTCACATTTCTATTCAACCAAATCTGTACTGTTTTAGCTGGTCAAGTTATTTCTAGTGACCGTAAAAGCACATTTTTTTTTCTGGGTTGAAAAACTATTCCCAAATTTGCCATTCTCAAAATAACTAGTTTCTGGTATTTGAGGCCTACTTGAAATCTATCCCAAAAAGGATATCTTACATTGAAGGTGCTGATAGTGCCATTCAGAAAAACCTAAGACACACGCTACCGTGCTGATAGAAGTCTGATTCTGTGATTAAACCTATACCTGTCACACAGCGCAAAAAAAAACAGGCCTCACATTTCTATTCAACCAAATCTGTACTGTTTTAGCTGGTCAAGTTATTTGTAGTGACCGTAAAAGCACACTTTTTGTTCTGGGTTGAAAAACTATTCCCAAATTTGCCATTCTCAAAATTGTGGTGAACGGGAACAATGAGGAAAACATCTAATAAGGGACGTGGACGCGGACGTGGACATGGTCGTGGTGGTGTTAGTGGACCCTCTGGTGCTGGGAGAGGACGTGGCCGTTCTGCCACAGCCACACGTCCTAGTGTACCAACTACCTCAGGTCCCAGTAGCCGCCAGAATTTACAGGGATATTTGGTGGGGCCCAATGCCGTTCTAAGGATGGTAAGGCCTGAGCAGGTACAGGCATTAGTCAATTGGGTGGCCGACAGTGCATCCAGCATGTTCACATTATCTCCCACCCAGTCTTCTGCAGAAAGCGCACAGATGGCGCATGAAAACCAAGCCCATCGGTCTGTCACATCACCCCCATGCATATCAGGGAAACTGTCTGAGCCTCAAGTTATGCAGCAGTCTCTTATGCTGTTTGAAGACTCTGCTGCCAGGGTTTCCCAAGGGCATCCACCTAGTCCTTCCCCAGGGGTGGAAGAGATAGAATGCACTAACGCACAACCACTTATGTTTCCTGATGATGAGGACATGGGAATACCACCTCAGCACGTCTCTGATGATGACGAAACACAGGTGCCAACTGCTGCGTCTTTCTGCAGTGTGCAGACTGAACAGGAGGTCAGGGATCAAGACTGGGTGGAAGACGATACAGGGGACGATGAGGTCCTAGACCCCACATGGAATAAAGGTCGTGCCACTGACTTTCAGAGTTCGGAGGAAGAGGCAGTGGTGAGAGCGAGCCAACAGCGTAGCAAAAGAGGGAGCAGTGGGCAAAATCAGAACACCCGCCGCCAAGAGACTCCGCCTGCTACTGACCGCCGCCATCTGGGACCGAGCACCCCAAAGGCAGCTTCAAGGAGTTCCCTGGCATGGCACTTCTTCAAACAATGTGCTGACGACAAGACCCGAGTGGTTTGCATGCTGTGCCATCAGAGCCTGAAGCGAGGCATTAACGTTCTGAACCTTAGCACAACCTGCATGACCAGGCACCTGCATGCAAAGCATAAACTGCAGTGGAGTAAACACCTTAAAAACAAGGAAGTCACTCAGGCTCCCCCTGCTACCTCTTCTGCTGCTGCCGCCTCGGCCTCTTCTGCTGCTGCCGCCGCCTCGGCCTCTTCTGCTGCTGCTGCCGCCGCCTCGGCCTCTTCCTCTGCCTCTGGAGGAACGTTGGCACCTGCCGCCCAGCAAACATGGGATGTACCACCAACACCACCACCTGCGTCACCAAGCATCTCAACCATGTCACACGACAGCGTTCAGCTCTCCATCTCACAAACATTTGAGAGAAAGCATAAATTCCCACCTAGCCACCCTCGATCCCTGGCCCTGAATGCCAGCATTTCTAAACTACTGGCCTATGAAATGCTGTCATTTAGGCTGGTGGACACACACAGCTTCAAACAGCTCATGTCACTTGCTGTCCCACAGTATGTTGTTCCCAGCCGCCACTACTTCTCCAAGAGAGCCGTGCCTTCCCTGCACAAACAAGTGTCCGATAAAATCAAGTGTGCACTGCGCAACGCCATCTGTGGCAAGGTCCACCTAACCACAGATACGTGGACCAGTAAGCACGGCCAGGGACGCTATATCTCCCTAACTGCACACTGGGTAAATGTAGTGGCGGCTGGGCCCCAGGCGGAGAGCTGTTTGGCGCACGTCCTTCCACCGCCAAGAATCGCAGGGCAACATTCTTTGCCTCCTGTCTCCTCCTCCTCCTACTCAGCTTCCTCCTCCTCTTCTTCCACCTGCTCATCCAGTCAGCCACACATCTTCACCCCCAACTTCAGCACAGCCCGGGGTAAACGTCAGCAGGCCATTCTGAAACTCATATGTTTGGGGGACAGGCCCCACACCGCACAGGAGTTGTGGCGGGGTATAGAACAACAGACCGACGAGTGGTTGCTGCCGGTGAGCCTCAAGCCCGGCCTGGTGGTGTGCGATAATGGGCGAAATCTCGTTGCAGCTCTGGGACTAGCCGGTTTGACGCACATCCCTTGCCTGGCGCATGTGCTGAATTTGGTGGTGCAGAAGTTCATTCGCAACTACCCTGACATGTCAGAGCTGCTGCATAAAGTGCGGGCCGTCTGTTCGCGCTTCCGGCGTTCACACCCTGCCGCTGCTCGCCTGTCTGCGCTACAGCGTAACTTCGGCCTTCTCGCTCACCGCCTCATATGCGACGTACCTACCAGGTGGAACTCCACCTTGCATATGCTGGACAGACTGTGCGAGCAGCAGCAGGCCATAGTGGAGTTTCAGCTGCAGCACTGTGGATCAGACACACTTCACCACCAATGACTGGGCCTCCATGCGAGACCTGTGTGCCCTGTTGCGTTGTTTCGAGTACTCCACCAACATGGCCAGTGGCGATGACGCCGTTATCAGCGTTACAATACCACTTCTATGTCTCCTTGAGAAAACACTTAGGGCGATGATGGAAGAGAAGGTGGCCCAGGAGGAAGAGGAGGAAGAGGGGTCATTTTTAGCACTTTCAGGCCAGTCTCTTCGAAGTGACTCAGAGGGAGTTTTTTTGCAACACCAGAGGCCAGGTACAAATGTGGCCAGACAGGGCCCACTCCTGGAGGACGAGGAGGACGAGGATGAGGAGGAGGTGGAGGAGGATGAGGATGAAGCATGTTCACAGCGGGGTGGCACCCAAAGCAGCTCGGGCCCATCACTGGTGCGTGGCTGGGGGGAAACACAGGACGATGACGATACGCCTCCCACAGAGGACAGCTTGTCCTTACCTCTGGGCAGCCTGGCACACATGAGCGACTACATGCTGCAGTGCCTGCGCAACGACAGCAGAGTTGCCCACATTTTAACGTGTGCGGACTACTGGGTTGCCACCCTGCTGGATCCCCGGTACAAAGACAATGTGCCCACCTTACTTCCTACACTGGAGCGTGATAGGAAGATGCGCGAGTACAAGCGCACGTTGGTAGACGCGCTACTGAGAGCATTCCCAAATGTCACAGGGGAACCAGTGGAAGCCCAAGGCGAAGGCAGAGGAGGAGCAAGAGGTCGCCAACGCAGCTGTGTCACGCCCAGCTCCTCTGAGGGCAGGGTTAGCATGGCAGAGATGTGGAAAAGTTTTGTCACCACGCCACAGCTAACTGCACCACCACCTGATACGGAACGTGTTAGCAGGAGGCAACATTTCACTAACATGGTGGAACAGTACCTGTGCACACCCCTCCACGTACTGACTGATGGTTCGGCCCCATTCAACTTCTGGGTCTCCAAATTGTCCACGTGGCCAGAGCTAGCCTTTTATGCCTTGGAGGTGCTGGCCTGCCCGGCGGCCAGCGTTTTGTCTGAACGTGTATTCAGCACGGCAGGGGGCGTCATTACAGACAAACGCAGCCGCCTGTCTACAGCCAATGTGGACAAGCTGACGTTCATAAAAATGAACCAGGCATGGATCCCACAGGACCTGTCCATCCCTTGTGCAGATTAGATATTAACTACCTCCCCTTAACAATATATTATTCTACTCCAGGGCACTTCCTCATTCAATACTATTTTTAATTTCATTTTACCATTATATTACGGGGCAACCCAAAGTTAAATGAACCTCTCCTCTATCTGGGTGCCGGGGCCTAAATGTGTGACAGTGGCCTGTTCCAGTGGTGGGTGACGTGAAGCCTGATTCTCTGCTAAGACATGAAGACTTATTCTGTGCTGACATGAAGCCAGATTCTCTGTTACGCGACCTCTCTCCTCTGCCTGGGTGCCTGGGCCTAAATATGTGACAGTGGCCTGTTCCAGTGGTGGGTGACGTGAAGCCTGATTCTCTGCTATGACATGAAGACTGATTCTGCGCTGACATAAGGCCAGATTCTCTGTTACGGGACCTCTCTCCTCTGCCTGTGTGCCTGGGCCTAAATGTGTGACAGTGGCCTGTTCCAGTGGTGGGTGACGTGAAGCCTGATTCTCTGCTATGACATGAAGACAGATTCTGCGCTGACATAAGGCCAGATTCTCTGTTACGGGACCGCTCTCCTCTGTCTGGGTGCCGGGGCCTAAATGTGTGACAGTGGCCTGTTCCAGTGGTGGGTGACGTGAAGCCTGATTCTCTGCTATGACATGAAGACAGATTCTGTGCTGACATCAGGCCAGATTCTCTGTTACGGGACCTCTCTCCTCTGCCTAGGTGCCTGGGCCTAAATGTGTGACAGTGGCCTGTTCCAGTGGTGGGTGATGTGAAGCCTGATTCTCTGCTATGACATGAAGACTGATTCTGCGCTGACATAAGGCCAGATTCTCTGTTACGGGACCTCTCTTCTCTGCCTGGGTGCCTGCGCTTAAATGTGTGACAGTGGCCTGTTCCAGTGGTGGGTGACGTGAAGCCTGATTCTCTGCTATGACATGAAGACTGATTCTGCACTGACATAAGGCCAGATTCTCTGTTACGGGACCTCTCTCCTCTGCCTGGGAGCCTGGGCGTAAATGTGTGACAGTGGCCTGTTCCAGTGGTGGGTGACGTGAAGCCTGATTCTCTGCTATGACATGAAGAGACTGATTCTGTGCTGACATGAAGCCAGATTCTCTGCTATGGCATGAAGAGACTGATTCTCTGCTGACATGAAGCCAGATTCTTTGCTATGGCATGAAGAGACTGATTCTCTGCTGATGTGAAGCCAGATTCTCTGCTATGGGACCTCTGTCCAATTGATATTGGGTCATTTTTTTTATTTTTATTTTAATTCATTTCCCTATCCACATTTGTTTGCATGGGACTTACCTACATGTTGCTGCCTTTTGCAGCCCTCTAGCTCTTTCCTGGGCTGTTTTACAGCCTTTTTAGTGCCCAAAAGTTCGGATCCCCTTTGACTTCAGTGGGGTTCGGGACGAAGTTCGGTTCGGGTTCGGATCCCGAACCCGAACATTTCCGTGAAGTTCGGCCGAACTTCTCGAACCCGAACATCCAGGTGTTTGCTCAACTCTAGTTATATGCTCCCAACTAGTTGCCGTTTTTGGTATTGCACTTGTTTTTCTGTTCGTGATATACGTCATTCATTTCATTGCTCCACCCCTTCTTCTGTGTACCTCACTTCCTGTTTCTTCATACTGCTCCAGGCATTGCACAGGTACACATGTATTCTCATCTAAGCTTACAAAAGCATCATCTTTTGACTGCACAATCCTGGAATCCATCTGTTCTGCTGTACTCTGTTATCTGGCTAACAGAATAAAGCAACTTACAATGATAAACTCGGTGTTGCTGATTTCAAGCTATCTGATAAGGATTGTCCGCAGTGATTATATCTGCTCATACAGGCCAGGCATAGATGTCTCACTAGGGATAAATCGCTATTACAACAATCGGAGTCAGAATAGTCAAAAATGCATAGAATTTCTACAGCCTGCTGTGTATATACAGTCAGGTCCATAAATATTGGGATATCGACACAATTCTAACATGTTTGGCTCTATACACCACCACAATGGATTTGAAATGAAACGAACAAGATGTGCTTTAACTGCAGACTGTCATCTTTAATTTGAGGGTATTTACATCCAAATCAGGGGAACGATGTAGGAATTACAACAGTTTGCATATGTGCCTCCCACTTGTTAAGGAACCAAAAGTAATGTGACAATTGGCTTCTCAGCTGTTCCATGGCCAGGTGTGTGTTATTCCCTCATTATCCCAATTACAATGAGCAGATAAAAGGTCCAGAGTTCATTTCAAATGTGCTGTTCGCATTTGGAATCTGATGCTGTCAACTCTCAAGATGAGATCCAAAGAGCTGTCACTATCAGTGAAGCAAGCCATCATTAGACTGAAAAAACACAACAAACCCATCAGAGATAGCAAAAACATTAGGCGTGGCCAAAACAACTGTTTTGAACATCCTTGAGCTCAGCAACACCAAAAGACCTGGAAGACCACGGAAAACAACTGTGGTGGATGACCGAAGAATTCTTTCCCTGGTGAAGAAAACACCCTTCACAACAGTTGGCCAGATCAAGAACACTCTCCAGGAGGTAGGTGTATGTGTGTCAAAGTCAACAATCAAGAGAAGACTTTACCAGAGTGAATACAGAGGGTTCACCACAAGATGTAAACCATTGGTGAGCCTCAAAAATAGGAAGGCCAGATTAGAGTTTGCCAAACGGCATCTAAAAATACCTTTACAGTTCTGGAACAACATCCTATGGACAGATGAGACCAAGATCAATTTGTTCTAGAGTGATGGGAAGAGAAGAGTATGGAGGAGGAAAGGAACTGCTCATGATCCTAAGCATACCACCTCATCAGTGAAGCATGGTGGTGGTAGTGTCATGGCGTGGGCATGTATGGCTGCCAATGGAACTGATTCTCTTGTATTTATTGATGATGTGACTGCTGACAAAAGCAGCAGGATGAATTCTTAAGTATTTCGGGCAATATTATCTGCTCATATTCAGCCAAATGCTTCAGAACTTATTGGACGGCAATTTACAGTACAGATGGACAATGACCCAAAGCATACTGCAAAAGCAACCAAAGAGTTTTTATGGGAAAAAAGTGGAATGCTATGCAATGGCCAAGTCAATCACCTGACCTACTGTACTAATGAGCTCTTTCATAATGGAACTGCACATTAGTATTCACCCTATAAGACGCTCTGACATTTCCCCCCACTTTTGAAGTGCATTCATATGATGAAAAATACTGTATGTTGCTGTCACTTTGACAGTACTAATGCTGCCTTTGTGTTAAAAGGGCTTTAAAGGGGTTGGATACTGTCCGATGTAACCCCAAAATGTCATACATGACCTTTCAAGGTGTGCTGCTACGCAGTTAAAATCTATATAGTTTATTTCATTGAACCATTCATATATTCTATATTTGGTTATATGCTCCCAACTAGTGGCCGTTTTTGGTATTGCACTTGTTTTTCTGTTTGTGATATACTTCATTCATTTCATTGCTCCACCCCTTCTTCTGTGTACCTCACTTCCTGTTTCTTCATACTGCTCCAGGAATTGCACAGGTACACATGTATTCTCATGTAAGCTTACAAAAGCATCATCTTTTGACCGCACAATCCTGGAATCCATCTGTTCTGCTGTACTCTGTTATCTGGCTAACAGAATAAAGCAACTTACAATGATAAACTCGGTGTTGCTGATTTCAAGCTATCTGATAAGGATTGTCCGCAGTGATTATATCTGCTCATACAGGCCAGGCATAGATGTCTCACTAGTAGGGATGAGCGAACCCGAACTGTATAGTTCGGGTTCGTACCGAATTTTGGGGTGTCCGTGACACGGACCCGAACCCGAACATTTTCGTAAAAGTCAGTGTTCGGGTTCGGTGTTCTGCGCTTTCTTGGCGCTTTTTGAAAGGCTGCAAAGCAGCCAATCAACAAGCGTCATATTACTTGGCCCAAGAGGCCATCACAGCCATGCCTACTATTGGCATGGCTGTGATTGGCCAGTGCAGCATGTGACCCAGCCTCTATTTAAGCTGGAGTCACGTAGCGCCGCACGTCACTCTGCTATGATCAGTGTAGGGAGAGGTTGCAGCTGCGACGTTAGGACGAGATTAGGCAGATTAACTCCTCCAAAAGACTTCATTCTGTGATCGATCTGCAGCTGTGGATCATTGAAGTGCTATTATTGACTTGCTCACTCTTTTGAGGCTGCCCAGAGCGTTTTTAGATCACTTTTTTTCTGGGGTGATCGGCGGCCATTTTGTGACTTGTGGTGCGCCAGCACAAGCTATCACCAAGTGTATTTAACCATCGATAGTGTGGTTAATTTGTGCTATATCCTACATCAGCTGCAGGCTGAGCCTGTGTCACCCAAGTGCATTTAACCATCAACAGTCTGGTTATTTTTTGGCCATATACTACATCAGCTGCAGGCTGAGCCTGTGTCACCCAAGTGCATTTAACAATCAACAGTCTGATTATTTTTTGGCCATATACTACATCTGGTGCAGGCTGAGCTAGTGTCACCCAAGTGCATTTAACCATCAACAGTGTGGTTATTTTTTGGCCATATATTACATCAGGGGCAAGTTGAGCCTGTCACCCACCGCCTAAAAAATAGACCTGACATTTCTATTCAACCAAATCTGTACTGTTTTAGCTGGTCAAGTTATTTGTAGTGACCGTTAAAGCACACTTTTTTTTCTGGGTTGAAAAACTATTCCCAAATTTGCCATTCTCAAAATAACTATTTTCTGGTATTTGAGGCCTACTTGAAATCTATCCCAAAAAGGATATCTTACATTGAAGGTGCTGATAGTGTCATTCAGAAAAACCTAAGACACACGCTAGCGTGCAGATAGAAGTCTGATTCTGTGATTAAACCTATACCTGTCACACAGCGCAAAAAAAAACAGGCCTCACATCTCTATTTAACCAAATCTGTACTGTTTTAGCTGGTCAAGTTATTTGTAGTGACCGTAAAAGCACACTTTTTTTTTCTGGGTTGAAAAACCATTCTCAAATTTGCCATTCTCAAAATAACTAGTTTCTGGTATTTGAGGCCTACTTGAAATCTATCCCAAAAAGAATATCTTACATTGAAGGTACTGATAGTGTCATTCAGAAAAACCTAAGACACACGCTAGCGTGCTGATAGAAGTCTGATTCTGTGATTAAACCTATACCTGTCACACAGCGCAAAAAAAAACAGGCCTCACATCTCTATTTAACCAAATCTGTACTGTTTTAGCTGGTCAAGTTATTTGTAGTGACCGTAAAAGCACACTTTTTTTCTGGGTTGAAAAACCATTCCCAAATTTGCCATTCTCAAAATAACTAGTTTCTGGTATTTGAGGCCTACTTGAAATCTATCCCAAAAAGAATATCTTACATTGAAGGAACTGATAGTGTCATTCAGAAAAACCTAAGACACACGCTAGCGTGCAGATAGAAGTCTGATTCTGTGATTAAACCTATACCTGTCACACAGCGCAAAAAAAAACAGGCCTCACATCTCTATTTAACCAAATCTGTACTGTTTTAGCTGGTCAAGTTATTTGTAGTGACCGTAAAAGCACGCTTTTTTTTCTGGGTTGAAAAACCATTCCCAAATTTGCCATTCTCAAAATAACTAGTTTCTGGTATTTGAGGCCTACTTGAAATCTATCCCAAAAAGAATATCTTACATTGAAGGTACTGATAGTGTCATTCAGAAAAACCTAAGACACACGCTAGCGTGCTGATAGAAGTCTGATTCTGTGATTAAACCTATACCTGTCACACAGCGCAAAAAAAACAGGCCTCACATCTCTATTTAACCAAATCTGTACTGTTTTAGCTGGTCAAGTTATTCGTAGTGACCGTAAAAGCACACTTTTTTTTCTGGGTTGAAAAACCATTCCCAAATTTGCCATTCTCAAAATAACTAGTTTCTGGTATTTGAGGCCTACTTGAAATCTATCCCAAAAATAATATAAACATTGAAGGTACTGATAGTGTCATTCAGAAAAACCTAAGACACACGCTAGCGTGCTGATAGAAGTCTGATTCTGTGATTAAACCTATACCTGTCACACAGCGCAAAAAAAAACAGGCCTCACATCTCTATTTAACCAAATCTGTACTGTTTTAGCTGGTCAAGTTATTTGTAGTGACCGTAAAAGCACACTTTTTTTTCTGGGTTGAAAAACCATTCCCAAATTTGCCATTCTCAAAATAACTAGTTTCTGGTATTTGAGGCCTACTTGAAACCTATCCCAAAAAGAATATCTTACATTGAAGGTACTGATAGTGTCATTCATAAAAACCTAAGACACACGCTAGCGTGCTGATAGAAGTCTGATTCTGTGATTAAACATATACCTGTCACACAGCGCAAAAAAAACAGGCCTCACATCTCTATTTAACCAAATCTGTACTGTTTTAGCTGGTCAAGTTATTTGTAGTGACCGTAAAAGCACACTTTTTTTTCTGGGTTGAAAAACCATTCCCAAATTTGCCATTCTCAAAATAACTAGTTTCTGGTATTTGAGGCCTACTTGAAATCTATCCCAAAAAGAATATCTTACATTGAAGGTACTGATAGTGTCATTCAGAAAAACCTAAGACACACGCTAGCGTGCTGATAGAATTCTGATTCTGTGATTAAACATATACCTGTCACATAGCGCAAAAAAAACAGGCCTCACATCTCTATTTAACCAAATCTGTACTGTTTTAGCTGGTCAAGTTATTTGTAGTGACCGTAAAAGCACACTTTTTTTTCTGGGTTGAAAAACCATTCCCAAATTTGCCATTCTCAAAATAACTAGTTTCTGGTATTTGAGGCCTACTTGAAATCTATCCCAAAAAGGATATCTTACATTGAAGGTGCTGATAGTGTCATTCAGAAAAACCTAAGACACACGCTAGCGTGCTGATAGAAGTCTGATTCTGTGATTAAACCTATACCTGTCACACAGCGCAAAAAAAAACAGGTCTCACATCTTTATTCAACCAAATCTGCACTGTTTTAGCTGGTCAAGTTATTTGTAGTGACCGTAAAAGCACACTTTTTTTTCTGGGTTGAAAAACCATTCCCAAATTTGCCATTCTCAAAATAACTAGTTTCTAGTATTTGAGGCCTACTTGAAATCTATCCCAAAAAGAATATCTTACATTGAAGGTACTGATAGTGTCATTCAGAAAAACCTAAGACACACGCTAGCGTGCTGATAGAAGTCTGATTCTGTGATTAAACCTATACCTGTCACACAGCGCAAAAAAAAACAGGCCTCACATCTCTATTTAACCAAATCTTTACTGTTTTAGCTGGTCAAGTTATTTGTAGTGACTGTAAAAGCACACTTTTTTTTCTGAGTTGAAAAACCATTCCCAAATTTGCCATTCTCAAAATAACTAGTTTCTGGTATTTGAGGCCTACTTGAAATCTATCCCAAAAAGGATATCTTACATTGAAGGTGCTGATAGTGTCATTCAGAAAAACCTAAGACACACGCTAGCGTGCAGATAGAAGTCTGATTCTGTGATTAAACCTATACCTGTCACACAGCGCAAAAAAAACAGGCCTCACATCTCTATTTAACCAAATCTGTACTGTTTTAGCTGATCAAGTTATTTGTAGTGACCGTAAAAGCACACTTTTTTTTCTGGGTTGAAAAACCATTCCCAAATTTGCCATTCTCAAAATAACTAGTTTCTGGTATTTGAGGCCTACTTGAAATCTATCCCAAAAAGAATATCTTACATTGAAGGTACTGATAGTGTCATTCAGAAAAACCTAAGACACACGCTAGCGTGCTGATAGAAGTCTGATTCTGTGATTAAACCTATACCTGTCACACAGCGCAAAAAAAAAACAGGTCTCACATCTCTATTCAACCAAATCTGCACTGTTTTAGCTGGTCAAGTTATTTGTAGTGACCGTAAAAGCACACTTTTTTTTCTGGGTTGAAAAACCATTCCCAAATTTGCCATTCTCAAAATAACTAGTTTCTGGTATTTGAGGCCTACTTGAAATCTATCCTAAAAAGAATATCTTACATTGAAGGTACTGATAGTGTCATTCAGAAAAACCTAAGACACACGCTAGCGTGCTGATAGAAGTCTGATTCTGTGATTAAACCTATACCTGTCACACAGCGCAAAAAAAAACAGGCCTCACATCTCTATTTAACCAAATCTGTACTGTTTTAGCTGGTCAAGTTATTTGTAGTGACCGTAAAAGCACACTTTTTTTTCTGGGTTGAAAAACCATTCCCAAATTTGCCATTCTCAAAATAACTAGTTTCTGGTTTTTGAGGCCTACTTGAAATCTTTCCCAAAAAGAATATCTTACATTGAAGGTACTGATAGTGTCATTAAGAAAAACCTAAGACACACGCTAGCGTGCTGATAGAAGTCTGATTCTGTGATTAAACCTATACCTGTCACACAGCGCAAAAAAAAAACAGGCCTCACATCTCTATTCAACCAAATCTGTACTGTTTTAGCTGGTCAAGTTATTTGTAGTGACCGTAAAAGCACACTTTTTTTTCTGGGTTGAAAAACCATTCCCAAATTTGCCATTCTCAAAATAACTAGTTTCTGGTTTTTGAGGCCTACTTGAAATCTTTCCCAAAAAGAATATCTTACATTGAAGGTACTGATAGTGTCATTCAGAAAAACCTAAGACACACGCTAGCGTGCTGATAGAAGTCTGATTCTGTGATTAAACCTATACCTGTCACACAGCGCAAAAAAAAAACAGGCCTCACATCTCTATTCAACCAAATCTGTACTGTTTTAGCTGGTCAAGTTATTTGTAGTGACCGTAAAAGCACACTTTTTTTTCTGGGTTGAAAAACCATTCCCAAATTTGCCATTCTCAAAATAACTAGTTTCTGATATTTGAGGCCTACTTGAAATCTATCCCAAAAAGAATATCTTACATTAAAGGTACTGATAGTGTCATTCAGAAAAACCTAAGACACATGCTAGCGTGCTGATAGAAGTCTGATTCTGTGATTAAACCTATACCTGTCACACAGCGCAAAAAAAAACAGGCCTCACATCTCTATTCAACCAAACCTGTACTGTTTTAGCTGGTCAAGTTATTTGTAGTGACCGTAAAAGCGCACTTTTTTTTCTGGGTTGAAAAACTATTCCCAAATTTGCCATTCTCAAAATTGTGGTGAACTGGAACAATGAGGAAAACATCTAATAAGGGACACGGACGCGGACGTGGACATGGTCGTGGTGGTGTTAGTGGACCCTCTGGTGCTGGGAGAGGACGAGGCCGTTCTGCCACAGCCACACGTCCTAGTGAACCAACTACCTCAGGTCCCAGTAGCCAGCAGAATTTACAGCGATATTTGGAGGGGCCCAATGCCGTTCTAAGGATGGTAAGGCCTGAGCTGGTACAGGCATTAGTCAATTGGGTGGCCGACAGTGGATCCAGCACGTTCACATTATCTCCCACCCAGTCTTCTGCAGAAAGCGCACAGATGGCGCATGAAAACCAAGCCCATCGGTCTGTCACATCACCCCCATGCATATCAGGGAAACTGTCTGAGCCTCAAGTTATGCAGCAGTCTCTTATGCTGTTTGAAGACTCTGCTGCCAGGGTTTCCCAAGGGCATCCACCTAGCCCTTCCCCAGGGGTGGAAGAGATAGAATGCACTAACGCACAACCACTTATGTTTCCTGATGATGAGGACATGGGAATACAACCTCAGCACGTCTCTGATGATGACGAAACACAGGTGCCAACTGCTGCGTCTTTCTGCAGTGTGCAGACTGAACAGGAGGTCAGGGGTCAAGACTGGGTGGAAGACGATGCAGGGGACGATGAGGTCCTAGACCCCACATGGAATGAAGGTCGTGCCACTGACTTTCAGAGTTCGGAGGAAGAGGCAGTGGTGAGACCGAGCCAACAGCGAAGCAAAAGAGGGAGCAGTGGGCAAAATCAGAACACCCGCCGCCAAGAGACTCCGCCTGCTACTGACCGCCGCCATCTGGGACCGAGCACCCCAAAGGCAGCTTCAAGGAGTTCCCTGGCATGGCACTTCTTCAAACAATGTGCTGACGACAAGACCCGAGTGGTTTGCACGCTGTGCCATCAGAGCCTGAAGCGAGGCATTAACGTTCTGAACCTTAGCACAACCTGCATGACCAGGCACCTGCATGCAAAGCATGAACTGCAGTGCAGTAAACACCTAAAAACAAGGAAGTCACTCAGGCTCCCCCTTCTGCCTCTTCTGCTGCTGCCGCCGCCTCAGCCTCTTCCTCTGCCTCTGGATAAACGTTGGCACCTGCCGCCCAGCAAACATGGGATGTACCACCAACACCACCACCTGCGTCACCAAGCATCTCAACCATGTCACACGGCAGCGTTCAGCTCTCCATCTCACAAACATTTGAGAGAAAGCGTAAATTCCCACCTAGCCACCCTCGATCCCTGGCCCTGAATGCCAGCATTTCTAAACTACTGGCCTATGAAATGCTGTCATTTAGGCTGGTGGACACACACAGCTTCAAACAGCTCATGTCACTTGCTGTCCCACAGTATGTTGTTCCCAGCCGCCACTACTTCTCCAAGAGAGCCGTGCCTTCCCTGCACAAACAAGTGTCCGATAAAATCAAGTGTGCACTGCGCAACGCCATCTGTGGCAAGGTCCACCTAACCACAGATACGTGGACCAGTAAGCACGGCCAGGGACGCTATATCTCCCTAACTGCACACTGGGTAAATGTAGTGGCGGCTGGGCCCCAGGCGGAGAGCTGTTTGGCGCACGTCCTTCCGCCGCCAAGGATCGCAGGGCAACATTCTTTGCCTCCTGTCTCCTCCTCCTCCTACTCAGCTTCCTCCTCCTCTTCTTCCACCTGCTCATCCAGTCAGCCACACACCTTCACCACCAACTTCAGCACAGCCCGGGGTAAACGTCAGCAGGAGGTTCTGAAACTCATATGTTTGGGGGACAGGCCCCACACCGCACAGGAGTTGTGGCGGGGTATAGAACGACAGACCGACGAGTAGTTGCTGCCGGTGAGCCTCAAGCCCGGCCTGGTGGTGTGCGATAATGGGCGAAATCTCGTTGCAGCTCTGGGACTAGCCGGTTTGACGCACATCCCTTGCCTGGCGCATGTGCTGAATTTGGTGGTGCAGAAGTTCATTCGCAACTACCCCGACATGTCAGAGCTGCTGCATAAAGTGCGAGCCGTCTGTTCGCGCTTCCGGCGTTCACACCCTGCTGCTGCACGTCTGTCTGAGCTACAGCGTAACTTCAGCCTTCCCGCTCACCGCCTCATATGCGACGTGCCCACCAGGTGGAACTCCACCTTGCACATGCTGGACAGACTGTGCGAGCAGCAGCAGGCCATAGTGGAGTTTCAGCTGCAGCACGCACGGGTCAGTCGCACTGCGAAACAGCACCACTTCACCACCGATGACTGGGCCTCCATGCGAGACCTGTGTGCCCTGTTGCGCTGTTGCGCTGTTTTGAGTACTCCACCAACATGGCCAGTGGCGATGACGCCGTTATCAGCGTTACAATACCACTTCTATGTCTCCTTGAGAAAACACTTAGGGCGATGATGGAAGAGGAGGTGGCCCAGGAGGAAGAGGAGGAAGAGGGGTCATTTTTAGCACTTTCTGGCCAGTCTCTTAGAAGTGACTCAGAGGGAGGTTTTTTTGCAACAGCAGAGGCCAGGTACAAATGTGGCCAGACAGGGCCCACTACTGGAGGACGAGGAGGACGAGGATGAGGAGGAGGTGGAGGAGGATGAATGTGAAGCATGTTCACAGCGGGGTGGCACCCAAAGCAGCTCGGGCCCATCACTGGTGCGTGGCTGGGGGGAAAGACAGGACGATGACGATACGCCTCCCACAGAGGACAGCTTGTCCTTACCTCTGGGCAGCCTAGGACACACATGAGCGACTACATGCTGCAGTGCCTGCGCAATGACAGTAGAGTTGCCCACATTTTAACGTGTGCGGACTACTGGGTTGCCACCCTGCTGGATCCCCGGTACAAAGACAATGTGCCCACCTTACTTCCTACACTGGAGCGTGATAGGAAGATGCGCGAGTACAAGCGCACGTTGGTAGACGCGCTACTGAGAGCATTCCCAAATATCACAGGGGAACCAGTGGAAGCCCAAGGCGAAGGCAGAGGAGGAGCAAGAGGTCGCCAACGCAGCTGTGTCACGCCCAGCTCCTCTGAGGGCAGGGTTAGCATGGCAGAGATGTGGAAAAGTTTTGTCACCACGCCACAGCTAACTGCACCACCACCTGATACGGAACGTGTTAGCAGGAGGCAACATTTCACGACCTTGGTGGAACAGTACCTGTGCACACCCCTCCACGTACTGACTGATGGTTCGGCCCCATTCAACTTCTGGGTCTCCAAATTGTCCACGTGGCCAGAGCTAGCCTTTTATGCCTTGGAGGTGCTGGCCTGCCCGGCGGCCAGCGTTTTGTCTGAACGTGTATTCAGCACGGCAGGGGGCTTCATTACAGACAAACGCAGCCGTTTGTCTACAGCCAATGTGGACAAGCTGACGTTCATAAAAATGAACCAGGCATGGATCCCACAGGACCTGTCCATCCCTTGTGCAGATTAGACATTAACTACCTCCCCTTAACAATATATTATTGTACTCCAGGGCACTTTCTCACTCAATCCTATTTTTATTTTCATTTTACCATTATATTGCGGGGCAACCCAAAGTTGAATGAACCTCTCCTCTGTCTTGGTGCCGGGGCCTAAATGTGTGACAGTGGCCTGTTCCAGTGGTGGGTGACGTGAAGCCTGATTCTCTGCTATGACATGAAGACTGATTCTGTGCTTACATGAAGCCAGATTCTCTGTTACGCGACCTCTCTCCTCTGCCTGGGTGCCTGGGCCTAAATATGTGACAGTGGCCTGTTCCAGTGGTGGGTGACGTGAAGCCTGATTCTCTGCTATGACATGAAGACTGATTCTGTGCTGATATGAAGCCAGATTCTCTGTTACGGGACCTCTCTCCTCTGTCTGGGTGCCGGGGCCTAAATATGTGACAGTGGCCTGTTCCAGTGGTGGGTGACGTGAAGCCTGATTCTCTGCTATGACATGAAGACTGATTCTCTGCTGACATGAAGCCTGAATCTCTGTTATGGGACCTCTCTCCTCTGCCTGGGTCTAAATATGTGACAGTGGCCTGTTCCAGTGGTGGGTGACGTGAAGCCTGATTCTCTGTTATGACATGAAGACTGATTCTGTGCTGACATGAAGCCAGATTCTCTGTTACGCGACCTCTCTCCTCTGTCTGGGTGCCGCGGCCTAAATATGTGACAGTAGCCTGTTCCAGTGGTGGGTGATGTGAAGCCTGATTCTCTGCTATGACATGAAGACTGATTCTGTCCTGACATGAAGCCAGATTCTCTGTTACGGGACCTCTCTCCTCTGTCTGGGTGACTGGGCCTAAATATGTGACAGTGGCCTGTTCCAGTGGTGGGTGACGTGAAGCCTGATTCTCTGCTATGACATGAAGACTGATTCTGTGCTGACATGAAGCCAGATTCTCTGTTACGGGACCTCTCTCCTCTGTCTGGGTGCCGGGGCCTAAATATGTGACAGTGGCCTGTTCCAGTGGTGGGTGACGTGAAGCTTGATTCTCTGCTATGACATGAAGACTGATTCTGTGCTGACATGAAGTCAGATTCTCTGTTACGGGACCTCTCTCCTCTGTCTGGGTGCCAGGGCCTAAATGTGTGACAGTGGCCTGTTCCAGTGGTGGGTGACGTGAAGCCTGATTCTCTGCTATGACATGAAGACTGATTCTGTGCTGACATGAAGCCAGATTCTCTGTTACGGGACCTCTCTTTTCTGTCTGGGTGCCAGGGCCTAAATGTGTGACAGTGGCCTGTTCCAGTGGTGGGTGACGTGAAGCCTGATTCTCTGCTATGACATGAAGACTGATTCTCTGCTGACATGAAGCCTGAATCTTTGTTATGGGACCTCTCTCCTCTGCCTGGGTGCCTGGGCCTAAATATTTGACAGTGGCCTGTTCCAGTGGTGGGTGACGTGAAGCCTGATTCTCTGCTATGACATGAAGACTGATTCTCTGCTGACATGAAGCCTGAATCTCTGTTATGGGACCTCTCTCCTCTGCCTGGGTGCCTGGGCCTATATATGTGACAGTGGCCTGTTCCAGTGGTGGGTGACATGAAGCCTGATTCTCTGCTATGATATGAAGACTGATTCTCTGCTGACATGAAGCCTGAATCTCTGTTATGGGACCTCTCTCCTCTGCCTGGGTGCCTGGGCCTAAATATGTGACAGTGGCCTGTTCCAGTGGTGGGTGACGTGAAGCCTGATTCTCTGCTATGACATGCAGACTGATTCTCTGCTGACATGAAGCCAGATTCTCTGTTACGGGACCTCTCTCCTCTGCCTGGGTGCCTGGGCCTAAATATCTGACAATGGACTGTTCCAGTGTTGGGTGATGTAAAGCCTGATTCTCTGCTATGACATGCAGACTGATTCTCTCCTGACATGAAGCCACATTCTCTGTTACAGGACCTCTCTCCTCTGCCTGGGTGCCGGGGCCTAAATATATGACAATGGACTGTTACTGTGGTGGGTGACGTGAAGCCAGATTCTCTGCTATGGCATGAAGACTGATTCTCTGCTGACGTGAAGCCAGATTCTCTGCTATGGGACCTCTCTCCAATTGATATTGGTTTATTTTTATATATTTTATTTTTATTTTAATTCATTTCCCTATCCACATTTGTTTGCAGGGGATTTACCTACATGTTGCTGCCTTTTGCAGCCCTCTAGCTTTTTCCTGGGCTGTTTTACAGCCTTTTTAGTGCCGAAAAGTTCGGGTCCCTATTGATTTCAATGGGGTTAGGGTTCGGGACGAAGTTCTGGTCGGGTTGAGATCTCGAACATTTCCGGGAAGTTCGGCCGAACTTCTCGAACCCGAACATCCAGGTGTTCGCTCAACTCTAAAAGGGAGCTAAAAAGGGCATTGGAATCTAGGCCCACACAGCTATGAGAGCTGTATAGCCAGTTGCTTAAAAAAAGGCCTCCACAATCTAATTTTCTCCAGTGCTTCCAACAGTCCCAGGTTTAAACTATGGAAGTTTGAAAAATGTAAAAGTGTACAAACAAGTTAGTCTACTTTCAGACCCGCGCTTTGGCTTTCCGTTTGTGAGATCCATTCAGGGCTCTCACAAGCGGTCCAAAACGGACCAGTTTGCATTCTAATACGTTCTGAATGGAAAAAGGATCCGCTCAGTTTGCATCAGTTCAGTTTCCATTCCGCTTTGGAGAGGGACACAAAAACGCTGCTTGCAGCGTTTGTGTCCGTCTGATGAAACTGAGGCAAATGGATCCGTCCTGACACACAAAGTAAGTCAATGGGGACGAATCCGTTTTCACTGACACAATCTGGCACAATAGAAAACGGATCCGTCCTCCATTGACTTTCAATGGTGTTCAAGACGGATCCGTCTTGGCTATGTTAAAGATAATACAAACGGATCCGTTCAGAACAGATTCAGACGGATCCGCACAAAACACGAGTGTGAAAGTAGCCTTAAATTTAAGGACCCCACTACAAATTTAAATCTGTCTTTCTGCCATGTAATTTACTCTTATGTGTGTTGAAGAAATTGAATTCATTCTGTTTAATTGTGGCATCCTGGGCTGTGTTGCACATTTATAATATATGTATGATGTTTGCTGTGCTGTACTGTATGTAAACCATGCTAAAAGAAACCCATCATCTATTTCTAATTAATTTGTATTGCACTTTAACTTTTTTTGTTAAATTAAGGGACTTGAAACTGCAATCTGTTTATTTACAATTTACTTTGCATTCTGAAACATTTTTGTTTGTCAGTGTATCAGCGAACACATTTTCTTAGGCCTTGCCTGTGTCATGACCTTAAAATCAAGGTTTAATTGGCTAGGTCCCCAATTGTCAGGGTTACCTATCTCGTTGTGCTGTGCTCATGGGCTGACAGAGGGAGCTCCCTCTATCTGTCATCTATTTTCAAACTGCATATGTGACAACAAGTGCCCTATATTTCTATTACCACCCACCCTACTTAGAATAAGCATTCTATCAAGATGCTGCAATCACTATTGATCACAGCATCTAAGGGATTATACAGCCAGGATCAGAGTTAAGGGGTTAAAGCCTAAGTTCAGTGACAAAGCAAGATTTGCCTTATGTAAAAGACGCAACCTGCCATACAGGTGAAACTCGAAAAAATAGAATATCGTGCAAAGTTGATTTATTTCGGTAATGCAACTTAAAAGGTGAAACTAACATCTGAGATATTTTAAGCCTTTATTTGCTATAATTTGGATGATTATGGCTTATAGTTTATGAAACCCAAAGTCACAATTTTGAGGTTCCCTTTGCTCAGGGGGTATGGATTAATTAGCCGACTATAGTGTGACACTTTGAGCCTAGAATATTGAACCTTTTCACAAAATTCTAATTTTAAGCTGCATTAATGCAATTCCTTTTAATTTGCATTACTAAATCAAATGGACTTTTGCACGATATTCACATTTTTCAAGTTTCACCTGTATATCATGATTGCAGTCATTTTCCTTCATCTCCCCTAAATTATGTCCCCCAGTCTTTATCTGTCAATTATTAGAAATCAATTTTAGTTATAGTGAAAATAGAATTTGGTCCACCTTCAACTATGAGTTCTGATTGCTACTAATAACTACCTGCGGCTTTACTATTCCTCTACCCTGGTTCCTTTGCCATCATCCAAAGACTAAATTGATGGATAACCAACAATGTCAGAAGTACATAGATCCTAACTAAAGTCACAAAATGATGGTTCTATTCTAGGTGAAACTTCATATCCAATTTAATTCTTGGAATCAGCACCAATAAATTTACAATATTAAGATGAGGTTTTCACATAGAGACATACTTAGTAGTAGTGTTGAGCGAACAGTTCGAGCATAGTTCGGGTCCGTACCGAATTTTGGGGTGTTCGTGACACGGACCCGAACCCAAACTTTTTCGTAAAAGTTCGGGTTCGTCGTTCGGCATGTATTTTGGCGCATTTTGAAAGGCTGCAAAGCAGCCAATCAACATGCATCATACTACTTGCCCTAAGATGCCATCGCAGCCATGCCTACTATTGGCAAGGCTGTGATTGGCCAAGTGCAGCATGTGACTCAGCCTCTTTATAAGCTTGTGCGCACGTCGGGACGTGCTCACTCCCGATGTGAATAGAACAGGGATAGACGCAGCTGATGCTAGGGCGAGAATAGGCAGGGATAATTGAATAACTGGAAGCAAATTTCTCTCCTCCACCTGTGATTCATCTGAACAACTGCAGCTGAGCTGCTTTTTTGATAGGGATTGGCTATTTTTAGAGTGGCCAGAGTGATTTTTCCATCCACATGTACCTGGGCTGACCGCCGGCCGCCATTTTGCGACTTGTAGTGCTGCAGCAGAAGCTGCCACAGTGTGCATTCCAAAGCTCCAAACAAGTCAGACATCTACACCTGGGATTCAGACCAATAGCGATTTAGCAGCACAGTCCAAGGCTATTTTTTTTAAAGGTTGTGCAGACCATTTTGTGGCACATGTTACTGGGCTGATAGGCGGCGGCCATCTTGGGACTAGTGCTGCAGCACAATCTCTCCCAACGTCCATTAATCACTTGTAATAGTGGTCTGTGCCATAGAAATCCTACATCAGGGACTTGGGTGTGCTTGTGTCACCCCTACTAATACCAGTCCACCTGTAATCCATACAGTGAAAAGCCATAAAGTATTCCAGTGAGGGAATTTTTTTTTTATTTAAAAAAGGCCAAGTTAGTTTATCTGGCGTTCAATATACTAGATACAGTTAGGCCTGCGTTTCATACATCTGGAATTAGCAAACTAATGTGCTGGGGTTGGGAAAACATATATGTACCCATACTAGAATCTGTCAAAGAAAGCGGTACTCACATATAACAGTCATTCCATCTGTAATCCATACAGTCAAAAGACTGAAAGTATTCCAGTGAGGGAATTTTTTTTATTTAAAAAAGGCCAAGTTAGTTTATCTGGCGTTCAATATACTAGATACAGTTAGGCCTGCGTTTCATACATCTGGAATTAGCAAACTAATGTGCTGGGGTTGGGAAAACATATATGTACCCATACTAGAATCTGTCAAAGAAAGCGGTACTCACATATAACAGTCATTCCATCTGTAATCCATACAGTCAAAAGACTGAAAGTATTCCAGTGAGGGAATTTTTTTTATTTAAAAAAGGCCAAGTTAGTTTATCTGGCGTTCAATATACTAGATACAGTTAGGCCTGCGTTTCATACATCTGGAATTAGCAAACTAATGTGCTGGGGTTGGGAAAACATATATGTACCCATAATAGAATCTGTCAAAGAAAGCGGTACTCACATATAACAGTCATTCCATCTGTAATCCATACAGTCAAAAGCCATAAAGTATTCCAGTGAGGGAATTTTTTTTTTATTTAAAAAAGGCCAAGTTAGTTTATCTGGCGTTCAATATACTAGATACAGTTAGGCCTGCGTTTCATACATCTGGAATTAGCAAACTAATGTGCTGGGGTTGGGAAAACATATATGTACCCATACTAGAATCTGTCAAAGAAAGCGGTACTCACATATAACAGTCATTCCATCTGTAATCCATACAGTCAAAAGCCATAAAGTATTCCAGTGAGGGAATTTTTTTTTTAATTAAAAAAGGCCAAGTTAGTTTATCTGGCGTTCAATATACTAGATACAGTTAGGCCTGCGTTTCATACATCTGGAATTAGCAAACTAATGTGCTGGGGTTGGTAAAACATATATGTACCCATACTAGAATCTGTCAAAGAAAGCGGTACTCACATATAACAGTCATTCCATCTGTAATCCATACAGTCAAAAGACTGAAAGTATTCCAGTGAGGGAATTTTTTTTATTTAAAAAAGGCCAAGTTAGTTTATCTGGCGTTCAATATACTAGATACAGTTAGGCCTGCGTTTCATACATCTGGAATTAGCAAACTAATGTGCTGGGGTTGGGAAAACATATATGTACCCATACTAGAATCTGTCAAAGAAAGCGGTACTCACATATAACAGTCATTCCATCTGTAATCCATACAGTCAAAAGACTGAAAGTATTCCAGTGAGGGAATTTTTTTTATTTAAAAAAGGCCAAGTTAGTTTATCTGGCGTTCAATATACTAGATACAGTTAGGCCTGCGTTTCATACATCTGGAATTAGCAAACTAATGTGCTGGGGTTGGGAAAACATATATGTACCCATACTAGAATCTGTCAAAGAAAGCGGTACTCACATATAACAGTCATTCCATCTGTAATCCATACAGTCAAAAGACTGAAAGTATTCCAGTGAGGGAATTTTTTTTATTTAAAAAAGGCCAAGTTAGTTTATCTGGCGTTCAATATACTAGATACAGTTAGGCCTGCGTTTCATACATCTGGAATTAGCAAACTAATGTGCTGGGTTTGGGAAAACATATATGTACCCATACTAGAATCTGTCAAAGAAAGCGGTACTCACATATAACAGTCATTCCATCTGTAATCCATACAGTCAAAAGACTGAAAGTATTCCAGTGAGGGAATTTTTTTTATTTAAAAAAGGCCAAGTTAGTTTATCTGGCGTTCAATATACTAGATACAGTTAGGCCTGCGTTTCATACATCTGGAATTAGCAAACTAATGTGCTGGGGTTGGGAAAACATATATGTACCCATACTAGAATCTGTCAAAGAAAGCGGTACTCACATATAACAGTCATTCCATCTGTAATCCATACAGTCAAAAGACTGAAAGTATTCCAGTGAGGGAATTTTTTTTATTTAAAAAAGGCCAAGTTAGTTTATCTGGCGTTCAATATACTAGATACAGTTAGGCCTGCGTTTCATACATCTGGAATTAGCAAACTAATGTGCTGGGGTTGGGAAAACATATATGTACCCATACTAGAATCTGTCAAAGAAAGCGGTACTCACATATAACAGTCATTCCATCTGTAATCCATACAGTCAAAAGACTGAAAGTATTCCAGTGAGGGGATTTTGCTTATAAAAAATAATATATTTCATTGTGGTGCGAGTTGAATCGCAACAATGAAGAAAAATACTATTAAGGGACGAGGACGCGGTCGTGGTGGTGTCCGTGGAGCCTCTGTTGCTGGTAGAGGACGTGGCCGTTCGGCCCCAGGCGCACACAGTAGGGAACGAACTCCCTCAACTAGCCGGCAGAATGTACCGCAATATCTCGTGGGGCCCAATGACGCTCTTAGGATGGTAAGGCCTGAGCAGGTACAGGCATTAATCGATTGGGTGGCCGACAGTGCTTCCAGCACGTTCACCACATGGTCTTCCACCCAGTCTTCTGCGGAAAGCGCACAGGTGGCACCTGAAAACCAAGCCCATCAGTCTGTCACATCACCCCCAAGCATATCAGGGAAACGGTCTGAGCCACAAGTTATGCAGCAGTCTCTTCTTCTGTTTGAAGACTCTGCTTCCAGGGTTTCCCAGGGGCGTCCACCTAGCCCTTCCCCAGTGGAGGAAGACATACCATGCACTGACGCACAACCACTTATGTCTCCAGATGAAGAGGACATGGGAATACCACCACAGCAGAGTCACCGACTCTCTGATGATGACGAAACACAGGTGCCCACTGCCGCGTCTTTTTGCAGTGTGCAGACTGAACAGGAGGAGGTCAGGGAGGGAGACTGGGTGGAAGACGATGCAGAGGACGATGAGGTCTTAGACCCCACATGGACTGAAGGTCGTGGCGATGACTTTCACAGTTCAGAGGAAGAGGTAGTGGTGAGACCGAGACAACAGCGAAGCCAAAGAGGGAGCAGGGGGCCAAAGCAGACGAGCCGCCGCCCCCAGAGTTCGCCTGCTACTGGACATCGCCAACAGGGACCCAGCCCCACAAAGGCAGCTTCAAAGAGTTCCCTGGCATGGCACTTCTTTAAACAATGTCCTACCGACAAGACCCGAGTGACTTGCACGCTCTGCCATCAGAGCCTGAGGCGAGGCATTAACGTTCTGAACCTCAGCACAACCTGCATGACCAGGCATCTACATGCAAAGCATGAACTGCAGTGGGGTACACACCTTAAAAACCAGGCACTCGCTGAGGCTCCCCCTGCTCCCTCTACCGCTGCTGCCTCGGCTTCCGCCTCGAGAGGAATGTTGCCACCTGCCGAGCAGCAAACAGAGGATGTGCCACCGACACCACCACCACCGCCACCGTCAACTAGCGTCTCCACTATATCACACAGCAGCGTTCAGCTCTCAATATCTCAAACCTTAGAGAGGAAGCGCAAATTCCCCCCGAGTCACCCTCGAGCCCTTGGCCTGAACGCCAGCATTTCTAAACTGCTGGCCTTTGAAATGCTGTCATTCCGGCTGGTGGACACAGACAGCTTCAAACAGCTGATGGCCATGGCTGTCCCGCAGTATGTGGTTCCCAGCCGCCACTACTTCTCCAAGACAGCCGTGCCTTCCCTGCACATGCAAGTGTCCGATAAAATCAAGTGTGCACTGCGCAACGCCATTTGTGGCAAGGTCCACCTAACCACAGATACGTGGACCAGTAAGCACGGCCAGGGACGCTATATCTCACTAACTGCACACTGGATGAATGTAGTGGCGGCTGGGCCCCCGGCGGACAGTTCCTTGGCGCACGTCCTTCCGCCCCCTAGGATCGCAGGGCATCATTCTCTGCCTCCTGTAGCCTCCTCCTCCTACTCGGCTTCCTCCTCCACTGCTTCCACCAGCTCATCCGGTCAGCCACACACCTTCACCACCAACTTCAGCACAGCCCGGGGTAAACGTCAGCAGGCCATTCTGAAACTCATATGTTTGGGGGACAGGCCCCACACCGCACAGGAGTTGTGGCGGGGTATTGAACAACAGACCGACGAGTGGTTTCTGCCGGTGGGCCTCAAGCCAGGCCTGGTGGTATGCGATAATGGGCGAAATCTCGTGGCAGCTCTGGGACTAGCCGGTTTGACGCACATCCCTTGCCTGGCGCATGTGCTGAACTTGGTGGTGCAGAGGTTCATTCACCACTACCCCAACATGTCAGAGCTGCTGCATAAAGTGCGGGCCGTCTGTGCGCGCTTCCGCCGTTCACATCCTGCCGCTGCTCGCCTGTCTGCGCTACAGCGGAACTTCGGCCTTCCCGCTCACCGCCTCATATGCGACGTGCCCACCCGGTGGAACTCCACCTTGCACATGCTGGAGAGACTGTGCGAGCAGCAGCAGGCCATAGTGGAGTTTCAGCTGCAGCACGCTCGCGTCAGTCGTACTGCCGAACAGCACCACTTCACCACCAATGATTGGGCCTCCATGCTAGACCTGTGTGCCCTGCTGCGCTGTTTCGAGTACTCCACCAACATGGCCAGTGGCGATGACACTGTTATCAGCGTTACAATACCACTTCTATGTCTCCTTGAGAAAACACTTAGGGCAATGATGTTAGAGGAGGTGGCCCAGGTGGAGGAGGAGGAGGAGGATGAGGGCTCGTTTCTAACACTTTCGGGCCAGTCTGTTCGAAGTGGCTCAGAGGGAGGTTTGTTTAAGCAGCAGAGGACAGGTTCACAAGTCGCCAGCCAATGCACTGTACTGGAGGACGAGGAGGAGGTGGAGGGGGACGAGGATGACGCAAGTTCACAGCGGGGTGGCAGCCCAGGCCCATCACTGGTGCGTGGCTGGGGGGATACGGTGGACGATGACGATACGCCTCCCACAGAGGACAGCTTGTCCTTACCCATGGGTAGCCTGGCCCACATGAGCGAATATATGCTCCAATGCCTGCGCAACGACAGCAGAGTTGCCCACGTTTTAACGTGTGCAGACTACTGGGTGGCCACCCTGCTGGATCCCCGGTATAAAGACAATGTGCCCACTTTAATTCCTGAACTGGAGCGCGACCGTAAGATGCGCGAGTACAAGCGCACGCTGATAGAGGCGCTCTTGAGAGCATTCCCACATGTCACAGGGGAACAGGTGGAAGGTGAAGGCAGAGGAGTGGCAAGAGGTTGCCAACGCAGCTGTGTCACGGCCAGCTCATCTGAGGGCAGGGTTAGCATGGCAGAAATTTGGAAAAGTTTTGTCTCCACGCCACAGCTATCTGCACCGACACCTGATACGGAACGTGTTAGCAGGAGGCAGCATTTCACTAACATGGTTGAACAGTATGTCTGCACACCCCTCCACATCCTGACGGATGGTTCGGCCCCATTCAACTACTGGGTTTCGAAATTGTCCACGTGGCCAGAGTTAGCATGTTATGCCTTGGAGGTGCTTTCCTGCCCGGCGGCCAGCGTTTTATCTGAACGCGTATTCAGCACGGCAGGGGGCGTCATTACTGACAAGCGCAGCCGCCTGTCCACAGCCAACGTGGACAAGCTGACCTTCATAAAGATGAACCAGGCATGGATCCCACAGGACCTGTCCCTCCCTTGTGCAGAGTAGTCCTTATTAACTGCCTAAAACATGTCTTGTTGTGCTACGGGCCACTTCTTTATTTGATACAAATTTTATGAAACCCACAGTTGAATGAAACTCTTCTCTGTCTGGGCGCCGGGGCCTAACCAGATGAAAGTGGCCGGTTAAACTAAGGGGTGACATGAAGCCATAACCTCTGCCATGCTACCTCTGTCTTCTGTCTGGGTGCTGAGGCCTAAGTCAAATAAAGCGGTCTTCTGCTGTGCTGGGGGATATGAAGCTAATCTCTGACCTCTCTCCTCTGTCTGGGTCCAAAGGCCTAAATCACTGAAAGAGGCCTTCTCCTGTGGTGTGTGATATGATGCCAGAATATGTGCTGTGGGGCCTCTCTCCTCTTCCTGGGTGCAGGGGTCAAATAAACTAAATTGTGGCCTACTCCTGTGGTGGTTGATATGATGCCTGATTCTCTGATGTGGAACCTCTCTCCTCTGTTTGGGTGAAGGGGTCAAAGTAACTAAATGGTGGCTTCTCCTGTGGTGGCTGATATGATGCCAGAATATGTGCTGTGGTGCCTCTCTCCTCTTCCTGGGTGCGGGGGTCAAAGTAACTCAATGGTGGCTTCTCCTGTGGTGGCTGATATGATGCCAGAATATGTGCTGTGGTGCCTCTCTCCTCTTCCTGGGTGCGGGGGTCAAAGTAACTCAATGGTGGCTTCTCCTGTGGTGGCTGATATGATGCCAGAATATGTGCTGTGGTGCCTCTCTCCTCTTCCTGGGTGCAGGGGTCAAAGTAACTAAATGGTGGCTTCTCCTGTGGTGGTTGATATGATGCCTGATTCTCTGCTGTGAAACCTCTCTCCTCCATCTGGGTGTAGGGGTCAAAGTCTTTCAAAGTCGCCTTCTTCTGTGCTGATTGATATAAAGCTGATGGTTGTGCCATCTGACATGGTTGCCAGGGTCTGATTCAATGGGGGCCTACTCCTGTGGTGGGTGATCTAAATGCCTGATTCTCTGCTGTGAAACCTCTCTCCTCCGTCTGGGTGTAGGGGTCAAAGTCTTTCAAAGTCGC
Source organism: Bufo bufo (assembly GCF_905171765.1). NCBI lineage: Eukaryota > Metazoa > Chordata > Amphibia > Anura > Bufonidae > Bufo > Bufo bufo. Next base: position 603,572,742 of record NC_053391.1, on the reverse strand, counting down.
CTTCTCCTGTGCTGATTGATATGAAGCTGATGGTTGTGCCATCTGACATGGTTGCCGGGGTCCCATTAAATTGGGGCCTACTCCTGTGGTGGGTGATCTAAATGCCTGATTCTCTGCTTTGAAACCTCTCTCCTCCGTCCGGGTGTAGGGGTCAAAGTCTGTCAAAGTCGCCTTCTCCTGTGCTGATTGATATAAAGCTTATGCTTGTGCCATCTGACATGGTTGCCGGGGTCTGATTCAATGGTGGCCTACTCCTGTGGTGGGTGATCTAAATGCCTGATTCTCTGCTGTGTAACCTCTCTCCTCTGTCTGGGTGTAGGGGTCAAAGTAACTAAATGGTGGCCTACTCCTGTGGTGGGTGATATGATGCCTGGTTCTCTGCTGTGGGACCTCTCTCCTTTGTCTGGGTGCTGTGGTCAAAATAATAGTAAGTGACCTTCTCCATTGGTGGGTGACTTGAAGCCTGATTCTGTGCTATGGGACCTCACTCCAATTAATATTGTTTAATTTTTATTTATTTTATGTTAACTCATCATTTCCCTATCTACATTTGTTTGCAGGGGATTTAACTACATTTTGCTGCCTTTTGCAGCCCTCTAGCCCTTTCCGGGTGTGTTTTACAGCCTTTTTAGTGCCCAAAAGTTCGGGTCCCCATTGACTTCTATGGGGTTCGGGTTCGGGATGAAGTTCGGGTCGAGTTCGGATCCCGAACCCGAACATTTTTCGAAAGTTCGGCCGAACTCGTCGAACCCGAACATCCAGGTGTTCGCTCGACTCTACTTAGTAGTGGTTACATGCTACATGGGCACAGTTTTCAGACTGGTAATTAATGGCGCACAGTCGTTAACAGGATTGTTAAGGGTGTGTGTTTTGTAGGTACAGTACAACTGTGGTATTACTGGCAAAGACTTGCATCCATGAACTATCAATTTGAAATCCATGCCCACTTTGTGTGGGCGTGGTCTTCGTTTGCATCTGACTATTTGTATGAGTGTTCTCAGCCTAACTGTACAGTTTAATTCCACTAAGTCGAAATGAGTAACATGTGGTGGTGGTGATGACATATGATGACAAATCTTCAACACTATATTACATAAGAAACAATGTTGCTATGAGTTCAACATGCTCTTTATTGTAGGATAAGATACAGTCTTGCAGTAATGCAGTGATAGCGACAAAGGCCAAAGTAGTAGTTTCAGTAGGAAGAGAGAATAGAAACTATACAATATAGATAATCAGCTATTGAAGCCCAGGTTCTAGTCAATGAAGTTTGCATTCATTTGTTAAGATGACGTTAAAACACTAGACATCTATATATAGAACCTGCATGCAGTAAGTATGCATCAAGAAGAAGAAATTGTTATGCCCATCTTTATACACTAATGGAACAACAGCACAGACTGGTTTCACTTATAATATGTCTTCCTAGTATCTCAAGTTGTGATCAGTACTGCTTCCTGGAGGTACTCTGAGATGAGGTCACAGTGGAGTATATTGTCTTTCCACTTTGGTTTCCTGTTACTTTGATCACAGGAGTTTTGACATTGCATGGAGCGCAGTCAGATACCACAGAACTGCCAACTTTTCCAGTGGCGCTGAAGACACCTACAAGAACAAGCAGATTGGTATGAGACCTCTACATTTAATACATATGTTCTATTTATATTAGGTAAAGAAGCACAATGAAAATCACAAAGAAAACTGGTATGACGGGGATAGCAGGTAGATAAAGGGTGACCTGTGATCAACATACAGTTGGGAGACCCTTCTAACAAAAACAGGGGATCTTTCGCGGTTTTTATACTGCCTTCTCTGAAGACAGTACAAATGAGAGATACCTTATATGAGGTGACCCAGCCATTTTACTAAATTCTGGATTGAGTAGCACCAGCACAAGCTGAGCATGATAGTACACGCAATACAGAGTGCATGATAGGGAGCTCTCATTATCCGTGAGGTGCCATCTATCCCCGTGTCCCTCCACTGATTGCAAAAGGAAGAAAGATTTCAATCAGCAGCAAGGGCAATAACTCATGAATATGCAGCTAGGAACTCATTAATATGAGGACTCCCTGGCACATGGTCTGTATTGAGAGGACTCCATTGCTTGGCTTGTGCATGAGCTGCTCAATACAGATTTTAACAAAAGAACTTCAATTAAGTGACCCAGCATTTTGCTCAGGTTATCTGTCACCATTTTATACTTTCCTCAGATAAGGCAAAACTGGTGACAGATTCCCTTTAAAAGTATAAAATGTCTGTCCTGAACATTAGTGACTTAGTACCTACGTTTTTTTTTTTTATCTTTTGTCATTATTTTTTACGTTAAATCATAAAAATATGTTGCTAGTCAAAAGAATTTGATGGTAAGATAAGACATTAAAAATGATAGTACCTGAAACAGGAAGAGTGATGAGACTATTACCCTGAGAGACTATTCTAAAAGCATACATTAATGTAATCTGCACACTAGACTATTAGATTAGTATATTTCCTTTTTGAAGTCATTATAGTTTTTCATTAATAATATGAAATCTTCTTCTGTTATGTAGACCTTACAAGCTCAAGGGAGGACGTATTAATCTAAATTGTACTTACACATCTTAACTTTGTTGTCAACTTCTCCATGTATTCTATTAAAATAAAAATGGATTGATTAATAGAAAAGTTTAATAAGTGTAAGGAGATGAATAGAACAATGTATTGGTTTCAAAATATCCTCATTCTAGACTCAAATGTAATGCTCTTGAAAAATAGTGGTGCACAAAATTGTATGATCCCCCTCTTCTCTTATCTGCTGATAGCTTTATCTAATCCCTGAAGTCCAAATAGTGGGATCCTGTGCGATTAAACATACTCTGTGTAAAGTACTCACATAAAAGAGGTTAACTAAAAGGCAGAACACCTTTTAATGATCTCCATTGGGATAAAAGAGTCCGTTCTATTGATTTGAACAGGACATGTAAATGAAAGAACATCAGGTCCAGAGGACCTGAGTTTTGATACAGGTGCATATCTGTGGTTACTGCAGGACTCAGGTATACATTAGGTGTAGGTATCCAAGTAGATTAGATGATCCGCTCAGGATCAAGTTAGTACTCACCTGCTCTCCTCCCCTTCTAATAGAGTTCGGTAAGTGCCTATCTCAGCATCTAGAGACAGTTTTGTACTGAGAAGTGCCTGATAGTCACGGAGCTGACAAGCTAAATCTTCTTTGGCTTTCTGTAGAGCAGCCTCCAATTCACATAGTTTGACTTTGGCATCTTTCAAAGCAAGTTCTCCACGGTCTTCTGCTTTACAAATTGCAGTCTCTAAGCTGGAAATCTTTGAAAAGAAAAGAAAAATATATATTTGGGCATTATTAAAAGAAGAAATCTTGCCATCATTTTCAAAAGTGATCCATAGGATGCTGCAGTTTCTAATTTATACAGAGAGTACATAGAGTGCATGAACCATGAGAATGCATGAACCTAGAGAACTTGACACTTCTATACACCTACCTGCTTTTTCACACAGTCAATTTCACCTTGAATTCTCTTGATCAGGCTGCTCAGTTCTTGGATCTCAGTCTTGCTGTTTCGTAGACTATCTACATGTTGTCCAGCTGCATCCTTCAGCTGTTGATACTATTAAACCAAAACATAAATCTCATCCTTTTGCATGGCAGCTAAAACACAATATCCATTCAAAATTTATATACAATAAGAGGCAATTTTTATTTTGAAGATCCCTTACTTGTCTAGCATAGGTAGCTTCAGCCTCAGCTTTACTTTTTGATGCAATTTCCTCATATTGAGACTTCATTTCAGCAATTAGTCCTTCCCAGTCCAAATTACGGTTGTTGTCCATAGTCAAGACAACATTTGTATCAGAAATTCGTTCTTGCATTTCAGCCACTTCCTGAAACAGAATGATATACTCAACATTAGTCAGAACACTAAAAATGATCACCTTTTGTCATTTACCATTATTAGATTCTCTAGTGAATTCTACAGTGCCAAGCAACTGGCACAAGGCAAATTTGGTGCCCATTTTCAAAAAGGGCTCTAGTCTTCCCCAATAGGTAGGTACAATTCTAGTTTCTCACTCCCCTTTCCTTAATTCACTTCCCCACCCATCCCCTGATTGAACTTGATGGACTTATGTCTTTTTCAACTGTTCTAACTATGTAACTGTGCAACTATCCTATTGACAAATTTGTCTGTTCTGGCCATCAAACAGCAAAAGAAACGAGATGTAATGGTTCCAAATAGTATTGAACATCCTGACATCTACTTCTTTGCCTTTAATGTTCAGTGCATCTCTGGGACATCATTTTATAACACTCTACTCTCCATAAGTCTTTAATATTCATTAGAAACCAGTCTTTCATTTTTCATTTTAATGGAATAATATGTTCTTTAAAAAATAAAAAATAAGTGTCTGTCTGTCACAATGATTTATAGGCTAGATAAGATAAAACATGTAAGGAATATATTAAAGCATGTCTTTTTGATAGGCTTTAAGCTGAGTGTAGGATTAAAATAAAAGACTCTTCGTACACTCTATAATTAAGGTGCAAAAAAAACATGGTACCATATTTTTCGCCCTATAAGACGCACTGGCCCATAAGACGCACCTAGGTTTTAGAGGAAGACAATAAGAAAAAAAATATTTTTCATTACACCTCTGGTCAGACCACCAATAAAACCCCCAATGTTAATCAGATCTCAGCTGACAGTCCCAATCAGACCCCCCCAATGTTAATAAGACCCCAATAAAACCTCAGATCAAACCCCCAATCAGATCTCAGCTCAGATTCCAAAGTGTGCGACCTCCAATCAGACCCCAGATAAGAGCCCCAATATAAATGAGACCCCCATAAAGACCTCAGATCAGCCCCCAGCAGCCTCTTATCATCAGCCCCCAGCAGCCTCTTATAATCAGCCCCTTCTTCTCAGACTCTTATCATCAGCCCCTTGTTATCAGCCTCTTATCATCAGCCCCTTCTTATCAGCCTCTTATCATTAGTCCATTCTTATCAGCCTCTTATCATCAGCCCCTTCTTATCAGCCTTTTATCATCAGCCCCTTCTTATCAGCCTATCATCAGCCCCTTCTTATTAGCCCCTTATTATCATCCCCTTCTTATCAGCCCAATAGCCTCTCATCAGCCCCTTCTTATCAGCCCTCTAGCCTCTCACCAGCCCCACAGCCTCTCATCAGCTCTCATACTTTGTACACAGGAGCAGGCAGTGTGGAGACTTAGAGGTGGGGCAGGCATGGGTGGCAGGAAAGCCTGCTCCGTCCCTCATATGCCTGCTCCTGCGTTCCCACCAACCTTTTCAATGCCGGCCGGTCCCTATCAACCAGCCCCAGACAGGGCCGGCCGGTCTCTCACCCTACCAGCCAGCGCACGTCGCAGCAGACCTTTCCCTACCACCCAGCGCATGCCACGGCCAATCCCCATCAGCGAGCACACGCTGCAGTTGCCAGGTTCTCCCTCTTCAGGTAACTTGGATGTTTGGTACATCGCAGGCTGCTGTTTCTATGCAGTGCAGCCTGCGATGTACTGAGCATAATCAATGTGCCGCACATTTTATATGTCTTTTCCCTGTATATTCACCCCATAAGACGCACTAGCATTTTTCCCCCATTTTAGTGTGTATCATGGGGTAAAAAATATGGTAGATGCACAATTTCTATAACACAAATATTGTGTATGCTTTTATAGAAAAAAGCTTTAATCTATGTCTATTGAAGGTCCAGCCAAAGCATCACATAAAACTTATGTAACAAATAAAATCACTTATACCTCATCATACAGGGCCTTTAGGAAGTTGAGCTGATTCTCCAAGGCTTCTTGTTTGGTCTCCAAAGAAACTCTTTGCAAATAAACCTCATCTACATCCTTAGAAATGGGAAAAAAATATCATAGTTTAATAGAGAAAAACATTTTATACAATGATATATTTAATACATTAAATTCATATATAATCATTACACAGAATATGATAAGCACAACAGGGACATCCTACAGAACACAGCAATTGATTATTGGACCAGAACACTTTTAGGGAAATGGATGTATTTGTGAGAAAAAAAAAGGTCTTCTTTTTTCCAGAATCAATGCCAACCCCAGTGCCACTCTTGCACTATGGATGGTCTGGCTTTGCAACTCAGCACCATTCAAATTAATGAAGAAGATCTGCAATACTAGGCACAGCCCATGAGAAAGAGTGTCACTGTTTCTTTATAAAAAATAACTTTTCTAATCCTTAGCAACTTAATTATCTTAATACTTATTATTGCTATGCAAATTTTTTGCAAAATCCTTCTTAAAAAGTTAATGTTTAGGATCTATACAATATTATTTTGTTTGCAGTACAGTAGAGGTTTACACATTCTGGTCTCAATTAAAAAAAAAAAACTACTCCACTACTTCCAATCACTGTATTTTTCCACATTTCAGATCCTACCAAAGGTAACATCTGTATAGCGTTTGTATGTTCTCCACCTATTTGGGTGGGTTTCCTCTTGGTTCTCTGGTTTCATCACACACACCAACATACTGATACATTACTTTCTGTTGAATTAAACTGTGTCTGCAGATGAGACACACACAAAAAAAAAATAATAATCAAAGGTAGATAAAACTTACCTTCTTCAAGGTTACAAACTCATTTTCAGCACATGTTCTTTTATTAATCTCTTCTTCATATCTATGGAAGGAAAATGCTAATTTATTCGGCCTGTACACAGGGAAAATCCTCAGCAGTGATCAGAAATGTCACTAGACATCCATAAATGATTCCATAATGTGATATACCAATACTATCTCACAGCTGGTGTATAACTTACTTGCACTTAAAATCCTCCACAACATTTTGCATGCTACTTAGGTCACCTTCCAGGCGGCATTTTTCAGTTTTGGAATTATCAATTTGCCTTTGAAGACTGTTAATGTTCGCATCAAACATAGATTGATATTGTCTGTTGTAAAATTCTTTCCTGGCTTCCATCTTTTGATTTTGCTCTTTCAAAAGATTCCATTTTGTTTCCAGAATTTGATTTTGCTGTTCAAGGAATCTAACCTAAAATAAAAGATAGTTTTGACAATATAATTCCAAAAAGTATAAAACATAACAGCCATGCATTATGTTTATACCCGCAGTTGATATTTTAAGTTAGTAACTATTAGAAAGACTATAAACTTGGCTTACCTTGTCTATGAAGCATGCAAACTTGTTGTTTAGAGATTTCATCTGCTCTCGTTCTTCTGTTTTGATTCTTTGGGCATTTGGATCAATATCTGCGTTGACTGGTTGGAGCAGTAATTGGTTGACTGTAACATTTTGGATACCTCCTGGTGGGCAAACAGGGAAACTTTCACAAAAGCTGCTATAGCTTCTACCACCAATGATTACTCCTCTGTTGCTTCCAGTGCTTATCCTTTTGTTCCCGCCAAAGTTGAAAAGGCTAGATGAACCAAATCTGCCACTAGTGGAGTATGCAGGTTTACTTCCAGATCGTATAACTGAAGATGAAGTGAAGCTGACTTTTCCACCTCCATACCCACCACCGGTTGAGCAGCTGCTAAAGTTCTTAGTGCCACAAGGACTCCCAACATTACACTTTCCAAGCTTGGCACCCAATGTTTGGCTCATTGTGGATTTGTGAAGGTAAGTCTACACACCGTGCAGAAGCAAAAGCAGAAGGAATATGAGATTAGACTTAGCCCCTTTAGTGGACCAACATGTCATTTTATATGTTTTGAGATAAGGGTTTGGTCACATGGGAAAATGATAATACTTTTAAAACATTAAAGGGCTTGGTCTTGGGCATGGCGTGCCACTAGGCATTCCTTTCTCACTTACTAAATATAGGTGTAAACTAAATTGTCTTAATAACATTGTGAAAATATAAATTGGCCTGTTAATATGTTCTACTTCAATTTGATTTAATTTATTTTCACATTTTATAGGCACTATTACCTTAGAAATAGGCCACTAAGCAAGTTTGTCTTCTGTACTGAGATGACATTTAAAACTCGTCTGCTAACACACAATTTTTCATTTCTTACTATTTATATATTTAGCTTGTTTTCTCTGGTATTTTTGAAAAGGATTGAAAAATATGTTTTTATTATTGTAAAAAATGGAAGTGGGGCACTCTCTTAAGCAAAAAGGGATCTTTAATACATATAAAATACAATAAATTCACAATAAAATAGATATACGGTTATTCTGTAATAGCAGCGGATGATAAATAAGACGGAAATCCTAAAATGTGGTTAAAAAAGCAAAAATATTTTAAAAATACATTAAATTGCAGTCAGCATAAATATAGATCCCAAAAGGTATTCCAGTTTTTAAATATTCAATGTTATTCAAAACATATATTAACTAGTATTCCTTTATATTTTTTTTCCATTATATTATTTTCACATTTGAAATATTGAAGCGGGGAAATGTTCAAATAAATCCAGATTAGAAACCAGTCTCCAATATGTATCACAGTCACTGAGTGATTCTAGAGCTCTCAAATTATGGACAATCACTGGCTATGAGTGAATGAACTTGCAATTTATATCAAAGTCATAAGCATGTAATGGCCAAAGTTCCAAAAGATGTAACTTTCAGTAATTCATGTGGACAATAATGTGACTGCCTTGTACTTTGTATCAAATGCGTCTCATAGCAAAAGTTCCAAGCCGATATGGCTTTCAGTGATCCATATAGACAGTGAAGTAACTGCTGATGCGTGCAGCGGTGTCCCGCTGTAGTTAAGACAGAGCGATCGCTTGTATGGGATGTAGGATATATGCACTCTTACCCGGTGGTCTTTGAGCTGGACGGAGAGCCCACGACTCGGTGAGTTGGGTAGATGTACTCCCGGTCTCAAGGGCTATTACCTCAAGTTTGAATCCTGGCGCCAAATGATTTGTTTGTTCCACGTGGTTTCTATGTCACCAGTAGCGTGGTCAGTTGGCTTAGCGATTCCTTTATTATTATAGCGATGTCCAAGCTTCACCGGAGTAGCAGTATCTACTCCCCCCTTAAGGAAAGAAAGGATACTGCTACTCCGGTGAAGCTTGGACATCGCTATAAGAATAAAGGAATCGCTAAGCCAACTGACCACGCTACTGGTGACATAGAAACCACGTGGAACAAACAAATCATTTGGCGCCAGGATTCAAACGCAGTTACTTCACTGTCTGTATGGATCACTGAAAGACATATCGGCTTGGAACTTTTGCTATGAGACGCATTTGATACAAAGTACAAGGCAGTCACATTATTGTCCACATGAATTACTGAAAGTTACATCTTTTGGAACTTTGGCCATTACATGCTTATGACTTTGATATAAATTGCAAGTTCATTCACTCATAGCCAGTGATTGTCCATAATTTGAAAGCTCTAGAATCACTCAGTGACTGTGATACATATTGGAGACTGGTTTCTAATCTGGATTTATTTGAACATTTCACCGCTTCAATATTTCAAATGTGCAAAAAATATAATGGAAAAAATATATAAAGGAATACTAGTTAATATATGTTTTGAATAACATTGAATATTTAAAAACTGGAATACCTTTTGGGATCTATATTTATGCTGACTGCAATTTAATGTATTTTTAAAAAATTTTGCTTTTTTAACCACATTTTAGGATTTCCGTCTTATTTATCATCCGCTGCTATTACAGAATAACCGTATATCTATTTTATTGTGAATTTATTGTATTTTATATGTATTAAAGATCCCTTTTTGCTTAAGAGAGTGCCCCACTTCCATTTTTTACATTTATCCTACTTTTCAGACTGGGTGTTGTCTGTTAGTGGGAGCACCTCTGTTTAGATCACCACCTCATTCGAGTGCGACATTACTTTATACTCATGTTTTTATTATTACTAACAGGTAAATTCAATTTAGTAAATGTGAAGTTTTTATAAAGGTGAATTCTCATTTCATGTTCCATATTTATGTAAAAAATCTTATTTCTTATAACAATGATGTTGTTTCCAAATATTTGCTTTATAATACGAAAAAACATGACACACACGACGGAGTGGTGTGTTTTTAAACTAGATATTTGTTAATTCTGTCAAACATGTGTTTACCCATTTCTTGTATATATTATTGTCAATCAGACATGATTTACTATTGATGTCATTGCGATCAAGACCTTAGGGAGGGGTGAGGAAGAGAGAAGGAGGGAAAATTTCGGACAAAATTAACAAAACATCTTTTCATTAAAATCTAGATCTAGGAGACTAGAGGATGTTCCATACCAAATTTAAGGCAATTAAAGCAACCTTGATTTGTGATGAATCGATTCAGTTCCAAACCAAACTTTTTGAAAAATATTTCAAACTGGACAAGAAGCAAATCTCAAGAAGTTCACTCATCTCTAATTTGAACCATACATTTGGGATGTCAGTACTATAGATATTCTTCATATGGTCTCACCTGTTTTACACATATTGTCCCACATTTGCTATGCTAAGTGTTACAGAATTTTGGTTCAACTCATTTTTAGACACATTTATTACTCAGATACACCAAAAACTATGGGGGAGATTTATCAAAACTGATGTAAATCAAACCTGGTTTAGTAGCCCATAAAAACCAATCGGATTAAACCTTTAATTTTTCAGTACTCTTTTGGAAAATGAATGGTGAATTCTGATTTGTTGCTATGGGCAACTAAGCCAGTTTCCCTTTACACCAGTTTTGATAAATCTGCCCCCATTTTTTTTCCCAACATCCTGGACATTCCCTGGTTTTCCACTATAATCTGGGCTGACCAGCTTTTATCTACCTTTTAGATACATTTATAAAGCTGTAATCTACGATTAAAAAAATAATGTACAGGCAATACCAATTTAGAGTTAGTCTAAAGTTTTTAGTGGGCAGAATTTTGGTATATTGGAACACACTCGGACAGATTTTCGGGCATGTAGACAAACTTTCAACATAAGCTAGGCCAACAAATTGGCCCCATAGTGACCACTAATACGCCTTTATACTGACGGAAACATAGGGGGTTTTAGCTAAACAGCTTTAAAGGGAACCTGTCACCGGGATTTTGTGTATAGAGCTGAGGACATGGGTTGCTAGATGGCCGCTAGCACATCCGCAATATCCAGTCCCCATAGCTCTGTGTGCTTTTATTGTGTAAAAAAACCCGATTTGATACATATGCAAATTAACCTGAGATGAGTCCTGTACGTGAGATGAGTCAGGGACAGGACTCATCTCAGGTTAATTTGCATATGTATCAAATAGTTTTTTTTACACAATAAAAGCACACAGAGCTATGGGGACTGGATATTGCGGATGTGCTAGCGGCCATCTAGCAACCCATGTCCTCAGCTCTATACCCAAAATCCCGGTGACAGGTTCCCTTTAATCAATCATTACATGTACCCAAAATGGTGCATTAGAAACTAGAACTTGTCTTGCAAAAAATAAGACCTTATACAAGTACATTGCTGAAAAAACAAAAGTAGTAGTCTAAAGATATACCAGATTTATTATTCATTATTAGCCACTATGATAAATTTGGTACATTTTAAGACTGTCTAAGTTTTCTCTATTGATTAATTAGACAGGATTAGTAAATCTGGCCCAGTGTTTTCTGACTCATATTACACAATTTTATCATTTTGTAAGTACAGTATTTGCTATTCTTGGGGCATTTTCACAACAGTACTGGACATATGAATAAGGGATAATTCTGGATATTTTTTTTCCTTATGGTTTAATTATTTTCTGTAATGATTATTTTACTTCTTCACAGTTATATGAAAATAGTAAATGCTTATAGTTATAGGAATGAGGAAGTAAGAAAAATCGTTATGAGCTAAATACTCCCTACAGGATAATTTAGGTGAGGTGTTGCATCCTCTTTTAATTACAGCCTTTGATTTATCATTTCAATCTTAATTAAAATAATTTCAGTTTTAATTTTCATATACAACAGAAACTAATGGTTTGTGAAACAATGCAATGAAACCTTGTGATAAGCAGAAGCACTGATGATAAGCAGACATGTAAATTTCCTTCTTATATAAGCACATTTTTGTTTTATAGGATTGTTCATCTACAAAGCAAGAACAATCTGAATTGCTATAGTTATATAACAAAGACAACATTGTTTTTTTATAGAATATGAACCCATATGTAGTACCCCAGCACTACCATTAATATACACTGTTACTATCTGTAATAGGCTAACCAATAATTTTATTTGTGTATTTAATTCCAGGTCCTTTGATATTGTGCCTTAATAACATTGTTATGTAACTGTTAAGTATTGTATTTCATGCACTGTGCCTGGTTTTCCAGCAGGTGACAGTGTATCTGGCAGAGAGACAGACCTTTAGATAGAATTAAACTTACTATTTTATCTATTTTATCCTCCCCCCTGTTGGGCAGAAGTGGGCTAGTCCTTCCTACCAAGGGAGGGGTTGCAGGAAGCTACAGTTAGTTTACAGTGGAGCTGGAAAGACACAAGAGATGGTGCAGTGAGGGGAATGCCTCCGCTTTCTCCTGCAGTAGGAGTTTCTCAAGGTAATCAGCTCATAGAGCACCATGACTCCTTATAGTTTATAGACTAAGTATTATGAGTGGGTCAACGGCCAAAGACACCCCACTCAAAGGTACCAGAACTGTCATAAAGTCCAGCTACCAGACCCAAAATCAGAGTCTAGCACAACAGAGAAAGAGAAAGCAAAGTATCAAAGTTTGCCTGCCAGTTTACCCCAAAATCTGCTGGAGCCAGAGAAAGACCACCTATTGTTTGCAAGTTTATTGAAGTAAAGCAGTTAAATTTTACCAAGTCTGAACTCTTACTCCACAAACTATCACTCTATTCCTTATTACTACTAACCCTGGGGCACAACGGTATCCAGGTAGGAGCACCATGGCACAAATAACTAAAAAGGCTGCATCACCACTCGGTATTCCTAAAAACCTGGGAAGTGGGTGGCACGTTGCACATGCCTCAATCACATTTTACAGATAAATGTTTTCACTATTTTTATACCATCTTTTCTGTTTGTTATTAGACTTTTACATTGTTTGAAAATTGTAAAAATTTACTTATTTGAAAAAAATTGGGATTGCAAAAAGTAACTTGAATAATCGATACTAATAATAAAATGTAAATAAGTGCATTTTATGTATGGAGCTAGGCATTCTTATGAGAGCAAGTGTTATACTTTTCAATTTTATTACTTTATTAGTATTTTTCAATTTTTTGGATGGATCATTTTTATAAAAAATAGCTCACAGTTGCTATACTACCTGTGCCAGTTTTGTGGGATTGTTTGCACCAAAATGTTGATGCATCTCATTTTTTTCTGACATATTTAACATTTCTCATTTTTATTTTTATTTTTAAATTTAACATCTTTATTGATATACAAAACCGATACACAAAGAAAGTTCAAACTTAATATAATTAATACCATTTTCCCCCTAGCCCCATTTCCCCCCACCCCCTTCCCTGCCCTGTGATGCGTCCGCCCCCTCTTCCCCCCCCCTCAGCCCCCCCTTCCCCAGAAAAAGAAAAGAGAGAAGGGAAGAAAGAGGAGAGGGTAAAGAGAAAAAATAAATAAATAAATAAAATAAAAATAAAAATATATATATATGTATTTGTAAATAACTTCCAAGTATAATCAAATCAGAACTTCCAGTCATCCCATATCTTAATCCACTTCTCTAATTCATCTCTCTGCTTATAAAGAATCTGTTCATAGTTTTTAACCTTATTAACCAGATTTATCCAATTGTTTAACTCTGGAGTATGGCATGCAAACCAGCTCCGACTAATCAGAAGTCTGGCCAGTAATAGTATTCTACCTAATAAAATCTTTTGATATTTATGGCTACTTAATAACGAAAGATCGTTCAGTAAAAACAATTGTGGCTCAAGAGGAATCCGTATTTTTAATTTGTTAGTAAGGAGATTATTAATACCATTCCAGTATTCTCCAAGTTCTGGACATGCCCAGATCATGTGCAAATAAATAATCTGCACCTACAGTATCACATCGAGGGCACTTAGAGGTATCTCTTAATCCACACTTGTTTAACCAGATGGGGGTGACATATAGTCTATGATAAATATTGAACTGTATTAGAACATGATTAAAGTTGTGAGATAGTACATCTGGGTTAGTAAAAATACTTCCCCACCCTACCAGTTGTATATTTGGGCAATCCATCTCCAAGGCCCTTTGTCCCGGCGATTGTGTCTCACCGAATCGTGACTTAAGTAGTAATTTATATATATTTGAAATCTTCATTCTTAGTGATATCTTCCCTAACCACTCATTTAACGGGGAAGAATTATCTATTTCAAACAGTGATTTATCATCCAAACTAAAAAGTGCCGACCGAAGCTGAAAATACCTAAACCAAGAAAGGTTCTCCACATCATGCGATAATTCCACAAACGACTTAATCTCTCTATTCTTAACAACATGTGTGATATAAAGAATCCCATTCTTTTGCCAGAATTGATCCATTGCTATTCCCTCTAGGGCAGGGGTCTCAAACTCGCGGCCCGTGGGCCATTTGCGGCCCTCAGTACAATATTTTGTGGCCCGCACCAACGGCCGGCCTGCTCAAAAATGAATGAATGAAAAAAAATAAAATCATCTGACTTACTGTAGTACTGCTGCAGCGCCGCGCCGCCCGCCCAGCCTGCGAGTGCCGTCATGGCAACACACGGTCACATGGGCTCAAGGCAGGCCACGGGGGTGTGACAGGGTGAGTGAGCAGCCAGAGCAGAGGGACTGTCAGAGGCGAGCAGTTATGTTAGGGTAGCGAGTGTGATGTGAGTGACAACACAACATGGATGGCATGGAGGGGGAGAAATATGATAACATGGATGGGGGGGAGAAATGTGACAAGATGGGGGATGGAGGGAGCCAGAGGGGGAGAAATGTGACAACATGGAGGGAGCCGCGGGGGGGGGGGGAGAAATGTGACAACATGGAGGGAGCCAGGGGGGGAGAAATGTGACAACATGGAGGGAGCCAGGGGGGGAGAAATGTGACAACATGGAGGGAGCCAGGGGGGGA
The DNA here is from genome assembly GCF_905171765.1 of Bufo bufo. Taxonomy (NCBI): domain Eukaryota; kingdom Metazoa; phylum Chordata; class Amphibia; order Anura; family Bufonidae; genus Bufo; species Bufo bufo. The sequence goes on along the minus strand of NC_053391.1, from coordinate 603,557,664 downwards.
GAAATGTGACAACATGGAAGGAGCCAGGGGGGGGAGAAATGTGACAACATGGAGGGAGCCAGGGGGGGGAGAAATGTGACAACATGGAGGGAGCCGGGGGGGGAGAAATGTGACAACATGGAGGGAGCCAGGGGGGGAGAAATGTGACAACATGGAGGGAGCCAGGGGGGGAGAAATGTGACAATATGGAGGGAGCCAGGGGGGGAGAAATGTGACAACATGGAGGGAGCCGGGGGGGGGATGAATGTGACATTTAGGGTGTGAAATCTGACATGGGGGCATGATTGCTGACATGGGGGCATGATTGCTGACATGGGGGGCTGATGGCTGACATGGGGGGTTGATGGCTGACATGGGGGGCTGATGGCTGACATGGGGGGTTGATGGCTGACATGGGGGCTGATGGCTGACATGGGGGGCTGATGGCTGACATGGGGGCTGATCTGAGGCATCGGAGGTCTGATCTGAGGTCTGATTAACATTGGGGGTCTGATTGCTGGTCTGACCTGAGGTGTAATTGAAAATATTTTTTTCTTATTGTTCTCCTCTAAAACCTGCGTCTTATAGGGCGAAAAATACGGTTCTCAAGCCAGCGATTGTCTGAGGCAGAGCGAAGATACCACATAGGAGAAGCCAGCTGCTGCAGACGGGACCAGGGCCAGGTGAGCTGCGGGGCGGAAGGGGGGGGGGGACATGTGTCGTGACTTAATGATGATCATCTTCAAGCCATACTGAGGGTCTCAACTGCTTCCTCTCTAAAGCCAAATGTGGTTCAGATTTGTGAGAAGAAGCGCTGTCAAGTCTCTGGCAGCAAGGAGTAGGCAAAAGATGCCATGTTCAGAAGAACTGTTCATGATCTTCACTCAATGTTCTATTCATGTTCAGGACACTTCATGTTCAGAAGAAATAATTAAAACTGTTAATAATGACATTTGAGGACTTTTTTTTTGTGAAATCCCTTATGCGGCCCAGCCTCACCCAGACTCTGCCTCCTGCGGCCCCCAGGTAAATTGAGTTTGAGACCCCTGCTCTAGGGTCTGTAAGTGAATATTATGCCAAAAAGGTGTGAATGTAAGTGATCCCTTTTACCCCCAACCATCCTCTAGTGGTAGCCCACATTTTCAATAGTGATTTCGTAGTCTCTTTATAACCCCGGTCTCTATTAATCATTAGCCCGGATTCCAGGAGCGTAAATATGTTATTATGTGAGGAGCTTCTTACTAAGCTGCTTAAAAATGTACTATTTTGCCATTCATAACACGTCCATAACTGAGCAGCAATAAAATAGCCTTTGAAGCATGGGAGGTTAAGACCCCCATGCTACAGAGGTTTATATAGATATTCCAATTTGAGTCTCATGCGTTTTCTTCCCCAGACTAGGTCATTAATTATTCTTTCCATAAGTTTAAAATATTTATCCTCTATCCAAATAGGTATATTCCTAAGAACATAAAGGAATTGAGGTAGAATCATCATCTTGACCAGTGAAACTCGGTCAGCTCTAGATAGAGGGAGTCTCAACCAAGTCCCTATTTTTGCCCTAGTTTTCATTATCAATGGGATCAGATTGAGTTGTACAGAGTTTTCAACCTTGGGAGATATCATCATACCCAAGTATTGGAAAGTGTCGACAACATCTAGCTGAGTTATCGAGGACTCCTTTTGGGACACCGGCTCTATTGGCATCAGAATTGTCTTCGACCAGTTTATATCTAGGCCTGATACCTCACCAAATAGTTTAACCATGCGTATAATTCTTAGGACAGTTATTTCTGTATTATCTATTAAAAAAAAGGACATCGTCTGCATATAAAGAAATACGATCTTCCACGCCTAGTATTCCAAATCCTTTAATTTGAACGTCCTGCCTAATAGCCAGAGCCAGAGGCTCAATATAAATATCAAATAAGAGTGGTGATAGTGGGCAGCCCTGGCGAGTACCTCTGTTTAAATCGTAGCTGGTAGTGAAGCTCCCATTGAGACTCAACTTAGCTTAGATCTATACAGTAATTTAATCATATTTATGAATCTCTCCCCAAAGCCCATCCTGGCCAGAACCCTCCACAGGAATCGCCACTCCACCCTGTCAAAGGCCTTAGAGGCATCCAGTGACAGGATGGAGCGATTAGACCCCCAAGGAGCCTGTATGTTAGCAAAGTGCCGATGAAGATTAGGATGAGTACCCTTGTTTGGAATGAAACCGTTCTGGTCCGGATGGACAATGGAGGAGATGACCCCAGAGAGTAATGTGGCCAAAATCCTTGCCAGGAGCTTTACATCCGCGTTCAGCAATGAGATCGGTCTGTAGGATCCCAAATCTGTGGGGTCCTTACTTTTTTTTGGAATTAGTATTATTACAGCTTCCATTATTGAACCCGGCAGGTTCTCCTCCTCCACCGATTCAGCAAAGACCCCCAACAATCTGGGGAAAATAACCTCATTATATTTACTATAAAATTCATATGGGAATCTGTCTGAACTGGGGGTGGGGATGCCCGAGCATAGTTTGATTGAGAAGTCAGCCTCAAGTACCTTCTTTTGAGCTGAGGTAATAGTAGGAAAAACAATACCATTGAGATAGGAATCCATCATTTCATCCATGATCCTACAATCGGCTCTATAAAGATCTGAGAAGTAATCAAGGGAAACCGTCTCTATGGAGTTTTGTCCACCAACTATCTTCCCATTAGCCAGTCGGATGTTATCTATATTTTTGGGGGATTCCCCGGTCCCCCCGATTCAGTAAAATATTTTTGACCCTTAAAGAATAGACTCCGTTGGAGTATGCTTGTGTAGTCTTCTGCATGGTTTCCCTATTTTCCTCTGTCCTATTTATATAAAACGATTGTGTAGCTGAGGAGGCTTGTTCTTTTAAGTTTTTCTCATTTTTCCAGTACTCCTTTCTCAGGTTGGCTATGTTGCTAACCATTATTCCCCTCATATAGGCCTTAAAAGTATCCCATACTACTTGGATTTTAGCTGAACTACAATTAGTATCCCAAAAATGGTTAATTTCCTTTTGTATTATTCTATGATTCTTTATTACTGATAACCAATAGGGATTTAGTCTAAATGGGGACCTGCCTATTTGTTTATTATGGGTCAGGCAAAATTCGAGGAGTAGGGGTAGATTGTCCGAGAATGACCTAGTCTTGTAATTCATTCGTTTTACATATCGCACATATGTTTTATTGATCAGGGCATGGTCTATTCTGGACATAGCTCTAGCTAGTTTACTAATGCATGAGAAAACCCTTCTCCCCTCTCCCAGACTTCCCCAGACATTGTCAAACCCGGCCTCAAAGCAGAAACGTGCCAAGGGGGACCCCTGAACAGAGGCGTCTCATTTGACACCCATAGAGACCCTGTCTACCGCAGGGTTGATATCACAGTTGAAGTCTCCGATAATCAATGTAGGACATTCTGGCCATTTATCCATGAATTTTAGCAGAGAATTAAGTACTAAGAAAGAGAATGGGGGTGGAATATAAACATATCTTCCCCGCCAGCTTACAATATAGGAAGACGAATCTCCCCTGATGGTCTACAGAGGATGCCTCGCACATAAAGTCAATCGATCTATGAATAAAGACAGTCACTCCCCTAGGGTGGCTAGAGAAGGTAGAGTGGTACGTGGGCGCAGCCCATCCCCTGGTGGCCATCCTGGAGGTCTCCCCGGTAAGATGCGTTTCTATCAAACATACAATTGCTGGGAGGTGTATACGCATCAGGTCGAAAACCGCTTGTCTCTTTCTTCTATCCCCCAAACCCCTTACATTCCAGGTAAGAATTCTGATTGACATTATGAACAGCAATTAAGAAGAAAAAAAAAAAAAAAAAACACATCTCCCCGCATTAGACGCATCACAGCCACCCCCCCCCCAATCCAATTAATCCACCGCATATTGCAGCAGATCTCTCACCTATGACCATCCCTCCCCCACACCCCACTGCTCGACACCTCCCCGCTAATTAAAACAGAGAAAGGGAAAAGTATAGAGCATCATCTGCCAACTGTTATTCCCAACAAAGCCTTAAACAGTTAGGTCACATATCATTTCATTCAAGCCACTCCGCGGCCTTATCCGGCGTATCAAAAAAAAAAGAGTTGTATCCTTAAAAATAATCCGAAGTTTGGCTGGGAAAACAAGTGAGTACTTAATATCCCTTTCTCTTAACCTCTTTTTTGCAGTAATGAACCAGCGTCTCTTTTCTTGGACATTTTTTGAAAAGTCTGGGATAAAAGCTAGTCTATTTCCATCAAATAAGACATTCCCTTGCCCTTCTAAGTACTATATCTCTGTCCCTTGAAACCAACATTTTAGCGAGGAGTGTCCGTGGTTGTCTCCCAGGAATTAATTTGCCGCCTGGGACCCAATGGGCTCTTTCTACTAGAAACAAGGGCGAGAAGTATTCCCTCCCAAAATTTTCAAGAATCATCGTCTGCATGAATTGAGTAGGGTTCTTATCTTCCGCGCCCTCTGGGATCCCCAGGATTCTTACATTATATCTTTGTGATCTATCTTCCAGATCCACCACCTTTATTTTAAGGAGATTAAGATCTGTCTTCAAGGTGGACATCTCTATGTTTACTTTTTTAGATTCATTCTGTATAATAGCCATCGAGCTCTCCACTTTATCAACTCTTTCTCGGATTTTGGACAGATCATCCCTAATCAATCCCACATCGGCTTAAATTACCCCAAGCTGAGTTGTAATGACCTGAATTAGGGCCCCGTTCTGTTTAACCGCCAGTAATATTTATTTTAGCGGGGAGGGGTTGGTATTGATCGCATCTTCTCACTCTATTCCCTCCTCCTCTTGGGGATACCCAGAAGCTTTTTATGCTTCAAGTTCCATCACTTCAGGGTTATCAGTTCTTTTGGTGCTGGAATCCTTTTGCCCGCCTCTCGTATTAACCGTTGGGAATTGATCTATTATTGCTCCTTCAAAGGGTTTAGTGGCCAATTTCTGACCAGAGAGGTCAGCAGAACGCCTACTAGCCTTTGGAGCCATTCCTTTTTTCATTTTTTTTCTTAGTATTCGCCTTTTTTTTTTCTCCCTCTCCCTTTCTTTAACCTTTTTTTTTTTTTTTTTTTTTTTTTTTTTCTCTTACCCCCTTTTTTTTTATCACACAGTACCTCAATTCTTTACATACGGTATCTCATATAGAGTATAGGCCAGGAGTACATTAGTAGCCTTTAGGTAGTTGGTTAGATAGTTAGTTAGTTAATTAGTTAGTTAGTCATCAAAGAAGGAGTAAAGGAGCAATCTCACCGATCTTTGATTTCAGACCGTCAGCCGACCCAGCTGGGAAACATGCAAAGCACAACCAGGCAGACCAGCAGACTCCAGGGAACCGTAGGGCCAAACTGCAGGCTGCAGAGGGGTTACCAGGAGAGACAATCGCCCAGGCTCCGATGTCACCATGGAGCACACAGGTCGCGGCAGCAGGAGCCGTCCAGATGGAAGGAAGCAGCACCCCAATCCACCGGCAGACACCAGTAGCTACAGGCGGAAGCAATAAGCCAGGGGAGACAGGCAGCCAACAAGCGATCCCGGTCCAAACGAGAAGACAGAAGGGGGGAGCGGAGGAAAAGGGAGAAGCGGTCCCGATCCACGCGAAGGAGGCAGGAGGATGGAGCGGAGACACCGAGCGGGCGAGCCAGGAGAGTCGGTCCGCGATCCAAGCAGGGAGAGGAGAGTGGAGACACCGCAAACAGAAGCCAGCGGTCAGCGAGGCAGCTGGGAGGAGGGGAGAGCGTGGCGTTCTACGTCATCATGTCATCACGTCCTCTCATTTTTAAATTAGAATGTGGACAGCTTTTGCCTATCTTTTAGATTTATGAAGCTGAAATCAAGGATTTTGGTGCATAAAAGTGGTGCTAGTTGAAGTTGGTCTAAATTTGTTGATGGACATATTATTGGTGAATGTGGACAGATAACTAAAGGAACCCTACTCTGTGCATATTGTCACTAGTGTTGGGCATGAATAATCGCATTGCAAATTTTATTCGCGAATATCGCCACTTTGAGAATTCACGAAGATTTAAAATATAGTGCTATATATTCGTATTCGCAAATATTCTAGATTTTTTTTTCCTGTGAACACATGATCCATCCCTGCTTCTTGCTTGTCAGCCAATGAGAAGTCTTCAATGTCTTTGTCTGAGCTAAGCAACATCACTAGCAACCAATAGAAAATTTGCCTACCCCTTACTATATATGAAACTTCCCAGTAGCCATTTTCTTCAGTTTTTGGCAATTCTGAGAGAGACAGCAGTCTCATTGCTGTGCTCTGTGCTTTGCTATGTCACATTACATCAGATAGTTAGTTAGTTAGCTTATATATATAATACAGATAGTTAGTGGGATATAGTCAGTGAAGGTTTGATCGTAATTCGTGATATAGTGTAGCTGATAAGTTCTGCTGTCCATACATACATGCTACAGACATAGTGCTGTGATGTCACAAGTTCACAACAATACTTAGTGCACCAATCACTAATATGTAGTCAGACCTGCTAAAATGTGAAGTTGCACGTATTGCGGAAAAATATGCGCATCATTAATTGCCGACTTGCGCAATCACGAATATATCGGAGCACTCTATCTGCATATAAAGCTATTGTAATGTTCTGCCATGCCAACCATTGTCTCCCGTCTCAGGTGACTTCTAGCAGCTTGAAAAATTTAGCAATAGTGACCCACGCCTGTATTTGCCACGCAATACGCGCTGATTTTTTAAATCAAGAAAGTCATCGCGAATTTGCGAATTTATGACGAATATTCCCCAAAATATTCGCAAAATATCACGAATTCGAATATTGCCCCTGCCGCTCATCACTAATCATCACCGAAGAGTCCCATAAGTTATCTATGAATTTAAGATTCTTTTCTGGTAAAGCACCTGTGAAGCTATGTTAAGCCAAACCTTTACCAAGATGAAATAGCTACTATTATATGTCAAGTAGTGTTGGGTGCGAATATTCAGATCACGAATATTAATCGCGAATATTGGCACTTCGAGAATTCACGAATATTTAGAATATAGTGATATATATTCGTAGTTTCGAATATTCTCGTTTTTTTTTTTTTTCATCAGTAACCTCCCTTCTTGCTTGTGGGCCAATGAGAAGGCTGCAATGTCTTTGTCTGAGCTTAGCAACATCCCTAGCAACCAATAGGAAAGTTGCCTACCCCTTTAGTATATAAGAACCTCCCCAGCAGCCCTCGTATACAGTATTTTGCAGATCTGAGAGAGAGAGCAGTGTTATTAGTGTGATCTCTGCTTTCCTGTGTCATTACATTAGATAGTTAGTTAGTTTATATATATATAATACAGATAGTTGTAAGTATGTATGTATATATGTACGCTACATACATACATACATAGTGCTGTTATGTCACAAGTTTAAACAATACTTAGTGCACCAATCACTAATAAGTAGTCAGACCTGTTAAAATGTGAAGTTGCGCGTATTGCGCCAAAATATTCGCATCCTTAGTGCCGATTTCGCAATCGCGAATATATTGGAGCACTCTATCTGCATATAAATCTATTGTAATGTTCTGCCATGCCAACCATTTTCTCCAGTCTAAGGAAACTTCTAGCAGCTTGAAAAATTTAGCTATAGTGACTTCGCAAACATTGCCCCTGCCACTCATTACTAATATCTAGTCACCTTTTCCAGTGAATTCCTACAAACACCTACTTCAGAATATAAGTCAAGAGATTTAGAGTGGGAATCATGTAAATAGGTCAACCATGAACTCTACTGTGCCACACTCTCTGAATACCTCAGGGTCAAAATGATTCCACAACGTCTTTATATGAGCACAAGACCAACAATATTTAAGGACAATCCCGAGTTCTATGAACGGTTTTAACAGATTCTAAATAAATGTTCCTATAACTTGATGACGCAAACTGTATGTTATTTACAGAAAATCATCACAGAAATCAAAGAACAAATTCAGATTGTCGAACAGCAACTGCAGTCTACCTTGACAGCTGAAGAATTCAAACAATTAAAGTAGTTTTGAGCGAATCAAAGTATCCAAAGCGGTATTCAATCTGAAATTAGAAAATCTCAGTCACCACGAAGACGAATTTCCTCACCGTTCGTGGTAACAAAAATGATTTTTTTCTAAAATGGCTGCTGCTCGTGTTAGAAAGTGAAAGTAAAAAGCATGAGAACGCGATATGACCCATAATGCAGTGCAGCTAGCCAATCAACAGAGAGTCATCCCCTGTGACAGCTCTATAAAAAACCTCTTCCCGCACGGTCTTGCCATTTCACTGTGAGCTAAGGTTCGGGAGAAATGTGACAAGTGCTCATGCACTAGGGAAAGTGTTGTAGAAAACAAAAAAAAAAGAATATTGGAGAGGGAGAGTGCAGAGGGAGAGTGCAGGGACAGGGCAGGGATAGTTTGTCGGGAGAGATTTTTGAGACTGTAGGGAGATAACAAGGAGAACAGGCTTAGTGTAATCGCCCTGTGCATCTTGTTCACCTGCTGCGCCATTCATACTTAAAGGGGTATTCCCATCACAATTATCACTGTTAAATCTGTTAATGATTTGACAGTGATCATTTTTCTAAACACATTTCATTACCCAATTCCCACCCTTTTTGAGAAAATAATACCCCTCATACCTGATTGTTGTCTTTCGTCTCCCCTGGTTACGGCCACTTCTCCTGTCGAATCCCGCCGGGCCGCGCTTGCGCAGAAGACTGAAGATTCTCTCCCAGCTTGGCCGCGCAATGTCCTGAACGCGCACGCCGCCACGCATGCGCCATATTGACTTCTTCCTGGCCAGTATAGTACAGAGCCGCGAACACGCACGCCGACTCTGTACTATACAGGCCAGGAATAAGTCACCATTGCGCGGCCCGGCCGAGAGAAAAACTTCAGTCTTCTGCGCAAGCGCAGCCTGGCCGGGAGAAGACGTCAATCAAGCCCAGCTGAATCCAGGAAGTGAACGTCGCGCTGGATGAAGGTAAGTATGAAAACTGAAGATGGGAATACCCCTTTAAGCTGTTCTGTTATACCTAGACTTACTGTGTGTCAAACTTAGTCTCAAAAAGCAGTTTAATATATCACCACTTTTATCTTGTTCACCTGCTGCAGCATTTGTACTTAATCAGTCAGTCTTTATAGGTGGTCTAATATGTTGCCGCATTTATTTTAATTACCTGTTGCAGCATTCATTTGTTAATACAGTCAGGTCCATAAATATTGGGACAGCGACACAATTCTAACATTTTTGGCTCTATACACCACCACAATGGATTTGAAATGAAACAAACAAGATGTGCTTTAACTGCAGACTGTCAGCTTTAATTTGAGGGTATTTACATCCAAATCAGATGAACAGTGTCGGAATTACATCAGTTTGCATATGTGCCTCCTACTTATGAAGGGACCAAAAGTAATGGGACAATTGGCTTCTCCGTTGTTCCATGGCCAGGTGGGTGTTATTCCCTTTATCCCAATTACAATGAGCAGATAAAAGGTCCAGAGTTAATTTCAAGTGTGCTATTTGCATTTAGAATCTGTTGCTGTCAACTCTCAAGATGAGATCCAAAGAGCTGTCACTATCAGTGAAACAAGCCATCATTAGGCTGAAAAAACAAAACAAAGCCATCAGAGAGATAGCAAAAACATTAGGCGTGGCCAAAACAACTGTTTGGAACATTCTTAAAAAGAAGGAACGCACCGGTGAGCTCAGCAACACCAAAAGACCCGGAAGACCACGGAAAACAACTGAGGTGGGTGACTAAAGAATTCTTTCCCTGGTGAAGAAAACTCCCTTCACAACAGTTGGCCAGATCAAGAACATTCTCCAGGAGGTAGGTGTATGTGTGTCAAAGTCAACAATCAAGAGAAGACTTCACCAGAGTGAATACAGAGGGTTCACCACAAGATGTAAACCATTGGTTAGCCTTCAAAAACAGCAAGGCCAGATTAGAGTTTGCCAAACGACATCTAAAAAAGCCTTCACAGTTCTGGAACAACATCCTATGAGACCAAGATCAACTTGTACCACAGTGATGGGAAGAGAAGATTATGGAGAAGGAAAGGAACTGCTTATGATCCTAGGCATACCACCTCATCAGTGAAGCATGGTGGTGGTAATGTCATGGCGTGGGCATTAGAGATGTCGAGAACATAAAATTTTCCATTCGCGAACGGCAAACGCGTATTTTCGCAAATGTTCGCGAACGGGCGAACAACCATAGACTTCAATAGGCAGGCGAATTTTAAAACCCACAGGGATTTTTTCTGGCCACAATAGTGATGGAAAAGTTGTTTCAAGGGGACTAACACCTGGACTGTGGCATGCCGGAGGGGGATCCATGACAAAACTCCCATGGAAAATTACATAGTTGACGCAGAGTCTGGTTTTAATCCTTAAAGGGCATAAATCACCTAACATTCCTAAATTGTTTGGAATAACGTGCTTTAAAACATCAGGTATGATGTTGTATCGATCAGGTAGTGTAAGGGTTACGCCCGCTTCACAGTGACAGACCAAACTCCCCGTTTAACGCACCGCAAACAGTCCATTTACACAACCGCAAACTCCCCATTTGCACAAGGTTTGATACCAAGCAAGCCATGTCCCGTTCCTTGTCCTCACTGATGTCATTGAAGGTCTCTTCCTCCACCCGGCCACGTACAACACCAAGGGTCCCCGAAAGGTGACAACAAGCCCCCTGGGACTCCTGCTGTGGTTGGTCTTCCACCTCCCCAAAGCCACCTTGCTCCTCTGACTCATCTTCTTCAGACTCCTCTCTCTGTGTTGCCTCTCTCTGCGTTATTATAAGGTGTGTTATGTTGTCCTATTCTTATCAGTTTAATCCCTGTTACGTCCCCTATCAGGGGACGTGTATATGGCATTGATTTTAGGAACGGGGAGATGGAAAAAGATGCTTGGTCGGTCCTCCTACTTCAAATTTGGGGCACTGCGCGTGCAATCTAATGTGCCACCAGATAGTTGTGGTGTGTTATGTTGTTCTATTCTTATCAGTTTAATCCCTGTTACGTCCCCTATCAGGGGACGTGTATATGGCATTGATTTTAGGAATGGGGAGATGGAAAAAGATGCTTGGTCGGTCCTCCTACTTCAAATTTGGGGCACTGCGCGTGCAATCTAATATGCCACCAGATAGTTGTGGTGTGTTATGTTGTTCTATTCTTAGCAGTTTAATCCCTGTTACGGCCCCTTATCAGGGGACGTGTATATGGCATTGATTTAAGGAACGGGGAGATGGAAAAAGATGCTTTGTCGGTCCTCCTACTTCAAATTTGGGGCACTGCGCGTGCAATCTAATGTGCCACCAGATAGTTGTGGTGTGTTATGTTGTTCTATTCTTATCAGTTTAATCCCTGTTACGTCCCCTATCAGGGGACGTGTATGGAATAGATTTTAGACAACCGCAAAGAGTTGTCAATAGTTGACACACTCATGACATACATTTTATACCTCTATGCGTCAATCTTGGTGTAGTTAAGACTGTGCTCGTGCGCACGTTTGGGAGATTGCAGGCGATGGGGGTTTTACAAAGCCTATGGTCTTGCTGAGGTAGTTCAGTGACAGTTAAGTGACCCAGAAAACAATGATTCTGCAGTGTGGGCCCATTGTTGGCCTAGTAGGCTTTAATGATCACCTTAGATGATCACAAAGAAAATTAATGTTTTTTCTATGCAAAATTATCCATCCGATTGCTTTTGGTCTGTTCACAATGAAGCAACGACCTTATCATCTGGGGTGTGCCAACATTGCCATTGCCAACACACTCATAGAGGTGGTCGCTTCATTGTGATACGCAAGCCCCTTCACCACGACAAGGTAAGGATCACGAAGGGGAATTGACACATGTATGTGCCTTTTTTTTTGTTTGGTTTTTGAAGCCACAGTGCAGCACCAGAGGCCAGTAAAATTAGGCATGTACACATGCCTGAAAAATTAGGTATTGTTGCAGCCGCTGCTGTAGCAGCGGCCAGAAGAATTGATGTTTATTTCCCAGGCAGAAAGTGCCCTAAAACATTGCGGCTTGAACCCTATTTGGTGGCGGATAAGTCACTCAAGTCATCCGGCATTCAGAGATAAAATACAGCAGCGTGTGGACCATTTTTAGCCCAAGGCAGCTCATCTCATCAGGCCTTTTTTAGTCGAATGTATCGCCCACTGTCAGTCCCTTCGGGATCCATCCCTCATTCATCTTAATAAAGGTGAGGTAATCTAGACTTTTTTGACCTAGGCGACTTCTCTTCTCAGTGACAATACCTCCAGCTGCACTGAAGGTCCTTTCTGACAGGACACTTGAAGCGGGGCAGGCCAGAAGTTCTATCGCAAATTCGGATAGCTCAGGCCACAGGTCAAGCCTGCACACCCAGTAGTCAAGGGGTTCATCGCTCCTCAGAATGTCGATATCTGCAGTTAAGGCGAGGTAGTCTTCTACCTGTCGGTCAAGTCGTTCTCTAGAGGGTGGACCACGAAGGGCTGTGGCGATGCATAGGACTTAAAAAGCTCCACATGTCCTCCATCAACAAAACGTCTGTAAAGCGTCCTGTCCTTGCCGACGTGGACATGGGAGGAGGAGGATTACTTTTACCTCTTCCCCTGTTAGATTCCCGTTGTGCTGTGACATCACTGTTATACGTTGTGTAAAGCATACTTTTTAATTTATTTTGGAACTGCTGCATCCTTTCCGACTTGCGGTAATTCGGTAACTTTTCAGGCACTTTCTAATTATACCGGGGGTCTAGTAGCGTGGACACCCAGTACAGGTCGTTCTCCTTCAGCCTTTTTATACGAGGGTCCCTCAACAGGCACGACAGCATGAAAGACCCCATTTGCACAAGGTTGGATGCCGAGCTACTCATGTCCCGTTCCTCGTCCTCAGTGATCTCACTGAAGGTATGTTCTTCCCCCCAGCCACGTACAACACCACGGGTACCAGATAGGTGACAACGAGCACCCTGGGATGCCTGTTGTGGTTGGTCTTCCTCCTCCTCCTCAAAGCCACATTCCTCCTCTGACTCCTCTTCCTCACACTCCTCTTCCAGCGTTGCCGCAGGTCCAGCAAGCGATGCTGATAAGGCTGTTTCTGGTGGTGATGGTGACCACAACTCTTCCTCTTCACGCTCATCTACGGCCTGATCCAGCACTCTTCGCAGGGCACGCTCCAGGAAGAAAACAAATGGTATGATGTCGCTGATGGTGCCTTCGGTGCGACTGACTAGGTTTGTCACCTCCTCAAAAGGACGCATGAGCCTACAGGCATTGCGCATGAGCGTCCAGTAACGTGGCAAAAAAATTCCCAGCTCCGCAGAGGCTGTCCTAGCACAAATACTCGTTGACGGCTTTTTCTTGTTGGAGCAGGCGGTCGAAAATTAGGAGTGTTGAATTCCAACGTATTGGGCTGTCGCAAATCAAGCGCCTCACTGGCATGTTGTTTCGCCGCTGGATATCTGAAAAGTGCGCCATGGCCGTGAAGGAACGCCTGAAATGGCCACACACCTTCCTGGCCTGCTTCAGGACGTCCTGTAAGCCAGGGTACTTATGCACAAAGCGATGTACGATCAGATTACACACATGTGCCATGCACAGCACATGTGTCAACTTGCCCAAATTCAATGCCACCAATAAATTGCTTCCGTTGTCACACACCACTTTGCCGATCTCTAGTTGGTGCGGAGTAAGCCACTGATCCACCTCTGCGTTCGGGGTGGACAGGAGTGCTGGTCCGGTGTGACTCTCTGCTTTCAGGCAAGTCAACCCCAAGACGGCATGACATTGCCGTACCCGGGATGAGGAATAGCCCCTGTGGAGCTGGGGGGGTGCCGTTGATGTGGAGCAAGACGCAGCAGCAGAAGAGGACTCAGCCAAGGAGGCTATGAAAGAGGATGGAGTAGGAGGAGTAGAGGAGGTGGCAGCAAGCCTGCCTGCAAGTCGTGGCGGTGTCACCAACTCCTCTGCAGAGCCACGCATTCCATGCTTGGCAGCCGTCAGCAGGTTTACCCAATGGGCAGTGTAGGTGATATACCTGCCCTGACCGTGCTTTGCAGACCAGGTATCAGTGGTCAGATGGACCCTTGCCCCAACACTGTGTGCCAACATGCCATTACTTCCTTTTGCACAATCGAGTATACGTTGGGGATTGCCTTTTGTGCAAAGAAATTTCGGCCTGGTACCTTCCACTGCGGTGTCCCAATAGCTACAAATTTTTGGAACACCTCAGACTCCACCAGCTTGTATGGTAAAAACTGGCGGGCTAAGAGTTCAGACAAGCCAGCTGTCAGACGCCGGGCAAGGTGGTGACTTTGTGACATTGGCTTCTTACGCTCAAACATGTCCTTGACAGACACCTGACTGTGGGCAGATGAGCAGGAACTGATCAAGGCGAGAGACGGAGTGGCGGATGGTTTAGAGGGGGCAAGGAGGACAGCAGTGGTTGACGTGGCTGAAGATGCTGGATCAGGAGGAGGATGGCGGCTTTGAGATTGTGTGCTGCTTGTACTCATGTGTTGATCCCATAGGCGTTTGTGATGTGCGATCATGTGCCTTCGCAAAGCAGTTGTACCTATGTGGGTGTTGGACTTCCCACAACTCAGTTTCTTTTGGCACAGGTTGCAAATGGCATCGCTGTTGTCAGAGGCAGACACACAAAAAAAAATTCCACACTGCTGAGCTCTGCAATGACGGCATTCTGGTGGGGGAAACAGTATGCGTTGATTGGCGTGCTGTCTGGCTGACCCCGGGAGCTGATGCATCCTGTCTGACTGTGCCACTAGCTCCTTGCGACGACCTCCCCCTGCTTCCAACTCGTCTCCTCCTCCTCTCTGTCTCCCCATCTAAACTTTCCCCCTGTTCTTCTTCTCTTCTAGCGGACACCCACGTGACATCCACGGACACATCGTCATCATCAACTGCTTCACTTGTATCTGACAACTCAGCAAAGGAAGCAGCAGCGGGTACAACATTATCATCATCACACCATACGTCCATGTGTGTAATGCTGCCTGACTGAGACATATCACTGTTATCTACATCCTCTGGCAATAATGGTTGCGTATCACTCATTTCTTCCAACTGATGTGTAAATAACTCCTCTGACAGATCAAGTGAAGCGGCTGTGGTACTAGTGTTGGTGGTGGTGGCAGACTGGCGAGTGGTAACTTGAGAGGTGCCCGAAGCTAAGCTGGAGGAGGATGGTGCTTCAAGGTTCCGAGCGGAAGCTGTAGAAGATTGGGTGTCCTGTGTTAGCCAGTCAACTTTGTCCTAAGAACTTTTCGAGTTCAGGGTACGTGGCCTCTGAACACTGGACATTATTCTAGGGCCAAAGGGAATCACAGCACCACGACGGCCCCTGCGGGGTGGCCTGCCTCTGCCTGTCATTTTTTTTTAGATAAGTGGTACTATGCGTGCAAGGTACTGTGCCACCTTATATAAGTGGTGGGCAGTGGGCAAAGTAGAGTCTGTGTGGGCCTGACACACACTGGCTTGCAACTGCGATTATATGACAGAGAAATAATAAATTGACTTTTTTTTATCTGCAAGGTATTGTGAGTGAGTGACACCCTGTAACGGTATGAGTGGTGGCCTAGCCAGTGGCCACAGTACAGTCAGTGGGCCAGACACTCACTGGCTTGCAACTGCGATTATATCACAGAGAAATAATAAATTGACTTTTTTTTATCTGCAAAGTACTGTCTGTGACAACCTGTATGAATGGTGTGCACACAGTACTGTCTGTGAGCCTGCAGCCTCTCACTGGCTTGAAACTGCGATTATATCACAGAGAAATAATAAATGGACTTTTTTTATCTGCAAGGTTTTGTGAGTGACACCCTGTAACGGTATGAGTGGTGGCCTAGCCAGTGGCCACAGTTCAGTCTGTGGGCCAGACACTCACTGGCTTGCAACTGCGATTATATCAAAGAGAAATAATAAATGGACTTTTCTTTATCTGCAACAAGGTACTGTCCTTGACACCCTGTATGAATGGTGTGCACACAGTACTGTCTGTGAGCCTGCAGCCTCTCACTGGCTTGCATCTGCGATTATATCACAGAAAAATATTAAATTGAATTTTTTTTATCTAAAAGGTATTTGTCAGTGAGTGACACCATGTAACGGTATGAGTGGTGGGCTAGCCAGTGGCCACAGTACAGTCTGTGGGCCAGACACACACTGGCTTGCAACTGGGATTATATCACAGAAAAATATTAAATTGAATTTTTTTTAATCTAAAAGGTATTTGTGAGTGAGTGACACCCTGTAATGGTATGAGTGGCATGGGCGTCCGAAGAAATTTTTCCAGGGGGGGCATAATTTTATTGACATCCATGCTCTGCTTGTTTCTGAGAATGTAATGAAGGGGAGGGACATATTCATTATCACAAAGTATAATAACGCATGAGCTGTGCAGTGACGGATCCAGAGCCTGGTGCTTATAGAACAGACTACACAGTGTAGCGGTATACTGTATATTGTGTGGCACAGTGTAGGCCAGTGGTGGCGAAACTATGGCACGGGTGCCAGAGGTGGCACTCAGAGCCCTCTTTGTGGGCACCCACTTCCTGGAAAATTTCAAAGGCCTACCAATATGCCTTAGACATTTTCTGCCATTCATCAGCGCAGGACGTGCTATGAATGGCACAAGCAGCACACTGAATGTAGGCAGGTTATTATAGCCAAATGATAAAGTACATGGAAGATATACTATATTGTTATCCAGGTTAAATTGCTGTGTTGGCACTTTTGTGATAAATATGTGGGCTTTGGGTTACAGTTTGGACACTCAGACCATAAAACGTTCGCCATTACTGTGTAGGCTATATGTGTATAACATAAACATATTTCACATGAAAACTTACAATTACTTAACTTGGCCCTTTGGGATCTCGGACAACACTTCAACACTTGGCTGGGGGGCTCGGCAGAGCTGATGTTGTGTTTTATCCTAATGAGAAAGATTTCATAATAAGGATTTGGAGAAGGGACAGAGGGATAGCAGAGCAGGGAGAGGCTGGTGCTGCTACTAGGGGGTCATACCATGTGGGAGTAATAAAGCCCACCATAATGCCCCCCAGTAGAAATAATTCTCCTTATAATGTGACAGTGCAAAAAATACCCCCTTGTAATGCCCCCAGTTGAGCTAATGTCCCCATAGTGCCCCCATAATGTGCCAGTATAAAATACCCCTATATAGTGCCCCCAGTAAATGCCTCCATAGTGCTGCTCTCCCCCCTTCCTCATAGTGCCCCCCATAATGTACCAGTATAAAATGCCCCAGTAGATGCCCTCAGTGTCCCCCATAATTTGCAAGTATAAAATACCCCTTCTTAGTACCCCCCATAGATGACCCCATAGTACTCCTCTCCCCCCTTCCTCATAGTATCCACCATAATGTGTTCCAGTGTAAAATTCTACTGTACAGAGCCCCCCATATAAAACACCTTTTCTTTGTGGCCTCAGTAGATGCCCCTATACTGCCCCCAATAATGTGCCAGTAATAACAGCCCCCCCATCATGTGCCAGTAATAACAGCCCCCCCCCCATCATGTGCTAGTAATAACAGCCCCCCCATTATGTGCCAGTAATAACAGCCCCCTATCATGTGCCAGCAATGACAGCCCCCCCTTGTGCCAGTAAAAACAGCCCCCATTATGTGCCAGTAATGACAGCCCCCCATTATGTGCCAGTAATGACAGCTCCCCATTATGTGCCTGTAATGACAGTTCCCCATTATGTATCAGTGATGACAGCCCCCCATTATGTGCCAGTAATTACAGTCCCCCCCCCCTTGTGCCAGTAATGACAGCCCCCTTTATGAGCCAGTAATGACAGCCCCCCATTATGTTCCAGTAATGACAACCCCCCATTATGTGCCATAAATGACAGCCCCCCATTATGTGCCAGTAATGACAGCCCCCCATTATGTGTCAGTAATGACAGACCCCCCTTGTGCCAGTAATGAAAGCCCCCATTATGTGCCAGTAATGACAGCCCCCCATTATGTGGCAGTAATGACAGCCCCCGATTATGTGCCAGTAATGACAGCCCCCCCATTATGTGCCAGTAATGACAGCCCCCCTATTATGTGCCCGTAATGACAGCCCCCCATTATGTGCCAGTAATGACAGCCCCCCATTATGTGCCAGTAGCCAGAAGCCCCCATTATGTGCCAGTAACCAGAGCCCCCCATTATGTGCCAGTAGCCAGAGCCCCCCATTATGTGCCAGTAGCCAGAGTCCCCCATTATGTGCCAGTAATGACAGACCCCCCTTGTGCCAGTAATGAAAGCCCCCATTATGTGCCAGTAATGACAGCCCCCCATTATGTGGCAGTAATGACAGCCCACGATTATGTGCCAGTAATGACAGCCCCCCCCCATTATGTGCCAGTAATGACAGCCCCCCCATTATGTGCCCGTAATGACAGCCCCCCATTATGTGCCAGTAATGACAGCCCCCCATTATGTGCCAGTAGCCAGAAGCCCCCATTATGTGCCAGTAACCAGAGCCCCCCATTATGTGCCAGTAGCCAGAGCCCCCCATTATGTGCCAGTAGCCAGAGCCCCCCATTATGTGCCAATAGCCAGAGACCCCCATTATGTGCCAGTAGCCACCAGTATTGTACACAAAAAAAATAAACACTTATACTTACCTCCTTGGCAGCGATGCGATGCAGGCCTCTTCCGGCCTGTGTCCCGCCTGCGCCGGCCTCTGATAGGCTGCCGGCCTAGTGCCTGCAGCCTATCAGAGGAAGGGAAAGGTACACGCCTCTCCCTCCCCTGCCTCAGCACAGTCATCTGTATCGCTGTCCTGAGGACGGCGATACAGGTGACTATGGAGATGAACGCTTCCACAATGGAAGCCTTCATCTCCCTGTGCCCCGCCAGCCGCACCCCCCCCCCCCCACTTCTGAGCAGCTCGGGGGTGGGAATTTCCCCGTTGCCGCCCTGGATCCGCCAGTGCTGCTGGCCCCGGGGGGGGGGGCACTTGCCCCCCTTGCCCCTCCCTGCGGACGCCCATGATGAGTGGTGGGCTAGCCAGTGGCCACAGTACAGTCTGTGGGCCAGACACACACTGGCTTGCAACTGGGATTATATCACAGAAAAATAAAAAAATATAATTTTTTTTATCTAAAAGGTATGTGTGAGTGACACCCTGTATGAATGGTGTGCACACAGTACTGTCTGTAGGCCAGACAGTCACTCACTGGCTTGCAACTGCTATTATATCACAGAGATATAATAAATTGAATTTTTTTTATCCGCAAGGTATTTTCTGTCACACCCTGTATGAATGGTGTGCACACAGTACTGTCTGTGAGCCTGCAGCCTCTCACACAACACGGGCAGGCAACTGCAATATATATAAATATAACATTTTAAATAAAAAGCAGACTGATGTACTAGCCCTGAAAAGGGCTGTTTGGGGTGCTGTCAGGACGCTGTCCTTACAGCAGGTGAGTCTGTGGATACAGAACACTGCCCTAGCTAACGCTTTCCCTATTAGATCAGCAGCAGCAGCACTCTCCCTCCTCTCACTAAGAATGCAGCTTCCGAATTAATCTAAAATGGATGCTGTCCAGGAGGTGGGAGGGTCTGGGAGGGAGGGTCTGCTGCTGATTGGCTGGAATGTGTCTGCTGACTGTGAGGTACAGGGTCAAAGTTTACTCAATGATGATGTATAGGGGGCGGACCTTACATCGCATATGTTCGACCGCCGCGGCGAACGTGAACAAGCTATGTTCGCCGGGAACTATTCGGGACATCTCTAATTCTAACTTGTGCTGATTACTGGGGGCCACGCTGCTTGATCCCCGTTACAAGGACAACGTACCGTCCTTAATTCCCTCACTGGAGCATGATCGTAAGATGCGCGAGTACAAACGCACGCTGGTAGACGCGCTGCTGGTGGCATTCCCTCCTGACAGCAGGGGGACACTGGAAGCACAAGGCGAAGCCAGAGGAGGAGGAAGAGGTCGCCAACACAGCTGGGGCACCGCCAGCACCTCAGAAGGCAGGGTTAGCATGGCCGAAATGTGGAAAAGCTTTGTCAGCACGCCACAGCAACCAGCACCACCAGCTGATATGGAACGTCTTAGCAGGAGGCAGCATTTCAGCAACATGGTGGAGCAGTATGTGTGCACACACCTACACGTACTGAATGACGGGTCTGCCCCCTTCAACTTCTGGGTCTCCAAATTGGGCACATGGCCTGAGCTTGCCCTGAAGCTAGTGTTCTATCTGAACATGTGTTTAGCACGGCAGGGGGCGTTATCACAGATAAGCGCAGCCGCCTGTCCACAGCCAAATGTGGACAAGCTCACGTTTATTAAAATCACCCAAGGCATGGACTCCACAGGACTTGTTACTTTTTCTTTTATTAGTGAATTTCATTGAAAATGTCAAAATGTTTATAAAAAAAAAAAAAAAACAATGGCACACAAAGGGCACAACATATTGGTCACTGAAATTACATATCTATGTACAAATTTCAATTCGCACCATCTGCTGTAAATTGATTTTTGCAAAACACCCCTGGTGTTAAAATGCTCACTACACCCCTTGGTAATTTGATGGAGGGGTGTCGTTTCTAAAATGGGTTCACCTCTTGGTGGTGTCTTTTTTATATTTCGCCTCAGAGCCTATGCAGTTGCCGTCCAGTGCAGAATAAATCTCCAATCTAGGTCTCAAATGCACATTGTGCACTTTCTTTTCTGAGCCCTGCTGTGTGCCCATACAGCACTTTATGACCATATATTGGGCATTGTTGTACTCAGGAGAAAATAGGTAACAAATTTTGGATATTGTAAATTTTCTTGAAAATGTAAAACATTGTTTCTAAAATTCTAAGATGTTTAAAATGAATAAAATTACATTTACAAAATTATTCCAACAGAAATTAGACATATGAGAAATGTTAAGTAATAACTATTTTTATAAGGTGTCACTATCCGTCTTAAAGGCAGAGAAATTAAAATTTTGAAAATTGCAAATTTTTCCATATTTTCTGTAAATTTTAATTTTTTTGATAAACAAAAGTAAAACATATTGACTCAAATTTACCACTAACATGAAGTACAATGTGGCACGAAAAAACAATTGCAGAATGGCTTGGATAAGTAAAAGCATTCTAGGATTATTACCACATAAAGTGACACGCCAGATTTACAATAGCAGATTGAGATTTAGGCCCCTTTCACACGAGCGAGTATTCCGTGCGGGTCCAATGCGTGATGCAAAACCATTGTGCCCGTACGGAATCCGAACCCATTCATTTCAATAGGGCTGTGTACATGTGCGTTGGTTCTCACGCATCACTTGTGCGTTGCGTAAAAATCGCAGCATGTTCTATATTCTGCGTTTTTCCCGCAGCGCTGGCCCCATAGAAGTGAATGGAGCTGTGTGAAAATCACATTGCATCCACATGCAAGTGCGGATGCGATGCATTTTTCACGGATGGTTACTAAGAGATGTTGTTTGTATACCTTCAGTTTTTTTATCACTTATGTGCAAAACGCATTAAATCGCATTGCACACGCACGATAAAAACTAAACGCGATCGCAAACAAAACTTAATGTTTTGTTAGCAAAATCGCGCATTTTTCACTGAACACATTTGCAACGCATCCAGACCTAATGCGCACACGCTCGTCTGCAAGGGGCCTTAAGGTGAAAGTCGCTCGGTACTGAAGGGTTAATCGGACCTCAGCTCAGACCCCCATTGTTAGTTAGACCTCAGTTCAGATCCCCAATCAGACTTCAGATCATATTCTGAATGTTAATTATATCCCCAATCAGACTTCAAATCAGACCCCAATGTTAATCAGACTCCCAATCAGACCTCATAGCAGACCTTCAATATTAATTAGACACCAGGTCAGACCCCTAATGTTAAGACCTCAGATCAGACAAAAAATAATAATTAACTTGACAATGGAGTATATTCAGACCATGGTCTTGTTAACAGTGGGGTACTTCAGGGATCTATTCTGGGACCCATATTGTTTAATATCTTTATCAGTGAAATTGCAGAAGGCCTCGATGGTAAGGTGTGTCTTTTTGCTGATAACACAAAGATTTCCAACAGGGTTGATGTTACTGGAGGGATACACCAAATGGAAAAGGATTTAGGAAAACTAGAGGAATGGTCGAAAATCTGCCAACTAAAATTTAATGTTGAAAGTGCAAGATAATGCACCTGGGACGTAAAAACCCAAGAGCAGAATATAAAATCAGTGATACAGTCCTAACCTCAGTATCTGAGGAAAGGGATTTAGGGGTCATTATTTCAGAAGACTTAAAGGTAGACACACAATGTCATAGAGCAGCAGGAAATGCTAGCAGAATGCTTGGGTGTATAGGAGAGGAATTACCAGTAGAAAGAGGGAGGTGCTCATGCCGCTCTACAGAGCACTAGTGAGACCTCATTTGGAGTATTGTGCTCAGTACTGGAGACCATATCTCCAGAAGGATATTGATACTTTGGAGAGAGTTCAGAGAAGAGCTACTAAACTAGTACATGTATTGCAGGATAAAACTTACCAGGAAAGATTAAAGAACCTTAACATGTATAGCTTGGAAGAAAGACGAGACAGAGGGGATATGATAGAAACTTTTAAATACATAAAGGGAATCAACAAGGTAAAAGAGGAGAGAATATTTAAAATAAGAAAAACTGCTACAAGAGGACATCGTTTTAAATTAGAGGGGCAAAGGTTTAAAAGTAATATCAGGAAGTATTACTTTACTGAGAGAGTAGTGGATGCATGGAATAGCCTTCCTGCAGAAGTGGTAGCTGCAAATACAGAGAATGAGTTTAACCGTCTCCGGACCGCCTAACGCAGGATTGCGTTCCGGAGGCGGTCGATTCATTCCTCCTAGACGCATATACGCGTCATCTCGCGAGAGGCGAGATTTCCTGTGAACGCCCGCACTCAGGCGCGCGCGTTCACAGGATCGGCAGGTAAAAGAGTGGATCTGCAGCCTGCCAGGGGCGATCGTTCGCTGGCAGGCTGTAGATGCAATTTTTTTAACCCCTTAAAGGTATATTAGACGCTGTTTTGATAACAGCGTCTAATATACCTGCTACCTAGTCCTCTGGTGGTCCCTTTTGCTTGGATCGATCACCAGAGGACACAGGCAGCTCTGTAAGTAGCACCAATCACCACTACACTACACCCCACCCTTGTCACTTATTAATCCCTTATTAACCCCTGATCACCCCATATAGACTCCCTGATAACCCCCCTGTCATTGATCACCCTCCTGGAAGGCTCCATTCAGACGTCCATATGCGGATCCACAAAACACATAAGGACGTCTGAATGGAGCCTTACAGGGGGGTGATCACCCCATATAGACTCCCTGATCACCCCCCTGTAAGACTCCATTCAGACGTCAGTATGTGTTTTGCAGATCCGCGGACCCACGGATCCGCGGATCCGCAAAACATGTACGGACGTCTGAATGGAGCCTTACAGGGGGGTGATCACCCCATATAGACTCCCTGATCACCCCCCTGTCATTGATCACCCCTTTGTAAGGCTCCATTCAGACGTCCGTATGTGTTTTGCGAATCCGCGGATCCACGGATCCGCAAAAACATGGACACTGCGGATCCACAAAACACGGATACCGGCAATGTGCTTTCCGCATTTTGCGGATCCTCACATTGCCAGAACTATATCGAAAATGCTTTTTCTTGTCCGCAATTGCGGACAAGAATAGGAAATGTTCTATAGGCTCTACAAAAAACGCAGTGTTCGCCCGATCAGTTCTGATCTTGTGCGCACACTTGCGTTCAGTCCGCCCCACCGCAGTGACAGAATTTTTTTTTTTCTGATCACTGCAAAAACACCACAAAATCGCTGCGGCGCTATAAAAATATCACTTTCGAGGGGCATGGCGAGTTCATAGAAGATTTTTTTTTGTCACAAGTTAGCGGAAATAGTTTTTTTTTGTTTTTCTTTTTTCTTACAAAGTCTTATATTCCACTAACTTGTGACAAAAAATAAAATCTCACATGAACTCACGGAATCATGTGAAACCATGCCCCTCACGGAATCCAAATGCGTCAAAATTTTTAGACATTTATATTCCAGACTTCTTCTCACGCTTTAGGGCCCCTAAAATGCCAGGGCAGTATAAATACCCCACAAGTGACCCCATTTCGGAAAGAAGACACCCCAAGGTATATGCTGAGGGGCATATTGAGTCCATGAAAGATTTAACTTTTTGTCACAAATTAGCGGAAAGGGAGACTTTGTAAGAAAAAACAAAGAAAAATC
Source organism: Bufo bufo (assembly GCF_905171765.1). Classification (NCBI taxonomy): domain Eukaryota; kingdom Metazoa; phylum Chordata; class Amphibia; order Anura; family Bufonidae; genus Bufo; species Bufo bufo. The sequence goes on along the minus strand of NC_053391.1, from coordinate 603,533,348 downwards.
TATTTCCGCTAACTTGTGCCCAAAAAAAAAAACTTCTATGAACTCGCCATGCCCCTCACGGAATACCTTGGGGTGTCTTCCTTCTAAAATGGGGTCAAATGTGGGGTATTTATACTGCCCTGGCATTTTAGGGGCCCTAAAGCGTGAGAAGAAGTCTGGAATCCAAATGCCTAAAATATACCCATGCTGGGTGAGAGAAATATCTCTCTAAAATGACAACTTTGTATAAGAAAATGGGAAAAGTTGTCTTTTACAGAGATATTTATCTCACCCAGCATGGGTATATGTAAAAATACACCCCAAAACACATTGCCCTACTTCTTCTGAGTACGGCGATACCACTTGTGTGACACTTTTTTGCAGCCTAGGTGCATAAAGGGGCCTAAATTCCAAAGAGCACCTTTTAGGAGGGCATTTTTTATGCATATGGATTCCAGACTTTTTCTCACGCTTTAGGGCCCCTAAAATGCCATGGCAGTTTAAATACCTCACAAGTGACCCCATTTTGGAAAGAAGACACCCCAAGGTATTTTGTGATGGGCATAGTGAGTTTATGGAAGTTTTTATTTTTTGTCACAAGTTAGTGTAATATGAGACTTTGTAAGAAAAAAATAAATAAATAAAAAATCATCATTTTCCGCTAACTTGTGACAAAAAATAAAAACTTCTATGAACTCACTATGCCCATCAGCGAATACCTTAGGGTGTCTACTTTCCGAAATTGGGTCATTTGTGGGGTGTTTTTACTGTCTGGGCATTGTAGAACCTCAGGAAACATGACAGGTGGTCAGAAAGTCAGAGCTGCTTCAAAATGCGGAAATTCACATTTTTGTACCATAGTTTGTAAACGCTATAACTTTTGCGCAAACCAATAAATATACACTTATTGCATTTTTTTTATCAAAGACATGTAAAACAATACATTTAGAGAAAAATTTATATAGAAATGTAGTTTTATTTGAAAAATTTTACAACTGAAAGTGAAAAAAGTCATTTTTTTGCAAAAATTTTGGTCAATTTCGATTAATGACAAAAAATGTAAAAATGTCAGCAGCAATAAAATACCACCAAATGAAAGCTTTATTAGTTAGAAGAAAACGAGGAAAAGCAATAAACCGTGAAAGTAGTGTAGTGCAGAATTGTAAAAAGTGGACTGGTCATTAAGGGGGATTAAAGGGCTTCTGTCACCCCACTAAAGTCATAATTTTTTGTTGGAATAGTTAAATTCCTTATACTGCGATATATGAAAATATAATGGTCTTACTTACTTTGCTTCAGCAGTTTCTTATAAAAACGAACTTTTATAATATGTAAATTAGGTCTCTACCAGCAAGTAGGGTGTCTACTTGCTGGTAGCTGCCGCAAAAAACCGCCCCCTCGTCGTGTTGATTGACAGGGCCAGCCGCGATCTCCTCCTCCAGCCGGCCCTGTCAGTACTTCAAAAATTGCGCGCCTGTGTTCATTCGCGCAGGCGCTTTGAGATGAGGAGGCTCGCCTCCTCAGCACTCCCACAGTGAGCCTGCGCCGATGACGTCTTCTCTTTTGGTGATGTCATCGGCGCAGTATTCAGTATATTGGGCAGACTAGATGGGCCAAATGGTTCCTATCTGCCGACAAATTCTATGTTTCTATAACTTGCGTCTCCTGTTCCGGATGCTGCCGCTCCTGAGATCTAGCTCTTGTCCTGATGCACTGTGCTGTGACCAATGTCACACAGTGTGAGGTCACAGAGCCCTCCTACATCCTCACTCTGTATGCAGATCATGGCACAGCACGGCACAGACAGAAAAGAACCAGAGAGCTATGAGTACAGAGCCAGCACAAGAAGTGCTGTATTCATCAATCACCAGTCCTACTGTACTAATGAGCTCTTTCATAATGGAACTGCACATTAGTATTCACCCTATAAGACGCTCTGACATTTCCCCCCACTTTTGAAGTGCATTTATATGATGAAAAATACTGTATGTTGCTGTCACTTTGACAGTACTAATGCTGCCTTTGTGTTAAAAGGGCTTTAAAGGGGTTGGATACAGTCCTATGAAACCCCAAAATGTCATACATGACCTTTCAAGGTGTGCTGCTACGCAGTTAAAATCTATATAGTTTATTTCATTGAACCATTCATATATTCTATATTTGGTTATATGCTCCCAACTAGTGGCCGTTTTTGGTATTGCACTTGTTTTTCTGTTCGTGATATACGTCATTCATTTCATTGCTCCACCCCTTCTTCTGTGTACCTCACTTCCTGTTTCTTCATACTGCTCCAGGCATTGCACAGGTACACATGTATTCTCATGTAAGCTTACAAAAGCATAATCTTTTGACCGCACAATCCTGGAATCCATCTGTTCTGCTGTACTCTGTTATCTGGCTAACAGAATAAAGCAACTTACAATGATAAACTCGGTGTTGCTGATTTCAAGCTATCTGATAAGGATTGTCCGCAGTGATTATATCTGCTCATACAGGCCAGGCATAGAGGTCTCACTAGGGATAAATCGCTATTACAACAATCAGAGTCAGAATAGTCAAAAATGCATAGAATTCCTACAGCCTGCTGTGTATATACAGTCAGGTCCATAAATATTGGGATATCGACACAATTCTAACATTTTTGGCTCTATACACCACCACAATGGATTTGAAATGAAACGAACAAGATGTGCTTTAACTGCAGACTGTCATCTTTAATTTGAGGGTATTTACATCCAAATCAGGGGAACGATGTAGGAATTACAACAGTTTACATATGTGCCTCCCACTTGTTAAGGAACCAAAAGTAATGTGACAATTGGCTTCTCAGCTGTTCCATGGCCAGGTGTGTGTTATTCCCTCATTATCCCAATTACAATGAGCAGATAAAAGGTCCAGAGTTCATTTCAAATGTGCTGTTGCATTTGGAATCTGTTGCTGTCAACTCTCAAGATGAGATCCAAAGAGCTGTCACTATCAGTGAAGCAAGCCATCATTAGACTGAAAAAACACAACAAACCCATCAGAGATAGCAAAAACATTAGGCGTGGCCAAAACAACTGTTTTGAACATCCTTGAGCTCAGCAAAACCAAAAGACCCGGAAGACCACGGAAAACAACTGTGGTGGATGACCGAAGAATTCTTTCCCTGGTGAAGAAAACACCCTTCACAACAGTTGGCCAGATCAAGAACACTCTCCAGGAGGTAGGTGTATGTGTGTCAAAGTCAGCAATCAAGAGAAGACTTCACCAGAGTGAATACAGAGGGTTCACCACAAGATGTAAACCATTGGTGAGCCTCAAAAATAGGAAGGCCAGATTAGAGTTTGCCAAACGGCATCTAAAAATACCTTTACAGTTCTGGAACAACATCCTATGGACAGATGAGACCAAGATCAATTTGTTCCAGAGTGATGGGAAGAGAAGAGTATGGAGGAGGAAAGGAACTGCTCATGATCCTAAGCATACCACCTCATCAGTGAAGCATGGTGGTGGTAGTGTCTTGGCGTGGGCATGTATGGCTGCCAATGGAACTGATTCTCTTGTATTTATTGATGATGTGACTGCTGACAAAAGCAGCAGGATGAATTCTTAAGTATTTCGGGCAATATTATCTGCTCATATTCAGCCAAATGCTTCAGAACTTATTGGACGGCAATTTACAGTACAGATGGACAATGACCAATTTTTATGGGAAAAAAGTGGAATGCTATGCAATGGCCAAGTCAATCACCTGACCCGAATCCGATTGAGCATGCATTTCATTTGCTGAAGACAAAACTAAAGGGAAAATGCCCCAAGAAGAAGCAGGAACTGAAGACAGTTGCAGTAGAGCCTGGCAGAGCATCACCAGGGATGAAACCCAGCATCTGGTGATGTCGATGCGTTCCAGACTTCAGGCTGTAATTGACTGCAAAGGATTTGCAACCAAGTATTAAAAAGTGAAAGTTTGATTTATGATTATTATTCTGTCCCATTACTTTTGGTTCCTTAACCTCCTCAGGACCGCCGTACGCAGGATTGCGTCTTTGCGGCGGCCCTGCTCTTCTGGGTAAACGCGCCAATGCGTCCTCTCGCGATGGCCGAGATTTCCTGTGAACGCGCGCACACAGGCACGCACGTTCACAGGAACGGAAGGTAAGAGAGTGCATCTCCAGCCTGCCAGCGGCGATCGTTCGCTGGCAGGCTGGAGATGCGATTTTTTTAACCCCTAACAGGTATATTAGACGCTGTTTTGATAACAGCGTCTAATATACCTGCTACCTGGTCCTCTGGTGGTCCCCTTTGTTTGGATCGACCACCAGAGGACACAGATAGCTCAGTAATATGTTGCACCAAGCACCACTACACTACACCCCCCTTCCCTGTCACTTATTAACCCCTTATTCACCCTTGATCACCCTTGATCACCCCTGATCACCCTATATAGACTCCCTGATCACCCCCCTGTCATTGATCACCCCCCTGTAAGGCTCCATTCAGAGGTCCGTATGAATTTTACGGATCCACTGATAGATGGATCGGATCCGTAAAAATCATACGGACGTCTGAATGGAGCCTTACAGGGGAGTGATCAATGACGGAGGTGATCACCCCATATAGACTCCCTGATCACCCCCCTGTCATTGATCACCCCCCTGTCATTGATCACCCCCCTGTAAGGCTCCATTCAGAGGTCCGTATGAATTTTACGGATACACTGATACATGGATCGGATCCGCAAAACACATACGGATGTCTGAATGGAGCCTTACAGGGGAGTGATCAATGACGGAGGTGATCACCCCATATAGACTCCCTGATCACCCCCCTGTCACTGATCACCCCCCTGTCATTGATCACCCCCCTGTAAGGCTGCATTCAGATGTCCGTATGATTTTTACGGATCCACTGATACATGGATCGGATCCGCAAAACACATACGGACATCTGAATGGAGCCTTATAGGGGGGTGATCAATGACAGGGGGGTGATCACCCCATATAGACTCTCTGATCACCCCCCTGTCATTGATCACCCCCCTGTAAGGCTGCATTCAGATGTCCGTATGATTTTTACGGATCCACTGATACATGGATCGGATCCGCAAAACACATACGGACATCTGAATGAAGCCTTATAGGGGGGTGATCAATGACAGGGGGGTGATCACCCCATATAGACTCCCTGATCACCCCCCTGTCATTGATCACCCCCCTGTCATTGATCACCCCCCTGTCATTGATCACCCCCCTGTAAGGCTCCATTCAGACTTTTTTCTTACAAAGTCTCATATTCCACTAACTTGTGTCAAAAAATAAAATCTCACATGAACTCACAATACCCCTCACGGAATCAAAATGCGTAAAATTTTTTAGACATTTATATTCCAGACTTCTTCTCACGCTTTAGGGCCCCTAGAATGCCAGGGCAGTATAAATACCCCACAAGTGACCCCATTTTGGAAAGAAGACACCCCAAGGTATTCGCTGATGGGCATAGTGAGTTCATGGAAGTTTTTATTTTTTGTCACAAGATAGTGGAATATGAGACTTTGTAAGAAAAAAAAAAAATCATAATTTTCCGCTAACTTGTGACAAAAAATAAAAAATTCTAGGAACTCGCCATGCCCCTCACGGAATACCTTGGGGTGTCTTCTTTCCAAAATTGGGTCACTTGTGGGGTAGTTATACTGCCCTGGCATTCTAGGGGCCCAAATGTGTGGTAAGTTGTTTGAAATCAAAATCTGTAAAAATTGGCCGGTGAAATCCGAAAGGTGCTCTTTGGAATATGGGCCCCTTTGCCCACCTAGGCTGCAAAAAAGTGTCACACATGTGGTATCGCCGTATTCAGGAGAAGTTGGGCAATGTGTTTTGGGGTGTCTTTTTACATATACTCATGCTGGGTGAGATAAATATCTCGGCAAAAGACAACTTTTCCCATTTTTTTATACAAAGTTGGCATTTGACCAAGATATTTATCTCACCCAGCATGAGTATATGTAAAATGACACCCCAAAACACATTCCCCAACTTCTCCTGAGTACGGAAATACCACATGTGTGACACTTTTTTGCAGCCTAGGTGGGCAAAGGGGCCCATATTCCAAAGAGCACCTTTCGGATTTCACCGGCCAATTTTTACAGATTTTGATTTCAAACAACTTACCACACATTTGGGCCCCTAGAATGCCAGGGCAGTATAACTACCCCACAAGTGACCCCATTTTGGAAAGAAGACACCCCAAGGTATTCGCTGATGGGCATAGTGAGTTCATGGAAGTTTTTATTTTTTGTCACAAGTTAGTGGAATATGAGACTTTGTAAGAAAAAAAAAAATAAATCATCATTTTCCACTAACTTGTGACAAAAAATAAAAAGTTCTATGAACTCACTATGCCCATCAGCGAATACCTTAGGGTGTCTTCTTTCCGAAATGGGGTCATTTGTGGGTTTTTTCTACTGTCTGGGCATTGTAGAACCTCAGGAAACATGACAGGTGCTCAGAAAGTCAGAGCTGCTTCAAAAAGAGGAAATTCACATTTTTGTACCATAGTTTGTAAACGCTATAACTTTTACCCAAACCATTTTTTTTTACTCAAACATTTTTTTTTTATCAAAGACATGTAGAACAATAAATTTAGAGAAAAATTTATATATGGATGTCGTTTTTTTTGCAAAATTTTACACCTGAAAGTGAAAAATGTCATTTTTTTGCAAAAAAAATCGTTAAATTTCGATTAATAACAAAAAAAGTAAAAATGTCAGCAGCAATTAAATACCACCAAATGAAAGCTCTATTAGTGAGAAGAAAAGGAGGTAAAATTCATTTGGGTGGTAAGTTGCATGACCGAGCAATAAACGGTGAAAGTAGTGTAGGTCAGAAGTGTAAAAAGTGGTCTGGTCATTAAGGGTGTTTAAGCTCTGGGGGCTGAGGTGGTTAACAAGTGGGAGGCACATATGCAAACTGTTGTAATTCCTACACCGTGCACCTGATTTGGATGTAAATACCCTCAAATTAAGGCCTCATGCACACGACCGTATTTTTTCACGGTCCGCAAAACGGGGTTCCGTTGGTCCGTGATCTGTGACCGTTTTGTCGTCCGTGGGTCTTCCTTGATTTTTGGAGGATCCACGTTTTGGTGTCCGCCTGGCCGTGTGGAGCCAAACGGATCCGTCCTGAATTACAATGCAAGTCAATGGGGACGGATCCGACACAATATGGTGCAATTTCAAAAGGATCCGTCCCCCATTGACTTTCAATGTAAAGTCAGGAGTTAATATACCATAGGATCGGAGTTTTCTCCAATCCGATGGTATAGTTTAACTTGAAGCGTCCCCATCACCATGGGAACGCTTCTATGTTAGAATATACCATCGGATTTGAGTTACATAGTGAAACTCAGATCCGACAGTATATTCTAACACAGGCGTTCCCATAGTGATGGGGACGCTTCTAGTTAGAATATACTATGAACTGTGTACATGACTGCCCCCTGCTGCCTGACAACACCCGATCTTTTACAGGGGGCTGTGATCAGCACAATTAACCCTTCAGGTGCCGCACCTGAAGGGGTTAATTGTGGGTATCATAGCCCCCGTAAGAGATCAGGGGCTGCCAGGCAGCAGGGGGCAGACCCTCCTCCCTGCCCAGTTTGAATATCATTGGTGGCCAGTGTGCGGCCCCCCTGGCCCCACTTCTATTGTATTATCATTGGTGGCCAGTGTGCGGACTCCGTCGGCCACCCCTCCCTCCCTTTATTGTAATATCATTGGTGGCCAGTGTGCGGCCTCCCCCGGCCCCCCCTCCCTCCCTTTATTGTAATATCATTGGTGGCCAGTGTGCAGCCTCCGTCGGCCCCCCTCCCTCTCTTTATTGTAATATCATTGGTGGCCAGTGTGCGGCCTCCCCCGGCCCCCCCCTCCCTTCCTTTATTGTAATATCATTGGTGGCCAGCGTGCGCCCCCCCGGCTTCCCCTCTATTGTATTAATATCATTGGTGGCCAGTGTGCGCCCCCCCCCGGCCCCCCCTCTATTGTATCAAAATCATTGGTGGCCAGTGTGCGGCCTCCCCTCTCCCCCCCCCCGATCATTGGTGGCAGCGGAGAGTTCCGATCGGAGTCCCAGTTTAATCGCTGGGGCTCCGATCGGTAACCATGGCAACCAGGCCGCTACTGCAGGCCTGGTTGCCATGGTTACTTAGCAATATTACAATATTAGAAGCATCATATTTACCTGCTGCGCTGTCTGTGACCGGCCGGGAGCTCCTCCTACTGGTAAGTGACAGGTCTCTGCGGCGCATTGCTTAATGATCTGTCACTTACCAGTAGGAGGAGCTTCCGGCCGGTCACAGACAGCGCAGCAGGTAAGTATGATGCTTCTAATATTGTAATATTGCTAAGTAACCATGGCAACCAGGCCTGCAATAGCGTCCTGGTTGCCATGGTTACCGATTGGAGCCCCAGCGAATAAACTGGGACTCCGATCGGAACTCTCCGCTGCCACCAATGATCGGGGGGGGGGGGGAGAGGGGAGGCCGCACACTGGCCACCAATGATATTAATACAATAGAGGGGGGGCCGGGGGGGGGCAGCACACTGGCCACCAATGATATTTCAATAGAGGGAGGAGGGGGCGCACGCTGGCCACCAATGATATTACAATAAAGGGAGGGAGGGGGGCCGATGGAGGCCGCACTCTGGCCACCAATGATATTACAATAGAGGGAGGGAGGGGGGGAGGCCGCACACTGGCCACCAATGATATTACAATAGAGGGCGGGGGGGCGGGGGGGGGGGGGCGCACACTGGCCACCAATGATATTCAAACTGGGGAGGGAGGGGGGTCTGCCCCCTGCTGCCTGGCAGCCCCTGATCTCTCATAGGGGGCTATGATATGCACAATTAACCCCTCAGGTGCAGCACCTGAGGGGTTAATTGTGCGGATCACAGCCCCCTGTAAGAGATCGGGTGCTGCCAGGCAGCAGGGGGCAGTCATGTACACAGTTCGTAGTATATTCTAACTAGAAGCGTCCTCATCACTATGGGAACGCCTCTGTGTTAGAATATACTGTCGGATATGAGTTTTCACTAAGTGAAAACTCAAAATCTGAAAAAGATTTTTAAGCAAATGGATCTTCGGATCCGTCTGCATGAAAGTAACCTACGTCCACGGATCACGGACGCGGATGCCAATCTTGTGTGCATCCGTGTTCTTTCACGGACCCATTGACTTGAATGGGTCCGTGAACCGTTGTCCGTCAAAAAAATAGGACAGGTCATATTTTTTTGAAGGACAGGAAACACGGATCACGGATTCGGCTGCAAAACGGTGCATTTTCCGATTTTTCCACGGACCCATTGAAATTCAATGGGTCCGCAAAAAAAAACAGAAAATGGCACAACGGCCACGCTTGCACACAACGGTCGTGTGCATGAGGCCTAAAGCTGACAGTCTGCAGTTAAAGCACATCTAGTTTGTTTCATTTCAAATCCATTGTAGTGGTGTATAGAGTCAAAAATGTTAGAATTGTGTTGATGTCCCAATATTTATGGACCTAACTGTATGTCTGCCTAATCTGCAATCAAGCTCAGTGCCATCCGCCATCTTGTGAAAGCATATGGTCGCACAAGCTTACTGCACTTCAAGTGAATGTTGAAAACTGTTTCTCTACATTGCACTGTTATCTCATCTGTCTAAGCTGCTGTTCGTCTTCTTAACCCCTTAGGGACGCATGACATACCGGTACGGCATGTTTCCCGAGTCCTTAAGTACCCATGACGTACCGGGCGGTGATCGGAACACGGTGCCTGCTCAAATCATTGAGCAGGCACTACGGCTAAATGCGCGGGGGGGTCCCGTGACCCCCCCGTGCCGGCGATCGCCGCAAACCGCAGGTCAATTTCAGACCTGCGGTTTGCGGCTTTTTATTGTGCGGGCGGCGGTAATCGGCGGTGCCATCGGGTCCCCATGGGGCTGTGGGGGGGACCCGATGGATATGGAAGGCAGCGCAATCCCTAATGAATGCATTGCGCTGCTTTCCGGTGAAGAGCCTGTGAGATCCAGCCCCCTGGTTCTCACAGGCCGGAAGCTGTATGAGTAATACACACAGTATTATTCATACAGCCAATGCATTCCAATACAGAAGTATTGGAATGCATTGTAAAGGATTAGACCCCCAAAAGTTCAAGTCCCAAAGTGGGACAAAAAATAAAGTGGAAAAAAAAGTTGAAAAAAGAAAGTTTTCCCCCAAAAAAATTAAAAGTTTCAAGTAAAAATAAACAAAAACGTCATTTTCCCCAAATAAAGTTAAAAAAAATTGGTAAAAAATAGGGGGGGGGGGGGAAAGTATACATATTAGGTATCGCCGCGTCCGTATCTACCGGCTCTATAAACATATCACATGACCTAACCCTCAGATGATCACAGTAAAAAATAAAAAATAAAAACTGTGCTAAATAAACCATTTTTTGGTCACCTTGCATCACAAAAAGTACAACAGCAAGCGATCAAAAAGGCGTTTGCCCACCAAAATAGTACCAATATAACCGTCACCTCATCCCGCAAAAAATGAGCCCTTACCTGAGACGATCGGCCAAAAAATTAAAAAAACTATGGCTCAGACACTAAAACATAATTTTTTTTGTTTTAAAAAAGCTGTTATTCCTTTACGTCCTACCAGCAGCACAGATGGGGTTAACTGCCCCTGTGGACTGGTAGGACCGGCGGAATTTTTAATGAGCCCAAGAACCAATAAGCGATCTTCAGCTCCCTGAAAGGGAGGAGATCGCCCCCCAGCCCACCGAGGGGTGACCTCCCTCCTCTCTTCCTCCGTCTCCTTTCTGAGGCACAGCGGTACTCCGGTTGTCAGACGCCGCACCAGTGTCGGTGCCGTGGGCGCCGCCATCTTCCGGAAGTGACGCGCAGGTGCGCAACGTCACTTCCGGTTTCTCATATCTCCGAGCGGTGGGTTTTTTCTTCTCACCTCTCGGTCTTTCTCTAGACCAGGGACATCCTGCACGGTCAGAGCGGCTAAGGGAGATGTGTTATATACAGCTGAGTCTATAATAAAGGCTCCATTAGATTTGGGCTTAGCTCTGTGGAGATCCCGCCCGGGGGCGGAGCTTCCCCTTTTTAAACGCCCAGAGCCTGTCATTCAGTCTCTGGTTGCGTTGCTTTGACAAGCTAGCTCCAGAGTTCCCTGTGCTTGGCAGATATTCTTTGTTATTGGGTATTTTCTTCCAGCTCTAGTTTCTTCAAGTGCTGGTGGGCGCCCATATGGTTTTTTTCCACCTCACTATGTGTTTGTTAGGAGTTATGACGTGTCTCTTTTCTGTTACAGTGATGGCTTCCCCTAGGGATTCGGATCAACAGCCGGAAGTCTGGGGCCAAAAGAAAACACTTGGCCTATTACGACTGTAACACTCCTTTGGACGACAACTGCCCTTATTCAAGGTGTGAAAGTTGTCGCACACAGGCAACCACGGAACCCACGATGCAGGAGATGTTCCAGTGGACGAAAACCTACGTGGATGATTCCATAAAGGGAGTTGTGCGCCTTCTTAATGAGAGGCTATCAGGATCCTCCCAGACTCCTATGGAAGTGGCTGCACCAGTCGAGAGACCCACTCCCTGTTCGGTGGGGTCATCTTCTGAGGAAGAAGAACTAACTTCTTGTTTTTTTCCTCCAGAGAAAACACAGAAGTTGCTGAAGTCCATCAGGTCGGGGGACCAGGATGTTGACATGGGGGAGTCCTCCGATCCCGCCGGACGGACACAGCGTGTCTTTAGGGCGGATGAGACCCTTCTCTCTGTGATGCGCACAGAGTGGAGAAAGCCTGAAAAAGGTCCAGTCCTCACCAGGAAGTTCAAGCTTATGTACCCGATGGCTAAGCCCTTGGTGGAATCGTGGGGTTCCGTTCCCAAGGTGGACATGGCGATAGCTAAGTTGTCCAGGCGCACTCTGGTCCCTGCAGACGATGGGTCTAGTCTGCAGGACCCTCTAGATCGGAGGGCAGAGTGCACCCTTAGAAGGGGTTACGCTTCGGCCGCTGCCTCCGCATCGACATCTATTGCGGCCACTGAAGTAGCCTCCTTCCTACTCTCCAGGCTGAATAAAATCCAGACAGACGTGGACCAGAGCGTTTCCAGAGATGACATCTTGACCGCCTTCAAGTCAGTCAATCTGGCTATGGATTTTTTGTGTGATTCCACCCAGATGCAATTAAAACTGGCAGCCAAAACAATGGCTCTGGTCACAGCTGCCCGTAGACCACTATGGCTGAAGCCGTGGAATGCGGACAACGCGTCCAAATTTAATTTATGTGGGCTCCCCTTCGAGCCGGATAGGCTGTTCGGGTCCAAATTGGATAAAATTAAGGAGTGACTCTCCGACAAGAAAGGGAAGAGTCTCCCACAGCAGCCCTTTCGGGGACGCACCAGACAGGATCAAAGAGGCGGAGGCCGTTCAGGGCAGCAGGCTAGGCGCAGAGATTGGGGGGGGGCCATCTCGTAGATCCTCGAGATGCCCCCGCAAACCCACCAAGGAGGCGAAACCCTCCTGACTATGGGCCTCCCCGAGGCTCTTGGTTAAACCCTGCTGCCCCTGCCATATCTCCTCTAGATTTTCCCGTACCCCTCCGCCAGATTCCCGTGGGGGGCCATCTCTCCCACTTCAAACACATTTGGGCCCAGTAGATTGCAGACCCCTGGGTTCAGGGTATAGTTTCTGCCGGTTACCGGGTAGATCTCATCTCCCCCCCCCCCCAGAGAGATTCATCGCCACGCGAAACTTTGGGTCTGCCAAACAAAAGATCCTAGAGTCCTACATTCAGGACTATATCTCCAAGGGAGCTCTGGAGGAGGTGCCGGCAGGGGAGAGAGGCCTAGGGATTTATTCTCCAGTATTCCTGGTTCCCAAGAAGACGGGAGATCTTCGGATGATCATCGACTTGAGATTCCTCAATCGATTTGTAAGGAAAACCAGGTTTCGGATGGAAACCATAAGGTCAGTCAGCCACATCCTCAACCCCGGGGACGTCATGGCTACTCTGGACCTCAGGGATGCTTACCTCCACATCCCGATCCATTCCGCCACCCGGAAGTTCCTCAGGATCGCTGTCCAGATTTCAGGGGTTCGCAGGCACTTTCAGTTCGCCGTTCTTCCCTTCGGAATCTCTTCTGCCCCTCTTATCTTCACCAAGGTGGTGGTGTCGGTGGTGGCAGCTTTGAGACTTCAAGGACTGACTATTATTCCTTATCTGGACGATTGGCTTTTCATAGCCTCTTCAGTTCCGATCCTTACCCACCATCTTCAGATCGCAATCTCCTTTCTCCTCCACCTGGGCTGGATTATCAACTGGCAGAAGTCGAATGTGAGCCCATCGACTTCAATCCATTATTTAGGATTCGTGGTCGACTCTGTGGAGATGTCCCTCCAGTTGACTCTAGAAAGGAGAGCGCGGATTCAGGACCTGGCAAGGGTCCTTTATGTCCCTCGTCGAGTCTCCATCCAGGACTCTCATGAAGATGCTGGGGCTCATGTCAGCGGCTGCGGACGCAGTCCCTTGGGCGCTATGGCACCTCCGTCCCCTTCAGTCGGAGGTCTTACACTTATGGAACGCAGCCGTGCGGGTCTAGATTGCCTGTGCTCCCTGTCCGGTCAAACCCGGAATTCCCTCAGATGGTGGTTCCAGCTGCCAGCAGGGAAGTCTATGACCCAACCAGTTTGGCTCATATTGACTACAGACGCGTCCCTTGTAGGCTGGGGAGCTCATCTGGACGGATCCCCAGTACAGGGATCTTGGTCTCCTCTGGAGCGGCGTCTCTCTTCCAATCTTCGCGAGATGCGAGCTATCCGGCTAGCCCTCCTTCACTTCGCCCCTCAGATCCGGGGCAAAGCAGTGAAAGTCCAGTCAGACAATATGACTGCGGTTCTCTACATAAACAAGCAGGGAGGCACAAGATCATTGCCCCTTCTTTCAGAGATCGGGGTAATTCTTCGGTGGGCAGAGACGAACCTTTCCCATCTATCTGCCACTCATATTCGAGGCTCCCTCAATATGATAGCGGACCGCTTAAGTCGAGGATTACCGACCATGGAGTGGTCTCTGCATCCGGAGATCTTCAGGCAGTTAGTTCACAGATGGGGTATGCCAGAGGTGGATCTCATGGCGACCAGGTTCAACGCCAAGGTGCTGAGGTTCTGTTCCCTGTACAGGGAAGACAACCCCCTGGCGATAGATGCTCTGTCGATACCGTGGAGGTTCAGGCTGGCTTACATCTTTCCTCCGTTTTCCATGATTCCGAGGGTATTGACGAAAATCCGTCAGGATCAGGCCTCGGTAATAGCCATCATACCATTCTGGCCCAGGAGATCCTGGTTTACCCAGCTCATTCAGATGAGTCGGGGACAATATTGGAGACTCCCCCCGGAGCAGACCCTGGTGTCGTGGGACACTCACCTCTGCCCAGATCTGCACAGATTCAACCTGACAGCCTGGAGGTTGATCAGTCCCTTCCCAACATAGAGGGGCTCTCCGAGTCGGTCCTGAGAACTTTGTCTGATTCCAGAGCAGAGTCTACGAAGAAGGCCTACTCCAGAATCATGAGAATCTTCGTGTCATGGTGTGATTCCAAACAGGTGGCGTCTGCAGATCCGCCCCTTCCTGCAATACTGCAATTCCTTCAAGATGGATTAGATAAAGGTCTTTCTCCAGCTACCTTGAGAGTACAGATATGTGCCATCTTGGCCTGCCTTAACAGGCCACATTCTCGGGACCCACTCATCAAACGCTTCCTGAAGGGAGCTGAAAGACTAAAGCCTACTATACTGAAACCTATTCCCCAGTGGGATCTTTCAGTAGTGCTCAGGGGGTTAGCATCTCCCCCCTTTGAGCCATTGGAGGAGGTGGATTTAAGATTTTTGACCTTAAAGGTGGTTTTTCTTTTGGCTGTAGCTTCAGCCAAAAGGATCTCTGAACTACAGGCTTTTTCTGCAATTCACCCTTACATCATCTTCTTGCAGGACAGAGTACTCCTAAAGTTTTTACCCTACGTCAGGCCTAAGGTTCCAACCTTCCAAAATATTAACCAGGTAATCTCTTTACCAGTTTTGTTTTCAGCCTCCTCCTCTGATACTCCAGCCAGACACCCGCTGGATATTTTGAGGTGCCTCCAGGTCTATGTGGATAGATCCAGAGAGTTCAGGATTAGGGATGAGCGAACCCGAACTGTATAGTTCGGGTTCGTACCGAATTTTGGGGTGTCCGTGACACGGACCCGAACCCGAACATTTTCGTAAAACTCCGGGTTCGGGTTCGGTGTTCGGCGCTTTCTTGGCGCTTTTTTTTTTGCAAAGCAGCCAATCAACAAGCGTCATACTACTTGCCCCAAGAGGCCATTACAGCCATGCCTACTATTGGCATGGCTGTGATTGGCCAGTGCAGCATGTGACCCAGCCTCTATAAAAGCTTGGGTCACGTAGCGCTGCACGTCACTCTGCTGATACAAGCGTAGGGAGAGGTTGCAGCTGCGACGTTAGGGCGAGATTAGGCAGATTAACTCCTCCAAAAGACTTCATTCAGTGATCGATCTACAGCTGTGGATCATTTAACTGCTGATATTCAATTGCTCAGTGTTTTTAGGCTGCCCAGAGCGTTTTTCAGTCACTTTTTTCTAGGGTGATCGGCGGCCATTTTGTGGCTTGTGGTGCACCAGCACAAGCTACCACCAAGTGCATTTAACCATCAATAGTGTGGTTATTTTTTGCTATATCCTACATCAGGGTCAAGCTTTCATCAAGTGCATTTTAACATCAATAGTGTGGTGATTTTTTAGCTATATACTACATCAGGTGCAGGCTGAGCCTGTGTCACCCAAGTGCATTTAACCATCAATAGTGTGGTTATTTTTTGCTATATCCTACATCAGGGTCAAGCTTTCATCAAGTGCATTTAACCATCAATAGTGTGGTGATTTTTTGGCCATATACTACATCAGGTGCAGGCTGAGCCTGTGTCACTCAAGTGCATTTAACCATCAATAGTGTGGTTATTTTTTGCTATATCCTACATCAGGGTCAAGCTTTCATCAAGTGCATTTAACCATCAATAGTGTGGTTATTTTTTGGCCATATACTACATCAGGGGCAAGTTGAGCCTGTCACCCAGCGCCTAAAAAATAGGCCTGACATTTATATTCATCCAAATCAGTACTGTTTTAGCTGGTCCAGTTATTTTTAGTGACCGTCAAAGCACAGTTTTTGTTCTGGGTTGAAAAACAATTCCCAAATTTGCCATTCTCAAAATTAGTGGTTTCTGCTGTATCAGGCCTACTTTAAATCTATCCCTAAAAGGGTATATTAGATTCAAGGTGCTGATAGGGTCATTCTGAAAAACTTAACACACACGCTACAGTGCAGATCCAAGTCTAATTCTGTGATTAAACGTATACCTGTCACCCAGCGCCTAAAAAATAGGCCTCACATTTATATTCAACCAAATCTGTACTGTTTTAGCTGGTCAAGTTATTGTTTGTGACCGTCAAAGCACAGTTTTTGTTCTGGGTTGAAAAACAATTCCCAAATTTGCAATTCTCAAAATTAGTGGTTTCTGCTGTATCAGGCCTACTTTAAATCTATCCCTAAAAGGGTATATTAGATTCAAGGTGCTGATAGGGTCATTCTCAAAAACTTAACACACACGCTACAGTGCAGATCCAAGTCTAATTCTGTGATTAAATGTATACCTGTCACCCAGCGCCTAAAAAATAGGCCTCACATTTATATTCAGCTAAATCTGTCATTACTGGTGTGCCTGTATTAGTCTAATACGGTACCTAAATAGATAGCCAGATAGTGTTAGGTGTCTGTAAAAAAAGGCCTGAATTTTAATTCAATACATTGGCCCGAATAATATTTTTTTTATTGTGGTGAACAGTAACAATGAGGAAAACATCTAGTAAGGGACGCGGACACGGACGTGGACATGGTCGTGGTGGTGTTAGTGGACCCTCTGGTGCTGGGAGAGGACGTGGCCATTCTGCCACAGCCACACGTCCTAGTGTACCAACTACCTCAGGTCCCAGTAGCCGCCAGAATTTACAGGGATATTTGGTGGGGCCCAATGCCGTTCTAAGGATGGTAAGGCCTGAGCAGGTACAGGCATTAGTCAATTGGGTGGCCGACAGTGCATCCAGCACTTTCACATTATCTCCCACCCAGTCTTCTGCAGAAAGCGCACAGATGGCGCATGAAAACCAAGCCCATCAGTCTGTCACATCACCCCCATGCATATCAGGGAAACTGTCTGAGCCTCAAGTTATGCAGCAGTCTCTTATGCTGTTTGAAGACTCTGCTGCCAGGGTTTCCCAAGGGCATCCACCTAGCCCTTCCCCAGGGGTGGAAGAGATAGAATGCACTAACGCACAACCACTTATGTTTCCTGATGATGAGGACATGGGAATACCACCTCAGCACGTCTCTGATGATGACGAAACACAGGTGCCAACTGCTGCGTCTTTCTGCAGTGTGCAGACTGAACAGGAGGTCAGGGATCAAGACTGGGTGGAAGACGATGCAGGGGACGATGAGGTCCTAGACCCCACATGGAATGAAGGTCGTGCCACTGACTTTCACAGTTCGGAGGAAGAGGCAGTGGTGAGACCGAGCCAACAGCGTAGCAAAAGAGGGAGCAGTGGGCAAAAGCAGAACACCCGCCGCCAAGAGACTCCGCCTGCTACTGACCGCCGCCATCTGGGACCGAGCACCCCAAAGGCAGCTTCAAGGAGTTCCCTGGCATGGCACTTCTTCAAACAATGTGCTGATGACAAGACCCGAGTGGTTTGCACGCTGTGCCATCAGAGCCTGAAGCGAAGCATTAACGTTCTGAACCTTAGCACAACCTGCATGACCAGGCACCTGCATGCAAAGCATGAACTTCAGTGGAGTAAACACCTTAAAAACAAGGAAGTCACTCAGGCTCCCCCTGCTACCTCTTCTGCTGCTGCCGCCTCGGCCTCTTCTGCTGCTGCCGCCGCCTCGGCCTCTTCCTCCGCCTCTTGAGGGACGTTGGCACTTGCCGCCCAGCAAACATGGGATGTACCACCAACACCACCACCTGCGTCACCAAGCATCTCAACCATGTCACACGGCAGCGTTCAGCTCTCCATCTCACAAACATTTGAGAGAAAGAGTAAATTCCCACCTAGCCACCCTCGATCCCTGGCCCTGAATGCCAGCATTTCTAAACTACTGGCCTATGAAATGCTGTCATTTAGGCTGGTGGACACAGACAGCTTCAAACAGCTCATGTCGCTTGCTGTCCCACAGTATGTTGTTCCCAGCCGGCACTACTTCTCTAAGAGAGCCGTGCCTTCCCTGCACAACCAAGTATCCGATAAAATCAAGTGTGCACTGCGCAACGCCATCTGTGGCAAGGTCCACCTAACCACAGATACGTGGACCAGTAAGCACGGCCAGGGACGCTATATCTTTCTAACTGCACACTGGGTAAATGTAGTGGCGGCTGGGCCTCAGGCGGAGAGCTGTTTGACGCACGTCCTTCCGCCGCCAAGGATCGCAGGGCAACATTCTTTGCCTCCTGTCTCCTCCTCCTCCTACTCAGCTTCCTCCTCCTCTTCTTCCACCTGCTCATCCAGTCAGCCACACACCTTCACCACCAACTTCAGCACAGCCCGGGGTCAACGTCAGCAGGCCATTCTGAAACTCATATGTTTGGGGGACAGGCCCCACACCGCACAGGAGTTGTGGCGGGGTATAGAACAACAGACCGACGAGTGGTTGCTGCCGGTGAGCCTCAAGCCTGGCCTGGTGGTGTGCGATAATGGGCGAAATCTCGTTGCAGCTCTGGGACTTGCCGGTTTGACGCACATCCCTTGCCTGGCGCATGTGCTGAATTTGGTGGTGCAGAAGTTCATTAACAACTACCCCGACATGTCAGAGCTGCTGCATAAAGTGCGGGCCGTCTGTTCGCGCTACCGGCGTTCACACCCTGCCGCTGGTCGCCTGTCTGCGCTACAGCGTAACTTCGGCCTTCCCGCTCACCGCCTCATATGCGACATGCCCACCAGGTGGAACTCCACCTTGCACATGCTGGACAGACTGTGCGAGCAGCAGCAGGCCATAGTGGAGTTTCAGCTGCAGCACGCACGGGTCAGTCGCACTGCGGAACAGCACCACTTCACCACCAATGACTGGGCCTCCATGCGAGACCTGTGTGCCCTGTTGCGCTGTTTCGAGTACTCCACCAACATGGCCAGTGGCGATGACGCCGTTATCAGCGTTACAATACCACTTCTATGTCTCCTTGAGAAAACACTTAGGGCGATGATGGAAGAGGAGGTGGCCCAGGAGGAAGAGGAGGAAGAGGGGTCATTTTTAGCACTTTCAGGCCAGTCTCTTCGAAGTGACTCAGAGGGAGGTTTTTTGCAACAGCAGAGGCCAGGTACAAATGTGGACAGACAGGGCCCACTACTGGAGGACGAGGAGGACGAGGATGAGAAGGAGGTGGAGGTGGAGGAGGATGAGGATGAAGCAGGTTCACAGCGGGCTGGCACCCAACGCAGCTCGGGCCCATCACTGGTGCGTGGCTGGGGGGAAACACAGGACGATGACGATATGCCTCCCACAGAGGACAGCTTGTCCTTACCTCTGGGCAGCCTGGCACACATTAGCGACTACATGCTGCAGTGCCTGCGCAACGACAGCAGAGTTGCCCACATTTTAACGTGTGCGGACTACTGGGTTGCCACCCTGCTGGATCCCCGGTACAAAGACAATGTGCCCACCTTACTTCCTACACTGGAGCGTGATAGGAAGATGCGCGAGTACAAGCGCACGTTGGTTGACGCGCTACTGAGAGCATTCCCAAATGTCACAGGGGAACAAGTGGAAGCCCAAGGTGAAGGCAGAGGAGGAGCAAGAGGTCGCCAACGCAGCTGTGTCACGGCCAGCTCCTCTGAGGGCAGGGTTAGCATGGAAGAGATGTGGAAAAGTTTTGTCACCACGCCACAGCTAACTGCACCTCCAACTGATACGGAACGTGTTAGCAGGAGGGAACATTTCAATAACATGGTGGAACAGTACCTGTGCACACCCCTCCACGTACTGACTGATGGTTCGGCCCCATTCAACTTCTGGGTCTCCATTCATTCCTATTTTTATTTTCATTTTACCATTATATTGCGGGGCAACCCAAAGTTGAATGAACCTCTCCTCTGTCTGGGTGCCGGGGCCTAAATATGTGACAGTGGCCTGTTCCAGTGGTGGGTGTCGTGAAGCCTGATTCTCTGCTATAACATGAAGACTGATTCTGTGCTGACATGAAGCCAGATTCTCTGTTACGGGACCTCTCTCCTCTGCCTGGGTGCCGGGGCCTAAATATGTGACAGTGGCCTGTTCCAGTGGTGGGTGACGTGAAGCCTGATTTTCTGCTATGACATGAAGACTGATTCTCTGCTGACATGAAGCCAGATTCTCTGTTACGGGACCTCTCTCCTCTGCCTGGGTGCCTGGGCCTAAATATGTGACAGTGGCCTGTTCCAGTGGTGGGTGACGTGAAGCCTGATTCTCTGCTATGACATGAAGACTGATTCTCTGCTGACATGAAGCCAGATTCTCTGTTACGGGACCTCTCTCCTCTGCCTGGGTGCCTGGGCCTAAATATGTGACAGTGGCCTGTTCCAGTGGTGGGTGACGTGAAGCCTGATTCTCTGCTATGACATGAAGACTGATTCTCTGCTGACATGAAGCCAGATTCTCTGCTATGGCATGAAGAGACTGATTCTCTGCTGACGTGAAGCCAGATTCTCTGCTATGGGACCTCTGTCCAATTGATATTGGTTAATTTTTATTTTTTTTATTTTTATTTTATTTCAATTCCCTATCCACATTTGTTCGCAGGGGATTTACCTACATGTTGCTGCCTTTTGCAGCCCTCTAGCTCTTTCCTGGGCTGTTCTACAGCCTTTTTAGTGCCGAAAAGTTCGGGTCCCCATTGACTTCAATGGGGTTCGGGTTCGGGGCGAATTTCGGGCCGGGTTCGGATCCCGAACCCGAACATTTCCGGGAAGTTCAGCCGAACTTCTCGAACCCGAACATCCAGGTGTTCGCTCAACTCTATTCAGGATAGATGAGAATCTTCTAATCCTGTTTGCGGTAAGTCTAAAGGCCGTAAAGCGTCTAAAGCTTCCATTAGTCGCTGGATCAAGGAAGCCATTAGGGAGGCTTTCGTCTCCCAATCTCTAGATCCTCCGGAGTTTGTGAGGGCCCATTCTACTAGGGCTGTCTCCAAAATTCCTTTTTTCGAATATTGGGGCGGCTTCTCCCCTTAGAGTTGATCTGTAAGGCGGCTTCCTGGAGCTCTGAGTCAACCTTCATCTCCCATTATAGGATAGATGCTAGGGTGGCAGAGTTTTCGGCTTTTTGGCAGACAGTTCTTACTTCTGCCAGGCATGAGGACCCTCCCTAGGGGATTCTTCTTGCTATCTCCCCATCTGTGCTGCTGGTAGGACGTAAGGGAATCGTTAATTTCTAACGATAATTTGTTTTCCCTTAGTCCTAACAGCAGCACACAAATATCCCACCCTAGGTACATTATGCTTGTTAAAGACACGGTGGGCTGGGGGGCGATCTCCTCCCTTTCAGGGAGCTGAAGATCGCTTATTGGTTCTTGGGCTCATTAAAAATTCCGCCGGTCCTACCAGTCCACAGGGGCAGTTAACCCCATCTGTGCTGCTGTTAGGACTAAGGGAAAACAAATTATCATTAGAAATGAACGATTGTGTAAAACTTACATAAATAAAAAAAAAGCATACATATTTGGTATCGCCGCGTTAGTATCGACCGGCTCTATAAAAATATCACATGACCTAACCCCTCAGATGAACACCGTAAAAAATAAAAAATAAAAACTGTGCTAAATAAACAATTTTTTGTCACCTTACATCACAAAAAGTGTAATAGCAAGCGATCAAAAAGTCATATGCACCCAAAAATAGTGCCAATCAAACCGTCATCTTATCCCGCAAAAAATGAGACCCTACCTAAGATAATCACCCAAAAACTGAAAAAACTATGGCTCTCAGAATATGGAGACACTAAAACATGATTTTTTTTTTGTTTCAAAAATGATATTATTGTGTAAAACTTACATAAATAAAATAAAAAGTATACATATTAGGTATCGCCGCGTCCGTATCGACTGGCTCTATAAAAATATCACATGACCTAACCCCTCAGATGAACACCGTAAAAATTTTTAAATAAAAACTGTGCTAAATAAACTTGTGTAATAGCAAGCGATAAAAAAGTCACTAGTGTTGAGCGCGAATATTCGAAAAGTGAATTTTTATCGCGAACATCGTCACTTCGCGATTTCGCAAATATTTCGAATATAGTGCTATATATTCGTAAAAATGAATATTTGTTTTTTTTCCCACAAAATTACAGTACACATATAATTGATTGTTTCCCAAAAGTCCAAAAGCTCAGATCTTACTCACATTGCCGAGTAAGTGATTGAGGCGCGAATCTTCGTAATGCGATTATATTAGCGCAGATGCGAATATCGGCACTTATCCCAGAAGAGAGAGGCAAAGGGCTTTGCATTCATATATTAAGTATAGCACCATATTTGCGAATATGTAGAACTTCTAAATATTCGATTTAGGAATATTCTTTTTTTTTATTTTAGTTTCCACCGTACATATTACAATGATCTGTACTCTGTAAACTACTGTCATCATCCCCCACTGTATCCCAAAAGTCCAAAAGCTCAGATCTTACTCACATTGCCGAGTAAGTGATTGAGGCGCGAATCTTCGTAATGCAATTATATTAGCGCAGATGCGAATATCAGCTCTTCGTGAGGACACTAATCCCTCCCTTATTTTAGATTGTGGGCCATTGAGAAGGAGTCAAACAGGTTAGCAACCAATCAGAAAGTTTCCCACCCCATTACTATATAAGATTTTGTCACGGCAGCCATTTTGTGCAGTTTCATGTGGTGGTGATTGAGAGAGGAGCTTGAAACTGTGCAGTGCTGTTCTTTGTCTAAAGCAAATGACTAATCGATTTTATTAGTTAGTGAATCTGATAGT
Source organism: Bufo bufo (assembly GCF_905171765.1). Classification (NCBI taxonomy): domain Eukaryota; kingdom Metazoa; phylum Chordata; class Amphibia; order Anura; family Bufonidae; genus Bufo; species Bufo bufo. Next base: position 603,510,273 of record NC_053391.1, on the reverse strand, counting down.
GTTAGATAGGGTAGGTTAGTGTAGCTGATAGGTTAAAGTTTAGGGTACAGTGTTAGTTAGGTGAAATATAATCATTTATTTAGGTTAGGTAATAGATTAGTTAGCTGATAGTTTCTAGGGAAGGGTGTAGTGTAGGGTATAGTTAGGAGAAATCTAATAATTTATTTAGGTTAGTGAATAGTTAGCTGATAGTTTCTAGTGCAGGGTGTAGTGTAGGGTATATTATTTTTTTTTAGTTTTCTAGATTAGTGTCATAAAAAAATTAAAAAGTTTATTAGTTTTTGTTTATTACTGTTTAGTTTGTGTCGTGTCCGCGTTTGTGTCTACGTCTCCTGTTATTTTGAAAAAAGAAAAAAAATAAGTTTATTAGTTTTAGTGTTTTTTCTTTTACTGGTTATTAGGTGTATTGTCAGTGTCAGTGTCTACGTCCTTTGTTAGTTAAAAAAAATAAAACTTTATTAGTTTTAGTGTTTTTTCTTTTACTGGTTATTAGGAGTATTGTCAGCGTCTACGTCCTTTGTTAGTTAAAAAAAAAAGGTGTATTGTCACCTTACATCACAAAAAGTGTAATAGCAAGCGATCAAAAAGTCACTAGTTCTAGCGGTCACGTCCACACACACACAGGGGGAAGGATAGTGACCACTGCGCTCCACCCTCACCCCTGGCCCTGCCTACTTGCCTCACGAGTCTTGATGACAGGGGACAACTGGACGACAGTCCCTAACTTAGGATACGTGCAGGGAAGACAGACAAGACAAAATACGGAACATGAACGGACCGGGTCAGAACCAAGAGAGCTACGCAGTACAAAGGGTAAAGCAAAGAATGGTCAGGAGAAGTCGGGGTCAAATACCAGGAGAGTAGAGAAGTACAAGAGGAGTCCAAAGAGAGTAGTCAGGTGGGAGCCGAGGTCACAATACCAGGACGGATGCGCAGTACAGGAGGAGCAGGCAAAGGATCGTCAGGGAATGGATTCAGGTGAATCTTCAGTAGTCCAACAAATAGCCAGGAACCTAGAAATTAACAGGCAACCTGTGGCTAGCAGGCTGCCTGTATTTATAGTAAGGAGTGAGGGTCATGTGACGTGGCCAGCGTCACATGACCGACAGACCAACCAGTTGAGCACCGAGTGATCAGCTCGGCGCTCAAGGCAGACTTAGGAGCAGGGAGCCACCCAGCAGTAAAGCCGCCCCAATATTCGAAAAAGTGAATTTTTAGCGTCAGTGTCTATGTCCTTTGTTAGTTAAAAAAAAAAAAAGTTTATTTTAGTGTTATCTTTTTACTGTTCAGTTGCTGTAGTGTCTCCGTCTTTTGTTAACCGCTTCCCGACCGCCTAACGCAGGGATGCGTCCTGCGGGCGGTTGGTTTGTTCCTCTTCGACGCATCGGCGCGTCATCTCGCGAGACGCGAGATTTCCTGTGAACGTGCGCACACAGGAGCGCGCGTTCACAGGATCGGGAGGTAAACGAGTGGATCTACAGCCTGCCAGCGGCGATCATTCGCTGGCAGGCTGTAGATGCAATTTTTTTTAACCCCTGAAAGGTATGTCAGACGCTGTTTTGTTAACAGCATCTGATATACCTGCTACCTGGTCCTCTGGTGGTCCCTTTTGCTTGGATCGACCACCAGAGGACACAGGCAGCTCTGTAAGTAGCACCAAGCACCACACTACACTACACCCCCCCCTGTCACTTATTTAAACCTTATTAACCCCTGATCACCCCATATAGACTCCCTGATCACCCCCCTATCATTGATCACCCACCTGTAAGGCTCCATTCAGACGTCCATATGTGTTTTGCGGATCCACGGATCCGCGAATCCGCAAAACAAATACAGACGTCTGAATGGAGCCTTACAGGGGGGTGATCAATGACAGGGGGGTGATCACCCCATATAGACTCCCTGATCACCCCCCTGTCATTGATAACCCCCTTGTAAGGCTCCATTCAGACATCCGTATGTGTTTTGCAGATCCACCAATCCGCGGTTCCACGGATCCGCAGATCCGAAAAACACATACGGACGTCTGAATGGAGCCTTACAGGGGGGTGATCAATGACAGGGGGGTGATCACCCCATATAAACTCCCTGATCACCTTCCTGTCATTGATCGCCCCCCTGTAAGGCTCCATTCAGACGTCCGTATGTGTTTTGCGGATCCGCAAAACACGGACACCGCGGATCCGCAAAACACGGACACCGGCAATGTGCTTTCCGCATTTTGCGGATCCGCACATTGCCAGAACTATATAGAAAATGCCTTTTTTTGGTCCGCAATTGCGGACAAGAATAGGACATGTTCTATAGGCTCTACAAAAAACGCAGTGTTCGCCCGATCAGGCCTGATCTTGTGCGCACACTTGCGTTCAGTCCGCATCACCGCAGTGACAGAAATAAAAAAATTTCTGATCACTGCAAAAACACCGTAAAATCGCTGCGGTGCTATAAAGATCACTTTTGAGGGGCATGGCGAGTTCATAGAAGATTTTTTTTTTTTGGCACAAGTTAGCGAAAAATTTTTATTAATTTTACTAACTTGTGACAAAAAATAAAATCTCACATGAAATCACCATACCCCTCACGGAATCCAAATGTGTAAAATTTTTTAGACATTTATATTCCAGACTTCTTCTCACGCTTTAGGGCCCCTAAAATGCCGGGGCAGTATAAATACCCCACATGTGACCCCATTTTGGAAAGAAGACACCCCAAGGTATTTCGTGAGGGGCATGGCGAGTTCATGTAAAATTTAATTTTTTGTCCCAAGTTAGTGGAATATGAGACTTTGTAAGAGAAAAAAATATATAATTTTCCGCTAACTTGTGCCAAAAAAAAAATATTCTATGAACTCGCCATGCCCCGCACGGAACACCTTGGGGTGTCTTCTTTCCAAAATGGGGTCACTTGTGGAGAATTTATACTGCCCTGGTATATTAGCTGTCCTAAAGCGTGAGAAGTAGTTTGGAATTCAAATGCGTAAAAAATGCCCTGTGAAATCCTAAAAGTACTCATTGGAATTTTTGCCCCTTTGCGCACCTAGGCTGCAAAAAAGTGTCACACATGTGGTATCGCCGTACTTATGAGAAGTAGGGCAATGTGTTTTGGAGTGTATTTTTACATACTCATACTGTGTGTGAGAATTATCTCTGTAAATGACAACTTTAAAAATAAATTTATACAAAGTTGTCAGTTTACAGAGATATTTCTCTCACCTAGCATGGGTATATGTAAAAATACACCCCAAAACACATTGCCCTACTTCTCCTGAGTACAGCGATACCTCATGTGTGACACTTTTTTGCAGCCTAGGTGTGTAAAGAGGCCGAAAGTCCAACGAGTACCTTTAGGCTTTACAGGGTTGCTCACAATTTAGCCCTGCCCAAAATGCCAGAACAGTAAACACACCCCACAAATGACCCCATTTCGGAAAGTAGACACCCCAAGGTATTCGCTGATGGGCATATTGAGTCCATGAAAGATTGAACTTTTTGTCACAAGTTAGCGGAATGGGAGACTTTGTGAGAAAAAAAAATATCAATTTCCGCTAACTTGTGCCAAGATAAAAAAACTTCTATGAACTCGCCATGCCCCTCATGGAATACCTTGGGGTGTCTTCTTTCCAAAATGGGGTCACTTGTGGGGTATTTATACTGCCCTGGCATTTTAGGGGCCCTAAAGCGTGAGAAGAAGTCTGGAATCCAAATGCGTAAAAAATGCCCTGCTAAAAGGTACTCATTGGAATTTGGGCCCCTTTGCGCACCTAGGCTGCAAAAAAGTGTCACACATGTGGTATCACCGTACTCAGGAGAAGTAGGGCAATGTGTTTTGGGGTGTCTTTTTACATATACCCAAGCTGGGTGAGAGAAATATCTTTTAAAATGACAACTTTGTATAAAAAAATTGGAAAAGTTGTCTTTTACAGAGATATTTATCTCACCCAGCATGGGTATATGAAAAAAGACACCCCAAAACACATTTCCCTACTTCTCCTGAGTACGGGATACCACATGTGTGACACTTTTTTGCAGCCTAGGTGCGCAAAGGGGCCCAAATTCCAAAGAGTATCTTTATGATTTCACAGGGCATTTTTTACGCATTTGGATTCCAAACTACTTCTCACGCTTTAGGTCCCCTAAAATGCCAGGGCAGTATAAATACCCTACAAGTGTCCCCATTTTGGAAAGAAGACACCCCAAGGTATTCCGTGAGGGGTATGGTGAGTTCATGTAAAATTTTATTTTTTGTCACAAGTTAGTGGAATATGAGACTTTGTAAGAAAAAATAAATAAATAAATCATTTTCCGCTAACTTGTGACAAAAAATAAAAACTTCCATGAATTCACTATGCCCATCAGCGAATACCTTAGGGTGTCTACTTTTCAAAATGGGGTCATTTGTCAGGTGTTTCTACTGTCTGGGCATTGTAGAACCTCAGGAAACATGACAGGTGCTCAGAAAGTCAGAGCTGCTTCAAAATGCGGAAATTCAAATTTTTGTACCATAGTTTGTAAACGCTATAACTTTTGCGCAAACCAATAAATATACACTTATTGCATTTTTTTTTTATCAAAGACATGTAGAACAAAAAATTTAGAGAAAAATTTATATAGAAATGTAGTTTTGTTTGAAAGATTTTACAACAGAAAGTGAAAAATGTCATTTTGTTGCAAAAATTTCGGTCAATTTCGATTAATAAGAAAAAATGTAAAAATGTCAGCAGCAATGATATACCACCAAATGAAAGCTCTATTAGTGAGAAGAAAAGGAGGTAAAATTCCTTTGGGTGGTAAGTTGTATGACCGAGCAATAAACTGTGAAAGTAGTGTAGTGCAGAATTGTAAAAAGTGGTCTGGTCATTAAGGGGGTTTAAGCTAGGGGAGCTGAGGTGGCTAATTCAATCTAAAAACTTAAAAAAGAAAAAAAATTATTGTTAGTTTTTTTTTGTTAAATTTGTATATTGTCTGTGTCTTTTGTCAGTTAAAAAAAATGCTATTTTTATATTTTTTTACTATCTAGTTGTAGTGTCTGCATCACTGTCTGCGTCTTTTGTCTGTTAAATAATAAAACAAAAAAAAGGATTTTCTTTGAATTATTATATATAATTTTTGTTTTATTTATTGTACCACAGTCCACATCCCAATAAACTTTTTCCCTAATTCACGTTTTATAATTTATTTTTTGTCCATAATACAATAAATATGAGGTCTCCATGATAGAGCAGTAGGGGTAGGAGAGTAGTTGGTCCCAGTGCTGGACACCTGCCAGCACGGGGCCGCACCTCAGTGGGTAGTGTCAGGGGCGTCCGCCTTATTCGTGATTTTTTTGGCACTGGCAGCAGGCGAATTACCTCTCAGGATGCCGAGGAAGTTGTGTCTCTCATGGCACAAGCCAGTGCTACGGAGTCCTCTGTCCCGGCTCCGAGCAGCAGCAGCAGTTCGTCTCCTGTAGGACCAACCCCCAGCCCCCAAGAATCGTCCCTGCTCCTGTTTGACAGCGACAGTGAGAGGGACACCTTGGGGGAGGTAATGCAGGAGGCTGACTTGCAGTTCAGTCTTAAGGGTCAGGACCTTATGGAAGGGATGGAGGAGGAGATGGAGGGGGTACCACCTGTATGTACCCCAGTGACATCCCTTCCAACAGGTGTAGGCGGTTTCAGCCAGCGAAACCCCACACCTAGTCCGACCCAGGCGTCAGCGAGGGGACAGAGGAGCCAGGTCAGGGGCCGCACGTTTGCTGTTCCCCTCAGTCCACCACTGGTTGGCCCTGTGTCTGACATATCGGGGGACGAAGAGGATGGTGACAGAGAATGGGTGTCACCTCCCTTGTCAGGCATCAGCAGCACTGATGAGGAGGAAGGTAGGCACCAGAGGCAAATGGTGCGACAGGTTGCCAGTGAGCCCAGCGTCAGGGCCCCACTGGTAATGGCAAAAGGAGGAGGCAGCAGCAGCCAGCTCCACCTGTGCGCACCGAGCCCGAACAGGCGCAAGTCAGCACCACCCCATCTGACAGGAGGTCAGTGCGTAAGTTGCCTGTTTGGGCTTACTTCACCCTGGCACCAGATGATGCCACAATTGGCATTTGTAAACTGTGCCATGCCAGGGTGAGGAGAGGGAGGTCTGTGGCTCGGCTGGGTACCACTGCCCTCACCCAGCACATACGAGTCAACCACTGGCGGGAGTGGGAACAGATGCGGGTCACAGCAGTGGCGCCACCAGCAGTGCGCAAGGGACAGCAGCTCCTGCCACTGTTCTGCAGCCACCCCAACCACTTCCAACAAGGCGTTCCCTCTCCCCCGCTCCCTCTCCTAGAGGTACTGGTACCGGCAGCCAGACCTCTGCCTCCACCACACCCTCCTCTATGTCCTCCACTGCTGTCCTGCGCCAGCCCATGGTTGCTGACCTTTTTGAATGCACCGCGCCCTATGCCCCCGGGTACCGACGTGTGCGTTCACTCAATAGGCTTCTGGCAAGGGTTATCGCCCAACATCTGCTGCCCTTCAATCTTGTGGACAGCAATCCATTCCGGCAGATGTTGGAGCAGGCACAACCCAGATGGCGTGTCCCCAGCCGCCATTTCTTTGCCAGGACCAGTGTCCCTGCCCTACACCAGCACATTGTGCATAATGTATCCCTGTCGCTGAATCATGCTGTCAGCGACAGGGTGCATCTCACAATGGATGCTTGGACCAGCAGGCATGGGCAGGGATGCTATATCAGCTTTACTGCCCATTGGGTATCCCTCCGAGGTGCCGGGGAGGGATCAGCGGCATCTGACTTTGCGGTGCAGCCCGGGGGTGTCCAGGGAAAAACTGCTGCTCTCCCCCCACAAGCCACTGTCTCCACCGCTGCTGAGCCTCCCAGCAAGCGTCCCCGTAGCTACGCAAGTGTGGGGCATGTCCACTGCCAGGCTGTGCTCCAGCTTGTGAGCTTAGGGGAACAGAGACACACTGGACCTGATGTTCTGGCCGCACTACAGGCTCAGGTCCAGAAGTGGCTGACACCCAGAAGGCTCCAGGCAGGTATGGTTGTCTGTGACAACGGCAGCAACCTACTCGCCGCCCTCCATGCTGGCAGTCTAACACACGTGCCCTGCATGGCACATGTCCTAAACCTTGTTGTACAGAAATTCCTCCGAACATACGAAGGGTTGAGTGACATTGTGCCAAGGGTACGGAGGATTGCCAGCCACTTTAGACGCTCCCCAACTGCTGCCGCGTCCCTGTCCAAACTGCAGCAGGACAACAGCCTGCCACCTCACAGGCTGATTGTGGACAGTGTGACGCGGTGGAACTCCACCCTCCACATGCTGGAGAGGTTGTGGGAGCAGCGAAGGGCGGTGAGGGAATACCTGCTGGACCAAGGCACTCCAGGGCCAGCACACCCACTCCCCTACATCACTAATGTGGAGTGGGGGCAGATACAGCAGGTCTGCCACGTGTTGGCCCCATTTGAGCAGGCGACCAAGATGGTCAGCGGGGAGCATGTCGGCCTAAATGACGTGCTCCCCATAGTGTTCCTGCTGTACAGGACACTAGATCGCCTGCTCGAGGCTGGGGAGAGTGCCTTGTTGGAGCAAGAGGAGGCAGCAATGCTCCAACAGGACCAGGCCCAAAACGAGGAGGAGGAGGAGGAAGAATTTGTAGACGTCCAGGAGTCTGAGCCTGGTCAGGAGGGAGAGACGGTGTTGGGGGCACCATTAGTCCGGGGGTGGGGCAGCTCCGACCGGGAGCAGCAGCAACAGCAGCAGGAGGACCACGAAGTCATGGTCCTGGGCATCCATGGACAGTCACAGCAGGCTGGCCTCTTCCCTATGGCTGTCCACATGTTGCAATGCCTCCGGAGTGACCCCCGGATCAAGAGAATCAAGGAGAGGGAAGATTATTGGTTGGTCACCCTTTTAGACCCTCGCTGCAAGGGGAAACTGGAGCAGTTCATCCCAGCCAGCCGTAGACAGGCCCGTATGAATCAACTGCGGGTCTGTCCGATCAAGCCGCTGGAGCAGGCCAACCCTCAGCCTCACGCTCCAGTTATCCCCGCCCATCTCACCCAGCAGGTGGCTGGCACCAGCAGCACCAGCCGAGCAGGTGACCTTAGTTGGAGTTACTATCTTGCCCCCCCTCCAGCGTCCAGCGTACTGTCTGAGCGGACATTTAGTGCGGCAGGTGGGGTGGTCACGGACAAGCGGACACGTCTGCAAATTTGAAGACCCATTGAAGTTAATGTGTCCACATGCGGAATGACCACGGAACGGCAGCCGTGTATTGCTGTACCGCAAATGCGTTCGGCAATACGGCAAATGGGGAAAACACACAAGCCTCTCGCATTTTAAGTATTATTTTGCACCATGACTTGCAATAGTTCATCCAGGTTGCGCATTGGACCCAAACGCCTGTGACACCCACAACAGCCAGGGAAACACAGCGGAGTCTTCGATAATGGGAAGGTGAACTAATCCAGGCGCATGAGCAGGGGACACTTCAAGAGCCTGGCCGAGGATAGCTGGCTCATCAGTGCCTTCTGTGCTCAGACGGGCACAGGATGGATAGGTCCTGTCGTGGCCCTGGAGCCCAGCGTGTGTGCGGTGAAGATCATGTATGGGTGTGGAGAGCGGCCGTACCCATTACTCCTCACAGACAAAAGGAGGATGAGATAGCCGCTGATAAACACCACCACTACTAGTGCCCTCGGGCGTGTAGGAGTCATCACACGGTTAGACTGTCTGTGTAGCCGCAGTGTTCTGATACTGACTCAATATGCTTTAACCACTTGCCATCTGGGCCATTTGCCCCCTTCCTGACCAGGCCTAATTTTGCAAAACTGACATATCTCACTTTATGTGGTAATAACTTTGGAACACCTTTACTTTTTACAAGTCATTCAGAGATTGTTTTCTCGTGACACATTGTACTTCATAAAAGTCATAAAATTGAGTCAAAATATTTCACCTTTATTCATGAAAAAATCCCAAATTTACCAAAAATTTTGAAAAATTCGCAATTTTCTAAATTTCAATTTCTCTGCTTTTAAAGCAGAAAGTGATACCTCATAAAATATTTATTACTTAACATTCCCCATATGTCTACTTTATGTTGGCATCATTTTGGAAATGTCATTTTATTTATTTAGGACATTAGAAGGCTTAGAAGTTTAGAAGCAATTCTTCAAATTTTTAAGAAAATTGCCAAAACCACTTTTTAAGGACCAGTTCAGGTCTGAAGTCACTTTGTGGGGCCTACATAGTGTATACCCCCATAAATGACCCCATTGTAGAAACTAGACCCCTCAAGTTACTTAAAACCGATTTTACTAACTTTGTTAACCCTGTAGGCGTTCCACAAGAATTAAAGGAAAATGGAGATCAAATTTTTAAATTTCACTTTTTTGGCAGATTTTCCATCTTAATCAAATTTTTTCTTTAACACATCGATGGTTAACAGCCAAACAAAACTCAATATTTATTACCCAGATTCTGCGGTTTACAGAAACACCCCACATGTGGTCATAAACTGCTGTATGGGCACACGGCAGGGCACAGAAGAAAAGGAACTCCACCTGGTTTTTAGATGCCATGTCCCATTTGAAGCCCCCTGATGCACCCTTACAGTAGAAACTCCCAAGAAGTGATCCCATTTTGGAAACTAGGGGATAAGGTGCCAGTTTAATTGCTACTATTTTTGGGTACATATGATTTTTTGATCATTCATTATAACACTTTATGGGGCAAGGTGACCAAAAAATTGGTTGTTTTAGCACAGTTTCTATTTATTTATTTTTACAGCGTTCACCTGAGGGGTTCAGTCAGATTGTTACTGACGTGGCAATACCTAATATGTATACTTTTTCTTATTTATTAAAGTTTTACACAATAATAGCATTTTTGAAACAAAAAAATTATGTTTTAATGTGTCCATGTTCTGAGAGCTATAGTTTTTTTTATTTTTTGAGAGATTTTCTTATCTAGGGGCTCATTTTTTGCGGGATGAGGTGACGGTTTTATTGGTACCATTTTGTGGGACATACGCGTTTGTGATCACTTGGTGTTGCACTTTTTGTGATGTAAGGTGACAAAAATTGCTTGTTATATTTTTTTTACGGTGTTCACCCGAGAGGTTAGGTCATGTGATATTTTTAAAAAGCTGTTTTTTACGGACGCGGCAATACCAAATATGTCTATTTTATTTAATTTTTTCTATTTTTAATTTTTTTTTTTATTCCTTACTTGGGGAATTTTTTTTTACATCTGAAACCTTTTTTTTATTTTATTTTTTCAACCCTTTATTTTTTATTTTTTTATTTTACACTTTTCGTCCCCCATAAGGTCATACAAGACCTCTGGGGGACATTTACTTCACTTTTTCATTTTTTTTCACTGTTGATTTCTCCTGTAACTGGGGCTGACATAGTAGCCCCAGTTACAGGAGAAATACACCCCCCAGAGAGGCTGTACAGCATAATACTGCGCTGTACAGACCTCACACAGCTCCTGCACTCTCCGGTCACGGCGGTCACATGCATAGCGTAGCGCTTCCTGCTCTGCATACATAGCGCTTGGGGAGCGCTGTGTATGCAGTGATCCAGAAGGCAGGGACACCTGGGCACTGTCCTTGCCTTCTCTCTGGGTTGCCCTGCTGTCACTGACAGCGGGCAACCCGATCAGCAGCTGCACGATTCGCGTGCAGCTGCAGTTTCTGAACGGACGTTCTGGAACGTCCGTTCAGAAATAGAGATCCACCTCCCGGACGTTTATATCCTATGGGCGGACGGGAGGTGGTTAAAGAATAAATTGTTGACTACCGATGCATGGGTCGTGTTTACTTAATTTATCAATAATTTATGGTGTGGAAGCAAAATCTTAATATAATCAAAATAATCACTATAAAATGCAAAAATTTAAAATTATTATGCATGTCATCACATTTCCTCAGCACACTGAATACCTGTCAGAGTTGCATTTTTTTAAGTTATGGGCTTACCATGGCCTGTTGGTTTCCCATTCAGGGATACACATTCCTGCTGCCAACTTTGAACATGCTGCTGTGTGAGATGTCTTATTTTATTTATCGGCTTACCATGGCCTGTTGGTTTCCCATTCAGTGGTACACATTCCTGCTGCAAACTTTGAACGTGCTGCTGTCTGACATGTCTTATTTTATTTATGGGCTTACCATGGCCTGTTGGTTTCCCATTTAGGGGTACACATTCCTGCTGCTAACTTTGAACGTGCTGCTGTCTGTCCTGATGAGTTATTCAGAGATATGTTTAGGCCTTATACTAGACATTTTCCATCTTCCATCCTGTTGATGTTGCAATAGTATTTGCTGATCATACAGATTTTTGTTTAGTCCTTACACTACATCATTAGATTTAAATGTTGATTATGCATTTCATACTGAGTTATGCCAAGTTATGTGTAGACATTATGCTCAACCATTTCAAACTTCCAACTTGTTGATGCTGAAGCTGTCTGTCCTGAACATGCAGAGTTATAATTACTCTTTATTCTCCAATTTTAACATTAAATTATGATGATGCCTGTCCTGCAGGGTTAGGCAAACTTGGTGTAGACCTTTTACTATGGTGTTTACATTTACCTGCTATTGTCTGCCCTGATCCTGCAGAGTTTAGTTTAGCTATGTGTGGCCCTTAGACAACAGATTTTTCAATTTTAATGGTAGTTTCAGTAGTTATCCTTCATTGTTTGGGCCTTTGATTTGTATGCCTTCTACTGTTGCGTTACTATTTTACTGCTACTGTCTGGCCTAATGCTGCCAAGTAATGTGTCTGAAATATAGTAAAGTATTAAAATCTAACTGTTGAATTTTTTTGTCCAGATCATGCAAAGGACAACCAGTATGGACCACTTATTAGCCCTTGTAATATGACAAGTATTGAGTATTATATTTCTCATAAAATGGTGTTCATGTTTAATATTTGCGCATGTGCACTATTCATCTTATATTGTCAAGAATTCGATTTTAAAATATATTGAATAAAAACTTTTTTGTTTAATACATTCAAGCGGTTTTACGCTTCATTAACCAAAATAATTTATTTTGTTTTATTTTATTTTTAAAGTTTTAATTTAGCTTTAATTGGGTTTTTGGCGTCCATGTTGTGGTTCTTACTGTAGCAAGGTGGGGACCGCATGTGGGCTTCAATTTTCAAAAGGTTTTGTGCACTTAACATTATACAAGACTGATTGATAAACCTAATAAAAGTTTTTTTATTTTATTTTATTTATTATTTTAATACGGACTTAGGTTCTAACATGGGTTGCCTGTTGTCCTGGAAAGGATTCCATGACTTCTGTGTTGACCTCTCTACATGGTTGGGTGTTACTGGCGTTATACTCATCTGTGTGGTAATCCGGTTTTGGTATTGGAGCGTTATTGCCACATGTATATATAGATATATACATTTATATGTAATCTTACTTCTTGACAATTATATAATGATTATTTTCACATGCTAGTGTAATATAATACCAGATTTTAATCTTTCCGAATTAACTGCTGACAGTATAATAATCTTGAAGCCATGTCACCATTTTGTGAGTGATTCTACTCATTGCATCACAGGTTGATGTCTTTATTGAGGAAGCTATGCTCCGACATGTCCAGTTTAACAAACGGACACTATATCAGATTCATGCTAGTTAGTTCTTTGCTGACTCATCAATTGTTTACTTTTTTTTATATTATTTATATTTTTCAGACACATTTGATGTTTAAAATATTTGTTAAAAATGGAACTAATATAACTTAAGCCAATTTTACTATACAATATTGTCTTATTGAGGTTGAGATTTGGTATCACATTATGGATAGTTGGATCAATTTTCTTTTTTATATAAGCTACTTTTTTAAAAGTATAATTTTATTTTATGTTAAAATTTGGTTGATACTCTATATATATTTATTATTTTTTACACATTGTGACTGTAGATTTGTATTTTGTAATCTAAAGCTTTGTTCAATAATACATTAGAAAGGTAATAGTGTGTTTACAAAAAGGTTAATTAATGTGCGTTAAACAATAATTTTCTAATATAAATTACGGGCCTTTTTTTATAAATAAATTATTTATTGTTCAATGTTATATTGGCCTTTTCAATAAAATATAATACTAATGAACGGTTATAATTTTTTAAAAATCAAAATAGTTTATTTTAATTGTACAACAGTGTATATGTAAGCGGTGAATACACATGCTGTAGTTGGGGGTTCTATCTTTTTTTTATACTTATTTAATTGGTCTTCCACAGCCCCATCTGTTCCAAAATTTTGTCTCCTGCAATATAATAACTTGACACTCTCTATTACTGCTTAGTTATGCCAAACTTTGTGTAGTAATTAGAATACTACTTTAACTTACCAACTCCACGCTGATCTTGGCCTGATACTTCAGAGTTCTGTGTAGTCATTATACTCCACCGTTAGCAATGACTGCTTCTATTGTCCTGATCATTGACAGTTATGTGTAGGCCGTATAATCCACTGTTAATATCTACCTACTGCCGATTCTGCTGCTGTCTGTCCTGATCACGGCGAGTTAGCATTCGGCCTTTTGACATTCCACATTACCTGCTGCTGCCTGTCCTGCTGAGTTAGGATGAGATATGTTTAGGTCTTATACTCGACCGTTAATATCTACCAGCTGCAGATGCTGTCTGTCATGATCATACAGAGTTATGTCAAGCTAGTTGTTTGTCCTTTGTAGCTATGTGAAGTCCTTATACAACACCATCAGCTGTCCTGATAAAGTTGATTTGTCAATTTAGTAATCAACCTACAATGTTAACTTTACCTACTGCTGCTGTCCAGATGAAGCTAACTTGTATGCCTCAGAATATAAAGTTAGCTCTACCTGCTGCTGCTGTCCTGATCAAGTTGATTTGTTATGTATATGCCTCATAATACTACACTATAAATACCTGCTGCTGTCCATTTTAAGCTGACTTGTAGGCCTCAGAATACGTTAGCTATACCTGCTGCTGCTGTCCTGATCAAGTAGATTTGTTTAAGATGACTTGTAGGCCTCATAATACAACACTACCTGCTGCTGCTGTCCTCAAAAAGCTTATTTATGTGTAGGCCTTATACTACACTGTTAAGATGTACCTACTGCTGTTGTCTGTCCGAACCCTGCTGACTTTGAATGTGGACTAAAGGCTCCTTTACTGATAAGTCTGCAGTTAAAATTAGACAAAAACATAACCTTATAGAAAAATAAGTATGGAATCAATATAACTGAAGAAAACTTTTTTAATAGAAAAAAAATTAAAATAACTTTAAAGAAAATTTTGCAGTGGTTCCTGCAAGCCTGACAGTTCTTTGAGGTCCTCTGCATATTTATCATGGAACTCCTGCAGCATCACTTGCGATTTTCGAATGTGGGCTCGGAATTCTTGTATTGTTTTCCGATGCCTCTCTTTCATGCTATCTATTTTAGTAGCAATTTTCGTGATTACTGTTATGAAAACACAAAAAATAAATATATCAATTAACAATAAGAGTCAATTATTGAATTTTGTGTAGTATGTAGTTAAGTGCAGAGAATTTAAGTGTCATTTTTAAAGTATACCATATTTAATGTAGTTATATATTAGATTATTTAGTGACAGTTTAGTAGTTTAAAATAAAATTTGTTGTGTTATATAATATTAGTTTATGTAGATAAAAGAGTTCTTGTGCATGGCTATTGTTTTATATTACTGTGGTTTTTGTTGTCCCATTATTATTGTTACTTTTATAATCTTTATCACCTGCTATATAATTGTAGGGTGCAGCGTTTATTTGTGCCAAATAAAAAAAATGACACTGGGGACAAAATGGCTCATTAACCGTGGTCCAATAACTGATCTACTAGTCCAGAGCAGCTAGCCAATTATATAAAATAAGGCCTTTTCCAGTTTTTGGCAAACACCTGCTGCCTCGATCTCTCCTATTGGACGTATTACTAAGACATAAGCATTGCTGCTACGGAGCTGAAGGGGGGGAGGTGTCATGTGGAGGTGACCGATTCTAAACAAGACTGTACGACAGCACCTGTCTCCTTAGAGGTGAAGCAGGGACACCAGTGTTTTGTTCCCCTGCAAGCGCTGATATTGGCTGTTACAACTCTACAGCCAATCACATAAATTCACATATGGGGTGGTGTTCAGGTGAATTATAGGCGAAAAGTGGAACTAAATGTGGGGTGCATGTAGTCCTGTAACCACTTGTTTAAAAAAAAAAAATGTGTGTAAATTCCTTTATTTTATTTTTTTATTAAATTACAACAGTTTTTTTAAAAGACAATCGTTGCCTCATTATGTTAAATTGCAGATTGATCTAAATGCTTAGTATATTCATTGAGTGGTGTAGTTTGCCTTATTGAGTCACTTTGTTTTGTTTTCAACTCTAGTGTCACATTTACCATTTACATGCGACATAGCTCACAATTACCATTAATTTAAATCCTCTTGCCTAAAGCCATATTGTGCTCCTTGCAGTCTGAAGCCTGCTGTGCGACCAAAGATCAGTTTTTGTGCACAACTTTGTTCTGTTTGTAAAATACATATTCTGGGTAATACGTTTAAGATTTTTTATGATCTTAACACTACAATGTTTTCAAATAAAATATATTGAAATTTATAATTTGCGCAAATTATTTTGATTTTTTAACATTTTAATAGATTACCGTTGGACAATTAAATCGTTAACAGAGTTTATAGAATCAATTTGGATTAAATAGAGGGTGTGTGGTTTCTGAAATGGGGTTATTTATTTGCCACTGACACTATGTAAGGAACAAAAAGTGACTGCAAAAACCAAACTGTTATTGAATTATTATTTTTTTAAGTGTTTAATGATAAAATTGTTTTCTTCTCAATTTCTAATCCTTCTAATGTAAAAAATATATATATATTTCAGTTAATAAATGATCTAAACATGATCTATGTATATGGCGATTGTAAACTTATAAATTTATTTAATCTCTATTAATCTATATTGTAGCACAAAGTGAAATTTAAATTTAGATTATATAATTTTTTTTTCATATTTTTTTTAATTAGTTAATTTTTGTACAAATAAGCCATTAAAAATTGGACGAAATTTTACCACTGTCATGAAGTACAATGTGTGACGATAAGATAGAACTATGCCTGTGAAAGGTAAACTTGTTTTAAAGTTATTAGCACAAAAATAGATACCTTTTCATATTTAAGAAAAAATGTAAATTAGCGTTAAAGTAAAAATGGGCATGGGGTACAGAGGGTTAATGTTTCTAAATATGTGATGTATACATAATTAGAATGATGTGTGCACATATTTACCCTCCTGGTGCGGGGTGGTAATTAAGTTCTCCTCATCAACTTCATCAGGAGTTGGGTTGGGGATATCTTCCTCAGCAGGAGCTGGGGCAGAGGTTTTCGGCCCTTCAGAGGGTCTGGGCTCTTCAGCTGCCACCTCCACATCATTCCCCACAGGTGGGTTGGTGGCACCGATAAGACTGTGGGAGGGGCCCACCTGCTCATCCTCCTCCTCCTCTGCGGAGACCTCCACCCCATCTAAATCGGCCGTGGTGATACGGCGGCGGATGGTTGGCACTGGAAGCCCTGTAATCACACAACGTTCGGATTTAGGCTCTATTTAAACATCCGTAATGTGTTTTTCAGATCTACGCACACAAAAAAAAAAGGACAGTGCGTGCCGCATTTTGAAGACCGCACGTCAACGGCAATAATAGAATATGACTATTCTTGGCCTCAATTGAGGACAATAATACAAGGATTATTAATAAATATCATCCAAAACACAGCAAAAAGTATTTAATTGTTAGAAGGTGGAAATATTATATTTAATGTTCACGTTATAAGATCAAATTGTTTTTCTGTTGTATGTGTATGGGTTCTGAGCAATCTGATATTGGCCAGGTGAGCTGAGATGTACCTGTCTAGTGAAGTGACGGTACGGTATGGGGTGTACACCTGGTTCGCCTCCACGTGGTGCACCCTGGGTAACGCTAAATGAACCAGCAAATAATGGCAGGAAGAAATTTTAAATTTTTCTCCAGACCAACAAGACATAAACTCTAATATATAGACTATGTGTTTGTGTGTGGTATACAGTGTGTGGTATACAGTGTGTGGCAGGAAAATGTATATGCAATGTGCATGTGCTTGATATTTCTTTTCTGTCCATACATACATACATACATACATACATACATACATACTTGCTACAGAAAAAGTGCTGTGATGGCAAAACAATGCTTATTACAACAATGATGAATATCTAATCAGACATCATAAAAGATGAAGTTATATTTAGTGCAAAAATATATTCGTTCTATTTTTTTAAGAACTGAAATGTGGATCCAGAAGTGCGGGTCCGCTTTTCTGGAGACGGGACGCACATCGTGCGGCCCCCTTAGAGATGAATGGGTCCTCAATTCAGTTCAGAAAAATAAATAATGAAATTGAGCACGTGTGAATGGGCCCTTAGAGAAACAACTCAGAACTAATAAGAAATGCTAAGTAAAACTATATTCACAATAGCGGCAGAGAGCTCTGGAACCTCGGATCCGTCCTGCCGCTAGTGTACGTGTGACTCCAGAATACCGCTCCGGACGCATTGACTGTAGTGGGAACGGGGCGTCATACCTGGGTTGCAACGATAAACCATGCCGAGAGGTGCACAGAATAAAACTACAACATGTCGGCATGGTTTGCAGATGTTCATGCCCAGGAATAACGCCACGATCCCTTGATAGTCAATGGTGATGGAGCTGTAGTATGGGGCCACACGTACACTAGCGGCAGGACGGATCCGACAAGCTGTTCACCTGACGGAACAGCCTGGCGACGTCCATGGCGCTATTGTGAAACTAACCTAAGTGGGGGATGTATGTAATGTAATGAAGGACGGGGCCTTTTACTGTAAGGCTCCTTTCACACAAGCAAGTTCTCCGCACGGGTGCAATGTGTGACGTGAACGCATAGCACCCGCACTGAATCCTGACCCATCCATTTCAATGGGTCTGTGTACATGAGCGTTGATTTTCACGAATCAGTTCTGCGTTGCATGAAAATCGCAGCATGTTCTATATTTTGCGTTTTTCGCGCAGCCCTGGCCCCATAGAAGTGAATTTGGCTGCATGAAAAACGCATTGCATCGGCAAGCAAGTGCGGGTGTGATGCGTTTTTCACTGATGGTTGCTAAGAGATGTGATTTGTAAACCTTCAGTTTTTTATCACTCGCGTGAAAAACGCATCACAACGCATTGCACCAGCGCGGAAAAAACTGAACAACTGAACGCAATTGCAGATAAAACTAACTGAACTTGCTTGCAAAATAGTGCGAGTTTCACTGAACGCACCCTGTACGTATCCGGACCTAATCCGTCCGTGTGAAAGGGGCCTAATACAGATTGATTATTGCTGTTTATCTACAGGGTGGGCCATTTATATGGATACACCTTAATAAAATGGGAATGGTTGGTGATATTAACTTCCTGTTTGTGGCACATTAGTATATGTGAGGGGGGAAACTTTTCAAGATGGGTGGTGACCATGGCGGCCATTTTGAAGTCGGCCATTTTAAATCCAACTTTTGTTTTTTTCAATAGGAAGAGGGTCATGTGACACATCAAACTTATTGAGAATTTCACAAGAAAAACAATGGTGTTCTTGGTTTTAACGTAACTTTATTCTTTCATGAGTTATTTACAAGTTTCTGACCATTTATAAAATGTGTTCAATGTGCTGCCCATTGTTTTGGATTGTCAATGCAACCCTCTTCTCCCACTCTTCACACACTGATAGCAACACCGCAGGAGAAATGCTAGCACAGGCTTCCAGTATCCGTAGTTTCAGGTGCTGCACATCTCGTATCTTCACAGCATAGACAATTGCCTTCAGATGACCCCAAAGATAAAAGTCTAAGGGGGTCAGATCGGGAGACCTTGGGGGCCATTCAACTGTCCCACGATGACTAATCCACTTTCCAGTAAACTGTTCATCTAGGAATGCTCGGACCTGACACCCATAATGTGGTGGTGCACCATCTTGCTGGAAAAACTCAGGGAACGTGCCAGCTTCAGTGCATAAAGAGGGAAACACATAATCATGTAGCAATTTCGCATATCCAGTGGCCTTGAGGTTTCCATTCATGAAGAATGGCCCCACTATCTTTGTACCCCATATACCACACCATACCATCAATTTTTTCCTTCCAACAGTCTTGGAGGGATATATCCAATGTGGGTTAGTGTCAGACCAATAGTGGTGGTTTTGTTTGTTAACGTCACCATTCACATTAAAGTTTGCCTCATCACTGAACAAAATCTTCTGCGTAAACTGAGGGTACTGTTCCAATTTTTGTTTTGCCCATTCTGCAAATTCAGTGAGCCGATCTGGGTCATCCTCATTGAGATGCTGCAGTAGCTGGAGTTTCTAAGGGTGCCATTTGTGAGTAGCTAATATCCGCCGAAGGGATGCTCGATTAATGCCACTCTCCAGTGACATGCGGCGAGTGCTACGCTGTGGGCTCTTGCTGAATGAAGCTAGGACAGCCACTGATGTTTCTTCATTAGAGACAGATTTCATGCATCCAAATTTTGGCAAATCCAAAACTGAAACAGTTTCACAAAACTTAGCAAGCAGTTTGCTAACTGTAGCATGGGAGATGGGTGGTCTCGTAGGGTGTCTTGCATTGAAATCTGCTGCAATGACCCGGTTACTGCTTTCACCAGACATCAACACAATTTCTATCCGCTCCTCACGTGTTAACCTCGGCGACATGTCAATGGCTGTAAACAAAGAGAAACTTGTAAATAACTCACGAAAGAATAAAGTTACGTTAAAACCAAGTACACCATTGTTTTTCGTGTGAAATTCCCAATGAGTTTGATGTCACATGACCCTCTTCATATTGAAAAAACAAAAGTTGGATTCAAAATGGCTGACTTCAAAATGGCCGCCATGGTCACCACCCATCTTGAAAAGTTTCCCCCCTCACATATACTAATGTGCCACAAAAAGGAAGTTAATATCACCAACCATTCCCATTTTATTAAGGTGTAGCCATATAAATGGCCCACCCTGTAGATATACACACACATATATTGATTATTATGTGTGTGTGCAAAGTACAAAATCAGCCGGTTACATCATACATCACTACCACGCTGTGTGGATAAATATTTATATTCACTCACAGCGAGGGAGAGATGTATGAGGTAAACGGATGATTTGCTATGTTTCACACCAGGTAAAAATAAGTAATAATTTGTAACGGGTGATAAAAAAAAAGTACCAGGGCAGACTCTGTGACTGAGCTCAGTGACCCAGTCCGGGTGCCTCCGCTTAGGATCAGACCACTTCTTAACAACTGCCATGTCGACGTGGCTGTGTCCGAATTTTTTTTCTAGGAGCTTCTTGACCCCCAAGACGATCGCCTTCTTCTCTGCCTGCTTCCGGGTCCTATCATATCCCTTCTTCAACATGCGTTGCAGGATAAAGATGCAAACATGTAATCCCAAATTTACGAAATACAAGGATTATTAATAAATATCATCCAAAACACAGCAAAATGTATTTAATTGTTAGAAGAAGGTGGAAATATTATATTTATTGTTCACAAATATAAGATCAAATAGTTTTCCTGTTGTATGTGTGTGGGGTCTGAGCAATCGGATATTGGCCAGCTGAGCTAAGATGTACCTGTCTAGTGAAGTGACGGTACGGTATGGGGTGTACACCTGGTTCGCCTCCACGTGGTGCACCCTGGGTAACGCTAAATGAACCAGCAAATAATGGCAGGAAGAAATTTTAAATTTTTCTCCAGACCAACAAGACATAAACTCTAATATATAGACTATGTGTTTGTGTTTGTGTGTGGTATACAGTGTGTGGTATACAGTGTGTGGCAGGAAAATGTATATGCAATGTGCATGTGCTTGATATTTCTATGCTGTCCATACATACATACATACATACTTGCTATAGACAAAGTGCTGTGATGTCAAAACAATACTTATTACAACAATGATGAATATCTAATCAGACATGATAAAAGATGAAGTTATATTTAGTGTGCAAATATATTCGCATATTTGCGCATTTGCGAATATTTAAATACACTAATGCTTACTAATTACTATACCATACAGATATGGTTCGAACATGCATTCAAAATGTTATCACATAAAGTGTTGTACTTACAGTTAGCAGGAGTTCATCCTCTTCATCTCTGAATTTGCTGCCCACCATTTTCTCTTGTCAAATTTGCTCTAAAAATGGAACTAACGTGCTCACGATAAACCACGCCTATAATGCGTGTGCACATGCGCATCACACTATTATTAACTTAGGTGGTGTAGCGAATAAGCGAATTATCGAATATATCGAATAGGCGAATTATCGAACAGCGATGAGGTGAATATTTGAAAAATATTATTAACCCTGCCGCAGTAGTTAGAATATACCGTCTAATATGAGTTTTCACGAACGCATGGAAAACTCAGATCCGATAGCATATTCTAACCACACAGTGAAGTGACGCTTGTCGGGGAGGAGTATGTTAAAAACTGTAAAGATAGATAACAAATAATTTGAATATTCGAAATAAATAATATATTCGCTTTAGGGCGATATTTTGTTTTTTTAGAATATTCGTAATATTCTAGAACAAGAATATATTATAATCGAAGAAAGTTGCATTATGCGATTAAAAAATTACGATTTATCGCATATGCAAAATAATATCGAATTAGAATATTCGCAAATATTTTACGAATATTCGCAAAATATCGCGAATTTGAATATGGGACATGCCGCTCAACACTAGCGATGACGCTGTTATCAGCGTTGCAATACCACTTCTATGTCTCCTTGAGAAAACACTTAGGGCGATGATGGAAGAGGAGGTGGCCCAGGAGGAGGAGGAGGAAGAGGGGTTATCTCTAACACTTTCAGGCCAGTCTTTTAGAAGTGGCTCAGAGGGAGGTTTTTTGCAACAGCAGAGGTCAGGTACAAATTTGGCCAGCCAGGGCCCACTACTGGAGGACGAGGAGGAGGAGGATGAGGAGGAGGATGAGGATGAGGAGGAGGATGAGGAGGAGGAGGATGGGGATGAAGCATG
Organism: Bufo bufo; assembly: GCF_905171765.1. Classification (NCBI taxonomy): domain Eukaryota; kingdom Metazoa; phylum Chordata; class Amphibia; order Anura; family Bufonidae; genus Bufo; species Bufo bufo. Next base: position 603,488,144 of record NC_053391.1, on the reverse strand, counting down.
TTCACAGCGAGGTGGCACCCAACACAGCTTAGGCCCATCACTGGTGCGTGGCTGGGGGGATACGGAGGACGCAGACGATATGCCTCCCACAGAGGACAGCTTGTCCTTACCTCTGGGCAGCCTGGCACACATGAGCGACTACAGGCTGCAGTGCCTGCGCAACGACAGCAGAGTTGCCCACATTTTAACGTGTGCTGACTAGTGGGTGGCCACCCTGCTGGATCCCCGTTACAAATACAATGTGCCGTCCTTAATTCCCTCACTGGAGCGTGATCGGAAGATGCGCGACTACAGGCGCACGCTGTTAGACGCGCTCCTGAGAGCATTCCCGACTGACGCCAGGGGACAAGTGGAAGCACAAGGCGAAGGCAGGGGTGGAGGAAGAGGTCGCCAACACAGCTGTGTCAGCGCCAGCACCTCAGAAGGCAGGGTTAGCGTGGCCGACATGTGGAAAAGCTTTGTCACCTCGCCGCAACAACCGGCCCCAACTGCTGATATGGAGCGTGTGAGCAGGAGGCAGCATTTGAACAACATGGTGGAACAGTACCTGTGCACACGCCTAAGCGTACTGACTGATGGTTCTGCCCCATTCAACTTCTGGGTCTCCAAATTGTCCACATGGCCAGAGCTTGCCCTGTATGCCTTGGAGGTGCTGGCCTGCCCTGCAGCCAGTGTACTCTCTGAACGTTTATTTAGCACGGCAGGAGGCGTCATTACAGACAGAGGCAGCCATCTGTCCACAGCCAACATGGACAAGCTAACGTTCATTAAAATGAACCAGGCTTAGATCCCACAAGACTTGTCTGTACCTTGTGCAGAATAGACATTTATACCACCATAAAACATACATTCTTGTACTCAAGTCAAGTGCAATGATTCTTTGTTTTCTTTTTTTTTAATTGTCCCAATATTTTCGGGGCTACCTACCCCAATAGAATTTTTTTTTAAAAACATTGTTGGTTACCTCCTCCTCCTCCATTGCTGCCTCCACCTACAACACCACATTCACCGCCTCCTCAACCTCCGACTCCATATCCACCTCCTTCTCTGAGTTGCAGGTTAATAATTTGTAAATTTTAGTTATTTTATTTCATTTTAAGTTATTTCCCTATTCACATTTGTTTGCAGAGCATGTCATGCTTGTCATGCTCTTAAGCACATTTTACTGCCTTTTACATCCCTCTAGCCTTTTCAAGGACTATTTTAGAGCCATTTTAATGCAAAAAAGTGCCAATTTTAGTGCCCTAAATTGAAGAAATTCTTATTTTCAATTGTCTGGTGACATTTTACCATTTTTGGCGTATACAAACCCCTGCTGTGCCTGGGTGACAGGGGCCTAAATCTCTCAAAATCCTCTGTTCTATTGTTGGGTGACATGAACCCCCTTTTGCCGTGAATGAACCCCTGCTGTGCCTGGGTGACAGGGGCCTAAATCTCTCAAAATCCTCTGTTCTATTGCTGGGTGACAGGAACCCCCTTTTGCCGTGAATGAACCCCTGCTGTGCCTGGGTGACATGGGCCTAAATCTCTCAAATTCCTCTGTTCTATTGTTGGGTGACATGAACCCCCTTTTGCCGTGAATGAACCCCTGCTGTGCCTGGGTGACAGGGGCCTAAATCTCTCAAAATCCTCTGTTCTATTGCTGGGTGACAGGAACCCCCTTTTGCCGTGAATGAACCCCTGCTGTGCCTGGGCGACAGGGGCCTAAATCTCTCAAAATCCTCTGTTCTATTGCTGGGTGACATGAACCACCTTTTGCCATGAATGAACCCCTGCTGTGCCTGGGTGACAGGGGCCTAAATCTTTCAAAATCCTCTGTTCTATTGCTCGGTGACAAGAACCCCCTTTTACCCTGAATGAACCCCTGCTGTGCCTGGTTGACAGGGGCCTAAATCTCTCAAAATCCTCTGTTCTATTGCTGGGTGACATGAACCACTTTTGCCGTGAATGATCCCCTGCTGTGCCTGGGTGACATGGGCCTAAATCTCTCAAAATCCTCTGTTCTATTTCTGGGTGACATGAACCCCCTTTTGCCGTGAATGAACCCCTGCTGTGCCTGGGTGACAGGGGTCTAAATCTCTCAAAATCCTCTGTTCTATTTCTGGGTGACATGAACCCCCTTTTGCCGTGAATAAACCCCTGCTGTGCCTGGGTGACAGGGGCCTAAATCTCTCAAAAATCTCAGTTCTATTGCTGGGTGACATGAACCCCCTTTTGCCGTGAATGAACCCCTGCTATGCCTTGGTGACAGGGGCCTAAATCTTTTTAAAATCCTCTGTTTTATTGCTGGGTGACATGAACCCCCTTTTGCTGTGAATAAACCCCTGCTGTGCCTGGGTGACAGGGGCCTAAATCTCTCAAAATCCTCTGTTCTATTGCTGGGTGACAAGAACCCCCTTTTGCCGTGAATGAACCCCTGCTGTGCTGGGTGACATGGGCCTAAATCTCTCAAAATCCTCTGTTCTATTGCTGGGTGACATGAACCCCCTTTTGCCGTGAATGAACCCCTGCTGTGCCTGGGTGACAGGGGCCTAAATTTCTCAATCCTCTGTTCTATTGCTGGGTGACATAAACCCCCTTTTGCCGTGAATGAACCCCTGCTCTGCATTGCTGACAGGGAACTAAATTTAGTGAAAACATCTGTTACTGATCAGAAGATGCTCGACTACAAGCGCACACTGCTGATGGCATTCCCACCTGACAGCGGGGGCACAGTGGAAGCACAAGGCGAAGGCAGAGGAGGAGGAAGAGGTCACCAACGCAGCTGGGGCACCGCCAGCACCTGATAAGGCAGGGTTAGCATGGCCCAAACGTGGAAAAGCTTTGTCAGCCTTGGGGGTGCTGACCTGCCCTGCAGCCAGTGTATAGTGTGAACTTGTGTTTAGCACAGCAGAGAGCATTATCACAGGCCGCAGCCAATGTGGACAAGCTTACGTTAATTAAAATGAACCAGGCATGGATCCCACAGGACCTGACCGTACCTTGTGCAGAAAGGGAGCTAAAAAGGGCATTGGAATCTAGGCCCACACAGCTATGAGAGCTGTATAGCCAGTTGCTTAAAAAAAGGCCTCCACAATCTAATTTTCTCCAGTGCTTCCAACAGCCCCCAGGTTTAAACCATGGAAGTTTAAAAAATGTAAAAGTGTACAAACAAGTTAGTCTACTTTCAGACTCGCGTTTTGGCTTTCCATTTGTGAGATCCATTCAGGGCTCTCACAAGCGGTCCAAAACGGACCAGTTTGCATTCTAATACGTTCTGAATGGAAAAAGGATCCGCTCAGTTTGCATCAGTTCAGTTTCTATTCCGCTTTGGAGAGGGACACAAGCAGCGTTTGTGTCCGTCTGATGAAACTGAGGCAAATGGATCCGTCCTGACACACAAAGTAAGTCAATGGGGACGAATCCGTTTTCACTGACACAATCTGGCACAATAGAAAACGGATCCGTCCTCCATTGACTTTCAATGGTGTTCAAGACGGATCCGTCTTGGCTATGTTAAAGATAATACAAACGGATCCGTTCAGAACAGATTCAGACGGATCAGCACAAAACACGAGTGTGAAAGTAGCCTTAAATTTAAGGACCCCACTACAAATTTAAATCTGTCTTTCTGCCATGTAATTTACTCTTATGTGTGTTGAAGAAATTGAATTCATTCTGTTTAATTGTGGCATCCTGGGCTGTGTTGCACATTTATAATATTTGTATGATGTTTGCTGTGCTGTACTGTATATAAACCATGCTAAAAGAAACCCATCATCTATTTCTAATTAATTTGTATTGCACTTTAACTTTTTTTGTTAAATTAAGGGACTTGAAACTGCAATCTGTTTATTTACAATTTACTTTGCATTCTGAAACATTTTTGTTTGTCAGTGTATCAACGAACACATTTTTTTAGGCCTTGCCTGTGTCATGACCTTAAAATCAAGGTTTAATTGGCTAGGTCCCCAATTGTCAGGGTTACCTATCTCGTTGTGCTGTGGTCATGCGCTGACAGAGGGAGCTCCCTCTATCTGTCATCTATTTTCAAACTGCATATGTGACAACAAGTGCCCTATATTTCTATTACCACCCACCCTACTTAGAATAAGCATTCTATCAAGATGCTGCAATCACTATTGACCACAGCATCTAAGGGATTATACTGCCAGGATCAGAGTTAAGGGGTTAAAGCCTAAGTTCAGTGACAAAGCAAGATTTGCCTTATGTAAAAGACGCAACCTGCCATATAGGTAAAACTCGAAAAAATAGAATATCGTGCAAAGTTGATTTATTTCGGTAATGCAACTTAAAAGGTGAAACTAACATCTGAGATATTTCAAGCCTTTATTTGCTATAATTTGGATGATTATGGCTTATAGTTTATGAAACCCAAAGTCACAATTTTGAGGTTCCCTTTGTTCAGGGGGTATGGATTAATTTGCTGACTACAGTGTGACACTTTGAGCCTAGAATATTGAACCTTTTCACAAAATTCTAATTTTAAGCTGCATTAACACAATTCCTTTTAATTTGCATTACTGAATCAAATGGACTTTTGCACGATATTCACATTTTTCAAGTTTCACCTGTATATCATGATTGCAGTCATTTTCCTTCATCTCCCCTAAATTATGTCCCCCAGTCTTTATCTGTCAATTATTAGAAATCAATTTTGGTCTTAGTGAAAATTGAATTTGGTCTACCTTTAACTATGAGTTCTGATTGCTACTAACAACTACCTGCGGCTTTACTATTCCTCTACCCTAGTTCCTTTGCCATCATCCAAAGACTAAATTGATGGATAACCAACAATGTCAGAAGTACATAGATCCTAACTAAAGTCACAAAATGATGGTTCTATTCTAAATGAAACGTCATATCCAATTTAATTCTTGGAATCAGCGCCAATAAATTTACAATATTAAGATGAGGTTTTCACATAGAGACATACTTAGTAGTGGTTACATGCTACATGGGCACAGTTTTCAGACTGGTAATTAATGGCGCACAGTCGTTAACATGATTGTTAAGGGTGTGTGTTTTGTAGGTACAGTACAACTGTGGTTTTACTGGCAAAGACTTGCATCTATGAACTATCAATTTGAAATCCATGCCCACTTTGTGTGGGCGTGGTCTTCGTTTGCATCTGACCATTTGTATGAGTGTTCTCAGCCTAACTGTACAGTTTAATTCCACTAAGTCGAAATGAGTAACATGTGGTGGTGGTGATGACATATGATGACAAATCTTCAACATTATATTACATAAGAAACAACAATGTTGTTATGAGTTCAACATGCTCTTTATTGTAGGATAAGATACAGTCTTGCAGTAATGCAGTGATAGCGACAAAGGCCAAAGTAGTAGTTTCAGTAGGAAGAGAGAATAGAAACTATACAATATAGATAATCAGCTATTGAAGCCCAGGTTCTAGTCAATGAAGTTTGCATTCATTTGTTAAGATGACTTTAAAACACTAGACATCTATATATAGAATCTGCATGCAGTAAGTATGCATCAAGAAGAAGAAATTGTTATGCCCATCTTTATACACTAATGAAACAACAGCACAGACTGGTTTCACTTATAATATGTCTTCCTAGTATCTCAAGTTGTGATCAGTACTGCTTCCTGGAGGTACTCTGAGATGAGGTCACAGTGGAGTATACTGTCTTTCCACTTTGGGCTCCTGTTACTTTGATCACAGGAGTTTTGACATTGCATGGAGCGCAGTCAGATACCACAGAACTGCCAACTTTTCCAGTGGCGCTGAAGACACCTACAAGAACAAGCAGATTGGTATGAGACCTCTACATTTAATACATATGTTCTATTTATATTGGGTAAAGAAGCACAATGAAAATCACAAAGAAAACTGGTATGACGGGGATAGCAGGTAGATAAAGGGTGACCTGTGATCAACATACAGTTGGGAGACCCTTCTAACAAAAACAGGGGATCTTTCGCGGTTTTTATACTGCCTTCTCTGAAGACAGTACAAATGAGAGATACCTTATATGAGGTGACCCAGCCATTTTACTAAATTCTGGATTGAGTAGCACCAGCACAAGCTGAGCATGATAGTGCACGTAATACAGAGTGCATGATAGGGAGCTCTCATTATCCGTGAGGTGCCATCTATCCCCGTGTCCCTCCACTGATTGCAAAAGGAAGAAAGATTTCAATCAGCAGCAAGGGCAATAACTCATGAATATGAAGCTAGGAACTCATTAATATGAGGACTCCCTGGCACATGGTCTGTATTAAGAGGACTCCATTGCTTGGCCATGAGCTGCTCAATACAGATTTTAACAAAAGAACTTCAATTAAGTGACCCAGCATTTTGCTCAGGTTATCTGTCACCATTTTATACTTTCCTCAGATAAGGCAAAACTGGTGACAGATTCCCTTTAAAAGTATAAAATGTCTGTCCTGAACATTAGTGACTTAGTACCTACGTTTTTTTTTTTTATCTTTTGTCATTATTTTTTACGTTAAATCATAAAAATATGTTGCTAGTCAAAAGAATTTGATGGTAAGATAAGACATTAAAAATGATAGTACCTGGAACAGGAAGAGTGATTAGACTATTACCCTGAGAGACTATTCTAAAAGCATACATTAATGTAATCTGCACACTAGACTATTAGATTAGTATATTTCCTTTTTGAAGTCATTATAGTTTTTCATTAATAATATGAAATCTTCTGTTATGTAGACCTTACAAGCTCAAAGGAGGACGTATTAATCTAAATTGTACTTACACATCTTAACTTTGTTGTCAACTTCTCCATGTATTCTATTAAAATAAAAATGGATTGATTAATAGAAAAGTTTAATAAGTGTAAGGAGATGAATAGAACAATGTATTGGTTTCAAAATATCCTCATTCTAGACTCAAATGTAATGCTCTTGAAAAATAGTGGTGCACAAAATTGTATGATCCCCCTCTTCTCTTATCTGCTGATAGCTTTATCTAATCCCTGAAGTCCAAATAGTGGGATCCTGTGCGATTAAACATACTCTGTGTAAAGTACTCACATAAAAGAGGTTAACTAAAAGGCAGAACACCTTTTAATGATCTCCATTGGGATAAAAGCGTCCGTTCTATTGATTTGAACAGGACATGTAAATGAAAGAACATCAGGTCCAGAGGACCTGAGTTTTGATACAGGTGCATATCTGGGGTTACTGCAGGACTCAGGTATACATTAGGTGTAGGTATCCAAGTAGATTAGATGATCCGCTCAGGATCAAGTTAGTACTCACCTGCTCTCCTCCCCTTCTAATAGAGTTCGGTAAGTGACTATCTCAGCATCTAGAGACAGTTTTGTACTGAGAAGTGCCTGATAGTCACGAAGCTGACAAGCTAAATCTTCTTTGGCTTTCTGTAGAGCAGCCTCCAATTCACATAGTTTGACTTTGGCATCTTTCAAAGCAAGTTCTCCACGGTCTTCTGCTTTACAAATTGCAGTCTCTAAGCTGGAAATCTTTGAAAAGGAAACAAAATATATATTTGGGCATTGTTAAAAGAAGAAATCTTGCCATCATTTTCAAAAGTGATCCATAGGATGCTACAGTTTCTAATTTATACAGAGAGTACATAGAGTGCATGAACCATGAGAATGCATGAACCTGGAAAACTTGACACTTCTATACACCTACCTGCTTTTTCACACAGTCAATTTCACCTTGAATTCTCTTGATCAGGCTGCTCAGTTCTTGGATCTCAGTCTTGCTGTTTCGTAGACTATCTACATGTTGTCCAGCTGCATCCTTCAGCTGTTGATACTATTAAACCAAAACATAAATCTCATCCTTTTGCATGGCAGCTTAAACACAATATCCATTCAGAATTTATATACAGTAAGAGGCAATTTTTATTTTGAAGATCCCTTACTTGTCTAGCATAGGTAGCTTCAGCCTCAGCTTTACTTTTTGATGCAATTTCCTCATATTGACACTTCATTTCAGCAATTAGTCCATCCCAGTCCAAATTACGGTTGTTGTCCATAGTCAAGACAACATTTGTATCAGAAATTCGTTCTTGCATTTCAGCCACTTCCTGAAACAGAATGATATACTCAACATTAGTCAGAACACTAAAAATGATCACCTTTTGTCATTTACCATTTTTAGATTCTCTAGTAAATTCTACAGTGCCAAGCAACTGGCACAAGGCAAATTTGGTGCCCATTTTCAAAAAGGGCTCTAGTCTTCCCCAATAGGTAGGTACAATTCTAGTTTCTCACTCCCCTTTCCTTAATTCACTTCCCCACCCATCCCCTAATTGAACTTGATGGACTTTTCAACTGTCTTTTTCAACTGTTCTAACTATGTAACTGTGCAACTATGCCATTGACAAATTTGTCTGTTCTGGCCATCAAACAGCAACAGAAACGAGATGGAATGGTTCCAAATAGTATTGACTATCCTGACATCTACTTCTTTGCCTTTAATGTTCAGTGCATCTCTGGAACATAATTTTATAACACTCTACTCTCCATAAGTCTTCAATATTCATTAGAAACCAGTCTTACTTGCAGAGTTTCATTTTAATGGAATAATATGTTCTTTAAAAAATAAAAAATAAGTGTCTGTCTGTCACAATGATTTATAGGCTAGATAAGATAAAACATGTAAGGAATATATTAAAGCATGTCTTTTTGATAGGCTTTAAGCTGAGTGTAGGATTAAAATAAAAGACTCTTCGTACACTCTATAATTAAGGTGCAAAAAAAACATGGTACCATATTTTTCGCCCTATAAGACGCACTGGCCCATAAGACGCACCTAGGTTTTAGAGGAAGACAATAAGAAAAAAAAATAAAACCCCCAATGTTAATCAGATCTCAGCTGACAGCCCCAATCAGACCCCCCAATGTTAATAAGACCCCAATAAAACCTCAGATCAAACCCCCAATCAGATCTCAGCTCAGACTCCAAAGTGTGCGACCTCCAATCAGACCCCAGATAAGAGCCCCAATATAAATGAGACCCCCATAAAGACCTCAGATCAGCCCCTAGCAGCCTCTTATCATCAGACCCCAGCAGCCTCTTATCATAAGCCCCCATCAGCCTCTTATCATCAGCCCCTTCTTCTCAGACTCATCATCAGCCCCTTGTTATCAGCCTCTTATCATCAGCCTCTTATCATCAGCCCCTTGTTATCAGCCTCTTATCATTAGCCCATTCTTATCAGCCTCTTATCATCAGCCCCTTCTTATCAGCCTTTTATCATCAGCCCCTTCTTATCAGCCTATCATCAGCCCCTTCTTATTAGCCCCTTATCATCATCCCCTTCTTATCAGCCCAATAGCCTCTCATCAGCCCCTTCTTATCAGCCCTCTAGCCTCTCATCAGCCCCCCAGCCTCTCATCAGCTCTCATACCTTGTACACAGGAGCAGGCAGTGGGAAGACTTAGAGGCGGGGCAGGCATGTGTGGCAGGAAAGCCTGCTCCGTCCCTCATATGCCTGCTCCTGCGTTCCCACCAACCTTTTCAATGCCGGCCGGTCCCTATCAACCAGCCCCAGACAGGGCCGGCCGGTCTCTCACCCTACCAGCCAGCGCACGTCGCAGCAGACCTTTCCCTACCACCCAGCGCATGCCACGGCCAATCCCCATCAGCGAGCACACGCTGCAGTTGCCAGGCTCTCCCTCTTCAGGTAACTTGGATGTTTGGTACATCGCAGGCTGCTGTTTCCATGCAGTGCAGCCTGCGATGTACCGAGCATAATCAATGTGCCGCACATTTTATATGTCTTTGCCCTCTATTCACCCCATAAGACGCACTAGCATTTTCCCCCCATTTTAGTGCGTCTCATGGAGTGAAAAATATGGTAGATGCACAATTTCTATAACACAAATATTGTGTATGCTTTTATAGAAAAAAGCTTTAATCTATGTCTATTGAAGGTCCAGCCAAAACATCACATAAAACTTATGTAACAAATAAAATGACTTATACCTCATCATACAGGGCCTTTAGGAAGTTGAGCTGATTCTCCAAGGCTTCTTGTTTGGTCTCCAAAGAAACTCTTTGCAAATAAACCTCATCTACATCCTTAGAAATGGGAAAAAATATCATAGTTTAATAGAGAAAAACATTTTATACAATGATATATTTAATACATTAAATTCATATATAATCATTACACAGAATATGACAAGCACAACAGGGATATCCTACAGAACACAGCAATTGACTAATGGACCAGAACACTTTTAGGGAAATGGATGTATTTGTGAGAAAAAAAAAGGTCTTTTTTTACAGAATCAATGCCAACCCCAGTGCCACTCTTGCCCATTGGATGGTCTGGCTTTGCAACTCTGCACCATTCAAATTAATGAAGAAGAGCTGCAATACTAGGCACAGCCCATCAGAAAGAGTGTCACTGTTTATTTATAAAAACAAACTTTTCTAATCCTTAGCAACTTATCTTAATACTTATTATTGCTATGCTAATTTTTTGCAAAATCCTTCTTAAAAAGTTAATGTTTAGGATCTATACAATATTATTTTGTTTGCAGTACAGTAGAGGTTTACGCATTCTGGTCTCAATAAAAAAAAAAAAAAAAATACTTCACTACTTCCAATCACTGTATTTTTCCACATTTCAGATCCTACCAAAGGTAACATCTGTATATCGTTTGTATGTTCTCCACTTATTTGGGTGGGTTTCCTCTTGGTTCTCTGGTTTCATCACACACACCAACATACTGATACATTACTTTCTGTTGAATTAAACTGTGTCTGCAGATGAGACACAGACACAAAAAAAAATATAATAATCAAAGGTAGATAAAACTTACCTTCTTCAAGGTTACAAACTCATTTTCAGCACATGTTCTTTTATTAATCTCTTCTTCATATCTATGGAAGGAAAATGCTAATTTATTCGGCCTGTACACAGGGAAAATCCTCAGCAGTGATCAGAAATGTCACTAGACATCCATAAATGATTCCATAATGTGATATACCAATACTATCTCACAGCTGGTGTATAACTTACTTGCACTTAAAATCCTCCACAACATTTTGCATGCTACTTAGGTCACCTTCCAGGCGGCATTTTTCAGTTTTGGAATGATCATTTTGCCTTTGAAGACTGCTAATGTACGCATCAAACATAGATTGATATTGTCTGTTGTAAAATTCTTTCCTGGCTTCCATCTTTTGATTTTGCTCTTTCAAAAGATTCCATTTTGTTTCCAGAATTTGATTTTGCTGTTCAAGGAATCTAACCTAAAATAAAAGATAGTTTTGACAATATAATTCCAAAAAGTATAAAACATAACAGCCATGTATCATGTTTATACCCGCAGTTGATATTTTAAGTTAGTAACTATTAGAAAGACTATAAACTTGGCTTACCTTGTCTATGAAGCATGCAAACTTGTTGTTTAGAGATTTCATCTGCTCTCGTTCTTCTGTTTTGATTCTATGGGCATTTGGATCAATATCTGCATTGACTGGTTGGAGCAGTAATTGGTTGACTGTAACATTTTGGATACCTCCTGGTGGGCAAACAGGGAAACTTTCACAAAAGCTGCTATAGCTTCTACCACCAATGATTACTCCTCTGTTGCTTCCAGTGCTTATCCTTTTGTTCCCGCCAAAGCTGAAAAGGCTAGATGAACCAAATCTGCCACTAGCGGAGTATGCAGGTTTACTTCCAGATCGTATAACTGAAGACGAAGTGAAGCTGACTTTTCCACCTCCATACCCACCACCGGTTGAGCAGCTGCTAAAGTTCTTAGTGCCACAAGGACTCCCAACATTACACTTTCCAAGCTTGGCACCCAATGTTTGGCTCATTGTGGATTTGTGAAGGTAAGTCTACACACCGTGAAGAAGCAAAACAGGAAGGAATATGAGATTAGACTTAGCCCCTTTAGTGGATCAACATGTCATTTTATATGTTTTGAGATAAGGGTTTGGTCACATGGGAAAATGATAATACTTTTAAAACATTAAAGGGCTTGGTCTTGGGCATGGCGTGCCACTAGGCATTCCTTTCTCACTTACTAAATATAGGTGTAAACTAAATTGTCTTAATAACATTGTGAAAATATAAATTGGCCTGTTAATATGCTCTACTTCAATTTGATTCAATTTAATTTCACATTTTATAGGCACTATTACCTTAGAAATAGGCCACTAAGCAAGTTTGTCTTCTGTACTGAGTTGACATTTAAAACTCGTCTGCTAACATACAATTTTCATTTCTTACTATTTATATATTTAGCTTGTTTTCTCTGGTATTTTTGAAAAGGATTGAAAAATATGTTTTTTATTATTACTAACAGGTAAATTCAATTTAGTAAATGTGAAGTTTTTATAAAGGTGAATTCTTATTTCATGTTCCATATTTATGTAAGAAATCTTCTTTCTTATAACAATGATGTTGTTTCCAAATGTTTGCCATCTAACAAGCCACTGTTTATTTCTCATAACACCATGTGTGTTTAAACTCCATCTGCTCCGATAAGGGACAATTTTTGGAAGCTTTATAATACGAAAAAGCATGACACACACGACGGAGTGGTGTGTTTTTAAACTAGATATTTGTTAATTCTGTCAAACATGCGTTTACCCATTTCTTGTATATGTTATTGTCAATCAGACATGATTTACTATTGATGTCATTGCGATCAAGACCTTAGGGAGGGGTGAGGAAGAGAGAAGGAGGAAAATTTGTGAAAAAATTAACAAAAAGAGATAACATCTTTTCATTAAAAATCTAGTTCTAGGAGACTAGAGGATGTTCCATACCAAATTTTAAGGCAATTAAAGCAACCTTGATTTGTGATGAATCGATTCAGTTCCAAACCAAACTTTTTGAAAAATATTTCAAACTGGACAAGAAGCAAATCTCAAGAAGTTTACTCTCTAATTTGAACCATACATTTGGGATGTCAGTACTGTAGATATTCTTCATATGGTCTCACCTGTTTTAAACATATTGTCCCACATTTGCTATGCTAAGTGTGCCACTTCAACTCATTTTTAGACACATTTATTACTCAGATACACCAAAAACTATGGGGGAGATTTATCAAAACTGATGTAAATCAAACCTTGTTTAGTAGCCCATAACAACCAATCGGATTAAACCTTTAATTTTTCAGTGCTCTTTTGGAAAATGAATGGTGAATTCTGATTTGTTGCTATGGGCAACTAAGCCAGTTTCCCTTTACACCAGTTTTGATAAATCTGCCCCAATTTTATTTTTCCAACATCCTGGACATTTCCTGGTTTTCCACTAGAATGTTGGCTGACCAGCTTTTATCTACCTTTTAGATACATTTATAAAGCTGTAATCTACGATTTTAAAAAAATGTACAGGCAATACCAATTTAGAGTTAGTCTAAAGTTTTTAGTGGGCAGAATTTTGGTATATTGGAACACACTCGGACAGATTTTCGGGCATGTAGACAAACTTTCAACATAAGCTAGGCCAACAAATTGGCCTCTTAGTGACCACTAATATGCCTTTATACTGACGGAAACATAGGGGGTTTCAGCTGTTTAAACCAATAGTTTTTAGCTGTTTAATCAATCATTACATGTACCCAAAATGGTGCATTAGAAACTAGAACTTGTCTTGCAAAAAATAAGACCTCATACAAGTACATTGCTGAAAAAAGAAAAGTAGTAGTCTAAAGATATACCAGATTTATTATTCATTATTAGCCACTATGATACATTTTGTACATTTTAAGACTGTCTAAGTTTACTCTATTGATTAATTAGACAGGATTAGTAAATCTTGCCCAGTGTTTTCTGACTCATATTACACAATTTTATCATTTTGTATTTGCTATTCTTGGGGCATTTTCACAACAGTACTGGACATATGAATAAGGGATAATTCTGGATATTTTTTTTTCCTTATGGTTTAATTATTTTCTGTAATGATTATGTTACTTCTTCACAGTTATAAGAAAATAGTAAATGCTTATAGTTATAGGAATGAGGAAGTAAGAAAAATCATTATGAGCTAAATACTCCCTACAGGATAATTTAGGTGAGGTGTTGCATCCTCTTTTAATTACACCTCTGATTTATCATCTTAATTAAAATAATTCCAGTTTTAATTTTCATATACAACAGAAACTAATGGTTTGTGAAACAATGCAATGAAACCTTGTGATAAGCAGAAGCACTGATGATAAGTAGACATGTAAATTTCCTTCTTATACAAGCACATTTTTGTTTTATAGGATTGTTCATCTACAAAGCAAGAACAATCTGAATTGCTATAGTTATATAACAAAGACAAGATTTTTTTTAGAATATGAACCCATATGTAGTACCCCAGCACTACCATTAATATACACTGTTACTATCTCTTATAGGCTAACCAATAATGTTATTTGTGTATTTAATTCCAGGTCCTTTGATATTGTGCCTTAATAACATTGTTATGTAACTGTTATGTATTGTATTTCATGCACTGTGCCTGGTTGTCCAGCAGGTGACAGTGTATCTGGCAGAGAGACAGACCTTTAGATAGAATTAAACTTAGTCCTTGCTACCAAGGGAGGGGTTGCAGGAAGCTAGAGTTAGTTTACAGTGGAGCTGGAAAGACACAAGAGATGGTGCAGTGAGGGGAATGCCTCCGCTTACTCGTGCAGCAGGAGTTTCTCAAGGTAATCAGCTCATAGAGCACCATGACTCCTTATAGTTTATAGACTAAGTATTATGAGTGGGTCAATGGCCAAAGACACCCCACTCAAAGGTACCAGAACTGTCATAAAGTGCATCTACCAGACCCAAAATCAGATTCTAGCACAACCGAGAAAGAGAAAGCAAAGTATCAAAGTTTGCCTGCCAGTTTACCCCAAAACCTGCTGGAGCCAGAGAAAGACCACTTATTGTTTGCAAGTTTATTGAAGTAAAGCAGTTAAATTTTACCAAGTCTGAACTCTTACTCCACAAACTATAACTCTATTCCTTATTGCTCCTAACCGTGGGGCACGACGGTATCCAGGTAGGAGCACCATGGCACAAATAACTAAAAAGGCTGCATCACCACTCGGTATTCCTAAAAGCCTGGTAAGTGGGCGGCACGTTGCACATGCCTCAATCACATTTTACAGATAAATATTTTCACTATTTTATACCATCTTTTCTGTTTGTTATTAGACTTTTACATTGTTTGAAAATTGTAAAAAATTAACATTTCGGAAAAAATGGTTGATTGCAAAAAGTAACTTGAATAATCAATACTAATAATAAAATGTAAATAAGTCCATTTTATGTATGGAGCTAGGCATTCTTATGAGAGCAAGTGTTATACTTTGCAATTTTATTACTTTATTAGTATTTTAAACTTTTTTGGATGGATAATTTTTATACAAAATAGCTCACAGTTACTATACTACCTGTGCCAGTTTTGTGGGATTCTTTGCACCAAAATGTTGATGCATCTAATTTTTTTCTGACATATTTAAGATTTCTCATTTATTTTTATTTTTTTAATTTAACATCTTTATTGATGTACAAAACCGATACACAAAGAAAGTTCAAACTTAATATAATTAATACCATTTTCCCCCTAGTCCCATTTCCCCCCCACCCCCTTCCCCACCCTGTGATGCGTCCGCTTCCTCTTCCCCCTCCCAGCCACCCCCAGAAAAAGAAAAGAGAGAAGGGAAGAAAGAGGAGAGGGTAAAGAGAAAAAAATAAAAAATAAAAATAAAAAAATATTTGTAAATAACTTCCAAGTACAATCAAATCAGAACTTCCAGTCATCCCATATCTTAATCCACTTCTCTAATACATCTCTCTGCTTATAAAGAATCCGTTCATAGTTTTTAACCTTATTAACCAGATTTATCCAATTGTTTACCTCTGGAGTATGGCATGCAAACCAGCTCCGACTAATCAGAAGTCTGGCCAGTAATTGTATTCTATAAAAATAATCACTGCCTGAAGAACATATTAAAAGAAAATAATAAAGTATTTATTAAACTCTAGGTTAAAAAATGGGAAAGACTGTATATCACTTTCCGTGACTATCAGGCTTCCAGGTAATGTAGTGTAGGAGTTTGATTGGATCCACAACACAGCCTAAAGTCTGGACAAAATCCCTATCCAGCTAGCACAGTGGTGCCAATATATACTGGGGAGGGAAACAGGACACGGTTCGTATATTTGAACCAGGCGCAGGTGCGTGATCAGAAGCAGTCCTACCTAGCATAAATTATAAGGCAGCTTCGACTGAAGGTTAAGCTGGTTGCCAAGGCAATCCAGTATACAGCATCCACAAGGTGTTATTATATATGTGGACGCTCACTCAGCTGCCTCCACCAGCCTGCCCATTCATGTATACACACACTGGGTCTCGGTCTCAGACCGCATACACACTAGCAAGTTAGCTGTTGCGCTGCTTGACTCTTGATCTGCACCCTGCCTAGAGAGCCGTGTCCTAATTGTAGATCACCGGCTCAACGCGTTTCACTATGGCACTGTAAGCTACAACTCATCAGGAGCAAGAATCTCTCATTAAATAAAGTAGCCTGTGGAGCAGAACCAGCCTCACACTTTTGCATGTCAAGGCTCCGGCGCTATGATGGCCGTACGCGGCCGCTCAGACGCCGAGGAGATATCAGATAAGCCCCGCCTATAGTGGGGGCGTGTGCTGGCACTCCGCGAATCAGCCAGAGGCTCGTCATCTGACATTTGCCCCTGATGCGCCCAGTGCCCACGTCACAGCACACGCCTCCTTACCAGCGCAACAAGCGCTCATGTATAGGGGGAATCCAAGATCGCGGCTCAGTGTATGTCACCTCAACGCCTCACTCTGATGTCAGAATAACAGGGAACCATAGCAGGTGACAGAAAGGTATATATATGCATCAATTATGAAACCATACTAAGGAAAACACAAACCAAAATTAATTAACACTGTGTTACCCTTGTTCTCCCCGCTTATTGCCTAACATATCTGTATACTGCAGCACACTACTTGCAGCAAACAGATAAGAAATTTAGGAAAAAGATAAGCATCAGAGGCATCCACACAATTCAGTATATGTATAAACGCAAGGGTATGTGGAAGTATGCATGGTATGTGATACATCTGGCTCAAATGAAGCAAGCATAGGAAATCGCTTCATTCAGGCCCCTATGCTGGATGGTTAGTAGCTTAAAGATCCACATGGCTTCTTTGCGGAGTAGTGGTGTATCCACATCTCCGCCACGTGTGGATCTATTATGCATGACGTATCCTAGCCAATTTTGACAAGGCCCACCGTCAAGTCCGTGAAATTCTGCAAAATCACTGGTCTATTCTCCAGTCGGATCGAGATATCGGACCATCTATATTCAACCGCCCATTGGTCACGTACAGACGTGGCTCTAATCTACGCGATCGATTGGTGCATAGCCTTTACACCCGGCCCACGCCTGAAACATGGCTCAAAAATACAGCAAAAGGCAACTTTTCCTGTGGTTCTTGCATTATATGCAAGTACATCATGAAAGGAGATTTCTTTACCAGTTCTTCTACTGGAGAGAGATATAATATTCGGTCCTTCATTAGATGTACCTCCATAGGCGTGCGCAGCCTATTGCATTAGGGTGTGCACCCTAAAGCACATACACACACGCCGCGCGCACGTGTGTATATATTATATCCACAGATCCTCCATAACAGTGTGTCAATTTTTATTGTACTAACCTAATACTTAAAAGACAAGCTTTCAAGAGTTTTCCTTTCTTCCTCGGTACGCTTGAGTACTCAGAAACAATCTATTCCTAAGGGTGGGTTCACATCTGCGTTATGCCATTCCGTTTTAGGTTCCGTTTCAAATGGAATATAACGGAATGGCCAGATGGAATGCAAAACGGAAACCTTTAAGAGGCATTCAATTTTACTCTGTCCTAATAGAAGTTTATGAGAAAGCATAACCGATCCGTCTGGGTCCCCTTATGCAAGACGGAAAACAAAGTCCTGTCGACAGGACTTTGTTTTCCGTCTTGCATAACGGGAACCAGATGGATCAGTTTTGATTCCCATAGACTTCTATTAGGACGGAGAGCAAACGTAATGCCTCTTGCAGAGTCCGCACTGTACAAGAGAGAGATAGCAGTGGCTGTGAAGGGAAAAGTTCCAGAACACACAATGACCGCCCCAGAGCCTTTCTGCTGCCTGACCAACCGTATGCTGCCACAGCGCCAGCCCAGCCTGCGGGACATCAGAGAGGCCTGGGGTCCACATTATAGCACCACTACATTTACATTTATTTATCAAAAAGCATCATACATAGCTAAAAAAACAAAACATTTTTTACTGTCCCTTTAAGCAAAAGCCAGAATATAATAAAAGACAAAAAAAATAAAACAATTTACTTACAAAAGAAGCTATTCAGTCATCTGCTGTGCCGTCCTCTGCTTGCTTCCGCAGATTCTTTCCCCTCCTTTCTGTCTCTCCTCAGTGCGCAAGCGCACTGTTATGGGGGCATCTGTAAATCACGCACTGTTATGGGGCATCTGTGGATGACGCACTGGTATGGGGGCATCTGTGGATGACGCACTGTTATGGGGCATCTGTGGATTACGCACTGTTTGGGGGCATCTGTGGATGACGCACTGTTATGGGGCATCTGTGGATGACGCACTGTTATGGGGGCATCTGTGGATGACGCACTGTTATGGGGGCATCTGTAAATGACGCACTGTTATGGGGCATCTGTGCATGACGCACTGGTATGGGGGCATCTGTGGATGACGCACTGGTATGGGGGCATCTGTGGATGACGCACTGGTATGGGGGCATCTGTGGATGACGCACTGGTATGGGGGCATCTGTGGATGGCGCACTGGTATGGGGGCATCTGTGGATGACGCACTGGTATGGGGGCATCTGTGGATGACGCACTGGTATGGGGGCATCTGTGGATGACGCACTGGTATGGGGGCATCTGTGGATGACGCACTGTTATGGGTATCTGTGGATGACGCACTGTTATGGGCATCTGTGGATGACGCACTGTTATGGGCATCTGTGGATGACGCACTGTTATGGGCATCTGTGGATGACGAACTTTTATGGGCATCTGTGGATGACGCACTGTTATGGGCATCTGTGGATGACACTATTATGGGGGGATTAGTGGATGACACTATTATGGGGGATCAGTGGATGACACTATTATGGGGGATCAGTGGATGACACTATTATGGGGGATCAGTGGATGACACTATTATGGGGGATCAGTGGATGACACTATTATGGGGATCAGTGGATGACACTATTATGGGGGATCTGTGGATGACGCACTGTTAAGGGGATATTGGTGGATGGCACTGTCATGGGGGCATCTGTGGATGACGCACTGTTATTAACAGTGCATCATCCACAGATCCCTTCCATAACAGTATCATCCACAGATCCCCCCCATAACAGTGCGTCATCCACAGATCCCCTATAACAGTGTCATATTCCACACAGACCACAGATATCCCCTTAACAGTCTATTAAGAGGATATCTGTGGCACTGTTATGGGGGTATCTGTGTGGAATCTGACACAGATGCGGGGGGATCTCTGGTCTGTGGATGACACTGTTATATGGGGCCGGGGGGGGGGGGGGGGGGTCTGTGGATGACACATATATAGCAGCATCTTGTGCTATATATGTGTCATCATCCACAGATCTCCCCCCCCCCCATAACAGTGTCCCTGACAGTGACCCCCAACAGGGGGTGGAGGCCGCCTGGGGTATTATGTAAAGTGTTGTAAACTTAGTGTTGTAAAAAACGTACTACTTACTGGGAGACTCCAGCTAGTATTCCACAATCACTGGGCAGGCTCTCAAACATTCAAACTAGGCCGGCGGCAGCGTAACGTGACGTCACTCACTCCGTCACGCCGCACGCGCCTGCTCCTCCCACTTTATTAATGAAGTAGGCGGAGCGGGCACGTGACGTCGGAGTGAGTGACGTTACGCGGCCGGCCACTGGGACACGGAGCATGGGAGCAGTCTGAAGATGTCATTGTGGCTGTGCGGGACAGCCGGGGCTCAAGCGGCAGTGCAGGAGGCTGAGCACGGAGGTGTGATTAGGGTGTGTCCAGGCACATCCGGCACACCCCGTGCGCACGCCTGTGTGTACCTCAGTGGGTGTAGTGTACCTAATTACTTGCAAATGTGGCCTACAATACGTAGGTAAGACCAAGCGTGAGCTTAGGAGGAGAATAGGCGAACACCTATCGGATATCCGCAACTCACGGGACACTACGGTGTCTCGTCATGTGCGTGAGGCACATGCTGGTAATCCAGATGTGTTGCGAGTTCAGGGGATTGTCATGCATAATAGATCCACACGTGGCGGAGATGTGGATTCACCACTACTCCGCAAAGAAGCCATGTGGATCTTTAAGCTACAAACCATCCAGCCTAGGGGGCTGAATGAAGCGATTTTCTATGCTTGCTTCATTTGAGCCAGATGTATCACATACCATGCATACTTCCACATACCCTTGCGTTTATACATATACTGAATTGTGTGAATGTCCTCTGATGCTTATCTTTTTCCTAAATTTATTATCTGTTTGCTGCAAGTAGTGTGCTGCAGTATACAGATATGTTAGGCAATAAGCGGGGAGAACAAGGGTAACACAGTGTTAATTAATTTTGGTTTGTGTTTTCCTTAGTATGGTTTCATAATTGATGCATATATATACCGTTCTGTCACCTGCTATGGTTCCCTGTTATTCTGACATCAGAGTGAGGCGTTGAGGTGACATACACTGAGCCGCGATCTTCAATTCCCCCTATATATGAGCGCTTGTTGCGCTGGTAAGGAGGCGTGTGCTGTGACGTGGGCACTGGGCAGATCAGGGGCGAATGTTAGATGACGCACCTCTGGCTGATTCGCGGAGTACCAGCACACGCCCTCACTATAGGCGGGGCTTATCTGATATCTCCTCGGCGTCTGAGCGGCCGCGTACGGCCATCATAGCGCCGGAGCCTTGACACGCAAAAGTGTGAGGCTGGTTCTGGTCCACTGGCTACTTTATTTAATGAGAGATTCTTGCTCCTGATGAGTTGTGGCTTACAGTGCCATAGTGAAACGCGTTGAGCCGGTGATCTACAATTAGGACATGGCTCTCTAGGCAGGGTGCAGATCAAGAGTCAAGCAGCGCAACAGCTGACTTGCTAGTGTGTATGCGGTCTGAGACCGAGACCCAGTGTGTGTATACATGAATGGGTAGGCTGATGGAGGCAGCTGAGTGAGCGTCCACATATATAATAGCACCTTGTGGATGCTGTATACTGGATTGCCTTGGCAACCAGCTTAACTTTCAGTCGAAGCTGCCTTATAATTTATGCTAGGTAGGACTGCTTCTGATCACGCACCTGCGCCTGGTTCAAATATACGAACCGTGTCCTGTTTCCCTCCCCAGTATATATTGTCACCACTGTGCTAGCTGGATAGGGATTTTGTCCAGAATGTTGGGATTTTGTCCAGAATTAGGCTGTGTTGTGGATCCAATCAAACTCCTACACTACATTACCTGAGTCTGGAAGCCTGATAGTCACGGAAAGTGATATACAGTCTTTCCCGTTTTTTAACCTAGAGTTTAATAAATACTTTATTATTTTCTTTTAATACGTTCTTCAGGCAGTGATTTTCATATATTTAGTGGACGTACCAATTAGTACCTTGTTCGTGTGAGTCAGTAATAGTATTCTACCTAGTAAAATCTTTTGATATTTATGGCTACTTAATGACGAAAGATTGTTCAGTAAAAACAATTGTGGCTCAAGAGGAATCCGTGTTTTTAATTTGTTAGTAAGGAGATTATTAATACCATTCCAGTATTCTCCAAGTTCTGGGCATGCCCAGATCATGTGCAAATAATCCGCACCTACAGTATCACATCGAGGGCACTTAGAGGTATCTCTTAATCCACACTTGTTTAACCAGATGGGGGTGACATATAGTCTATGATAAATATTGAACTGTATTAGAACATGATTAAAGTTGTGAGATAGTACATCTGGGTTAGTAAAAATACTTCCCCACCCTACCAGTTGTATATTTGGGCAATCCATCTCCAAGGCCCTTTGTCCCGGCGATTGTGTCTCACCGAATCGTGACTTAAGTAGTAATTTATATATATTTGAAATCTTCATTCTTAGTGATATCTTCCCTAACCACTCATTTAACGGGGAAGAATTATCTATTCCAAACAGTGATTTATCATCCAAACTAAAAAGTGCCGACCGAAGCTGAAAATACCTAAACCAAGAAAGGTTCTCCACATCATGTGATAATTCCACAAACGACTTAATCTCTCTATTCCTAACAACCTGTGTGATATAAAGAATCCCATTCTTTTGCCAGAATTGATCCATTGCTATTCCCTCTAGGGTCTGTAAGTGAATATTATGCCAAAAAGGCGTGAATGTAAGTGATCCCTTTGCCCCCAACCATCCTCTAGTGGTAGCCCACATTTTCAATAGTGATTTCGTAGTCTCTTTATAACCCCAGTCTCTATTAATCATTAGCCCGGATTCCAGGAGCGTAAATATGTTATTATGTAAGGAGCTTCTTACTTAGCTGCTTAAAAATTTACTACTTTGCCATTCATAACACGTCCATAACTGAGCAGCAATAAAATAGCCTTTGAAGCATGGGAGGTTAAGACCCCCATGCTCCAGAGGTTTATATAGATATTCCAATTTGAGTCTCACACGTTTTCTTCCCCAGACTAGGTCATTAATTATTCTTTCCATAAATTTAAAATATTTATCCTCTATCCAAATAGGTATATTCCTAAGAACATAAAGGAATTGAGGTAGAATCACCATCTTGACCAGTGAAACTCGGTCAACTCTAGAGAGAGGGAGTCTCAACCAAGTCCCTATTTTTGTCATAGTTTTCGTTATCAATGGGATCAGATTGAGTTGTACAGAGTTTTCAACCTTGGGAGATATCATCATACCCAAGTATTGGAAAGTGTCGACAACATCTAGCTGAGTTATCGAGGACTCCTTTTGGGACACCGGCTCTATTGGCATCAAAATTGTCTTCGACCAGTTTATATCTAGGCCTGATACCTCACCAAATAGTTTAATCATGCGGATAATTCTTGGGACAGTTGTTTCTGTATTATCTATAATATAAAAAAATACGATCTTCCATGCCTAGTATTCCAAATCCTTTAATTTAAATGTCCTGCCTAATAGCCAGAGCCAGAGGTTCAATATAAATATCAAATAAGAGTGGTGATAGTGGGCAGCCCTGGCGAGTACCTCTGTTTAAATCGTAACTGGTAGTGAGGCTCTCATTGAGACTCAACTTAGCCGTGGGGGATCTATACAGTAATTTGATCATATTTATGAATCTCTCCCCAAAGCCCATCCTGGCCAGAACCCTCCACAGGAATCGCCACTCCACCCTGTCAAAGGCCTTAGAGGCATCCAGTGACAGGATGGAGCAAGCAGACCCCCCAGGAGCCTGTATGTTAGCAAAGTGCCGATGAAGATTAGGATGAGTAACCTGTTTGGAATGAAACCGTTCTGGTCAGGATGGACAATGGAGGAGATGACCCCAGAGAGTCTTGTGGCCAAAATCCTTGCCAGGAGCTTTACATCCGCGTTCAGCAATGAGATCGGTCTGTAGGATCCCAAATCTGTGGGGTCCTTACCTTTTTTTGGAATTAGTATTATTACAGCTTCCATTATTGAACCTGGCAGGTTCTCCTCCTCCACCGATTCAGCAAAGACCCCCAACAATCTGGGGGAAATAACCTCCTTATATTTACTATAAAATTCATATGGGAGTCCGTCTGAACCGGGGGTGGAGTTGCCCAAGCATAGTTTGATTGCCCCTTCAAGCTCCTGAATTGAGAAGTCAGCCTCAAGTACCTTCTTTTGAGCTGAGGTAATAGTAGGAAAAACAATACCATCGAGATAGGAATCCATAATTTCATCAGTGATCCTACAATCGGCACTATAAAGATCTGAGAAGTAATCAAGGAAAACCTTCTCTATGGAGTTTTGTCCACCAACTATCCTCCCATTAGCCAGTCGGATGTTATCTATATTTTTTTGGGATTCCTGGCTCGAGATCACTCTGGATAGAAGTTTCCCCGGTCGCCCCGATTCAGTAAAATATTTGTGACCCTTAAAGAATAGACTCTGTTGGGCCTTCTCCAGAAGAAAGTTGGAGTATGCTTGTGTAGTCTTCTGCATAGTTTCCCTATTTTCCTCTGTCCTATTTATTTAGAAAGATTGTGTAGCTGAGGAGGCTTGTTCTTTTAAGTTTTTCTCATTTTTCCAGTACTCCTTTCTCAGGTTGGCGATGTTGCTGACCATTATTCCCCTCATATAGGCCTTAAAAGTATCCCATACTACTTGGATTTTAGCTGAACTACAATTAGTATCCCAAAAAATGGTTAATTTCCTTTTGTATTATTTCATGATTCTTTATTACTGATAACCAATAGGGATTTAGTCTAAATGGGGACTTCCCTATTTGTTTATCATGAGTCAGGAAAAATTCGAGGAGTAGGGGTAGAGGGCCCGAGGATGACCTAGTCTCGTATTTCATTCGTTTTACATATCGCACATATTTTTTATTGATCAGGGCATGGTCTATTCTGGACATAGATCTACCTAGTTTACTAATGCATGAGAAAACCCTTCTCTCCTGTCCCAGACATCCTCAAACCCGGCCTCAGAGCAGAAACGTGCCAAGGGGGACCCCTGAACAGAGGCGTCTCATTTGACACCCATAGAGACCCTGTCTACCGCAGGGTTGATATCACAGTTGAAGTCTCCAATAATCAATGTAGGACATTCTGGCCATTTATCCATGAATTTTAGCAGAGAATTAGGTACTAAGAAAGAGAATGGGGGTGGAATATAAACAAAGGCTAGAATACATATCTTCCCCGCCAGCTTACAATATATGAAGACGAATCTCCCCTGATGGTCAACAGAGGATGCCTCGCATATTAAGTCAATCGATCTATGAATAAAGACAGTCACTCCCCTAGAGTGGCTAGAGAAGGTACAGTGGTACGTGGGCGCAGCCCATCCCCTGGTGGCTATCCTGGAGGCCTCCCCGGTAAGATGCGTTTCTATCGAACATACAATTGCTGGGAGGTGTATACGCATCAGGTCGAAAACCGCTTGTCTCTTTCTTCTATCCCCCAAACCCCTCACATTCCAGGTAAGAATTCTGATTGACATTATGAACAGCAATTAAGAAGGAAAAAAAAAAAACACACATCTCCTCCCCGCACTAGACGCATCACAGCCCACAGCCACCCCCCCAATCCAATTAATCCACCGCATATTGCAGCAGATCGCTCACCTATGACCATCCCTCCCCCACACTCCACTGCTCGACACCTCCCCGCTAATTAAAACAGAGAAAGGGAAAAGTATAAAGCATCATCTGCCAACTGTTATTCCCAACAAAGCCTTAAACAGTTAGGTCACATATAGGGATGAGCGAACCCGAACTGTATAGTTCGGGTTCGTACCGAATTTTGGGGTGTCAGTGACATTTTCGTAAAAGTCTGGGTTTGGGTTTGGTGTTCGGCGCTTTCTTGGCGCTTTTTGAAAGGCTGCAAAGCAGCCAATCAACAAGCGTCATACTACTTGCCCCAAGAGGCCATCACAGCCATGCCTACTATTGGCATGGCTGTGATTGGCCAGGGCAGCATGTGACCCAGCCTCTATTTAAGCTGGAGTCACGTAGCGCCGCACGTCACTCTGCTATGATCAGTGTAGGGAGAGGTTGCAGCTGCTGCTGTTAGGGAGAGATTAGGCAGGGATTTACTCAGCAAAAACACTTAATTCAGTGATCGATCTACAGCTGTGGATCATTGAACTGCTGCTATTTAATTGCTCACTGTTTTTAGGCTGCCCAGAGCATTTTTATGTCACTTTTTTCTTGGGTGATCGGCGGCCATTTTGTGTCTTGTGGTGCGCCAGCACAAGCTGCCACCAAGTCCATTTAACCATCAATAGAGTGGTTATTTTTTTGCTATATCCTACATCAGGGGCTTGGCTGTGCTTGCTATTTTATTAAGGGGTAAAATACAATTGGCCAAAATAGCAGTACCCTAAATCTGGTGTTTCAGCTGTGGCTAGCCAATTGTAATACTGTCTGCTGTCTGCCGAAGCACAGTT
Source organism: Bufo bufo (assembly GCF_905171765.1). Classification (NCBI taxonomy): domain Eukaryota; kingdom Metazoa; phylum Chordata; class Amphibia; order Anura; family Bufonidae; genus Bufo; species Bufo bufo. The sequence goes on along the minus strand of NC_053391.1, from coordinate 603,461,992 downwards.
TTTGTTCTGGGTTGAATACAAATCCCAACTTAGCAATCCCCTAAATATATTTTTTCTGCTGTATCAGGCCAAGTTTAAATTGATCCATAAAAGGGTATATTAGATTGAAGGTGCGGATAGTGTCATCCTCAATAACTTCCCACGCTACCGTGCATTTCCAAGTTTAAATAATTCTGTCCGTAAACGTATACCTGTCACCCAGCGCCTAAATAATAGGCCTAAAATTTATATTCAGCTAAATCTATGTTTATTGCTGAGGCTGGTCAATTTATTTAGTGTCCGCCAAAGCACAGTTTTTGTTCTGGGTTGAATACAATTCCCAACTTATCAATCCCCTAAATATTTTTTTTCTGCTGTATCAGGCCAAGTTTAAATTGATCCATAAAAGGGTATATTAGATTGAAGGTGTGGATAGGGTCATCCTCAAGAACTTCACACACACGCTACAGTGCAGATCCAAGTCTAATTCTGTCCGTAAACATATACCTGTCACCCAGCGCCTAAATAATAGGCCTCAAATTAGTATTCAGCTAAATCTGTCATTACTGGTGTGCCTGTATTAGTGTAATACGGTACCTAAATAGATAGCCAGATAGTGTTAGGTGTCTGTAAAAAAAGGCCAGATTTTGAATTCAATACATTATCCCGAATAATATTTTTCTTATTGTGGTGAACGGTAACAATGAGGAAAACATCTAGTAAGGGACGCGGACATGGTCGTGGTGGTGTTAGTAGACCCTCTGGTGCTGGGAGAGGAAGTGGCCGTTCTGCCACAGCCACACGTCCTAGTGTACCAACTACCTCAGGTCCCAGTAGCCGCCAGAATTTACAGGGATATTTGGTGGGGCCCAATGCCGTTCTAAGGATGGTAAGGCCTGAGCAGGTACAGGCATTAGTCAATTGGGTGGCCGACAGTGCATCCAGCACGTTCACATTATCTCCCACCCAGTCTTCTGCAGAAAGCGCACAGATGGCGCATGAAAACCAAGCCCATCAGTCTGTTACATCACCCCCATGCATATCAGGGAAACTGTCTGAGCCTCAAGTTATGCAGCAGTCTCTTATGCTCTGCTGGCAGGGTTTCCCAAGGGCATCCACCTAGCCCTTCCCCAGGGGTGGAAGAGATAGAATGCACTAACGCACAACCACTTATGTTTCCTGATGATGAGGACATGGGAATACCACCTCAGCACGTCTCTGATGATGACGAAACACAGGTGCCAACTGATGCCTCTTTCTGCAGTGTGCAGACTGAACAGGAGGTCAGGGATTAAGACTGGGTGGAAGACGATTCAGGGGACGATGAGGTCCTAGACCCCACATGGAATGAAGGTCGTGCCACTGACTTTCACAGTTCGGAGGAAGAGGAAGTGGTGAGACCGAGCCAACAGCGTAGCAAAAGACAAAGAGGGAGCAGTGGGCAAAAGCAGAACACCCGCCGCCAAGAGACTCCGCCTGCTACTGACCGCCGCCATCTGGGACCGAGCACCCCAAAGGCAGCTTCAAGGAGTTCCCTGGCATGGCACTTCTTCAAACAATGTGCTGACGACAAGACCCGAGTGGTTTGCACGCTGTGCCATCAGAGCCTGAAGCGAAGCATTAACGTTCTGAACCTTAGCACAACCTGCATGACCAGGCACCTGCATGCAAAGCATGAACTGCAGTGGAGTAAACACCTTAAAAACAAGGAAGTCACTCAGGCTCCCCCTGCTACCTCTTCTGCTGCTGCCGCCTCGGCCTCTTCTGCTGCTGCCGCCACCTCGGCCTCTTCCTCCGCCTCTAGAGGAACGTTGGCACCTGCCGCCCAGCAAACATGGGATGTACCACCAACACCACCACCAGCGTCACCAAGCATCTCAACCGGCAGCGTTCAGCTCTCCATCTCACAAACATTTGAGAGAAAGCGTAAATTCCCACCTAGCCACCCTCGATCCCTGGCCCTGAATGCCAGCATTTCTAAACTACTGGCCTATGAAATGCTGTCATTTAGGCTGGTGGACACAGACAGCTTCAAACAGCTCATGTCGCTTGCTGTCCCACAGTATGTTGTTCCCAGCTGTCACTACTTCTCCAAGAGAGCCGTGCCTTCCCTGCACAACCAAGTATCCGATAAAATCAAGTGTGCACCTAACCACAGATACGTGGACCAGTAAGCACGGCCAGGGTTGCTATATCTCCCTAACTGCACTCTGGGTAAATGTAGTGGCGGCTGGGCCCCAGACGGAGAGCTGTTTGGCGCACGTCCTTTTGCCGCCAAGGATCGCAGGGCAACATTCTTTGCCTCCTGTCTCCTCCTCCTCCTACTCGGCTTCCTCCTCTTCTTCCACTTGCTCATCCAGTCAGCCACACACCTTCACCACCAACTTCAGCACAGCCCGGGGTAAACGTAAGCAGGCCGTTCTGAAACTCATATGTTTGGGGGACAGGCCCCACACCGCACAGGAGTTGTGGGGGGGTATAGAACAACAGACCAACGAGTGGTTGCTGCCGGTGAGCCTCAAGCCCGGCTTGGTGGTGTGCGATAATGGGCGAAATCTCGTTGCAGCTCTGGGACTAGCCGGTTTGACGCACATCCCTTGCCTGGCGCATGTGCTGAATTTGGTGGTGCAGAAGTTCATTCGCAACTACCCCGACATGTCAGAGCTGCTGCATAAAGTGAGGGCCGTCTATTCGCGCTTCCGGCGTTCACATCCTGCCGCTGCTCGCTTGTCTGCGCTACAGCGTAACTTCGGCCTTCCCGCTCACCGCCTCATATGCGACGTTCCCAGCAGGTGGAACTCCACCTTGCACATGCTGGACAGACTGGGGATCGTGTATTGCGGCCCTCAATTTGCGGCCCGCAGCACGGGCACGGTTCACACACGTTTGTGTGAACTCGACCTTATACAGTTGTTGTAGATTGACAAAAAAGTCTTTTTTTGCTAACAGAATATGAAAGCTGTACATATTAAACTTGAATTTAACACTTGCAGATCTGGAAAATTCTGTTTTTTGAAAAAAAAAAGTGTGTTTTTCAAACCCCAGAAAATGATGGGTGTATTTCTACCTTAAATTGCACACTGACTAATCCAGATGTTGTAGTTTGCCCCCAAAAAAAGGTGATGTGCAATGTCCCAAAAGCTCAGATGCAGTGCTGGTGCACTGAGCATGCATAAAATGGCCGCCGCCGCCCCCACCCACCTAACTAACAGAATTCTAAAAGTTTGTATTTTTTGGTCAATGAGCTCAGGGAAGGGTAAAACGATAGTGCCCTGCACCCACACAACTATTTGTCTGTAGATCGCTGAGTTAGATTCTCTCCTATGCTCTCCCTGAAATCACAAGTCCAGCAGCATCCTCTCCGTACACTTGTAACAGCAGAGTGACGTGCAGCGCTATGTGACTCAAGCTTATATAGAGCCTGGGTCACATGCTGCTCTGGCCAATCACAGCCATGCCATTAGTAGGCATGGCTGTGATGGCCTCTTTGGGCAAGTAGTATGATGCTTGTTGATTGGCTGCTCTGCAGCCTTTCAAAAAGCGCCAAGAAAGTGCCGAACACCGAACCCGAACTTTTACAGAAATGTTCGGGTTTGGGTCCGGGGTCCAAAAATCCTAAAGATCGGTACGAACCCGAACTTTACAGTTCGGGTTTGCTCAACCCTACAATGAGCAGATAAAAGGTCCAGAGTTCATTTCAAGTATGCTATTTGCATTTGGAATCTGTTGCTGTCAACTCTCAAGATGAGATCCAAAGAGCTGTCACTATCAGTGAAGCAAGCCATCATTAGGCTGCAAAAACAAAACAAACCCATCAGAGAGATAGCAAAAACATTAGGCGTGGCCAAAACAAATGTTTGGAACATTCTTTAAAAGAAGGAATGCACCGGTGAGCTCAGCAACACCAAAAGACCCTGAAGACCACGGAAAACAACTGTGGTGAATGACCAAAGAATTCTTTCCCTGGTGAATAAAACACCCTTCACAACAGTTGGCCAGATCAAGAACACTCTCCAGGAGGTAGGTGTATGTGTGTCAAAGTCAACAATCAAGAGAAGACCACTAGAGTGAATACAGAGGGTTCACCACAAGATGTAAACCATTGGTGAGCCGCAAAAATAGGAAGGCCAGATTAAAGTTTGCCAAACGACATCTAAAAAAGCCTTCACAGTTCTGGAACAACATCCTATGGACAGATGAGACCAAGATCAACTTGTACCAGAGTGATGGGAAGAGAAGAATATGGAAAAGGAAAGGAACTGCTCATGATCCTAAGCATACCACCTCATCAGTGAAGCGTGGTGGTAGTGTCATGGCGTGGGCATGTATGGCTGCCAATGGAACTGGTTCTCTTGTATTTATTGATGAGGTGACTGCTGACAAAAGCAGAAGGATGAATTCTGAAGTGTTTCAGGCAATATTATCTGCTCATATTCAGCCAAATGCTTCAGAACTCATTCTGATTCACAGTGCAGATGGACAATGACCCAAAGCATACTGCAAAAGCAACCAAAGAGTTTTTTAAGGGAAAGAAGTGCAATGGCCAAGTCAATCACCTGACCTGAATCCGATTGAGCATGCATTTGACTTGCTGAAGACAAAACTGAAGGGAAAATGCCCCAAGAACAAGCAGGAACTGAAGACAGTTGCAGTAGAGGCCTGGCAGAGCATCACCAGAGATGAAACCCAGCGTCAGGTGATGTCTATGCGTTCCAGACTTCAGGCTGTAATTGACTGCAAAGGCTTTGCAACCAAGTATTAAAAAGTGAAAATTTGATTTATGATTATCATTCTGTCCCATTACTTTTGGTCCCTTAACAAGTGGGAGGCACATATGCAAACTATTGTAATTCCTACACCGTTCACCTGATTTGGATGTAAATACCCTCAAATTAAAGCGGACAGTCTGCAGTTAAAGCACATCGTGTTTGTTTCATTTCAAATCCATTGTAGTGGTGTATAGAGCCAAAAATGTTAGAATTGTGCCAATGTCCCAATATTTATGGACCTGACTGTATATTGTGACCCAGTGAGAGGTTTGTACTGGGAAAACAGGTATTTTACTCCCACCATGTGCTGCTGGGCTGATTTACAAAATCATACAATATATAAATTACACTGCCACATCCACCACCTCCTCAACCTCCTACTCCATGTGGACCTCCTCCTCCTAGATCAAGATTATTATTTTTTATTTTTATGTATTTTATTTAAAGTCATTTCCCTATCCATATTTGTTTGCAGAGCACTTGCCATGCTCTTAACCACATTGTTCTGCCTTTTGCAGCCTTCTAGCCCTTTCCATGACTTTTCTAGAGCAATTTTAGTGCTCCAAAGTTCGGGTCCCCATTGACTTCAATGGGGTTCGGGGTCAAGTTTGGGTCCCGAACTCAAACTTTTTTGCGAAGGTCGGCCGAACTCGAACATCCAGGTGTCTGCTCAGCTTTAGCTATCATGTCTTAGTTATGCACTTATTTATGGCTTTCATTATTATTTCCTGAGATTAATGTATTGTCCTTCTATTGTGATTGTATGAGCAATAGTGCCTTTAATTTATATATTTATAGTGTGGATAATGTGTGGGTTAGCTAACTTATCATACTATTGTTAGAATAGTCCCCCAAATCTTCCCCAAATTCAGTATTTTATTTGAACATATATATCCTTGAAAACAGAGATAAGGGCAAGGTGCCCTTTACTATAATGGCGCCAGCGCTAAGGGATGGCTGCCTGGGTTTGAGCCGTCAATGTTATAGATTATCTGCCTCGGCACTGCGAGTCACATGATCAGACTGGTCACGTGATCGAGAGTACTTTCGCAAGATTTGGCGGCCATCTTTGGGTATATATGCGGCGCTGTCAGCCGCTGTCATCCTCCTTCCCTTCACAAGTGTGTAATATTGGGATCAGAAATATTTGGAATTGCCTAATGGGATGGGGTATAAAAAGCATTTGATTTTGATGGGAGGGTACGCCCCCAAGAGGAAGCAAGGTGAAACAAGAGTCGGGGTTGGTGTTCTCTCCAGGCTCCTGGTCTGTATTTGGTCTCCTATTGCTACGTTGCACATTTGTTACCTTTGCATTGCCTTACTTTGTTTGTATTACTTATCTGCCTGTCCAGGATTAATTCCTGTTGGGACTTTTTTGAATACAATTATATTTAGGCACTGTATTTTTATGGAATTGTGCAATACCATCTGTAGGAACATGGATGATTATGTGCAAGTTGAATGAAGTTATTGCACATTTAATGGAGACTTGAATATAATGGTCTGTATGCCTGGGGGGGATTATTTCTGTCAAAGCACTTTCGTGGATTACTACTATTTTATGATATATGTTATGTATTGTATGATTTTGTACTAATAAATTATAATGTTACATTATGTGTCTTTAAATATTTGGTGATTCTTTGTATATTTTCGCACATATTCAACTATTTGCGGTTTGCTAATATGGGCTGATTTACAGCCAGGTGAGGTCAAATAACGGACCGGATTTTAAGTGCCGGTCTTGGTTTTGGCAGCACCTGGCTGTCCTTAAATAGGCAGCTGGGCTCAGAAGCCAGGTCTCTGTGTTGGGATCTGGGAGCCTTGTGTATGAAAGAAGGCTTGCTACCTGTTTGGCGTGAAAACAGGTTGGTGCTGCTATGGTCAAGGACTTATTTTTTTTGTTTCTGCATTTTTCAGGCACAATTGTATGTTGTACATTAAACCATCTGTATTACAACCAGTGCCCCATGACAAAATGGAGTTTGTTGTGAAGACCCTCATGGAGGCTAATCTACAGCAGCAAGAGACAAACCTGCAGCAACGCAAGGCTGATAAGCAGCAGCAAGAGACTAACCAGTTGCTGCTACAACGCGTGATGGCTTTGCAGACAGAAGGAACAACCCCAAGCATCCACGATGCCCGGAAAGCAGTCTGTGCCGTGATTCCTAAGATGACCCCCTTAGATGACATTGAAACCTACCTGGCAATGTAGGAGAAAGTGGCCATCAGGGAAAAGTTACCCCGTGACTAGTGGGCTGAGTTCGTCGCTCCGTTCCTGGCATCCGATTCCCAGCGGGTGTATTTTACTTGCCGGATGATCAAGAGGCTGACTACCAGAAAGTCAAGGGTGAGATTCTGGCAAGACTGGGGGTGAATGTGTTGGTTCGGGCCCAGCGGGTGCATCAGTGGGGGTTCAACCCGGCTGAGCCTGCAAGACCCCAAGTCTGTTAGACGATATGTTCTGGAGGGCTTTGCCATGCCCTCTCCAGCACTGGATCGGTCAGCGGTCTCCTGGCAATGCCCTTGAGATAGTGGACCTGGTGGAACGCTATGAAGCTACCAGGAATCTAAAGGAGGGTTCTGTCTGGAGGTGGGTCGGCAAACGCCGGAAATCTCCACCCCAGGCCTGGAGATTTGAGCCGATAAAACCCGCCCGGGATTTACCCATGGCAGACCTGGCTCCGAAAGTCTGCTGAAGGTGTCAGGAGCCTGGCCATGTAAAGGCTGACTGTCCCCATTGGGTTGAGCCCATGGACATAAACTATGGCTACCATCAGTCGCTATATGCCAGGAGGCTGTGTGCAAAAGGTACCCCCAGAGTTTCTAGATCAAGTGTGATAGTGGAAGACGTGGAGGACTTGCCACAGGGTCATGAATTGGCAGACCTCAATGTCTTCGGGGATAATTTTGGTACCGGCCAATGTTGGGGCCCAACCCTATCCCGCGCCTGGGAAATTGTGTTAATAGTAGATGGTGAACCACAACAACCTGGGGCAGAGTCAGTGTTTCCCTGTTTTGTGGTTCATCAGGATATGTTATATCAGGTAAATCAACTACAGGGTGAGCCTATTGAACAGTTGATGGTCCACAAGGCTTATCGCAAGCTTCTGTTAGATCTAGCCCACCAACATGTTCTCAGGGGTCACCTGGGGCTGCAGAAAACTCAGGATCGTATTCTATAACGGTTTTACTGGCCCAGCATATTCAAAGAAGTGGAAGAGTTTTGTAAGTCTTGCCTGACCAGCCAGATAACTAGCCCCCAGCCACATTTCTGTAGTCCCCTAGTACTTCTCCCGATTATCAAAGTACCGTTTGACCGAATAGCTATGGACCTCATAGACCCAGTACCGAAGTCTGCCAGAGGGCATCAACACATCTTAGTCATTCTAGACTATGCCACTCGGTACCCGGAGGCGGTGCCACTGCGACATACCTCAGCCAAACTCATAGCTAAGGAATTAAAGGAGATGTTTTTTCTCGAGTAGAACTACCTAAAGAGGTTCTGACCGACCAAGGGACCCCATTTATGTCCAAGGTGATGAGGGAACCCTGTAAGTTGGTGCAAATAAAACAGCTACGGAACGTCCGTTTATCATCCAGAAACGGATGGTCTGGTAGAAAGGTTTAACCAAACATTAAAAAATATGTTCAAAAGGGTGGTGGCTAAAGATGGGAAGGACTAAGACCTCCTTCTGCCCTATCTTATGTTTAAACCAAAATACTCCTCAATAGAAATGAGAAAATCATATGTGAGCACCAACTCAATAGAACCGATAAACAAGAACACACATGTACATAAATGACAAATATTTTATTAATTAGTCACATAAAGGACAATAAATAGACAATAGTAATAAATAACAGCAGTAATGTGGCAGCACTGTGGATCAGCGCCCCACCAAGGTATCACAACAGTCAATATATCCCCTAAGTGCACCTCTCCTGATGGCCTGAGTGAGCTAAATAGCTAAAACGAGATGTACTCTCATCCACAGGCCAGAGGGAAACGTGAACTCAAGTGACAATGCAGGTGCTAGCAGGCCAGCTGAACCATAGAGATCAATGGACGCAGCGTGTGGCTAACATATCTACAACACCGGGCATACTATGATGTCACATGCATCCAGCACATAAAAAGTAACAACCGGCATATGCAACACATATATATAAAGGAGAACCGACCTTGGAACCTTGGTGAGCGCACCCCTTAAGCGCGTTTCGCTCAGCTTCTTCAAAAGGGGCATGTCTATCCGGCCATAATACTCCACTTTAAATACAGCTGCAGCTGAGAGAGTACACCAATCACCTGTCACCGTTTGCTTCACACCCAAACAACCTACCCACATCACGTCCGCCCAAACCCGAACCCGGATGTGGGAGCCCTGACGTCAACTCCGCCCAAATACCTCCATATACTATACACACAATCTGGTCGTGTCATGTGCGCCCTAACTCCAGTCCGAGAGCCAGTTGGTAGCATCACTTCTGCCCATACCGCCGGCAGAAAGGCTACATACCCATAGGTTGAAGCCATGTCGCATAGTCACGTCACGTCCGCCCAAATTCAAAACAGGGAGCCAAATAGTGGTGTCACTTCCGCCCATATCGCCGGTAAGAAAACTGCATCCCCATAGGTTAGAGCTATGTCACGTGATCAGGATCCAAGGTAATGAGTCCTGATGCGCCCGATGTTACCATGGCAGCAGGCACCACGGAATGGCTATTACCATGGGATCAAATATTGCGGGCTGACTTTACCATTATGTAATTATATTGCGTACTGAGCCGGGGGGAGAGGAAAACAGATAAACCCACATTTGCACCTAACCCTAATAGGTACACAGTATTATTTACATGGGATGTCAGTAATTGATAACTAAATAGATAAATAAGTAAATAGATACATAAATAAATGCATCCTCAATAGTACACAATATTTTATCAATGGATCCATAATTAATCAATACATATAAAAGATTACAATAAATACATACATGATGACCTACCAAGCCTATAGTGGATGAGCCCTTATAACAACACAGGGGGGTTTTTGGGTCCATAATTAATCAATACATATAAAAGATTACAATAAATACATACATGATGACATACAAATCCTATAGTGGGGAAGCCCTTATAACAACACAGGTTTTTTTTTTTTATATGGATCGGGAGGCAGGTAAATAAGAACTACCACCCGGACCATCGTGTGTCCACAATATTATCACAAAATAACCCTGGTTGATAAATGCATAAAAATAATGTAAAAAATTATGTAAAAAATTCCTCAACATTACAGTGATTAATAAATATATCTACTGCCATAATACTGTCCACACGGACTAAATACATGCATGTCTTCAATATATTCCTATAAATACATAATTGCCACACATACACAGAATTCATACTCATGCACACACATTTAGCCCGGTTAACGTACCATTTATCACTATGTCCATACACACTCGTATTCCTTAGCAATGCTCGCAATCCTACCTAAAGTGAACACAATAAAATAAAATTCATAACTCCATGGGTATATAACTAGAGTTGAGCGAACACCTGGATGTTCGGGTTCGAGAAGTTCGGCCGAACTTCCCGGAAATGTTCGGGTTCGGGATCCGAACTCGACCCGAACTTCGCCCCGAACCCGAACCCCATTGAAGTCAATGGGGACCCGAACTTTTCAGCACTAAAAAGGCTGTAAAACAGCCCAGGAAAGGGCTAGAGGGCTGCAAAAGGCAGCAAAATGTAGGTAAATCCCCTGCAAACAAATGTGGATAGGGAAATGAATAAAAATAAAAATAAAATAAATAAAAATTAACCAATATCAATTGGAGAGAGGTCCCATAGCAGAGAATCAGGCATCATGTCATAGCAGAGAATCAGGCTTCACGTCACCCACCACTGGAACAGGCCATTGTCAGATATTTAAGCCCCGGCACCCAGACAGAGGAGAGAGGTCCCATAGCAGAGAATCAGGCTTCATGTCATAGCAGAGAATCAGGCTTCATGTCACCCACCACTGGAACAGGCCACTGTCACATATTTAGGCCCCGGCACCCAGACAGAGGAGAGAGGTCCCATAGCAGAGAATCAGGCTTCATGTCATAGCAGAGAATCAGGCTTCATGTCACCCACCACTGGAACAGGCCACTGTCAGATATTTAGGCCCCGGCACCCAGACAGAGGAGAGAGGTCCCATTGCATAGAATCAGTCTTCATGTCACCCACCACTGGAACAGGCCACTGTCAGATATTTAGGCACCGGCACCCAGACAGAGGAGAGAGGTCCCATTGCAGAGAATCAGGCTTCATGTCACCCACAACTGGAACAGGCCACTTTCAGATATTTAGGCCCCGGCACCCAGACAGAGGAGAGGTTCATTCAATTTTGGGTTGCCCCGCAATATAATGGTAAAATTAAAAAAAGAGGATTGAATGAAGTGCCCTGGAGTACAAGAATATATTGTTAAGGGGAGGTAGTTATAAATGTCTAATCTGCACAAGGGATGGACAGGTCGTGTGGGATCCATGCCTGGATCATTTTTATGAACGTCAGCTTGTCCACATTGGCTGTGGATAGGCGGCTACGTTTGTCTGTAATGACGCCCCCTGCCGTGCTGAATACATGTTCAGAAAAAACGCCGGCGGCTGGGCAGGCCAGCACCTCCAAGGCATAAAAGGCTAGCTCTGGCCACGTGGACAATTTGGAGACCCAGAAGTTGAATGGGGCCGAACCATCAGTCAGAACGTGGAGGGGTGTGCACACGTACTGTTCCACCATGTTAGTGAAATGCTGCCTCCTGCTAACACGTTCCGTATCAGGTGGTGGTGCAGTTAGCTGTGGCGTGGTGACAAAACTTTTCCACATCTCTGCCATGCTAACCCTGCCCTCAGAGGAGCTGGCCGTGACACAGCTGCGTTGGCGACCTCTTGCTCCTCTTCTGCCTTCACCTTGGGCTTCCACTTGTTCCCTTCCCCTGTGACATTTGGGACTCGCGCATTTTCCTATCACGATCCAGTGCAGGTAGTAAGGTGGGCACATTGTCTTTGTACCGGGGATCCAGCAGGGTGGCAACCCAGTAGTCCGCACACGTTACAATGTGGGCAACTCTGCTGTCGTTGCGCAGGCACTGCAGCATGTAGTCGCTCATGTGTACCAGGCTGTCCAGAGGTAAGGACAAGCTGTCCTCTGTGGGAGGTGTATCGTCATCGTCCTGCGTTTCCCCCCAGCCACGCACCAGTGATGGGCCCGAGCTGCGTTGGGTGCCACCCCGCTGTGAACATGCTTCATCCTCATCCTCCTCCACCTCATCCTCGTCCTCCTTGTCCTCCAGTAGTGGGCCCTGTCTGGCCACATTTGTACCTGGCCTCTGCTGTTGCAAAAAAACTCCCTCTGAGTCACTTCTAAGAGACTGGCCTGAAAGTGCTAAAAATGACCCCTCTTCCTCCTCCTCCTGGGCCACCTCCTCCTCTTCCATCATCGCCCTAAGTGTTTTCTCAAGGAGACATAGAATTGGTATTGTAACGCTGATAATGGCGTCATCGCCACTGGCCATGTTGGTGGAGTACTCGAAACAGCGCAACAGGGCACACAGGTCTCGCATGGAGGCTTAATCATTGGTGGTGAAGTGGTGCTGTTCCGCAGTGCGACTGACCCGTGCGTGCTGCAGCTGAAACTCCCCTATGGCCTGCTGCTGCTCGCACAGTCTGTCCAGCATGTGCAAGATGGAGTTCCACCTGGTGGGCACGTCGCATATGAGGCGGTGAGCGGGAAGGCCGAAGGTACGCTGTAGCGCAGACAGGCGAGCAGCGGCAGGATGTGAACGCCGGAAGCGCGCACAGATGGCCCGCACTTTATGCAGCAGCTCTGACATGTCGGGGTAGTTGTGAATGAACTTCTGCACCACCAAATTCAGCACATGCACCAGGCAAGGGATGTGCGTCAAGCTGGCTAGTCCCAGAGCTGCGACGAGATTTCGCCCATTATCGCACACCACAAGGCCGGGCTTGAGGCTCACCGGCAGTAACCATTCGTCGGTCTGTTCAATACCCCACCACAACTCCTGCGCGGTGTGGGGCCTGTCCCCCAAACATATGAGTTTTAGAAATGCCTGCTGACGTTTACCCCGGGCTGTGCTGAAGTTGGTGGGGAAGTTGTGTGGCTGACTGGGGATGAGCAGGTGGAATAAGAGGAGGAGGAAGCCGAGTAGGAGGAGGAGGCTACAGGAGGCAAAGAATGTTGCCCTGCGATCTTTGGCGGCGGAAGGACGTGCGCCAAAGAGCTCTCCGCCTGGGGCCCAGCCGCCACTACATTTACCCAGTGTGCATTTAGGGAGATATAGTGTCCCTGGCCGTGCTTACTGGTCCATGTATCTGTGGTTAGGTGGACCTTGCCACAGATGGTGTTGCGCAGTGCACACTTGATTTTTCGGATACTTGGTTGTGCAGGGAAGGCACGGCTCTCTTGGAGAAGTAGTGGCGGCTGGGAACAACATACTGTGGGACAGCAAGCGACATGAGCTGTTTGAAGCTGTCTGTGTCCACCAGTCTGAATAACAGCATTTCATAGGCCAGTAGTTTAGAAATGCTGGCATTCAGGGCCAGGGATCGAGGGTGGCTAGGTGGGAATTTACGCTTTCTCTCAAATGTTTGAGAGATGGAGAGCTGAACGCTGCCGTGTGACATGGTGGAGATGCTTGGTGACGGAGGTGGTGGTGTTGGTGGTACATCCTCTGTTTGCTGGGCGGCAGGTGCCAACGTTCCTCCAGAGGTGGAGGAAGAGGCCAAGGCGGCAGCAGCAGAAGAGGTAGCAGGGGGAGCCTGAGTGAGTTCCTTGTTTTTAAGGTGTTTACTCCACTGCAGTTCATGCTTTGCATGCAGGTGCCTGCTCATGCAGGTTGTGCTAAGGTTCAGAACGTTAATGCCTCGCTTCAGGCTCTGATGGCACAGCGTGCAAACCAGTCGGGTCTTGTCGTCAGCACATTGTTTGAAGAACTGCCACGCCAGGGAACTCCTTGAAGCTGCCTTTGGGGTGCTCGGTCCCAGATGACGGTGGCCAGTAGCAGGCGGACTTTCTTGGCTGTGGGTGTTCTGCTTTTGCCCACTACTCCCTCTTTTGCTACGCTGTTGTCTCGGTCTCACCACTGCCTCTTCCTCCGAACTCTGAAAGTCAGTGGCATGACCTTCATTCCGTGTGGGGTCTAGGATATCATAACCCCTGCATCGTCTTCCACCCAGTCTTCCTCCCTGACCTCCTGTTCAGTCTGCACACTGCAGAAAGACGTAGTAGTTGGCACCTGTGTTTCATCATCAGAGACGTGCTGAGGTGGTATTCCCATGTCCTCATCATCAGGAAACATAAGTGGTTGTGCGTCAGTGCATTCTATGTCTTAGTAAATATAGTAAATATATTGGAAATAGCTCACTAGTCCCACAACCATAAGAGGTGCACAATCTGATGAATTCACCCTTCAAATTGTATAACTGTCACTGAGGAAGGGGAGAGTGTCCCCGAAACGCGTCTGGCGAGAGTTTCACCCCTGAAGGATTTGAACCCCGAAATAACAGTGCACTGTTAAAAACCAGAGGATATCTAGGATTCAAACAAGACGCTCTATATTAACCTGCCTGCAACCAGCTGAAAGTCATCACTGGGGAATACTAAGCCGCTGACACAGCAAAGACCGGGACGCCGGCCTAAAGTCGGAAGCGACAATCACCCAGAAAAAAACAGCTGAATAAAAAGGCCAGGTAAGCCCACAAATGTGGGTTATCGTTACAAACTTACATTTATAACGAAACAACAATATAGCGTTCATATGTGAATATTGCAATCGGGACTTTGTGTGGAATAACTTCTTTGAGGATCCTCTTGAATAGAATTCTTGAGAAAAATACAAATATAAATGCATGCAGAAAATTCTTATGAAAAACTCCTATAACAACCTTGGAATGCATGGATTGCAGAAACTGTAGATATACAGAGATAGGAATATAGTGCCTGCATAGGAAATCACTGTATGCGCTTTTCTGCATGTAGAGTCTCTCAGTGCGTTTTTCTTGCATATGAATATAACCGGAGTTTGATGCAACCTCCTGGAATTCAAACAGTCCTTCTGAATATTTTGTGACTTGTATACATATGGACTGTAGTGACCTAGAGTGCGTTTTATTTGCAAGACAACACCCTCTTGTTAGGATCTGCAGTTAAGCATCTATTGTGTGTCATTGCAGACCCATCCACTATTGAGAACATCCAGGATACTTTGTCTGCAATAAGTTGATTTGAATATTACAAAACTACTACCATTGTTTAATTTATTTTATGCATTTTATTGTATTTTATCATATTTTATCAAACGTAGTTATAATAAATTGTTTCAACTCCGTGGGGCTCCGCATGTTTTGAGTGTGCCATTCTATGTCTTCCCTGATATGCATGGGGGTGATGTGACAGACTGATGGGCTTGGTTTTTAGGCGCCATCTGTGCGCTTTCTGCAGAAGACTGGGTGGGAGATGATGTTAACGTGCTGGATCCACTGTCGGCCACCCAAATGACTAATGCCTGTACCTGCTCAGGCCTTACCATCCTTAGAACGGCATTAGGCCCCACCAAATATCGCTGTAAATTCTGGTGTCTACTAGGACCTGAGGTAGTTGGTACACTAGGACGTGTGGCTGTGGCAGAACGGCCACGTCCTCTCCCAGCACCAGAGGGTGCACTAACACCACCACGACCATGTCCGCGTCCGCGTCCCTTACTAGATGTTTTCCTTATTGTTACCGTTCACCACAATAAGAAAAAAATTATTTGGCCCAATGTATTGAATTCAAATTCAGGCCTTTTTTTACAGGCACCTAACACTATCTGGCTATCTATTTAGGTACCGTATTACACTAATACAGGCACAGCAGTAACAACAGATTTAGCTCAATATAAATTGTAGGCCTAGTATTTAGGCCCTGGATGACAGGTATCCCTTTTACGGACAGAATTAGACTTGGAAATGCACGGTAGCGTGTGAAGTTATTGAGGATGACCCTATCAGCATCTTCAATGTAATATTCCCTTTTATGGATAGATTTAAACTTGGCCTGCTACAGCAGAAACCACAGATTTATGGAATTGCTAATTTGGGAATTGAAATTCAACCCAGAACAAAAACTGTGCTTTGACGGACACTAAATAACTTGACCAGCCACAGCAGTAACCACAGATTTAGCTGAATATAAATTGTAGGCCTAGTTTTTAGGCCCTGGATGACAGTATTACAATTGGCTCGCCACAGCTGAAACACCAGATTTAGGGTACTGCTATTTTGGGAATTGTATTTTACCCCTCAATAAAATAGCAAGCACAGCCAAGCCCCTGATGTAGGATATAGCAAAAAAACAACAACACACTATTGATGGTTAAATGGACTTGGTGGCAGCTTGTGCTGGCGCACCACAAGACACAAAATGGCCGCCGATCACCCCAGAAAAAAGTGACAGAAAAATGCTCTGGGCAGCCTAAAAACAGTGAGCAATTAAATAGCAGAGGTTTAATGATCCACAGCTGTAGATCGATCACTTCAGTAAGTGTTTTTGAAGAGTAAATCACTGCCTAATCTGGCCCTAACAGCAGCAGCTGCATCCTATCCCTACACTGATCAGAGCAGAGTGACGTGCGGCGCTACGTGACTCCAGCTTAAATAGAGGCTGGGTCACATGCTGCACTGGCCAATCACAGCCATGCCAATAGTAGGCATGGCTGTGATGGCCTCTTGGGGCAAGTAGTATGACGCTTGTTGATTGGCTGCTTTGCAGCCTTTCAAAAAGCGCCAAGAAAGTGCTGAACACCGAACCCGAACCCGGACCTTTACGAAAATGTTCGGGTTCGGGTCCGTGTCACGAATACCCCAAAATTAGGTACGAACCCAAACTATACAGTTCGGGTTCGCTCATCCCTATATATAACACCATGTATTGATATGACGGATATTATTATTATAGACCAATGGGAATAAATCCCCTACATAAATAAAGTGCTAAAGTGCCAAAAGTGCAGGTGCTCAGTGCGCATGCAGTGCAACGTGACAAAAGGAACAAAAAATATAATTATTATTATAAAATTATTATTATAACAAGCATAAGTATTTAAAGAGCTCTTATTAATGCCCTACAATGAATACAAAAAATGTGCATAATCAAAATAGAGGTGTATATAACACCGAATATATGTGTACATTAGCGCAATGGAATTCTGCATGGTGAAATAACTGCGAATAAATGCCAAGGTAGAGAAACATCAATATTACACCATATACACGAGGTACTGAACACCATATGTGACATATCCATATGTCAATATTACAACGTCAATATTACACCATGTACACGAGGTATTGAACACCATATGTGACATATCCATTGTCTTTATACGAATACCAGGCCAAAGGGCCCCCAATTAGTCCATCTAATTCCAAAGGTCTTGAATAGTGAGCGAAGCATACGTTGTGACAGGCACAGGGCCGGACTGGGGATAAAAACCAGCCCTGGAAAAAGTTGCATACCAGCCCCAAAGCGTTGCGTCATTATTTACTTGTTTATAAAAGGGGAAAGCATTCATTGTAAACACGTGTGTAAACACGAATATGAACTTTGCCCCACGATAGCTCTTTTGTAGAACCCCATTGTTCATATTACCGTTTTACTGGCTAGGGCAGCGCTAAATCCCGGCCATCAGTGACGGTGACGTCACTGGGCTTCCTGGCAGCCCCATGGAGAGCCCCGGTACGTCACCAGATCTTCAAAAAATGCCTTTGCCCTGCGCGATTTATCGCAGGGCAAAGGAGAGCATCGGAGCATGAACTGCAGGGGGGCTGCCGGGGGGAAAATGGAGGGACGTCCGGGTTCAACAACCCCTTTAATTTATACTCAGATATAGTCCTCCTGTAAGTACCTGGCCTTCCCCCTCTTCCTTACCCCCCCCCCCCCTTCCCCTTCTGTCCCCCTTGAATGTATGTCAGCAGCAGCACCAGGAGAAGGACTGGAGCTGCAGGCTGCACAGGGACAAATGAGTGACTGGCAACCCCTTCCTGCTGTCACAGAGTTGCTGGATTCTCCTGGAAAAGTTGTTGAAGTGCAGCTGCCTGGAGGTGGTGGGCTCCAAGCTTCTCACAGCCACTCTGACCATCATGCATGGAGTTTCAGCTGCCTGGAAGTGACCTCCAGGCTTCTATGTATGAAGGCACAGTAGACTGCTGGGAGCTGCCTGTGTGGAGGCTGAGCAGCCTGCTGGATGCAGAGAGCTGTGTGATCACTGTCCCCTCCTGTACAGAGAGCAGCAAGGGACTCTCCAGGAGTGGCATCAGCTGGGCAGATCAGCTTCTAGGATATGGGCTCCATGGGCCCTCTGTAGCCCTCACATGCTTCTTTATGCATCACAGCAAGGAGATGATTGGGGCAGTTGACAGCAGGGCTCTGGCTGGAGGTAGCACTTTGTGAAAGGTTGTCACACAGGTTGTCAGGGGCTGGGAGGGGAGAACATCTTGGTGTGTAACCTGGTGTCACTGTGCTGTACCAAGGATCTGCTGGGCATGGTGCCTCCACAGAGGGCAGGGAATCAGATGGACTGAGGAGGGCTTGTACTTTGGAGAAGAATATGTGGCTTCATGTGACAGAGCAGAGGAATCGCACAGAAGAGTGTGTGGATGAGGATACGTCGTGTCTCCAGGAGCTCTGCCCCTGACATCTCCAAGTGACAGACACTGCTGGACCCCCCTGGCACCCTGCACACAGAGCCTTCCTGTATGTATGGCTGGTGCCAACTTGTGATCAGATCTGACAGTCTGAAGCCAGGAAGCGCTGCCACCCTGTCCCCAGGTCTGCTCTGTGCATGCACCCGGAGCCCCCTGTGCCCACGCCGGTGATGCCATGTCCCGCAACCATAGTGGAGGTGATGTGGGAGGCTCTGGATAAAAAGCAGCTCTGGAGGTAAAGGTAGGGGCAGGGACCGTTACTACGGGTCGGGGCAACAGGGTGCTGTTAAACTCCAGTAGAGGGGACGGGCTGCTTTTCCTGGGCACCAGTGACACTGGCAGGGGCAGCGGTGTGGGACCGGAGGGGGCTTGCAGGAGAGCTGCCGGGGGAAGCAGGGAGCTTGCATGAGCTTATTGGGGAAGCCTCTGTCGTACAACAGCAGCCAGAGCTGCCGGAGGAACGTGAAGTACCGGAGGCTGCATAACTACCTGTGCAACGTGCTGGAGAGACCCCGGGGCTGGGCATTTGTCAACCCCGTCTTTGTGTGAGTACCGGACACCGTGCTGCTGTGTATAATGCACCGCCACTCGCCACATGTGGGCATGGCCCTGGCATCCAATACATATCAGGGAAAGCTATACTGTGCATTTATAATGTGTGCAGGGTGCCAGGGGGGTCCAGCAGGGTCTGTCACTTGGAGATGTCAGGGGCAGAGCTCCTGGAGACACGACGTATCCTCATCCACACACTCTTCTGTGCGATTCCTCTGCTCTGTCACATGAAGCCACATATTCTTCTCCAAAGTACAAGCCCTCCTCAGTCCATCTAATTCCCTGCCCTCTGTGGAGGCACCATGCCCAGCAGATCCTTGGTACAGCACAGTGACACCAGGTTACACACCAAGATGTTCTCCCCTCCCAGCCCCTGACAACCTGTGTGACAACCTTTCACAAAGTGCTACCTCCAGCCAGAGCCCTGCTGTCAACTGCCCCAATCTCCTTGCTGTGATGCATAAAGAAGCATGTGAGGGCCACAGAGGGCCCATGGAGCCCAGATCTTAGAAGCGGATCTGCCCAGCTGATACAGTCTCCTGCAAACTGGAGACTGTATGTACACTAATATACACTACATAACCCTGACAGCCTGCACAGTCACATATGGGCACAGCCCTGGCATTACTGAGATGTGGTTCAAGGGGAGTAATGACTGGGATATATCAATACCAGGGTTCTCTCTATACAGGAAAGACAGAGAAGGCAAGAAGGGGGGAGGGGTGGCCCTGTATGTGAAAGATAACATAAAATCTAATTTGATACAAGTTAGCGAGAACAATTTAGAGTCAGTTTGGGTTACCGTGCAGCTTGATAATCATAAGGTAACTCGTGTAGGTGTGATATATAGACCACCTAGCCAAGTCAAAGAATTAGATGATCTACTAGTTGAGGAAATAGCTAAAATGACATTGAAGGGGGAAGTTATCATTATGGGAGACTTCAATCTTCCAGATGTAAACTGGAAAACCAAAATAGCTAGTTCTGCCAGGAGTACAGATATTCTAAATTCCCTACTGGGATTATCTCTACAGCAAGTAGTGGAGGAGCCAACCCGGAAGGAGGCCATTTTAGATTTAGTATTCACAAATGGGAATTTGGTATCTGATATTACTGTAGGTAAAAGCTTGGGATCTAGTGATCACCAGTCAGTGTGGTTTACTATAAGTACAGTGACTGAGTCACACCACACAAAAACAAAAGTTTTAGATTTTAGAAAAACAGACTTTTCTAAAATTAGATTAGTGGTATACAAGTCCTATCAAACTGGAACAGTTTCATTGGAGTCCAGGAGAAATGGGACTACTTAAAAGTGGCACTATTGAAGGCAACAGAAAATTGCATTAGGCTTGTCAGTAAAAGCAAAAAAAGGAAGAAACCACTGTGGTACTCAGCAGAAGTGTCCAAAATCATTAAAAACAAAAAGATAGCATTTAGGAATTATAAAAAAAAACAAAACGAGGATGACAGACTGTCACGAGGGTGTCGAGGACCACGCCTGACTCCGTTATACCCGGGGTCAGGAAGTCGCAGCGGTTGGCTGCACGCTCTATTTAAGATAGGACTGTTTTCCTTATGGTAGCTTTCTGGGTTTGCTTAGCAAACCCTTTTGGCTCACTCAGGGATCCGTAGCTCCTTCTCCTCAGCTGTTCCTTGTCCAGCACTCCCAGACCTCCTTATATTTCTCTCTCACACTTCTCTGGTTGCCAGAGATAGAGCTTCCTGCCTGGACATCTATTCTGACCTTCTGGAGCTGTGTTGCTGCGTTCGCTGGTAGTTGGTCCAGTACGCTACCCTCCAGATCCCTGTTGGACCTTTTTGGTTTATTGTGGTCGCCCACCTGGGTGTATGTGTTTGTATGTTTTGTCTGTCCTCTCCCTGGTGTTTCCCTCTTAGTGATAGTGGTGTGGACTAGCGATCCCACCGGCCTGTTCACTATCCAGGGCTCATATTAGGGAAAGCCAGGGTTTAGGCACGTGATCGCCGCACGGGTGAGGAACCCGTCTAGGGACGTCAGGGCAGTCAGGTGCCAGCCGCAAGGTGAGTTAGGGGTCACCACCTTTCCCTCTCCCTTGGGCAGGGCTTTCCCTGTTTTCCTCCCTGTGCGTGTCGTCGGTCATTACATTATCTCTGGCCATTATTTTGTGTAGGTAAAAAAAAAAAAAAAAAAATTTTTTACCTACTTGATCCAGTATGGATCAAATTGCTGCTCTGTCCAAACAATTTCATGGCCTGTCTTTGGAGGTGGTAGGATTGAAGGCGTCGGTCCTCCAGCAACAGCAGCAATTACAACTGACTGCAAGCCCAGCGGTTGCTACTGGTAACCAGGTTGTTGCGGAACCCAAGGTCCCTCTCCCTGACAGATTTTCTGGGGGAAGGGACAAGTTTTTGACATTCCGTGAGGCCTGTAAGTTATATTTTAAACTGCGCCCTTACTCCTCTGGTAATGAAGATCAGCGGGTGGGGGTTGTTATTTCCCTGCTGCAGGGGGATCCGCAGTCCTGGGCGTTCTCTTTACCTACTGATTCCCAGGCTCTTCGGTCAGTGGATGAGTTTTTTGGGGCCTTGGGTCTCATATATGATGACCCTGACCGAGTCGCCCTGGCTGAATCAAGATTACGGAGACTCTTACAAGGAGAGCGGCCGGTAGAGGAGTATTGCTCTGAATTCCGTAGGTGGGCTACGGATACCCAATGGAACGACCCGGCTCTCAGGAGTCAGTTCTGCTCTGGGTTATCCGAAAGGGTTAAGGATGCGCTTGCATTATATGAGACCCCCTTTTCCCTTGATGCGGTTATGTCCCTTTCTATCCGAATAGATAGACGCCTTAGGGTCAGGTTGAAAAAACCGGAGCAATTGGTAACCCCTCCCAAGCAGCAGTTAGTCTGTACGGACTTAGACGAGCCTATGCAGCTAGGAGGAACTACTCGTCAGGTCCGTCCTCCTGAGGCTCGCCGTAGGCGTGGGGTTTGTTTTTTTTGTGGGGAGAGGGGTCATTTCATTAATGTCTGTCCTTCTTTCCTCAGAAACAAAAGACCGTCGGAAAAACTACTAACCCCAGGCTGTGTGGAGGATGTCAGCCGGGGGGTATACGTTTCCTCCATACGCAGGGTCGGTTCTAGGCGAAATGGGGCCCTGGGGCGGAGAATAATAAGGGCCCCCCCCCCCCCCATTACATGACACTTGCTGACTTTAACGTCCCGTATTGTAAACAAATGCAAGTGGCAAAGCAACATGTACAAGTACTTTGTGTGGCACAGTGTAGCGGTATACTGCACTTTGTGTGGCACAGTGTAGCGGTATACTGCACTTTGTGTGGCACAGTGTAGCGGTATACTGCACTTTGTGTGGCACAGTGTAGCGGTATACTGCACTTTGTGTGGCACAGTGTATGCTATATGTGTATAACATAAACATATTTCACATGAAAACTTACAATTACTTGACCCTTGGGGATCTCGGACACCACTTCCACACTTTGTCCGGGGGCTCGGAGGAGCTGATGTTGTGTTTTATCCTAATAAGAAACATTTAATAATAAGGATTTGGAGAAGGGGCAGAGGGATAGCAGAGCGAGGATGGTGCTCCTTCTAGGGGGTCATACCACGGGGGAGTAATAAAGCCCACCATAATATCCCCCCAGTAGAAATAATTCTCCTTATAATGTGACAGTGCAAGAAATACCCCCTTGTAATGCCCCCAGTTGAGCTAATGTTCCCATAGTGCCCCCATAATGTACCAGTCTAAAATACCCCTATATAGTGCCCCCAGTAAATGCTGCATAGTGCTCCTCTCCCCCCTTCCTCCTAGTGCCCCCCATAATGTACCAGTATAAAATGCCCCTATATAGTGCCCCAGTAGATGCCCTCAGTGTCCCCCATAAATAATTTTGCAAGCATAAAATACCCCTTCTTAGTGCCCTCCGTAGATGACCCCATAGTGTTCCTCTCCCCCCTTCCCCATAGTACCCACCATGTGTCCCAGTATAAAATGCCACTGTACAGAGCCCTCCATATAACATACCATATAACATACCACTTCTTTGTAGCCCCAGTAGATGCCCCAAAAGTGCCCACCAATAATGTGCCAGCAAGAAGTGCCCCCATAGTGCCACCTAATAATGTGCCAGTAGTAAGTGCCCTCATAGATGCCCCCCAATAATGTGCCAGAAAAAAGTGCCCCCATAGTGCAACCTAATAATGTGCCAGTAAAAAGTGCCCCCAATGATGCCCCCGGGGCCTCAATGTCAAATTTCTCCCCCTCCATGTCCGGGCTAGTACACCACTGGCACGGGTGAGATGGTGCCTGGGATGGATCCCATCCAGTTTAATCAACCAACCTATCAGACTGGGATGGATCACAATCCAGTTTAATCAACCAACCAGTTACGGGTAGGTTGGTTGATTAAACTGGATCGGATCCATCCATCCCAGGCACCATCTCACCCGTCCCAGTGCCAGTATACTAGCCCGCCCTGGTTCTGTTTGGACAGTTGGACTGGAGAAATGTGCATTTGGGGGGGGGAATGGGGCAGTTACGGGTAGTACCAGTAACTGCCCCCCCCCCCAAATGCACATTTCTCCAGTCCAACTGACTCCAAACACAAACAGAACCAGGGCCGCAGGCCGGGCTAGTAGTACACTGGGACGGCCGACACGGGTGAGATGGTGCCGGACAAAGTAAGTCAGTGAGTGGGAAACACTGGGAATGGATGGATGGATCATGGATTCATTAACAACAACAAAACAAGGCTACTTTCACACTTGCGGCAGGACGGATCCGGCAGGCTGGTCTCCCTGTCGGATCCGTCCTTCCGCTGTTTCGCCGCTCCGTCCCTATTGACTATAATGGGGACGGGGGCTGAGCTCCAGTGCAGCACAGCGGGACTTTTTAGTCCGGCAGCTTTCGCCATGCACCACCGTGCTGCGCAGGAGCTCAGCCCCCGTCCCATTATAGTCAATGGGGACGGAGCGGCGGTCCGGCGAAACAGCGGAAGGACGGATCCGACAGGGAGACCAGCCTGCCGGATCCATCCTGCCGCAAGTGTGAAAGTACCCTAACCAATGAATTATGAACCTACCAGACTGGAACTTGGCGGGGGGCGGCGGGCCTTCCCTGGCGTTGCTGTCACACTGGCTGCCAAATGGTATCCAACAATCAAGATTCTCTGCTCTGGGTGAGGGGGGCGGAGCCTGTGGCCGACGTGCCTGCCTGTGCCGTGCATGCCGCTGCTGGCTGCTCCAGACAGTCTTGAATCTCTTAAAGAGACAGAAGCAGCGGCAGCGCAGGCACAGTCAGCGGCCTCCTGCGCCCGGCGGGGGGCCCCTCTAGACCACACTTGACTGCAGAGTTAGTGAGAGACACTCCAGTCGACCAGCCGCAGCCGCCTGCGCCCAGCGGGGGGCCCCTCCACACCTGACAGCAGTCTGCAGAAGCCGCCCTGGCCCGCCCAGTGAGTAGGTTAGTTTAGTTTATTAATTAGATTACTGCCGGCTGCCCGCAGAGTCAAGCACTGTCTGATGACTCACAAGAATGACATGAATATTTATGAGACGAGTGTAGTGTCAGTGACAGTGTGTGACAAGTCACAAGTACTGACAATAAGATAATTGTAAGGCCGGCGCTAGGGGCCCGGGGGCAGGGGCCCCTAAGGAGCGGGGGCCCGGGGGCAATTGCCCCCTTTGCCTCTATGGTAGCGCCGGCCCTGTCCATACGTACATCGCAATTTGTGTTGCCAGCGGTTATTATTTTTGGTGATAAGACGGAGACTATTTCTTTTTTTCTAGACAGTGGAGCAGGGGTAAATTTGATAGATGCCCATTTTGCCCGCACTTTGGGTTTGTCTCTCTGTACTTTACAGAGACCCATTCCCATATTCGCTATTGATTCTGCTCCCCTGTCTCAGAGAAACCTCACGCACATTGTTCATAATTTACACCTTCGGGTAGGGGACCACCATAACGAGATGCTTTCAGGTTATGTTCTGGAGGGGCTTCCCACTCCGGTAGTGCTGGGTCTTCCCTGGTTGGTAGCGCACAATCCAGTGGTGGATTGGCAGGCCAGGGAGATTTGGAGTGGAGTGAGCAGTGCAGAGAAAATTGCTTAAATAGCAATTGCTTAGTCGCCTCCATAACTACCCTACCTACATTTATTTCGGACTTTGAGGATGTTTTTTCTGAAAAGGGTTGTCAGAAGTTACCACCTCCTCGTCCTTATGATTGCCCGGTTAACCTTATTCCCGGCGCAAAATTACCCAAGACCAGGTTATATAATCTTTCGGGTCCAGAGAGACAAGCCATGAAAGATTATATCTCCGAGAGCTTGGCTAAGGGACACATCAGACCCTCTTCTTCACCCGTGGCTGCAGGGTTTTTCTTCGTTAAAAAGAAAGATGGGGGCCTGCGTCCTTGCTTAGATTTTCGCGAATTAAATCAGATAACCATCCGAGACCCATACCCTCTTCCTCTCATTCCTGACCTGTTTAATCAGATTGCGGGTGCTAGGTTGTTCTCCAAACTTGATCTTAGGGGTGCCTACAATCTGATTCGTATTAAGGAGGGGGATGAGTGGAAGACAGCGTTTAACACCCCTGAGGGGCATTATGAAAATCTAGTTATGCCTTTCGGTCTGACCAATGCTCCTGCCGTCTTTCAACATTTCGTTAATGACATTTTTAGTCATCTAATCGGCAGGTTTGTGGTAATATACCTAGATGATATTTTAATTTATTCGTCCGATCTGAAAACACATGAGGTGCATGTCAGACAAGTACTGCAGGTCCTACGGACGAATGAATTATATGCTAAAATTGAAAAATGTGTCTTCGCCGTTCAGGAGATACAATTCCTGGGTTATTTTTTATCTGCGTCAGGTTTCCGTATGGATCCTAGGAAGGTCCAGGCAATTTTAGATTGGGATCTTCCTGAGAACCTCAAAGCACTACAACGGTTCTTGGGCTTCGCGAATTTCTATAGGAAATTCATTAAAAATTATTCACTTATTGTAAAACCGCTTACTGACATGACTAGGAAGGGGACTGATTTTTCTAAATGGTCTGACGCCGCTAAAGTTGCTTTTTCCTCTCTAAAAGAGAGGTTTACCTCAGCACCTGTACTGGTCCAACCTGATGTCTCTCAGCCTTTTATTGTTGAAGTCGATGCGTCAGAGGTGGGAGTGGGGGCGGTGCTGTCTCAGGGTCCGTCTCCTGGCAAATGGCGTCCTTGTGCTTTCTTTTCTAAAAAACTATCTGCAGCAGAAAAGAACTACGATATTGGCAATAGGGAACTATTAGCTATTAAACTTGCGTTTGAGGAGTGGCGTCATTTCTTAGAGGGGGCAGTCCACCCCGTCACTGTGATTACGGACCACAAAAATCTTCTGTACCTCGAATCAGCTAAGCGTCTCACCCCTAGACAGGCTAGGTGGTCGCTATTTTTTACCAGGTTTAACTTTGTGATTACCTATCGTCCTGGGGCAAAGAACACCAAGGCTGATGCACTATCTCGTTGTTTGCCTGGAGGGGGTAATGTGAATGATCCGGTACCCATTCTTCAAAGAGGAGTGGTTGTTTCTGCGGTACACTCTGTTTTGGAGGGGAAGGTGTTAGAGGCCCAGGGGGACGCCCCGGTCTCTTGCCCCTCAGAGAAATTGTTTGTACCGTTGAACTTACGTTTCGAATTATTAAAGGAACATCATAATTCGGCACTTGCTGGGCACCCGGGTAGTAAAGCAACCTTGGAACTATTGTCTCGTCGTTTTTGGTGGCCAAGGTTGCGTCAGGATGTATTGGATTTTGTGTCTTCTTGTTCTACCTGTGCGCGCGCAAAAGTTTCACATACTCGTCCTGCAGGGTCTCTATTACCACTCGTCATTCCCAATAGACCGTGGACACATCTGTCAATGGATTTTATCACTGACTTACCTTTGTCTGCGGGTAAAACAGTTATTTTGGTAGTAGTGGACAGGTTTAGCAAAATGGTACACTTCATTGCGTTACCCGCACTACCTAATGCTAAGACTCTTGCTCAGGTATTCGTCAGTGAAATCGTGAAGCTTCACGGGGTCCCCTCCGATGTTGTTTTGGATCGGGGTACCCAGTTTATTTCTAAATTTTGGAAAGCTTTTTGTTCTCGTTTGGGGGTACACTTGTCCTTTTCCTCTGCTTTCCATCCTCAGTCGAATGGACAGACTGAGCGTACCAACCAAAACCTTGAGACATATCTAAGATGTTTTGTGTCTGAAAACCAAGAGTTGTGGTCATCATATTTACCGTTAGCTGAGTTTGCCATAAATAATCGTCGTCAGGAATCCACTGGCAAGTCACCATTTCTTGGTGCATATGGTTTTCATCCCCAATTCTGTACTTTCAAAGAGGGGGGGTCTTCTGGGGTTCCCGAAGAGGAACGGTTTTCGTCATCTCTTTCATCGGTATGGCAGAAGGTGCAAGCTAACTTGAAAAATATGGGAGGTAAATACAAATGCATGGCTGATAAGAGACGGTCGCCAGGTCCGGACCTAGGAGTGAATGACTATCTGTGGTTGTCTACTAGGAATATTAAATTGAAGGTTCCCTCTTGGAAACTGGGTCCTAGGTTTATTGGCCCTTACAAAATTGTAGCCATCATCAACCCCGTGGCTTTTCGCCTGGAGTTACCTCAGACTTTTAAAATTCATAATGTTTTTCATAAGTCGTTACTCAAAAAATATGTTCCACCTCTAGAACCATCACCGCTGCCACCCCCTCCTGTTGTCGTGGATGGTAACCTAGAATTTCAGATATCCAAAATTGTTAATTCTCGTCGGGTCCGCCGCTCTCTTCAATATCTGGTGCATTGGAGAGGTTACGGTCCCGAGGAAAGAATGTGGGTTCCTGCGTCTGAGGTAAACGCCGACAGGTTAGTTCGGGTTTTTCATGCCTCTCATCCTCAGAGACCTGGTCCTGAGTGTCCGGAGGCCCCTCGTAGAGAGGGGGGTACTGTCACGAGGGTGTCGAGGACCACGCCTGACTCCGTTATACCCGGGGTCAGGAAGTCGCAGTGGTTGGCTGCACGCTCTATTTAAGATAGGGCTGTTTTCCTTATGGTAGCTTTCTGGGTTTGCTTAGCAAACCCTTTTGGCTCACTCAGGGATCCGTAGCTCCTTCTCCTCAGCTGTTCCTTGTCCAGCACTCCCAGACCTCCTTATATTTCTCTCTCACACTTCTCTGGTTGCCAGAGATAGAGCTTCCTGCCTGGACATCTATTCTGACCTTCTGGAGCTGTGTTGCTGCGTTCGCTGGTAGTTGGTCCAGTACGCTACCCTCCAGATCCCTGTTGGACCTTTTTGGTTTATTGTGGTCGCCCACCTGGGTGTATGTGTTTGTATGTTTTGTCTGTCCTCTCCCTGGTGTTTCCCTCTTAGTGATAGTGGTGTGGACTAGCGATCCCACCGGCCTGTTCACTATCCAGGGCTCATATTAGGGAAAGCCAGGGTTTAGGCACGTGATCGCCGCACGGGTGAGGAACCCGTCTAGGGACGTCAGGGCAGTCAGGTGCCAGCCGCAAGGTGAGTTAGGGGTCACCACCTTTCCCTCTCCCTTGGGCAGGGCTTTCCCTGTTTTCCTCCCTGTGCGTGTCGTCGGTCATTACACAGACAAATTTATAAGATTAGGCAGAGAGAGGCCAAACAAGTTATAAGAGCTTCCAAAGCACAGGCAGAAGAGAAATTAGCCCAGTCAGGGAAAAAAGGCGAGAAGGCATTCTTCAGATACATAAATGAAAAAAGGAAACTAAAACAAGGAATTACCAAATTAAAAACAAAAGAAGGAAGGTATATAGAAGAAGATAAAGAACTAGCTGACTGCTTCAATGAATATTTCTGTTCAGTTTTTACAAAGGAAAATGAAGGAGAAGGACCTCAGTTAGGAAAGAAGACTAATGAATCTTTTGATGCATGTGTCTTTACAGAGGAAGAGGTTCTAAGTCAGCTGTCTAAAATTAATACAAATAAGTCACAGGGGCCTGATGGGATACACCCAAAGCTATTAAAAGAGCTCAGCGTTGAACTAGCAAAACCATTAACAGATTTATTTAACCAATCGCTGGCAACAGGAGTCGTCCCAGAAGATTGGAAATTAGCAAATGTTGTGCCCATTCACAAGAAAGGTAGTAGGGAGGAATCGGGCAACTATAGGCCAGTAAGCCTGACATCAATAGTGGGGAAATTAAAGGAAACCATACTTAAGGAGAGGATTGTGGAACATCTAAAATCCCATGGATTGAAAGATGAAAAACAGCATGGGTTTACTTCAGGGAGATCATGTCAAACTAATCTTATTGATTTTTTCGATTGGGTGACTAAAATAATAGATGGAGGAGGTGCAGTAGACATCGCTTATCTAGACTTTAGTAAGGCTTTTGATACTGTCCCACATAGAAAGCTTATCAATAAAGTGCAGTCTTTGGGCTTGGACTCCCATATTGTTGAATGGATTAGGCAGTGGCTGAGGGACAGGCAACAGAGGGTTGTAGTCAATGGAGTATATTCAGACCAAGGTCTTGTTACCAGTGGGGTACCTCAGGGATCTGTTCTGGGACCCATATTGTTTAATATCTTTATCAGCGAAATTGCAGAAGGCCTCGATGGTAAGGTGTGTCTTTTTACTGATGACACAAAGATTTGTAACAGGGTTGATGTTCCTGGAGGGATACACCAAATGGAAAAGGACTTAGGAAAACTAGAGGAATGGTCAAAAATATGGCAACTAAAATTTAATGTTGATAAGTGCAAGATAATGCACCTGGGACGTAAAAACCCAAGAGCAGAATATAAAATCAGTGATACAGTCCTAACCTCAGTATCTGAGGAAAGGGATTTAGGGGTCATTATTTCAGAAGACTTAAAGGTAGGCAGACAATGTCATAGAGCAGCAGGAAATGCTAGCAGAATGCTTGGCTGTATAGGGAGAGGAATTACCAGTAGAAAGAGGGAGGTGCTCATGCCGCTCTACAGAGCACTAGTGAGACCTCATTTGGAGTATTGTGCTCAGTACTGGAGACCATATCTCCAGAAGGATATTGATACTTTGGAGAGAGTTCAGAGAAGAGCTACTAAACTGGTACATGGATTGCAGGATAAAACTTACCAGGAAAGATTAAAGGACCTTAACATGTATAGCTTGGAAGAAAGACGAGACAGAGGGGATATGATAGAAACTTTTAAATACATAAAGGGAATAAACAAGGTAAAAGAGGAGAGAATATTTAAAATAAGAAAAACTGCTACAAGAGGACATAGTTTTAAATTAGAGGGGCAAAGGTTTAAAAGTAATATCAGGAAGTATTACTTTGCTGAGAGAGTAGTGGATGCATGGAATAGCCTTCCTGCAGAAGTGGTAGCTGCAAATACAGTGGAGGAGTTTAAGCATGCATGGGATAGGCATAAGGCCATCCTTCATATAAGATAGGGCCAGGGGCTATCCATAGTATTTAGTATATTGGGCAGACTGGATAGGCCAAATGGTTCTTATCTGCCGACACATTCTATGTTTGTATGTTTCTATGTTTCAATACATATCACAGAGAGCTATACTGTGCATTATAAGCTATACTGCACAATATAGCTCTCTGTGACATGTATTGGATGCCAGGGCTGTGCCCACATGTGACTGTGCAGGCTGTCAGGGTTATGTAGTGTATATTAGTGTACATACAGTCTTATAAATTATAAGACTGTATGTAAATAATATACACTACATAACCCTGACAGCCTGCACAGTCACATGTGGGCACAGCCTGGCCCCTTCTTACCCCCAGGGCTGTTTACATCGGCGGCGACGGCATACACAGGGGTCGGGCTCTGCTTCCGGTCTGCGGCCTGGGCCCGGCATATTTGAATCTGGTAAGGCGGCGGGAGCCTGAGGCCACTTAGGAAGAGAGGGGCGGCCACACACAGTCAGGACAGCCAGCCAGGCCGGGCCAGGAGGATCACGGGCTGCCGCTCACAGCGACACCAGGTGGTCGGAGGGAGCAGTGCCGCTCCCACGGAGGCCGGCCTGCTGGCCGGCTCAGCTCCACCCACCTGCCAGTGCGGCCACCACTACAATGCATCAGACTGAGGCTAGCTTTCGGATTCGGCCCGCCGGCCGCAGAAAAAGTGCAGGCACATCTTAAAGCGGCCCCAGGGCCGGCGGCCCACCGGGAAATTTCACGGTATCCCGGTAGGCCAGTCCGGCCCTGGACAGGCATCGGACACACATCTCTCAATCTGCAACATATAAAATCTCATGAGTATATCCAGAATATAACACGGAATAAATCAAGACCTGTTAAAATACAAATATAAAAAACCATTAAAATGACAGTTAAAAACAATAAGTCCTGGGTATTGGACCCAGACACGGGAGGGATGTTACAGAATTGGAAGGGTTCAAGAAAGAAATGGATGAGGCCTTCCTGATCTGGGAGAAGCAAATTTAAGCTGTGAAAACTAGAAAATTTCAACGCGATCAGCAAGATATGGAAAGCAATAGAATCTGCAGCACACCAGACCTGCAGGGTATAGCGAAGTGAGGTCACGGTTATGGGCAATCGAGGGTTGCTCACTGTATTGGAGAACCCTGGGCAGGCATGCGGCAGTGAAGGAGAGGTAGACACAGTTCCTCTGGGGCACACTCGGTATGTAGGGACCAGGCCTGATGGTGGATGAGGTGCCCTGGATGTTACAGGTATTTTGAGTGCCTGGGGCAAGGTCCCTTTTGGATTCGTGATGCCCGTGCCTGTAACGGTGGCACACCGGTTTCCAGTAGTAATAAGTGAGGTACACAGGTGGTATAGTGAACCAAACGTTGCTTTACTTAACAGTCCAACTTTGTACAGCAAGATAGTTATACAGTCCTTTAGATCACAAGCTTCACAGGCAGGCTTATTTCACAGAATGGCAGGTATTGATCATGCAAGATACTCAGAGGGTAAATCCACAACACTCTCAGAATCAGGTTGTACCTTTCCTCGGAAATAGTGTACACTGTTCTTTTAGAACTTCTGTCTGGTTTCAATCCCAAGGCCCGGATGCCTAAATGGTGGCTTAAATCCTTGGTAAAATATATATCTTCCTCCCGTATAAATCCTTGCTTTTCTTTATAGTACCTCTGCCTATTAGTGTACTTATCTTTGCTGGAAATATCCTCACTTGACTGGTGAAGGACTGTGGGTTTCTCCCACGAGGTGCTGTCCTGCTACTGGGGTGTCTCAACTGAGCTAATCCTAGCCTCAGGAGCTTCAGGCAGACGAAGTAACTCCTCTAGTCCCCTGGATTGAACTACCACTCCCCTGTCTGGGCCTACCTATATATAACCAGGGCTCTCTAGCTCCCTCTAACGCCTGGGAGGCTAAACTGCACCCTGACAGGCCTGACACCCAGTTAACATAGGGAAATGCATACACATGACATTAAATGTAATAAGGCACATTAACCCTTGTGTAGTGCCCACCTTTACCTAGTGGGACACTACAAATCTATAAATGGAAGTACAAGACACAGGAGGGAAGATCACGGTCAACATCACTGTCCTCGCGGACGTCAAGGAGTGAGGATGGTAGTACATCCGGACAGGATACGTGGAGATACCCAAGGAGGGATAATAAACGGAAAGCTGTGGATATGAAGCAACCTGCAGGGAGGAAGGGCCAAGATGGCGGACGCCAATTACAGGTAATTAACTTGTCAGAGCATGTGCTGACTGATGACCAGGGTTATCATTCTCACCAACCTGTACATTTGATTATTTTTCCACAGTGAAGGACCTACACCTTTTTGCTAGACGCCTTACTTTTAAAAAGATTTACCATCAGAGGCGGGATCCAAATTTTTCCATGAAAATGGAACAGGAAGCATTAGCTAATTTGCAGCATACTCAAGTTGTGTGCAATAGGTGTTTCTGGGTGATGTAGTGCAATATACACTAACCTGGTACAGCTGACTCTCTGCAAGGGCAGGTATAGGTAGAAATAGTTCGTGACGCCAGTGCCAAGTAAACGGTGGCACACCGTTTGCGGATGCAGGAATAAATTGAGGAAACGTAGTATTAAAACAGAACTCCAACTTTAGTAGTTTTTCAAGCAGAGACAATAATGGAAATGCAGTTCCTTAGCATACAGTCGATTTTGCAATTCGGTCGATGCAGGCAATTCAGTTACAGCAGGGTAATTACAGAGTGTTGAACACAGGACTTGCAGTACATGAGCTTGCACTCTAATTCTGTCTGATCCTGGAATATAGCATATCTTCACCAAGGCCCATTAACCTAGTTCTGGCTTTATATCCTTGGCTATAGCTTGAATAAGTATCTCCTCTGTCTTTCTGAGTACCTCTTGCTTTCCTGATCTTTGCCTCTGTCTCTCTCAGCTTCTGGAAACTTCCTCAGGCTCTTGAGCTAACATATTCCTGTTTCTGCATATGGGAATTCAGGAGGGAATCTTCTCCTGGACAGCATGCTTCAGGCCTGGACTTGTCTCAGACATTGTCTAATCTCCAACTGTAGATTACAGACACTAGACTCCGTCTGACTTGCACTTCCCTGACTGGGCCTTATATAAACTAGGGCTCCCTAGCTCCCTCTATTGACTAGAAGCTGGAATGACACCCCTAGCAGGCCTGTACATGCAAGTTTCAGTAACAGGAAAATACATACATTACATGACATTTTATAAAACTGACATATAACAACTTCCCCATAATTAGGAGGGACGACAGCACACCAAGTGACACTTTGGTAGTGACGGGTATTACAGTTCCCGTACACTACATACCCCACTGCTTTAAGCTGAGTACGACCTCGTACTCCATTATGGCTCGCCCAAATGGAATCTCTACCTGAAATAGAAAATAGAGACATGCAGGCATACATACATGTAATTCATCTGCATTTACATTTACATCAGGTCCAATTGGCAAGAGTGAAGGGTGGTGACAAGGGGCGTCGTTCTCTTCTCTCAGGATAATGAATGGAACGGGGGCGCTGACCTGGCACAGCGTAACATTATAACCAGGATAGTCCATGACAATGAATAAGTCCATGATAGAACAGTAGGAAACGGTATAAAAGTTCTTGGAGGCTCAAAGAACAAACATGAGTCCGTACCCAGGTCATTTTCATATTAAATCACAGAGGCTCTCATGCGGTGGAGTCCATCTCTGGGCACATTACTTTTAAAAGAATAAGAATCTCAGAGGCTCAGGTACTTTTGAGTCTGTCTCCGGGCACGGTTCCTTAGTATGAAGTTGCACAATAAAAGGACAGCAAAGACAAGTGCTGTAATACCCCTGATCAACCTGAAAAGGGGGGTGAAGGGTAAAAGGTGCAACTAAAGGAACAGGCACAACTTGGCGTGGGGTACAAAAGCAGGCAGGAGATCCTGGAAACAAACGTGGCCTTGCTGACTTTGTGATTTCAGTGGTCAACACTTACCACTGAGCCGTGGACAAACTGGCAGCCGCAACAAAGGACCAGAAACGTAGGACTCCTGTCCTGGAAGGGTTAATACCCTCATTCATTGAGGAAATAAATCAAAGGCCTAGCAGGCTGATTACAGTGGTATATCATAACCACTTGGCTCCGCTGGCAGGTATCGTCTGTAGTATTCTTCTACAGGAGGGTGTGCCCACATGACTGTGTCAGGGGGCAGCTGTAGGGTAAAGGGGCCCCTAATAGGTATTGGCCCATTAGGCCTAGGGGTGAACCCTCTGGTGGACCGTGCCGGTCCTGACATGATCACTGCAGGGTGTAACGTGCTTGGCACCGCCGCAGCAAGCGGTCTGGTGCTCTGGGTGCAGCAGTTTACGGCAATCGCGGGTCCGGTCTGGGGCACTGACGGAGCGGTGGCAACAGAAGGCGGTCTACGGGTGGTGACAGGCACCCTTACCTCATCCTTCCTCGGCGGTGTCTGGATCCTGGCGGTGTACCTCTTGCGCAACTCCCGCAACTTCTCCTCCAGCCGGACGATCTGCTCACCGATGCTCTCTGTGTCGGAGTCGCTGTCATCTGCTGGCGCCGCCGGCGCAGGTACAGTCACCGATGGTGCGGACTCGGCCTCTGCAGGTTCTGGCGATGCGTCTGGTCTCCGACCCCTCCGGATGTTTTCAAAGGTAGCACTAAGTCCTTTTAACTGTTCCAGCTCTGATATGGTCCTCTCCCGACGAGGCAGCTCGGGGGAAGGATAGGGGCTCACCCATTTCTCCAACACGGTTGGCTGCCAGAAGACATTAGGCCCAATGAAGGAGCTCCGCTCCTGAAAGGCGTGATGGGCCGGCTCTGGAGAGCGTTCCGGTTCCCGCTCGCAGCCAGAGTAGTCTTCTCCTTCTTCTGCCTCCCAATCCTCAGATGCACGCTTGGGACGGGTCACAGCAGTCGCATAAGGGCCTCGTAGGCTCTCGGCAGGGGTGTACTCCACTTCCTCTCCCTCGCGGAGGCTGTGCTGGTACGAAGGGAGGTAGTCTCTTTTGACAGACCTTCGATTTACATAGAGGTCTCTGCCAGTTAGATAGTCCTGTATGAACCCGTAGCCACGGGATTTGTCAAATGACAGCACCACTCCCTTTCTCCTTTCCAGGCGGGGTTGGGTGTGCATATGCTTCTCATGTATTGTCTTAGTTAGTTCTTCATAGAGGATTTTAGTCTTTGTATTCCGCGTTATAGCGGCCTCTCGGATCTCCGCCATCAGGGAGGACCATTTAAAAGATGGTTGGAAAAAGTCCCTCCACGAGCTTAAGTAGGGCTCGGGTTCTTTCTCCCTTGGGCGGCAGGCGGGTTGCTCCGGTCCCGGAGAGTAGGCCGGTGGAGCCTCTTCTGGCTCTACACCGATGTCAGTCATCTTTGCAATTTCAGGTGCGGACGCTGCAGTAACACTCTGCTCGCTTTCCAACATGCTCGATCCTTCTGACGAGAGCGATAGGGTCGCGTCAATTAGAGTAGCCAGCTCCTCCCACTGCACTGGGAGGCCGCCCCCCAGGTATTCCAGTATATGGAAGGCGGTGTCCATGCTGGCAGACATGCAAATATCCAGATAAGCCGTGGCGCCTGACCTTGACCTTCTTCCCGCTTTTTCCTCAGAAAGGCGCCAATTTTTCCCGCCTTTTCGGGATGAAGGTGACGCAGCAGTAAATTCAGCAAGCCCGGCAGCCATCTTTGGGTATAAACGCTGTCTATTCACTGACAGCAAGCAGGATTGTAAAAAGTCCACAAAACCACACTCCAATGTGGCGATTTTCTTCCTCTGTGTAGCGCAACACTGCACAGCGCTTTTTAGAGGTTTTGGGTACACTTTGGGTATGATTTTCAGTCCACAAAGTCCACTTGAATAAAACAGGTAAATTGTCACTTTGGTCACAGGGCAACTGCATAAGGCACAAAGTTCACGCTTCTTGCACTAGAAAGCGTGCGTATCCTGTTCGTGACGCCAAAAGAGAAGGTGCAGCGTACTCAAGTTGTGTGCAATAGGTGTTTCTGGGTGATGTAGTGCAATATACACTAACCTGGTACAGCTGACTCTCTGCAAGGGCAGGTATAGGTAGAAATAGTTCGTGACGCCAGTGCCAAGTAAACGGTGGCACGCCGTTTGCGGATGCAGGAATAAATTGAGGAAACGTAGTATTAAAACAGAACTCCAACTTTAGTAGTTTTTCAAGCAGAGACAATAATGGAAATGCAGTTCCTTAGCATACAGTCGATTTTGCAATTCGGTCGATGCAGGCAATTCAGTTACAGCAGGGTAATTACAGAGTGTTGAACACAGGACTTGCAGTACAGGAGCTTGCACTCTAATTCTGTCTGATCCTGGAATATAGCATATCTTCACCAAGGCCCATTAACCTAGTTCTGGCTTTATATCCTTGGCTATAGCTTGAATAAGTACCTCCTCTGTCTTTCTGAGTACCTCTTGCTTTCCTGATCTTTGCCTCTGTCTCTCTCAGCTTCTGGAAACTTCCTCAGGCTCTTGAGCTAACATATTCCTGTTTCTGCATATGGGAATTCAGGAGGGAATCTTCTCCTGGACAGCAGGCTTCAGGCCTGGACTTGTCTCAGACATTGTCTAATCTCCAACTGTAGATTACAGACACTAGACTCCGTCTGACTTGCACTTCCCTGACTGGGCCTTATATAAACTAGGGCTCCCTAGCTCCCTCTATTGACTAGAAGCTGGAATGACACCCCTAGCAGGCCTGTACATGCAAGTTTCAGTAACAGGAAAATACATACATTACATGACATTTTATAAAACTGACATATAACAACTTCCCCATAATTAGGAGGGACGACAGCACACCAAGTGACACTTTGGTAGTGACGGGTATTACAGTTCCCGTACACTACAAATTTAATTTCACTTTTGGATGAACAGGAAAGAGCAGAACAATCTGGTGAGTTCCCCAAAACCCTGATTCCGAATTCCAAGAACTTACCGGCACTATCATTATATTCAAATGTGCACTACTTTGTTAAGCTGGTTGAAAGTTAACTCTCACATATCTCCGA
The DNA here is from genome assembly GCF_905171765.1 of Bufo bufo. Classification (NCBI taxonomy): domain Eukaryota; kingdom Metazoa; phylum Chordata; class Amphibia; order Anura; family Bufonidae; genus Bufo; species Bufo bufo. The sequence continues at coordinate 603,424,429 of NC_053391.1, read as the reverse complement.
CCAAAAGGGTAGAGATAACTGTACGAGTGGTGAGAGACGAGCATTGAAGGAGATAGGGAAGTGGGATGATGTGGTTTTGAAACAGGCGGACAAGGGCGGGAACATCGTGATATGGCCCACATGTATGTATGAGAAGGAGGTGCAAAGACAGTTGCAGAATGTCGACTGTTATAAGAAATTGACGTTCAATCCCCTAATTAAATTCAAGCAGGATTTGGAGGCCATCCTGCAATTAGGAGTTGAACAAGGTGTCATCACAGGGAAACAGAGTTCCCACTAGTTGCCGGATCACCCTGTGTTTCCAAATCTGTACACCTTGCCCAAGGTTTATAAAGACCCGATGAAACCCCCGGGTAGGCCCATCGTATCAGGGGTGAATGGCTTAAATGATGCAGCCTGTAAATATATTGATCACTTCTTACAGCCACTGGTGGAGGGGTTACCAACACACTTAAAGGACACAATGGATATTCTGAGGAAAATGGAGGACATACATCTCGAATCCGACATGTTGATTGCCACATGTGACGTCGAATCCCTCTTCACTTCAATTAAACATCATGACGGGCTTGAAGCCACTGAGTTTTTCCTCGAGACCACAAGCATGGGTAAGGAGAAGTGTAATTTCATCTTAACTCTTCTCAATTACGTTCTTACCCATAACTTCTTCTTGTTTGGGGGGTCCTTCTACCTACAGCTCCAGGGCACCGCTATGGGGGCGGCATGTGCACCCTCATATGCGAATCTGTTCCTGGGGCTGTGTGAGAGGGACACCGTGGGGGAGTAAAGAATGTGGGAGGTGTGTTGCATGCACCAACATGGACAGAGCAACCCACTTCCTACAATCCAGTCCCCTGCCAGAATCCAGTAAGGTGCAATACTGGGGTAGGTATATCGATGATATACTGATCATCTGGCAGGGGACTGAAGAGGAATTTGTGAACCCACTTCCTACAATCCAGTCCCCTGCCAGAATCCAGTAAGGTGCAATACTGGGGTAGGTATATCGATGATATACTGATCATCTGGCAGGGGACTGAAGAGGAATTTGTGAATTACATTCAGGTATTGAATAACAACACCAAGAATATTAAACTCACTTTTAAGGTGGCTCGCACAGATGTCGAGTTTCTGGACGTGATTTTCCAGTTGGACGCGGCTGGACATCTGGGCACAAACTTATATTGAAAAGAAACCTCCGTGAACACACTGTTACATGCAGGCTCGTCACACCCAGGCAACCTGATAAAGAGTATACCAGTGGGGCAGTTCCTGCGAGCACGCAGGATCTGCTCGTCGGATGGGTTGTTTGAGATACAGGCTGAGGACCTGAGAAGAAGATTTGGAGAGAGAGGATATGGGAATCGGTGTATAGAGACGGCATTCAAGAGAGCACGTCTTTCAAAGAGAAGTGACCTACTCCATAAGAAATACATTCGGCAAGACTTACAACAGATCAGGTTTATTACAGGATTTAACAGTAAATGGAAAGAGGTAAACATAATCCTAAATAAATATTGGAACATGTTGACATCTGATCCCCAACTACAAGAGGTGATACCCCCACATGCCTCAACTACATTCCAGATGTCCAAAAACCTGCGTGATCAATTGGTCCGCAGCCATTATGCCCGTAAGGAAGTGAGGTTGTTTGGCAACAAAGGGCCACCGTGGGGGAGTAAAGAATGTGGGAGGTGTGTTGCATGCACCAACATGGACAGAGCAACCCACTTCCACAATGCAGCAGGGGATAAAGTGTTCAAGATTTCACATACCATCACGTGTACGACTATTGGAGGAGACTGGAAAAAAATATTAGCTCAAAAAGAAAAAAAATATTAGCTCAAAAATATTAGCTCAAAAAGAAACAAAATGGATATTTCTGCTTAACACAGTTACATCATTCGGGCTGAATGAGGGTAACAGATTTGCGCCATTCCTCTAGAAAGTGCGACACATTTATCCTTACCTTGCTCCCTCTCCCTTTCCTTACTCCTCCCCCTTCTTCCCCCCTTCCCCCTCCCCCCCCTCTTTCCTTTCCCCCCCTCCCTCCCCTTTCCTTCCCTCTCTTTCTCCCTCCCCCTCTTCCCTTTTCTTCCCCCGCACCCCGCTTTTGTGTTCCTCATGATAGTAGTGCTGACGATGGTGCGTTCCCTGGTGCTCTCGGTTCAAAGTAGCAGGCATCCTACGAGTCAACCCTCCCGGGTCTGGGTCCTATACCCAGGACTTATTGTTTTTAACTGTCATTTTAATGTTTTTTTATATTTGTATTTTAACAGGTCTTGATTTATTCTGTGTTATATTCTGGATATACTCATGAGATTTTATATGTTGCAGATTGAGAGATGTGTGTCCGATGCCTGTCACAACGTATGCTTCGCTCACTATTCAAGACCTTTGGAAAAGACCTTTGGAATTAGATGGACTAATTGGGGGCCCTTTGGCCTGGTATTCGTATAAAGACAATGGATTTGTCACATATGGTGTTCAATACCTCGTGTACATGGTGTAATATTGACGTTGTAATATTGACATATGGATATGTCACAGATGGTGTTCAGTACCTCGTGTATATGGTGTAATATTGATGTTTCTCTACCTTGGCATTTATTCGCAGTTATTTCACCATGCAGAATTCCATTGCACTACTGTACACATATATTCGGTGTTATATACACCTCTATTTTGATTATGCACATTTTTTGTATTCATTGTAGGGCATTAATATGAGCTTTTCAATTACTTATGCTTGTTATAATAATAATTTTAATAATAATTATATTTTTTGTTCCTTTTGTCACGTTGCACTGCATGCGCACTGAGCACCTGCACTTTTGGCACTTTAGCACTTTATTTATGTAGGGGATTTATTCCCATTGGTCTATAATAATAATATCCGTCATATCAATACATGGTGTTATATACCCATGGAGTTATGAATTTTACTTTATTGTGTTCACTTTAGGTAGGATTGCGAGCATTGCTAAGGAATACGAGTGTGTATGGACATAGTGATAAATGGTACGTTAACCGGGCTGAATGTGTGTGCATGAGTATGAATTCTGTGTATGTGTGGCAATTATGTATTTATAGGAATATATTGAAGACATGCATGTATTTAGTCCGTGTGGACAGTATTATGGCAGTAGATATATTTATTAATCACTGTAATGTTGAGGAATTTCTTACATAATTTTTATGCATTATTTTTATGCATTATTTTTATGCAGTTATTTTGTGATAATATTGTGGACACACGATGGTCCGGGTGGTAGTTCTTATTTACCTGCCTCCCGATACATATAAAATAAAAAAAAACCTGTGTTGTTATAAGGGCTTCCCCACTGTAGGATTTGTATGTCATCATGCATGTATTTATTGTAATCTTTTATATGTATTGATTAATTATGGACCCAAAAAAAAACCTGTGTTGTTATAAGGGCTCCTCCACTATAGGCTTGGTATGTCATCATGTATGTATTTATTGTAATCTTTTACATGTATTGACTAATTATGGATCCATTGATAAAATATTGTGTACTATTGAGGATGCATTTATTTATTTATTTATTTATCTATTTACTTATTTATCTATTTAGTTATCAATTACTGACATCTCATGTAAATAATACTGTGTACCTATTAGGGTTAGGTGCCAATGTGGGTTCATCTGTTTTCCTCTCCCTCCGGCTCAGTACGCAATATAATTACATAATGGTAAAGTCAGCCCGCAATATTTGATCCCATGATAATAGCCATTCCGTGGTGCCTGCTGCCATGGTAACATCGGGCGCATCAGGACTCATTACCTTGGATCCTGATCACGTGACATAGCTCTAACCTATGGGGATGCAGTTTTCTTACCGGCGATATGGGCGGAAGTGACGCCACTATTTGGCTCCCTGTTTTGAATTTGGGCGGACGTGACGTGACTATGCGACATGGCTTCAACCTATGGGTATGTAGCCTTTCTGCCGGCGGTATGGGCGGAAGTGACGCTACCAACTGGCTCTCGGACTTGAGTTAGGGCGCACGTGACGCGACCAGGTTGTGTGTATAGTATATGGAGGTATTTGGGCGGAGTTGACGTCAGGGCTCCCGCATCCGGGTTTGGGTTTGGGTGGACGTGATGTGGGTAGGTTGTTTGAGTGTGAAGCAAACGGTGACAGGTGATTGGTGTACTCTCTCAGCTGCGGCTGTAATTAAAGTGGAGTATGATGGCCGGATAGACACGCCCCTTTTGAAGAAGCTGAGCGAAACGCGCATCAGGGGTGCGCTCACCAAGGTTCCAAGGTCGGTTCGCCTTTATATATATGTGTTGTATATGCCGGTTGTTACTTTTTATGTGCTGGATGCATGTGACATCATAGTATGCCCGGTGTTGTAGATATGTTATCCACACGCTGCGTCCATTGATCTCTATGGTTCAGCTGGCCTGCTAGCACCTGCATTGTCACTTGAGTTCACGTTTCCCTCTGGCCTGTGGATGAGAGTACATCTCGTTTTAGCTATTTAGCTCACTCAGGCCATCAGGAGAGGTGCACTAAGGAGATATATTGACTGTTGTGATACCTTGGTGGGGCGCTGATCCGCAGTGCTGCCACATTACTGCTGTTATTTATTACTATTGTCTATTTATTGTCCTTTATGTGACTAATTAATAAAATATTTGTCATTTATGTACATGTGTGTTCTTGTTTATCGGTTCTATCTTATGTTTGTAGTGCAAGAGGTACCCCAGGCCTCTACTGGGTTCTCAACCTTCAAACTGCTATATGTCAGACACCCTCGCAGTCACGTGGACGTGGCCAAAGAGGCGTGGGAACAACAACCCACTCCACATAAAATTGTCATTGAGTACGTTACCCAGATGCAAGATCGGATAGAGACAGTTTTGACTCTTGTTAGGGAGCATATGTAGGCAGCTTAGCGAGCCCAGAGTCGGGTATATAATCAGCAGGCTCTGGACCGGATCTTTTAACCCGGGTGATCTGGTTTTATTCTGGTGCCGATCGTGGACAGTAAGTTCCTGGCTAGGTGGCAGTAGCCCTACGAGGTACTCGAGAAAATTGGAGATGTAAACTACAAGGTACACCAGCCAGGGCAGCGAAAGCCAGAGCAGGTTTACCATGTGAATTTACTCAAACCGTTGAAAAATAGGGAAACCTATACAGAAGACAGGCCCTTCTGTCTGATGCAAGAGAGGCAGCTGCCACGGTAAAAATTGCTGACAGCCTCTCCTCTAAACAGACTCAGGAGGCCAGGGAGTTCATGTTCTCGGACCTCCCTGGACGCACTTCCATAATCCAGCATGACATTGTCACTGAGTCTGAGACAAAAGTCCGATTGAAACCATATCGGGTACCCGAGACTCGGCGACAAGCCATATCGGTGGAGGTGCAGCTAATGTTGCAGCTAGACATCATTGAGGAGTCAAAAAGTGAGAGGGCCAGTCCTATAGTATTGATACCCAAGCCAGAAGGGACGTCGCGGTTTTGTAACGACTTTCCAAAACTTAACTAGGTTTCCAAATTTGATGCATATCCCATGCCCTGGGTGGATGAGCTCATCGAGAGATTAGGACAAGCCCGGTATTTTTCTATTTTGGACCTCACGAAAGGGCTACTGGCAGGTTTCCTTAACAGAGGCTGCCAAAGAAAAAACTGCCTTTATCACGCCTGAGGGGCTGTATCAATATAAGGTCTTACCCTTTGGTCTGCATGGCGTCCCCACCACTTTTCAGTGACTAATGGACATCGTGCTTCGTCCACATCGTCAGTACGTTTCGGCTTACCTGGACGATATTGTCATCCAGGGTACTGACTGGGAAAGTCACCTATTCAAAGTACAGGCTGTAGTGGACTCCCTTCAGAAAGCTGGCCTAACCGCTAACCCCAAAAAATGTGCAATAGGGTTAGAAGAGATTAAGCACCTGGGGTATATCATTGGGCGCGGAATCATCAAACCCCAAGTGAACAAAATAGAGGCGATACGGACTTGGCCCTGACCTGTCACTACTAGGCAAATAAAGTAATTCCTGGCAATGGTGGGATATTACATGAGGTTTTTCCCCCACTTTGCTACTCTAGCCGCTACTCTATGATGGTTCACTGGGATGATCGGACAGAAGAGGCTTTCTCCACTTTGAAGTTGGCCCTCCCAGGCTGTGAGCTCTGTGCTGCGATTGGCCAGCGCTACAGCAGAACAAGGGCAGACTCCGCCTACCATAACTTAGTGACTGAAATCTCCGCCTACCATAGTTTTGTGACCGAAGATACCGGAGGGCATAGCGGCAGAACGGAGCGGCGCCCGGGGATAATAGTAAGTGCAGTGAGATCCCTGGGCACCGCTCTCCATGTCTGTATAGTTCACAATGTCATAATAGGTGAAAGGTCCTCTTTAAGCTTTGGGCACTTTGAAGCCATTACAGTCTTGCCTAGTATTGGCAGCACAGCACTGCATGCATAAATGCCAGATCATGTTTTGCTCCGCCATTCTGCTCTAACTACTGTAGTGTAGGAACAGGATGCTGCAGTGAGGGACAGTGTTGGGCTTGTAATCTGTCTGTTAATTCTGTGAGTGGCCTGTAGCCATTTTTTGGGGTGCAATACAAAACATCTTTGCACCAGTGACAAAAAAATGCAATACTTAATCGGGCTGTTAATTCTGCGAGTGACCTATAGCCATTATTTGGGTTGCTAAACACCTCCTTTGCATCCGTTACACTGTAATCGAATAGTTAATCAGTCTGGTAATTCTGTTGGTGCCATCAAAGAATGAGAAGAGCATCAAATAAGGGGTGTGGCCGTTGTGCTGCTGGTGGTGGTGGTGATGGAGATCCTGCTGCAGGGAGAGGACGTTGTTGATCTGTGCCAGCTACGTGCGCAAATGAAACACCTTCCTCTGGTGCACGCAGGCAACAGGAGGTTCTGCTTCATTTCGTAGGCCCAAATACCGCTGTACGAATGGTGAGGCCAGAACAGTTAGAGAAAGTAGTAGATTGGATGGCTGACAGAGCCTCCAGTTTCTTCACATTGTTTTCCACCTGGTCCCTTGCTGAAAGTGCAGAGTTGGCACTGGCACCCCATAGGCATCTGTCTTCCACATCAACCCCTTGCACATCAGCCAAGCAGTTTGAGTCATGCAGCAGTTACTTATGCTTTTTGATGACTCTGCTGGTGGGATTTCCGTGGCCATCCACCTAGCTCTGCCCCAGCAGTGGAAGAGATTTAGTACACAGATGCCCAACCACTTATATTTGAGGATGAGGACATGGGAGAACCACCGCAGCACGTCACTGACGAAACACAGGTGTCAACTGCTGCAGCTTTCTGCAGTACTTTTCCAGTCGGGCCATCCCTGCCCTGCAAGAACAAGTGGCGGACAAAATCAGGTGTGCACTGCACAACGCCATCAGTGGCAAGTTAGACATAAACAAAGAAACATGAACCAGTAAGCAAAAAATAGTGGTAGGTTGTGGTAGCTCACTAGCAAGTATGAACCAGTAAGCACTGGAAGGGACATTCTAACTCCTTAACAGTAAATACGGTAAATGTAGTGGTGGCTGGGCATGAGGCGGAAAACGGTTTGGCGCATGTCCTACCGCCACTAGGGACTGCTGGATGTTTCTCAGTGCCTCCTCCTCTGCTACCTCCTCTACAGCCTCCTCAGCAGCATCTGAGGTGTGTATTATGAGGTTCTGCAGCAGCTAGCTGTGTATTATGAAGTTCTGTAGCAGCTGAGGTGTAAGTGTTAGGAGGTTCTGTAGCAGTTTGAGGTGTGTATTATGAGGTTCTTCAGCAGCTGAGGTGTGTATTATGAGGTTCTGCAATTCAGATTCTTGCCATGGGGCCCTGTGATTTCTATGTAAGCCCCTGCTTACACCTCCCAGACAATACACCTCCCACCAAGGACAGCTTGTCATTGCCTCTGGGAAGCCTGGCACACATGAGCCACTACATGCTGCAGTGCCTGTGCAAAGAGCTCAGAGTTGCCCACATTCTTACCAGTGTTGACTACTGGGTGGCCACTCTGCTGGATCCCCGCTACAAGGACAACATGCCGTCCTTACTTCTGTCACTGGTGTGGAAGTGCACGCTGGTAGACACGCTACTAATGACGTTTCCACCTGACAGCGGGGGCCCAGCGGAAGCACAAGGAGGCAGTTGCTAACTCAGCTGGGGCACTGTCTCCACCTCAGAAGGGAGTGTTAGCATGGCCGAAATGTGGAAAACCTTTCTCAGCATGCCACAACAACCAGCAGCGCCTTCTGATATGGACCATATTTGCAGGTGGCAGCATTGCAGCAACATGGTGGAACAGTACATGTGTAAAAGTCTGCATGTACTGACTGATGGGTCTGCCCCATTTAACTGCTGGGTCTCCAAATTGGGCACATAGCCTGATCTTGCCCTTTATAGCTTGCAGGTGCTGGCCTGCCGTGCGGCAAGTGTTTTGTTCAAATGTGTGTTTAGCATGGCAGGGGGGGGGGGTGATCACGGACAGATGCATCCGCCTGTTCAAAGCCAATGTGGACAAGCTCATGCTCATTAAAATGAACCAGGCATGGATCCCACGAGACTTTTCCATACCTTTGGGCAGAGTAGAGAAGTATACCAGGCGCACATAGCCATTGTTGTGCTCCAGTTTGTGGGTTCTCTTTGCCATTTCCAAATGTTTTGGGGCCTCCACAAACCAAAATCGAAAAAAAAATAATAATAATATTTTGGCTACCTTTTCTGCCTCCTTCTAAAAAAAAAAAGAAGAAAAAGAAAGATAAAGCAAGATAAAAAAAATATATATAAATCAGTGTTGCTACCTCCTCCTCCACTTCTTCAACCTACACCACCATGTCCACCTCCTCCTTCACTCGGACCTCCTGGCTCAAGATTATTATGTCTCCCAGCCATTGTTATATACTCCAGCGCAGTTTGTTCGTTCTGTTACCTATATCCCAATGTTTTGGGGCCTCCCCAAATAAAAAACAAAATAAAATTTTAAGAAAAAGAACAAAATATAAAAACAGTGTTGGTTACCTCTTCCTCCACAGCTTCCGCCTACACCGCCATGTCTACAGCCTCCTCAACTTCCTACTCCACTTGGACCTCCGCCTCCTGCTTCAAGATTATTACTTTATTTTATTTTTTCTATTCAGTTATTTTAAGTCATTTCCCTATCCACATTTGTTTGCAGGAAATTGTACTGCTCTTACCCCCATTTTGCTTCCTTTTGTAGCCCTTACTATGACTATTTTAAAGCCATTTTACAGCACCAAAGTTACGTTTCCATTGACTTCTATGGGGTCTGGGTTCACTTTGAACTAAAGTTCGGCCGAGCCTATCAAACCTGAACATCCAGGGTCCACTCATCCCTATTGAGGAGGAGTAAAAGCACATTGGAACAATTCACACCACAAGAAACCGGGGCCAGGATACATGGAGCAGTGACAAACCTCTATTGAACACAATGCCACAAATCCAAACCCACAAGCAAACAACACTGGCACAGATGGTACAATGATACAAGTGAAAGACCATTACAACAATATTGTTATCACCTTTGCTTACATAGCTGTTCTGACTGTCCCAATGGCCAAAGGTAAGTACTATACCTGTATACATGGTTTCCTGTTCTCTGATGGTAAATAACACGAGCGCTGCCTCCACCGTATGTGTTTCTTTTCTCTCTTCCAGTGTTTTTTCTTTAGTCATTTTGTCTGCACTGTATGTGATAGCAAGAAAAGTTTGCTTAGAGACAGAATTTATCTGGAAATCTTTACACTTGCGTAGTGTTGTTCACGTTGTTATTGAGGTTTGGACATTCAAGGAGTTATGCCATGATTAATGTAAAAAATGAAAAGGAGACATAATACATGATGTTCTCTAACAAAGCTAGAACCAGCCCTGTATCTTACATGGATCCAGAGATCTCCACATTCATTTTTCCAATTGTTCTGCTACATTCATTTCAGACTGATAGCTCAAGGGGTACATATATATAATCACAGAAAATAATGCACTATAAAAATAGATGCAAGCATAACATATGGACTAAGCCCTCACTCTCTTAATAAAATCTGAGACACTTGGGCAATACGTTTTGATCAAAACACATCTGAGCCCACCTACCAAGCGACAAGGTGGTCTCAGTTCAGGCGGGTCCTACGTTAAACCTGGCTATGCCGTTATGCATTTATGTTCAGGAGCGCGGACCCCGCACATATAGTGTGTTTCTCCTAGTTACCTCCATGTGCAATAGCAAGCGGTGGGAGGAGGAGCACACACACCTATATGTACCACCATCATCAAGGTCGCCTATTAGATAGGTGGGAAAAAAGTGCACATGAATACTACTCCCAAAATAGGAGCGTATTCACAAATGAAGGTGCCACTCCTTCAAGACAAACAAATCACAGAATTTTTTTTATAGAACATCCTGCACGATATGATAATGAATGCCACAGGTGTACATGGCTACCACCTTGTCGCTTGGTAGGTGGGCTTAGATGTGTTTTGATCAAAACGTATTGACCAAGTGTCTCAGATTTTATCAAGAGAGTGAGGGCTTAGTCCATATGTTATGCTTGCATTTATTATTATAGTGCATTATTTTCTGTGATTATATATATGTAGCCATGTACACCTGTAGCATTCATTATCATATCGTGCAGGATGTTCTAAAAAAAATTCTGTGATTTGACAGCTCAAGGGGCATGTTTTTCTTTGTGGGTGTGTCCTTTCTCAGTGGGCATGTCCTTCTTGCAGCAACTTTTCCTGTAACTGTAACAGCTTCTAACAGAAGATGGAGCCGGTGGCAGTTGAATGATGGAACTGAACCTGTGTAACCACCTCAGAGAGGTGGGAAGAGAAACAAGGAAAAGAACAAACATCAGGTGGCACTACACTGATAGATCGTATTGACTCAAGTGGCTATATTCAATTTTAACTTACATGCAATTACATAAGTATTCTAGCTGCCAGTTTAAACAATGTAGAATATTTTTCATGGGACAACCCCTTTAATATTGCAATATATCAACATGTTTCATTCAATTTTTAATAAAAAGAATTTTAATAAAAAAACGGACATACATGTGATGCACTACATTTAATTTATGTTTTGGACATTCTTGAGCATACAGAAAGTGGGTGTGGTTTATAAAAAAAAAAAAAAAAAGGGCCATCGATTAAGAAACACAAACCTGGGCTAAACTTGCACTAATATTTTGCCACAAAGTAAACCAAACTAAATAAATTTAGACAAAAGTATTTAAGGATGCACCAAATATATCATACAGCATGAGCCACTGCAGATTTAGACTTTAGATTTTTCTCTGTTTTACACACTATTTCAAGTAGGAAAAAAAACGGGATTACAGGGCACTACTAGCAGGAAAATAATCTATTAACCCATTAATGACCGGGCAATTAAAATATATATATATTTTTGCTTTTTACTCCCAGCCTTCCCAAAGGCATAACTATTTTACTTTTCTATTCCCATAGCGATAGGAAGGTTTGGGAACATGGTAATGAAAAAGGATCTCTCTGCTGCCGAAAAGTGTCAAATAGTACAATGCCTTGGACAAGGTATGAAAACATTAGCTTTTTCACAAAAATTAGTGTGATCATGGTACTATGAAGAGATTAAAAAATGTTGGAAAAAACTAATTTCTTTGCATGGCCATACTCTGACTCCCATTTTCTGACTGCCATAACTTTTTTACTTTTATGTGTACTTTGCTGTGTGAGAGCTAAATTTTCGCAGAGCAATGGCTACTTTTGTTGACCCATTTTGGGGTGTGTATTACTTTATGATCACTTTTTATAAAAAAAATTGTGAGAGGTGGAGTGACCAAAAAATGGCAAATCTGCCATTTAGATATTTTTTTCTGTTCCCCCATTTTCCATATGGGATAAATATTTCTATATTAGTACGGGCGTTCTCGCATTTTTATTTTTATTTGGGGGAAGGGGAGATGATTATTTTTATGTATTTTTTATATTTTAAAAAAAATGTTTTTTTCCCATAAGTAACTATAACAAGCAATTAGATTGCTTTTCACATAGATTCTAATGCAGGGACTCCATAGGAACAAGCCGCAAACTCTTTCTGGCTCCCCCGATCCTTGCTAGGGAGAGCTGGTACACGGCCGGAAGTGTGCATTCATGGTTTTTGACCTCACAGATCCTGTAGTCACATTTGACCACGGCATCTGATCGCATACATTAGCCCCTGCTGTATAAAACAGAAGTCACTTTGCGGCTTTGGTGCTCGCAAGTGTGCGCCATCTTTAAAGTCCCCACCACTGAAGTATATATCTGTATGGGGTCGGGAACAGGTTAAAAGTGAATAAAAACCATAAAAAGGTAACATTTTTTGAAAATTCAATGGGAGGTTCTGACTACTGAAGCAGGAGCTTGGACTGACTTGGCGAAGTACTTTTCCAGTGACATACCTCCTATCAAGTGTGGAGATAGGAAGCCTTATTCACTAGGCCCAGAGGCTTTGTCACCTATTGATTTCACACATTGTTGCACCCTGAGCACATTTCTGTTTCTTCACTGTCTAAATATTAGACCGAATTAGTATGCCCAACTGAGAATAGTTCATGTGAAGCCTTCTTGCTGAGTAAGTTATTGTAAATCTGGGTGTTCCTCATGTGGCTGATATGCCCCGGCTAGTGGCAATATATTCTCCTTGGTAAAGAATTGGTTAGGGGACGGAAAAGAGAGTTATTGCAAGTGGGACAAACTCTAAAAAGGCTAGAGTCAGTGGTGGGGTACCACAAGAATCTGTGTTAAGCCCATTTAGCCCAGTTCTCCAGAATCTCTTTATCAGTTATCTTGTGAATGAGACGAGAGTGAAGTGTCAGTTCGTACAGATGACACAAAATTGTGTAGGAAACTTAAAATACAGCTTAATATTCAAATATTACAGGAGAACCTAGAGAAGCTTATAGCATGGGCAAGAGCATGGCAGATGAATCTTAATATTGATAAATGCAGAGTAATGCGCTTAAGTCACACTAATCGTATAGCTGCCTATACATTACATAGAATGGGGATATCAGAACAAGAAAAGGGCATGGGTACTGCAGCTACAAGTAAGCTAAGCAGCAGTACTCAATGATAAAAGCATAGACATTTGTAGGGTTTTTAAAAAGAGATCTAAAAACCCAGGGCAACCAGATTTTCAAATGGGATGGGGGATCTTATAACGAAAAGCTTAAAATTGGGCTTGTTCAGCTTGGAATAAAGACACCTTTGAGGTGGCCTTCTTTACATGTACAAATATATGTGTGGTCAATACAAGGAACTGGTGCAATTTATTTATTCCAAGGAGACGTTCCTTACATGTGGAGGAAAGATAATTTTAGAAATCAATATAGGAAAGGATAATTTACAGAGTAGTCAGACTATAGAATACCTTAAACGGAGAGGTAGTAATGGCTGATACCATGTCAGCATTTACATAGGGCCCAAAGCTTACCTAGTAGCAAATGGCATTAAGCGTTTCAGCATTCAGTACGTAATTAATGATGAAGGTGGATAGTTCAGTGAAAAAAGTTGAACTTGATAGACTTGTGTTTTTTCTTTTAACCTAAGTAAGGTGTGACAGAGTGTCTGGAGAAGAAGTGGATGGGGTCTATGTGTGCCCAAGGTTCCTCACTTCTGACATTTAAAAAGCAACCAGTGAAATGTTCAGCAGAGGTCTACGCAGACCTCTCTGCAATTCGGGTTTGTAAAAAAAAGGGGGGGGGGTTTTAGGGCCTGTGTTGCTGGAGTGGGGAGAGAAGGGTGGGGCCCCACTCCATCCGGACAGTCCGGGTTTTGGGCTGTCAGGTAATCACTAATCAGGTGTGCTAGCCTGATATAAGGCTGAGAATGGAGACACATCTCTCTCTCTCTGCCTGGGGATAGAACTGCTTGGAGTCTCTGTGAGTATAGCAGGTGGTACAAACAATAGGGTTATGTTTGGTGTCCAGTGTTAGGCTGGCACCAGGTTAGTCAGGAGTTCTTCATTGTATAGTTAGAGCCGGACAGGCATAGAATTTTGTTTTTTTATGTTTATTTTATGTACCACCCGCTGGCAATAAAATCTGGATAGTTTATGGAAAACTGAGGTTGGCTGGAATCTGTGCTCAAGAGAGCGTGCTCATCGACCACCCCGCTATCTAACTCTTACAAAGGCTAGTTTCACACTTGCGGCTGTCTCTCTGACAGGCTGTTCTGAAACACAACGGCCTACTGGAGTTCTCCGGATCTGACATTACTGGATACTGCCGCCTGACAAATATGCCAGAAATCAGCCGGGCAAAAACTACTGCAAGCGTTCACTGCCGGAACAGCCAAATGCAGGTGTGAAACTAGCTTAAGATAATTAATAGAATAAGAATTTTTTTTTCAGCTAATCGATTTTTGTGTTATGTTTATGGCAGCTCATGTACAGTATATTAGTTTTACAATGAAAGCAGGGTAAACACATTGTGGTCCTGCATCTGCAATCATTTTGCATTGTACCATTCAACAGCAGTTTGTGATATCTGAAAAATGTATTGCGGCATAAAAGTACACAAACTACAGTTCATGTAAGATTCACATGCAGTTTATTGAAGATATAAAGAAAAGACAAGACATGCGAGCCTGGAGCTGAAAGATCCAGTAAACAGTATTTATATACATCGAACACCCGGATCCCTGACTTACGTAACTCTCAGAAACAAAGAAAGCAGGAACATACAAGACTGGCACCATCCATTACCTAGCTCAGAAGTTTCAAGCAAACTCACATAGGTATGTTACAGGGATACACATGAGTGCAATTACATTCATACAAAGGGAATATAAAGGACACGTCACCCTCTAAATGATGTGGTCATGATCTTTTGTTTTGACAAATACAGTGGTGTTAACTTCCCAAATTCCTGATAATATATTCAACAATTTGACTGATGGATATAACTAAGATAGTTAAAGGAAGTATGGAATGTCTACATTATAGTCAATTGTATCCCTTAGAAAACACGATATGAGCCAGGATGATACAACTGAACATACTAGTGAAGCTTCATGTATTTGAGCAGACTGACAAAAGTATAGTGCAGTTTGGAGATGAAGGGTGGTGACTAGTGCTAGGGCATTGGAACATGCTAATAGGTTTTCTTCACTGAGGATGTTGATGTTTTTGAAACCGCCACTGAGCTTCTGCCTCCAGAATGGCTGTAACTGCTGCCTCCTTGAGAGGCACCATGTTGACCACTGCTGGTTCCTCCATATGATATCACACCGCCATAGCTGCCTCCTCCATATGACCCTCCACTGCCAGACATGCCTCCTCCATATGAAATTCGACCGCCAGAGCTGCCTCCTCCATATGACCCTCCACTGCCAGACATGCCTCCTCCATATGATATTCCACCGCCAGTGCCTCCTCCACTGCCATATCCACTTCCTCCACCAACACCAAATCCTCCTCCTACTCCACCAGAGTGACTTGAAGAACCGCCAACAACGGCTAGATTTAGAAAGAATAAACTTCAGTTATGTTTCATAAATTACTTTAGCATAATTATAATATTACCTTATTCACAATGGTGAGCTATACTTACAGATGCTGACATTGCTGACAACTTCTCCAGACATTCTGAAAACACAAGAATATGTGTAGTAACATTAGACTAGTTGAGATTCTATCAGTTTGGTAACAATCCTTAACACTCTTTTACATGGGTCAACTTCCAGCGATGGCCAGTAATCAACTGACAAAATAGGAAACACTTATTTGTTGTTGATGGCATCTTTGTTAGCAAAAGTAACTCTTTGAGAGGAGGGGTTTGAACAAACAATCACAGGAACGATCGTTCATTCCAATCTGTCCAAATAATTGACCGATCAATTTCCTATATCATCTGTCGGTGTGTGTGTTAAAGTCCATCTGCTTGTGTAAAGGGAGCCTTATATGGATCCGGTGAATATGGCTAGTGTCACACTAGCACTGTTTCACACTTTATACTTTTCCAGCAGGCTGTTCCGGTAGAGAACCAGCCTGCTGGAGTTTATCGTATCCAGCCATATACTACCTTTCCCCGCCAGAGCCCATTGACTGTAATGAGACCCAGCGGGCATCCGGCCTGTTTCTGGAATTAGTGCCAGGATTCGGATGGACAGTATTTAACCAGGTAAATCTCAGCAGTAATTCTGGAAACAGGCTCAATCGCCAACCGGTGCAGGCGGTGCTCAGATAGTTTCCGGCTAAGCCGGATGCAATGAATTATGACAGGCTGTTGCTCTACCAAAACAGCCTAGCAGAACAGTTTAGCACTAGTGTGAAACAAGCCTATATCTGGGAAATATATTACCGATGGCAAGCTTAGCAGTATGTCCAGGCCTTTGTCCTTCAAATGGAAACCAAGGAACCAACATTAAACTGACCTTTCCTCTTCTCCTTCCAGGATATTTCTGTAAAAGGCAATTTCAACCTCAATATTAATTTTCGCGCTCAAGAGCTCCTGGAAGTCACGCAGTTGACGGGCCAGGTCTTCTTTGGCCTTCTGTAATGCAGCTTCAAGTTCAGCCAACTTCTGTTTGGCATCTTTCAGAGCAGCCTCACCACGTTGCTCAGCCTTAGCAACTGCGGCCTTGAGAGATTCAATCTGATAAAATAATTGCAATTATTTTCTTGATTCCCAAAGCCATCTCCATACTGTATAAGGACAAATTCAGTCATTATCAATGCATCTATTCTAACCAGCTAGGCTTACCTGCTTCTTCGTGCTCTCGATCTCAGACCTCATCCTCTGGATCATACGGTTGAGTTCTGAAATTTCCGTCTTTGTGCTATTTAGGCTGTCACCGTGTTTTCCAGCAGCAGCTTGCAACTGCTTGTACTAAAAGAGTTAAAAAGAGAACATCTCAGCATCTTAATATGGACGCAAGCATAGCACATGCTAAGTGTTACATTTATAAATAATATATTAAGTTGTAAGGGTATTTTACCTTGCACCGAGGTAGAGGGAGCAATTTGGTTGCTGTGGTATCCTCGAGCCTTCTGTAGGATCTGAGACCTACCACAGCTATGTTCATAGGAACATGTTAACCATCCCATAGAGTGCAATGGTAATTCACTGCAGTGCAAGGGACAATGATCAGATGATTGCATGTTAAACGGTTGGCCACTTTCTGGCTAATATTAGCAATATGATAATATGTCACTTACTAGTTTGGCCTTTGTTAAATTCTGCACCATTTTCTATATTTCATAAGCAACATTTCCTTGTTAGGCAAATCCTCTGTGCTGTCCACAGAGAGATCCTGTTCATAAAATGGCTGATGATGGAAGGTCATGTGACAAGTTATATCGCCTCCACTGTGAAGTCTCTTCTGTTAAAATACACTGCACTTGCACTGTTAGGCCTTTAGTGCAGATGCAGTGTATTTCAAGGCAGGAGACATCACATGGAGGTTATTTTCCTGGTCACATGACCCTATTTCAGCAGCCATTTCATGGACAGGACCTCTCTGTGGACAGCACAGAAGATTTGCCTAACAAGAGGCATGGCTTATGAAATATAGTGAACGGCAGCAAATATAAACAAAGGCTGTATCAGCAATTGCCATATTATCATCTAAACTAAACATTGGTCATAGTTAGCTAGAAAGTGACCACCCCTTTAAAAAAAAAGTACAAAAATTATGTCCCTAGGAAGGCCGGGAGTAAAAAAAGGAAAAAGAAAATGCAAAAAATGAAAATCGCTTGGTCCTTAAGGGATAATTTACTGGAATGTTATACTGTATGATTAACAATAAGTATAAAAGTGAATATTAAAGGGGTTGGCCACTCTGTTAGCACTTATTAAAGCTATGAAGAAAGTAGGGAGATATTACACTTACTAATATATCTTCTTAAGTAGAACTGCCTGGTTTTCCTGCTATTGGAAGCCGCGCCCCCTCCTGTCCTGCTCTCACCACGCCCCCTCCTGTCCTGCTCTCACCACGCCCCCTCCTGTCCTGCTCTCACCACGCCCCCTCCTGTCCTGCTCTCATCACGCCCCCTCCTGTCCTGCTCTCATCACGCCCCCTCATGTCCTGCTCTCACCACGCCCCCTCCTGTCCTGTTCTCACCACGCCCCCTCATGTCCTGCTCTCGCCACGCCCCCTCCTGTCCTGTTCTCACCACGCCCCCTCCTATCCTGCTCTCACCACGCCCCCTCCTGTCCTGCTCTCACCACGCCCCCTCCTGTCCTGCTCTCACCACGCCCCCTCCTGTCCTGCTCTCACCACGCCCCCTCCTGTCCTGCTCTCATTACGCCCCCTCCTGTCCTGCTCTCATTACGCCCCCTCCTGTCCTGCTCTCATTACGCCCCCTCCTGTCCTGCTCTCATTACACCCCCTCCTGTCCTGCTCTCACCACGCCCCCTCCTGTCCTGCTCTCACCACGCCCCCTCCTATCCTGCTCTCACCACGCCCACTCCTGTCCTGCTCTCACAGCTGCCTATCTGTCCATCCTTGCAGGTGCCATGGAGGAGCTTCCTTGTCCATGCCTGAAGGAGTGTGCTGCTGTCTGGGTCCTAAAGCATCCTGCTTGTATCAGAGGTGCTTTCCTTCTGTGACTGGTACTCCTGGCTGGCAGGGGCTTAGCAGGGACACTTGTTAAAAGCTAAAATAAAGAAATGTTTGCAGGAGGAAGGAAGACTAAGGGAAAGCTGTGATGGCTGATCTGACTGCAGGTTCTGCCCCCTCTGTTTTCCCTGTATTGAGAGGATCCTGCCAACATGTGATGATGTAGCAGAGCCAGCGCAGCGCTGTGAACCACAAACTGTGAGCAATCCCCGGGTCTGTCCTGTTTATGGTTCCTCTATTACAGACATGATATTACAGACAGACCAACAGTTCAGGAGCTTTAACCCCTTGTGAGCTGTCAGTATGGCTGGTGTCAGTGATATCTGCAGAAGTCACTGGTCTCACCATCTATAATTGTGTGCCCTTTCCTTCCTGCACTCTGTATATGGTGATATGTGACCCCCCCTCCACCACTACATATAGAGATCCATAACCCACTGTACACTATATACAGCGATCCGTGCTAACAGTAACCCACGAGTGCCTCCGGAAGTCCACTTCGGCCCCATTCACTTTAATGGGGACAGGTCAGAGATAT
Source organism: Bufo bufo (assembly GCF_905171765.1). NCBI lineage: Eukaryota > Metazoa > Chordata > Amphibia > Anura > Bufonidae > Bufo > Bufo bufo. The sequence continues at coordinate 603,405,271 of NC_053391.1, read as the reverse complement.
GGCCACAGCACGATAAACATGCCGAGAGGTGGCCGGACACAATCGCAGCGTGCTGGGCATCAGTGAATGTGAATGGGGCCGGAGCGGACTTCCGGCGGCACTAGTGGGCTAGCGTTAGCACAGATCCAGCAGGGGAACAGACTGCCGGACCCTGCTAACGCTAGTGTGAAAGTAGCCTTAGTCGTGTGATGATAGACAGGAGGCTCCTCTCCATGTGAGCAGATCGATTTCTACAAATATATTCATCAGAGATCTGTCCCCCCGCTCAACAGCCCCCTCTATGGCCGTCCATGCACCTAAACAGAAATCTATGACAGCTCAGAGCTGCCATGGACTTCTGGTTTCATTTGTGTCAGAAAATTGCCGAAAATTAACGTAAATTTGTTTGGGCGACTGGTCACGCTCCCTCCCTGCTATTGTCACACCCTTTTTGTTTATTTAAAGGCACAGTTAAAAATTCTAAAAAACATAGTTTGCAACTTTTTAACGCCACTTTTCAGAAAGAAGGGAAATGATAAATCTCCCCTTCTGTTCATTCTGTTCATGGTTTAAATCCAGTGGTGCAACTAGAAATGACTAGGCCCTACAGCAGGTTTATGAACAGGGCCCCCCTCCCCCCAGTAACATATGTGTGATACATTAGCATCATATTCCTGTGTGCTGCTGGGACTGGGGCCTACTTCCTATTGCTATGTCTGTACAGTGGTCAGAGGGGCTCTTGTCTCTATGGAAACACAGGTGGGCGGGGATGTCATGTGACCGCTCCTCTGAACATGCTTGCTGCAGTGCATGCTGGGATATTTACTTTCACTTTGCCGCTGCTCCTCCCACACAGCCGGTCTGAGGAGCTCCTCCAGGGAGGCATGTCATGGTGAACAGGTTAGAAAAAGGACATATAGCCAGTGCATGTCACAGGATATAAATAATAAACAAATAGTAGCAGGCACACTTACCTATGGAGTATGCATTTAATCTCTGAAATAAAAAATCAATTACACACTAATAAATAGCATAAAATTAGAAATACACCCTAGCAGCATATATGAACCAAGGTTGGTATCCACTGAGGCACTAAATGTCTCTATAGCAGCAGCAATGATAATTGCTTTTTGATTGCCGTCATCTTGGACCTTTACTACGCCGATCACGTGTGAAGGGCAATCCCAGTGAGGTCAGCGCTGACGTTTGTACTACGCTGAAGTACGCTCCACGAAACAGAGTCTACGAGCGCTTCTTCACTCCACGTGGAACGCCGAAAGTCTGAACACAGACACATACAGCAAACGGAACCTACGGGACTGTGAATGGGGGAAAGAAAACTTCTGGAGAGGTAAGCGCCGGGTGAGTACCGAAGAATACGCAGGGCGCCGCGTCCAGGTACACCGGCCTATAACCTATTTACTTGCAGGTCCTTCAATAATCGTTTGTTGCTGAAGCCTTAATATTCTGTCATTGAATATATGGTGAATTGACTCTGTTATATTTTACAAGCGCAGATACCGACAGTATTCTTTTGAACTCTCTATTACAAAATCAGTGCTGGCGCTTTACATATCACTGCCTATTGGGAATTATTGATGATGTATAGTCTTGTGTACCCTTCGGGCCTTGATGCGCTGTAAGTACTGTATGTCTTTGGAGTGTGGGAGGAAACCCACGCAAACACGGGGAGGACATACAAACTCCATGCAGATGTTGCCCTTGGTCAGATTCGAACCTAGGACCCCAGCGCTGCAAGGTAACAGTGCTAACCACTGAGCCACCGTGCTGCCCTATTGTTTTAGGTCGATTACTAGATCAACCACACGTGTCAATTTGATTGCCCTGCAATTTGGATATATATTGTTTGACACTATCACATCTACTTTGTGTCGATACACTTGTTCCAGGACATTGATACAACTTAGAACTCCATGTATCCCTTTTGAAATTGGAGGACAAATTATCATTGCTGCTGCTATAGAGACATTTAGTGCCTCAGTGGATACCAACCTTGGTTCATATATGCGGCTAGGGTGTATTTCTAGGGTGTATTTCTAATTTTATGCTATTAATTTTATGCTATTTATTAGTGTGTAATTGATTTTAGACATTAAATACATACTCTATATGTAGGTGTGCCTGCTACTATTTGTTTATGGATTATATTTTTGTTTATACTGGGTGAGTCTCTAGTAGCTGCACCTATCCATCCATACTCTCGATAGAGCAACCCAATACGATATTCTTGCTCTTCACATGATATAAATACTTCATAGTTTTGGCTATTGTCTGGGGCACTTTGGATTTTTGATACTTAGGGTGGCTAACCCCTTTAATGTAACAAATTATACGTATTCCATAAAGTATTTCATAACACACTGTCTAAGTTTCGACTTGCATTGGCAATATATCTATTAGGAGTACAGGGTGGGGTCTAATTATAAGCGTTGATAGGGTTTAGATTAGCATGCATTAGCAGGTGGCTGACACTAACCTTATTGTCATATAATGCTTCTGCTTCAGCTCTGCTTCTCTGTGCAATCTGTTCATATTGCTCCTTAATTGCCGCAATGATGCTATTCAAGTCGAAGTTTCGGTTATTATCCATGGACAGAATAACAGAGGTATCCTCACTTCCTCCTTGTGTTTGTGAGAGCTCCTGTAAATCACACAAAGCATCACACATAAGCTAAGGTTCAAAGCTACAATAATAATGTTTCTATTGATTTAATTTCAATTTAAGGTATATTAAATAATGCTGTTAAAATGACATAAAATGTGAATATATTTTAGCCAGAATTAATCACAGGTATTGTTCTTTTATACATGTACAATGAAAAATGGTTATGTATTTTTCGCCCCATAAGATGCACTTTTTCTCCCCCCAAAATGGGGGGAAAATGCCCCTGCGTCTTATAGGGCGAATGCTGACCGTTTTACATCGCAGGCTGCGATGTACGAGCGAGCGGGGAGGGACTGGGAGGAGGAGCTAGGGGACGGCAATAGCGGCGGGGCGGTGCAGTCACTGTACTATAGCCCCGCCGCTCCAGTGCTGCAATATTCAAATATAAAATGTCTTATTCAATTAAAAGTGATTACACATGCCCCCCCACTCCTAATAGTACCGTACATCCTAACAGCTTCAGTAGAATGCAGGCAGGCACGCCGGGCGGGCGGCAGCGTAACTCCCTGATGTCACGTGCCTGCGCCGCCTACTTTATGAATGAAGCAGGCGGCGCAGGCAAGTGATGTCAGTGAGTGATGCGCCGGCCGCCAGGCCTGCCTGCCTGGGTTGTACAGAAGCTGTTAGGATGTACGGTACTATTAGGAGTGAGGGGGCATGTGTAATCACTTTTAATAGAATAAGACATTTTATATTTGTATACTGGAGCGGCGGGGGGGGGGATCTGTGGATGACAGTTTTATAGGGAACATCCGTGGATGGCACAATTAAGGGGTGGCGGGTCTGTGGATGCCACTGTTATGGGGTGGGGGGTTTGTGGATGGCACATATATAACAGTGCCACCCACAGATCCCCCATAACAGTGCCACCCACAGATCCCCCCTCTAACAGTGCCATCCACAGATCCCCCCTCTAACAGTGCCAGCCACAGATCCCCCTGTAACAGTGCCAGCCACAGATCCCCCTGTAACAGTGCAAGCCACAGATCCCCCCATAACAGTGTCCGTCACAGATCCCCCCCACAACAGTGTCCGTCATCCACAGATCCCCTCATAACAGTGTCCGTCATCCACAGATCCTCCCATAACAGTGTCCGTCATCCACAGATCCCCCATAATAGTGTCCGTCATCCACAGATCTCCCCATAAAAATACGGTAATAAACCAGAAGACTTACAGCATCATATAGAGTTCTCAAGAAGTGAAGTTCTTCTGTCAGGCCAATGACCTTGCTTTCCAAATCCACCTTGATCATATATACTGCATCGACATCCTATAAAATAGAAATAGTCAATGCATTTCTACAATTCATTTATTTTGAGGCTCCATAACTTCGCTTACTTAAAAAAAATACACAAAGTAAAATGTCGAATTAGCCTTAGTTCACTTGAACACAACTCACCTTCTTAAGCCCCACAAACTCATTTTCTGCCTGAGTGCGCTTTTTAATTTCTTCTTCATATCTACGAAAAGATTGATTTGTACTTGAGTTGTGGAAAAGTTTAGTGTATAATATACAAAAACAAGATCTTAGTTTAGAAAATGTTCTCTTGCCAAGAAGTCAAAGAAAGGTTAATTATTTTAGTAATCAGATCAATATTCTAAAATATAATGCCATCATACTTTTTCTTCAATTCTTCTACCATTTCTTGCATGCGCTTCAGTTCATTGTCTAGATTGGCTTTCTGGCTTTTTTCGCTGTCAAGATGTTTCCCCAGTCTGCTAATATGAGCTTCAAAAAGTGGCTCTAAGCTGTTTCTTTTTGTACCACCCTTTGATCCTTGTTCTTGCAAGAGTTTCCATTTTGTCTCTAGTACTTTGTTTTGCTGTTCCAAGAATCTAACCTATAAATGAAATGGAAGTCATGTTTATAACCTGAGAAACAGCTTTGTCCAAATTAATTTCAATGCGCTGACTATAATAAATATACACATTTACTTGAAAAAGTTATACAATTTACAAATGTTCAATTGATTTAGTTTTTCTCCATAGGAGTCTTACCTTGTCAATGAAAGTTGCAAATTTGTTGTTGAGGGCTTTAATCTGTTCTCTTTCTTGAGTTTTTACTTTTTGAATCTCTGGATCTATTTCCACATTCATTGGCTGCAAAAGGATTTGGTTGATTGTGACTTCCTGGATTCCACCAGGTGGGCAAACAGGAAAACCATGGTCACCTCCATGGCCACCAAATCCTCCTACTCCCCCACCATATCCTGCTCCCCCACCGAATCCTCCTGCACCACCATATCCTGCTCCCCCACCTAATCCTCCTGCACCACCAAATCCTCCTGCACCACCAGATCCTCCTCCACCAAAACCATATCCTGCACCACTACCAAATCCTCCTGCACCACTACCATGGCTTCCCCCAGCGTGATAGCTGGTAGCACCAATTGAAGCTTTCCTTTGTCCACCAAGATTATATAAACTTCTTGATCCAAAACCAGAAACTCTGGAGCTTCCTGTTCTTCCGCCACCTACTGAGCAGGTACTAAATCCCCTGCTTCCACCACCAATTTTGCTTTGCTTTTGCAAATAAGCCATAATGGATTCTGAAAAATAAAAATTGAAAGGGAACGAAAAGAACAGATAAGGTGAAGGAGTGTGGGCCCCTTTGCACTGAGAGACAACAGTGTCTCTTTTTATCTGTTCGAAAGTTGGGCTTGGTTGCATGGGTGTCAAGAGACCAGTTTAATGCAATAGTGGGTTTGGCAAAACTGGCAACCACCCATCAATCTGCTTAACTGATCACACCTTTGGGAAATATTGCTTTGCTTGCACTGCTCAAGCTCGGTAATTTATTTCCCTATATCTAATCACTGCAATGTTCTCACGATCATTAGGGTACATTATCATTTTATGTTGGATTGTAACAGTCAGTTGAACTTAATACTTAAAAGGAGACACCTGTATATAGGACATACAAAATGACTCTTGATTATCCAGATTGTTTATGCAACAGTTGTCATTAATCTGTCTATTGTAATTAAAATATATCTGACGTGTATTTACTTGTAGTAATCTATGACAATCAAACCCATGAAGAGTGCAAGACAAACTCTATGCTTTAATTGCACTAACTATACAATATGATATATCAAATCATGTTCTGAATATTTAATAATACTGTAAGTACTTTTTTGTGGATGGTAAAAGTCAATTTTAAACTTTGAGCCCACTCTCTTCATTCTACTAACTGAAGGGGTATCAGTCACAGATCCTCATCAAAGATACATAATGTGTCACATTTAAAGTGATTATAGCATTTCTTTAACTTTCTGTTCCTAGCGCATAATTATAATAGTCCTAGTATCATTGTTATACCTATTATCACACATGGTTCTGTTGGTAAGAGCTCTATTACACTACCTGATGTTCAGGCAAGACAAGCACCAATCAACACTTAACAGGCCAATGCGAGTGAATGGGGGAGCAATCAAAATCAGCCACCAAATTAATTTTGCAGCACAATTATATGGGCCAGTTATCACTTGTTACAGATTTTTGGCCAAAAAACATCCTGTCTACTAGCCCTTGATATAGTAGGATTGATTAAGCATAATAAAATTTTGATTATTCAATTTATACACTGTTGTTCTGTAAATTTCTGATTTATACACTCTTTATAATCACATGTTCTGGGGCGGACGTTGGCCGCAGAGCAAACGAGCTAAATCAGCACACCAAGAGCGGAAATAATGGGAAAAATTGGACGAGATAAGTCCAGAGAAACCCCTGGACCACGGGGATCAAACCTAGTCCATGTAGAGATGGAGAAATTCTTTAATAAAAGTACTCAGAGGCCCCGCGCTGAATCCAAGATGGCGCAGGAGAGAGAGACAGCAGCGCGAGCCAAACAGACAGACGCATCTGCAGATTCGGACGGAGGTAGGGAAAGCGAGGCAGAGTCCCTACACACTGGAGAAAATCTCCCAGTCTCTAGATCTTTTATAAGAGAGGCTTTAGGGGTGGCATTAGCCCCTTTTAAAACAAGACTTTCAATATATTAAAGGTGAGCAAAAACAACTGAGTGAGAGAGTGGAGGTGCTTGAGGCTAGTCATGAAGAGTCAATGGCTTTTAACACTGCGGCATCCCACAGTTTTGAACATGCACAAGCCCACATAAACCATCTGTACAGCCTGGTTGAAGACCAAGCTAACAGGGGACGGAGACACAACCTCCGAATTAAGGGAATTCCAGAGACTGTATTGCCTGAGTCTATCATGCAGGCACTGAAAGAGCTGTTTCAAAAGCTACTAGGCCCCGACACTACAGACGACCTCACTATGGATCGAGCTCACAGGGCGCTTCGCCCACCTCCCATGCCACAAGAGCCCCCACGAGACATAATCTGTAAACTGGTCAGCTTTAGCACCAAAGAAAAACTGCACAAAGCGGCGAGAGAAAAACATCCATTTGCCTGTTTCGGTACTACCGTTTCATTGTTCCAAGCTCTATCACCAATGACATTACAGAAAAGAAGAGCGCTTAAGCCTCTCCTGGGAGTATCACAGCAGAAATCTATCACCTATCGTTGGATTACTGATTAACAATCCGGGGCACAAGTTAGTGATCAGATCTCCCTCTGACCTACCCCAGGTCTACAACACTCTAGAAATAGACCCGCTGGATATACCGGATTGGTACATCATTAAAAACTTAGTCTGGGTTCACACGGGCGAGATTTCCATGCGGGTGCAATGCGTGAGGTGAACGCATTGCACCCGCACTGAATCCGGACCCATTCACTTCTATAGGGCTGTGCACATGAGCGGTGATTTTCACGCATCACTTGTGCGTTGCGTGAAAATCGCAGCATGCTCTATATTGTGTGTTTATCACGCAACGCAGGCCCCATAGAAGTGAATGGGGCTGTGTCAAAATCGCAATCATCCGCAAGCAAGTGCGGATGCGGTGCGATTTTCACACATGGTTGCTAAGATGACAGTCTATTCACTGTATTATTTTCCCTTATAATATGGTTATAAGGGAAAATAATATCATTCTTTAATACAGAATGCTTAGTAGAAGGTCAATTGAGGGTTAAAAAATAAAATAACTCGCCTCCTCCTCTTGATCGCGTAGTTGCCGATCTCTTCTTACTTCTTTAATCATGAGCTGCCGGCTAAAGGACCTGTGGTGACGTCACATCACATGGTCCAATCACATGGTCCATCACCGTGGTGATGGACCATGTGATTGGACCATGTGATGATCTCAGTGACGTCACCACAGGTCCTTTGACAGGTCTTGAAGAAAGAACAGGAGACTGGCAGCGAGGCGATCAATTGGAGGAGGTGAGTTCATTTTTTATTTATATTTTAACCCTCAATTGACCTTCTACTAAGCATTCTGTATTAAAGAATGCTATTATTTTCCCTTATAACCATGTTATAAGGGAAAATAATTACATCTACACAACACAGAACCCAAACCTGAACTTCAGTAAAGAAGTTCGGGTCTGGGTACCACATTCAGTTTTTTATCAAAATGCATTGCACCCGCACGATAAAAACTGAACAACGGAACGCAATCGCAGTCAAAACTGACTGCAATTGCGTACCTACTCGTTTGCCGCAATGCACCCGGGACGCATCCGGAGCCAAAACGTGATGCCCATGTGAACCCAGCCTTAACGGACTTACCAGCTATACCCGTGTTGGAACCTTGGACCCCGAGTGCTTCCTCCAGATCCCAACGCATGATGAAGACGACCCCGAGGAGGATTTCCTTGGATCCGGATTGACCCTTCACATGAAGATCACCTGATTCCTGCTCCTCATTTACTGGATGGACCCTCCATTACTGGACCACAAGCAGATCTTCACCTGAAGTCCCCATAGGATCTAGGGACAATTCTCAAGTTGTAGAATCGTTCTTACTGGTTACAGTCACAGTTGACATCTAGATTATCTTTTTATTACCTTCTGAGCTCTCATTTTCTGAGCTTTGAGCCCATTCCTAAAATTATTTCTTATCCTTATCCTTCCCCTTCCCTGCTCTCTCTTTCTTAATTATGGCCTATATCTTATTCAACCCCCCCTTCCCCTCCCAACCTTTCCCTCCCCCCTTCCCTTCCCCTCTCTAAATAATCTCTTTCTTTTATAATTTTCTCTTATACCTTCAAAAAAAACTGAAAAACAAAACATCTTTACATGGCTTTATGCTCTAAATTCCACTATGACCAGCCTTACCTAGGTCCACCAGACGACCTATCCTGTGTCCTCCAATTGGAGTCCAACTATAAATCTATACTTACTACTCCCCTCTTCTATAGCTTTTATCTTCCTACTCGTCGGCATCGCCATGCTGCCTATTGCTGTCCATTCTTCCACCCCTCACATTTCTACCCTGATCGGGTGGTTCTATTTATTTCTCTAACTCAGCATATTCCCATAAAAATGTTGTACTTAGTAATGGTTATTACCCTTTGTACTAATGTTCGTATTGATTTCTCAATTTTATTTCCTACCATGACTTCCCTCTCCCCTTCCCCATTCCTGCAGCACATTAGATGTACCGAGCAAGTCTGGAATCGCTTTATTGACAGATCACGCATTTATACCATATCTAAATGGCGACCCTGAAGATCTGTTCTTTCAACATAAGAGGCCTCAACTCTCCAGCTAAACGAAGTCAGATAATAAATCTACTATGCAAACAGCAGGTGAGTGTAGTCATGCTACAAGAAACTCACTTTAAAAAAGGCCATACACCGCGTCTGAACCATCTCTATTTTAACCAATGGTTTCACTGTGTATCGTCTTTGTCTGCATCCAAGGGAGTGTCTATCGCGATCCACAAAAACTTTCCACTAAATGTTCTCTCCTCCTTGATCGACCTGGAGGGAAGATACATTTTTATTAAAGGTACACTAGGCAAACATACTTACATTTGGGAATATATATGCCCCGAACACTGCTCAATCCAAATGGATTTGTAGCACTTTAGAATATCTGCAAAACTTTGTAGAGGGGACAGTTATTGTAGGGGGTGACTTAAACCTGGCACTATATCCACAACTAGACTCCTCAACTGGTTTATCCTCCACATCCAGAACAGCTCCCCATATTGGAATCGCTCGGGCTAGTCAGATCCATATTGGAATCGTTCGGGCTAATGGATGGTTGGAGAGCTTTACACCCCAACACTAAGGCTTACACCTTTTACTCAGTGACTCACCATTCGTACCAGCGCTTAGATTACCTGTTCTTACCCATTCAGCTATTATCCTCCTGCAAAAAAGCACAAATAGGTTCCCTGCTGCTTTCAGATCATGCACCTGTGTTTTTGGAGGTGATCCTCAGACAGTTTCCCAAACCTACGTCTAATTGGCGGTTGAACGAGTCTTTGCTCGATTCACCAGACCATAATATGAAGATAACAGAGCTGCTTGAGTAATACTTCAAACTCAATAACACTCCTGACGTGAAATATGGATCTATCTGGGAAGCACACAAAACGGTAGTTAGAGGCCACTTAATAGGACTAGGATCTTACATTAAAAAGCAAAAAGAACAACAAATTCTGGCTTTGTCTAGACAAATCCAGAAACTTGAAAATATTCATAAGAAACAAATATCCGAGGAGACCTTGAGCCAACTCACAATGCTAAGATCTACCCTTAAGAACATTCTAAACGCCCGTACAGCCAAACTATTCCTATCTGCTAAATATAAATATTATGCACATGGCGACAAAGCCTCAAAGTTTATGCTCTCACAGATTAAAAAACGGAAAACCAAATCCTATATTCATATGATCCGGGCTTTCTCTTCAAACCCTTTAAGAAATACAGAAGAAATAGCCTCCCGGTTCAAAGACTTTTATGAAAGTCTATATAATATCACGCCTCCCCCTTCATTGACAATCGTAGACAACAAGATTGCGGCGATAGATAATTGGTTGGCTACCCTCAGTCTGCCCTCTCTCTCAGCAGAACAGTCCAAGCTTTTACTAAAACCAATTGCAATTCACAAATTAAATTAAGTACTAAAAAATACCCCCCTCCATAAGAGCCCAGCCCGGATGGCTTTACGCTGATATACTATCGTAGATTTCGTGCTACCCTACTGCCTAGGTTTCTAGACTTATGCAACAAGGCATTAAAAGGAGAGCCTTTGCCGTCCCAGATGTCCCAGAAGTTGATGGCACATATCACAATTATACCTAAAAAGACAATTCTCTTTGTGCTAATTACAGACCTATATCACTCCTTAACACTTATCTCAAAAGGTTTGCCAAACTCATAGCGCTTCGGCTAGAACCGATTTTACCCCATCTTATCCGTAATGAGCAGGTTGGGTTTGTGGCTGGGATAGATGGCAGAATGAATACCACTAGACTGATACATATCATAAATTACGCTAGTAGCCGTCGAGTGCCGTTAGTATTACTAGGCACTGACGCCGAAAAGGCGTTCGACCGCATCGATTGGGTGTTCATGAAAAGGGCTCTTAACGCTTTTAAGATGTTCATCCTTCCTAAATTTTTCTACATGTATCGCACCCTGCCTGTTTCAATCCCAGAGAAATGTTTCACCCGGGCACAAACATTACTATCTAAATACATCTGGAAAGGGAAACAACCCAGAGTTGCTAGAGAGATTATAAGGAGAAATCGTTGCTTGGGGGGCCTTGATGTTCCGGACCTTAGATTGTACTATGTAGCATTGATGGTTTCAATGCTAAAGGGATGGGCAAGATCAGATACAGAAATCCCATGGGTTCATTTGGAAATGGCACAGGCTGCACCCTTTTCGCTGACAGATCTGTTTCATCTAACATTTTGGAAATCATCCACCCCCAAACATCTGAGCCTCACAGTCCTAGCATCTGTAAAGGCCTGGACTTAATATCACACTTTAGCTGACTCCGATAGCCCCCCTCCCTCACCTCTATACCTCTTTCTTTGCTTCAAGCTATGCTCCCACACTCAGATTTATCCCTTTGGACCCTGAACACAAATCGGAGAGTGGAGAGCTTGTTTGAAGATGGGGTGTTACAATCCTTTCAAAATCTTCGGGACTATTTATCCCTCCCTGCGACTGAATTTTACAAATACCTCCAGATTCGTCATTTGTTGCAGACGTTACAACCGTCAGGTTTAAAAATGGACAAGCTAGAAAAGGCATTTATTTCGAGCAATGCTAAAGGGCTGAAACTTTTATATAGCTCTATACTCCACCCGACCCAATTCAAACGCTCCCACCCCATGCGTACATGGGAGAGGACCTTAAATGTATCCATTACAGACACAGAATGGCTTGGAGCCCTCAGGGCGATCCACAAATGTCTTAAATGTACCTCCCATATTGAGTCAGCACTTAAGACAATATTACATTGGTATTATACGCCAGACAGGCTGGCACTTATGTACTCCGGCGTTTCTAATCTTTTCTGGAGGGGTTGTGGAAATAAGGGAACACTTTTCCACATCCTTTGGCAGTGTCCGGTTCTCGGATCTTATTGGTCTGCTTGCACTGACATCATGAGCCAATTTATTACAATGTAGGATTAGCTGGTTCCCTAAGCCCGTTTTACTTTTCATAGGCATTAACAATGTCCCAACTCATTGCAGAACACTGTTCTGTATATTCAGTGTTTTAGCTAAGCTGATGTTACTGAGAAAGTGGAAATCCCCAGAAGTGCCAGTGTTGAGTGAACTAATCTCTGCCATAAACACGACGTATGCTTACGAAAGAATGATATCACTAGGCAACGGTAGTTTCACCCAATTTCAGTTGCACTGGCGGGCTTGGACAAACTCCCCAAACAGCTCACTACCTTAGATACTATTACCTAATCACATACTTCTCCATAATTGCATTGGAGAAAATAGGCTTAAATAGGCTTAAGGGCTTGACTTGACTAGGTGGCGATACCCCAACGTGTAATGAGGTTACCCTCTTTCAGGCTTGATGATTGTAACTGTAATGCTCTATATGTAGCTTTGCACATTTATAAGCACCATTGTTATGGTATGTTTCTTTATTCTTTGTTAGCATGATTCGCTGTTGCATTGCGTAATTGTAATACTTTTCTCACAGTGTATCCTGTCCGGGTATTCCGGGTTATTGTTTTATATGCCATGTAAAACCTCAATAAAAACTATTGAAACGAAAAGGGCTCTTAACAAATTTGGTATACCGGAACAATTTATCTTTACCATAATGGCAATGTATAATAAACCCGCATACAGGGTCCTGATAAATAGTACATTATCCCCCCTTCCTGCAGATCAACAACAGGACCCGACAGGGATGCCCCTTGTCGCCCCTACTATATGTTCTCACAGTAGAATTTCTGTTTCAGGCGATTAGACAAGATGATAAAATAAAGGGTATTGATATGCAGGGAGTACAACAAGACCTTGCCGCATTTGCGGATGATCTCTTGGTAATGATAACAAACCCAGATACTGCATTCCCCGCCATACAAAATATATTTGACCATTTTGGGAAAATATCAAATTTCCTGATAAACCCAACCAAATCTCAAGTTCTCAATGAGACTCTAGACTTACAAACTCAAAATAGATTGCAACTAATCACACCTTACCAATGGTCAAACACTCTAATTTTCAGGAACTACCCAAAGCTATAAATCAAACCATTAATACATTGGACTTCCAATTTTCATCCTGGTTCAGTAGACGCTCTCTAATTAAAACGGTATTATTGCCTAAGATTCTGTATTACCTACAGAGATTATCAATACCCCTTTACCCCTTCCCCTAGCTTTCTTTACACAATTGCAAACTATCTTCTCCAAATTCCTGTGGCATAAGAAAAAACCTAGACTTAAAAAACACTACACCACATTACCTTCTCTACAGGGTGGGATGGGAATGCCGGATATATGTAGCTATTACATAGCTATACAAGGAGTACAGAGTTTAGAATGGCTTCGAGACTCAGAAAGCCGCCTGGACATACAAGCTGAACAAGCAATTGTGCGCATCCCATTAAGGTCCCTCCTCTTATCGGACAAAAATTGGTCCCATACGAAACTTTTTAGCTCTCTAAGGGCTCATGCACATGACAGTATGGCTCTTTCAGTGTTTTGCGGTCCGTTTTTTACGGATCTGTTGTTCCATTTTTTGTTTCCGTTGTGTTTCCGTTTCCATTCCGCTTTTCCGTATGCCATATACAGTATACAGTAATTACACAGAAAAAATTGGGCTGGGCATAACATTTTCAATAGATGGTTCAGCAAAAACGGAACGGATACGGAAGACATACGGATGCATTTCCGTATGTGTTCCGTTTTTTTTTTGCTGACCCATTGACTTGAATGGTGCCAAGCACCGTGATTTGTGGACAAGAATAGGACATGTTCTATCTTTTCACGGTACGGAAATACGGAAATACTGAAACGGAATGCACACGGAGACACTTCAGTTTTTTTTGCTGAACCATTGAAATGAATGGTTCAGTATATGTACCGCATACTGAACTCAAAAAACGGCCAGTATACTGAACGCAAAATACTGTCGTGTGCATGAGCCCTAACAAAAAACACGGTCAATATATGGAACCACAACCTTAAGCACTTTCTGATTTCTATCCCACTATCTCCTTTACTACAAATAAGAGATATATTATGGGATGCACCACCTCAATTCCTTCAGACCCTCCCGGGATCCCTCAGACGTCTCACCACCCCAATCATTGATCTGCTAGACTCGCAGGGTTATTTACTAGAAAATTGGGTACAATCCATTCAATCGCCCTCTCTGTCCTACCTTCATTTGACACATATTAAAGCTTTCATGAAAACATTACTACCAGTAAATAATACAACTCCGACTTATTTTGAGACAAGACACAAGAGTACTACATTTGAAAGAACCTACAAAAAAGATAACTACTATATATGCTAAAATACTTCAACATAATAAGTCAGAGAGTTTGTCCTTTAAGACAAAATGGGAAAGTGACTTACAATACACACTGACGCAAACTTCCCTCAACAAGTGTCTAGAACTCACTCCAAAGATCTCAACCTGCGTTCGCCTACAGGAGAACTTTTACAAGATACTTACACGGTTGTACTACACCCCGGAGGTCTTACACAAAATATACCCAGATGTCAGTCACCTATGCTGGCGTTGTAAACAAGAACCCAGAACATTTATACACATATGGTGGCAATGTATCTACACTGCTCAAAAAAATAAAGGGAACACTTAAACAACACAATGTAACTCCAAGTCAATCACACTTCTGTGAAATCAAACTGTCCACTTAGGAAGCAACACTGAGTGACAATCAATTTCACATGCTGTTGTGCAAATGGGATAGACAACAGGTGGAAATTATAGGCAATTAGCAAGACACCCCCAATAAAGGAGTGGTTCTGCAGGTGGTAACCACAGACCACTTCTCAGTTCCTATGCTTCATGGCTGATGTTTTGGTCACTTTTGAATGCTGGCGGTGCTTTCACTCTAGTGGTAGCATGAGACGGAGTCTACAACCCACACAAGTGGCTCAGGTAGTGCAGCTTATCTAGGATGGCACATCATTGCGAGTTGTGGCAAGAAGGTTTGCTGTGTCTGTCAGCATAGTGTCCAGAGCATGGAGGCGGGCAACAACCCAGCAGCAGGACCGCTACCTCCGCCTTTGTGCAAGGAGGAACAGGAGGAGCACTGCCAGAGCCCTGCAAAATGACCTCCAGCAGGCCACAAATGTGCATGTGTCTGCTCAAACGGTCAGTAACAGACTCCATGAGGGTGATATGAGGGCCCGACGTCCACAGGTCGGGGTTGTGCTTACAGCCCAACACCGTGCAGGACGTTTGGCATTTGCCAGAGAACACCAAGATTGGCAAATTCGCCACTGGCGCCCTGTGCTCTTCACAGATGAAAGCAGGTTCACACTGAGCACATGTGACAGACGTGACAGAGTATGGAGATGCCGTGGAGAACGTTCTGCTGCCTGCAACATCCTCCAGCATGACCGGTTTGGCATTGGGTCAGTAATGGTGTGGGGTGGCATTTCTTTGGAGGGCTGCACAGCCCTCCATGGGCTCGCCAGTGGTAGCCTGACTGCCATTAGGTACCGAGATGAGATCCTCAGACCCCTTGTGAGACCATATGCTGGTGCGGTTGGCCCTGGGTTCTTCCTAATGCAAGACAATGCTAGACCTCATGTGGCTGGAGTGTGTCAGCAGTTCCTGCAAGACGAAGGCATTGATGCTATGGACTGGTCCGCCCGTTCCCCAGACCTGAATCCAATTGAGCACATCTGGGACATCATGTCTCACTCTATCCACCAACGTCACGTTGCACCACAGACTGTCCAGGAGTTGGCAGATGCTTTAGTCCAGGTCTGGGAGGAGATCCCTCAGGAGACCGTCTGCCACCTCATCAGGAGCATGCACAGGCATTGTAGGGAGGTCATGCAGGCACGTGGAGGCCACACACACTACTGAGCCTCATTTTGACTTGTTTTAAGGACATTACATCAAAGTGGGATCAGCCTGTAGTGTGTATTTCCACTTTAATTTTGAGTGTGACTCCAAATCCAGACCTCCATGGGTTGAAAAATTTGATTTCCATTTTTGAATTTTTGTGTGATTTTGTTGTCAGCACATTCAACTATGTAAAGAACAAAGTATTTCAGAAGAATATTTAATTAACTCAGATCTAGGATGTGTTATTTTTGTGTTCCCTTTATTTTTTTGAGCAGTGTATATAGCTTCCTTTTGGAAGATAATATGCTCTACAATAAGTGATATTTGTAGGGCCGAAATTAAACCCACACCACAAGTTTGCCTACTGAACCTGCTGGATCCGATACCACTCCCTAGACATGCAAAGAAGTTGATAACTTCCTTGCTGGCCTCAGCTATGAATCATCGCTTCTAAATGGAGATGCGACTCACCTCCTACATTAGCTATGTGGTATAATAAATGCAATGATATCTATAGAATGGAGCATTGCAGAGAAGCACTCGCTGTAGATAATTCTTGTATTTATTGGTCACATATACAGGCAATAAGTGACGCGTTTCGGTGCTACCGCACCTTCATCAGACTTATCATCATACAAGAAAAATATAATGTTTAAATAGACTGCCAAAATACTGGGAAATGACATCACACAGTGAACCCCTCCCACCAATCAATTGAGCACATCTGGGACATCATGTCTCGCTCTATCCACCAACGTCACGTTGCACCACAAAAATTAAATCGAAACATATAAACAAAATGGAATCAAGCTTTGTTGCAGCATTTTTAAGGATTCAATAAATACAGGGTGGGCCATTTATATGGATACACCTTAATAAAATGGGAATGGTTGGTGATTAGAGTTGAGCGAACACCTGGATGTTCGGGTTCGAGAAGTTCAGTCAAACTTCCCGGAAATATTCGGGTTCGGGATCCGAACCCGACCCGAACTTCGTCCCGAACCCGAACACCATTGAAGTCAATAGGGACCCGAGCTTTTCGGCACTAAAAAGGCTGTAAAACAGCCCAGGAAAGGGCTAGAGGGCTGCAAAGGGCAGCAAAATGTAGGTAAATCCCCTGCAAACAAATGTGGATAGGGAAATGAATAAAAATAAAAATAAAATAAATAAAAATTAACCAATATCAATTGGAGAGAGGTCCCATAGCAGAGAATCAGGCCTCATGTCAGCAGAGAATCAGTCTTCATGTCATAGCAGAGAATCAGGCTTCACGTCACCCAAAACTGGAACAGTCCATTGTCAGATATTTAGGCCCCGGCACCGAGGCAGAGGAGAGAGGTCCCATAACATAGAATCTGGCTTCATGTCAGCAGAGAATATGGCTTCATGTCATAGCAGAGAATCAGGCTTCATGTCATAGCAGAGAATCAGGCTTCACGTCACCCACCACTGGAACAGTCCATTGTCAGATATTTAGGCCCAGGCACCCAGGCAGAGGAGAGAGGTCCCATAGCAGAGAATCTGGCTTCATGTCAGCAGAGAATCAGTCTTCATGTCATAGCAGACAATCATGCTTCTCGTCACCCACCACTGGTACAGTCCATTGTCAGATATTTAGGCCCAGGCACCCAGGCAGAGGAGAGAGGTCCCATAGCAGAGATTCAGGCTTCATGTCAGCAGAGAATCAGTCTTCATGTCATAGCAGAGAATCATGCCTCACGTCACCCACCACTGGAACAGTCAATTGTCAGATATTTAGGCCCCGGCACCCAGGCAGAGGAGAGAGGTCCCATAACAGAGATTCAGGCTTCATGTCAGCAGAGAATCAGTCTTCATGTCATAGCAGAGAATCATGCTTCACGTCACCCAACATTGGAACAGTCCATTGTCATATAATTTAGGCCCAGGCACCCAGACAGAGGAGAGAGGTCACATAACATATAATCTGGCTTTATGTCAGCAGAGAATCAGTCTTCATGTCATAGCAGAGAATCAGGCTTCACGTCACCCACTACTGGAACAGTCCATTGTCAGATATTTAGGCCCCGGCACGCAGGCAGAGGAGAGAGGTCCCATAACAGAGATTCAGGCTTCATGTCAGCAGAGAATCAGTCTTCATGTCATAGCAGAGAATCATGCTTCACGTCACCCAACATTGGAACAGTCCATTATCATATCATTTAGGCCCCGGCACCCAGACAGAGGAGAGAGGTCCCATAACATAGAATCTGGCTTCATGTCAGTGACTCAGCAGAGAATCAGTCTTCATGTCATAGCAGAGAATTAGGCTTCATGTCACCCACCACTGGAACAGGCCACTGTCAGATATTTTTAGGCCCCGGCACCCAGACAGAGGAGAGAGGTCCCATAACATAGAATCTGGCTTCATGTCAGCAGAGAATCAGTCTTCATGTCATAGCAGAGAATCATGCTTCACGTCACCCAACATTGGAACAGTCCATTGTCATATAATTTAGGCCCCGGCACCCAGACAGAGGAGAGAGGTCCAATAACATAGAATCTGGCTTCATGTCAGTGACTCAGCAGAGAATCAGTGTTCATGTCATAGCAGAGAATCAGGCTTCATGTCACCAACCACTGGAACAGGCCACTGTCAGATATTTATAGGCCCCGGCACCCAGACAGAAGAGAGAGGTCCCATAACATAGAATTAGGCTTCATGTCACCCACCACTGGAACAGGCCACTGTCAGATATTTTTAGGCCCCGGCACCCAGACAGAGGAGAGAGGTCCCATAACATAGAATCTGGCTTCATGTCAGCAGAGAATCAGTCTTCATGTCATAGCAGAGAATCATGCTTCACGTCACCCAACATTGGAACAGTCCATTGTCATATAATTTAGGCCCCGGCACCCAGACAGAGGAGAGAGGTCCCATAACATAGAATCTGGCTTCATGTCAGTGACTCAGCAGAGAATCAGTGTTCATGTCATAGCAGAGAATCAGGCTTCATGTCACCAACCACTGGAACAGGCCACTGTCAGATATTTATAGGCCCCGGCACCCAGACAGAAGAGAGAGGTCCCATAACATAGAATTAGGCTTCATGTCACCCACCACTGGAACAGGCCACTGTCAGATATTTTTAGGCCCCGGCACCCAGACAGAGGAGAGAGGTCCCATAACATAGAATCTGGCTTCATGTCAGCAGAGAATCAGTCTTCATGTCATAGCAGAGAATCAGGCTTCATGTCACCCAACATTGGAACAGTCCATTGTCAGATATTTAGGCCTCGGCACCCAGGCAGAGGAGAGAGGTCCCATAACAGAGATTCAGGCTTCATGTCAGCAGAGAATCAGTCTTCATGTCATAGCAGAGAATTATGCTTCAAGTCACCCAACATTGGAACAGTCCATTGTCATATAATTTAGGCCCCGGTACCCAGACATAGGAGAGAGGTCCCATAACATAGAATCTGGCTTCATGTCAGCAGAGAATCAGTCTTCATGTCATAGTAGAGAATCATGCCTCACGTCACCCACCACTGGAACAGTCCATTGTCAGATATTTAGGCCCAGGCACCCAGGCAGAGGAGAGAGGTCCCATAGCAGAGAATCTGGCTTCATGTCAACAGAGAATCAGTCTTCATGTCATAGCAGAGAATCAGGCTTCACGTCACCCACCACTGGAACAGTCCATTGTCAGATATTAAGGCCCCGGCACCCAGACAGAGGAGAGAGGTCCCATAACAGAGATTCAGGCTTCATGTCAGCAGAGAATCAGTCTTCATGTCATAGCAGAGAATCAGGCTTCACGTCATTCACCACTGGAACAGTCCATTGTCAGATATTTAGGCCCATGCACCCAGGCAGAGGAGAGAGGTCCCATAGCAGAGAATCTGGCTTCATGTCAGCAGAGAATCAGTCTTCATGTCATAGCAGAGAATCAGGCTTCATGTCACCCACCACTGGAACAGGCCACTGTCAGATATTTTTAGGCCCCGGCACCCAGACAGAGGAGAGGTTCATTCAACTTTGGGTTGCCCCGCAATATAATGGTAAAATGAAAATAAAAATAGGATTGAATGAGGAAGTGCCTTTATAATATATGGTTAAGGGGAGGTAGTTAATGTCTAATCTGCACAAGGGATGGACAGGTCCTGTGGGATCCATGCCTGGTTCATTTTTATGAACTTCAGCTTGTCCACATTGGCTGTAGACAGGCGGCTGCGTTTGTCTGTAATGACGCCCCCTGTCGTGCTGAATACACGTTCAGACAAAACGCTGGCCGCTGGGCAGGCCTGCACCTCCATGGCATAAAAGTCTAGCTCTGGCCACGTGGACAATTTGGAGACCCAGAAGTTAAATGGGGCCGAACCATCAGTCAGTACGTGGAGGGGTGTGCACAGGTACTGTTCCACCATGTTATTGAAATGTTGCCTCCTGCTAACACGTTCCGTATCAGGTGGTGGTGCAGTTAGCTGTGGCGTGGTGACAAAACTTTTCCACATCTCTGCCATGCTAACCCTGCCCTCAGAGGAGCTGGCCGTGACACAGCTGAGTTGGCGACCTCTTGCTCCTCCTCTGCCTTCGCCTTGGGCTTCCACTTGCTCCCCTGTGACATTTGGGAATGCTCTCAGTAGCGCGTCTACCAATGTGCGCTTGTACTCGCGCATCTTCCTATCACGCTCCAGTGCAGGAAGTAAGGTGGGCACATTGTCTTTGTACCGGGGATCCAGCAGGGTGGCAACCCAGTAGTCCGCACACGTTAAAACTGCAGCATGTAGTCGCTTATGTGTGCCAGGCTGCCCAGAGGCAAGGACAAGCTGTCCTCTGTGGGAGGCGTATTGTCATCGTCCTGCGTTTCCCCCCAGCCACGCACCAGTGATGGGCCCGAGCTGCGTTGGGTGCCACCCCGCTGTGAACATGCTTCATCCTCATCCTCCTCCACCTCCTCCTCATCCTCGTCCTCCTCGTCCTCCAGTAGTGGGCCCTGTCTGGCCACATTTGTACCTGGCCTCTGCTGTTGCAAAAAACCTCCCTCTGAGTCACTTCGAAGAGACTGGCCTGAAAGTGCTAAAAATGACCCCCCTTCCTTCTCCTCCTCCTGGGCCACCTCCTCTTCCTTTATCGCCCTAAGTGTTTTCTCAAGGAGACATAGAAGTGGTATTGTAACGCTGATAACGGCATCATCGCCACTGGCCATGTTGGTGGAGTACTCGAAACAGCGCAACAGGGCACACAGGTCTCGCATGGAGGCCCAGTCATTGGTGGTGAAGTGGTGCTGTTCCGCAGTGCGACTGACCCGTGCGTGCTGCAGCTGAAACTCCACTATGGCCTGCTGCTGCTCGCACAGTCTGTCCAGCATGTGCAAGGTTGAGTTCCACCTGGTGGGCACGTCGCATATGAGGCGGTGAGCGGGAAGGCCGAAGTTACGCTGTAGCGCAGACAGGCGAGCAGCGGCAGGATGTGAACGCTGGAAGCACGAACAGACGGCCCGCACTTTATGCAGCAGCTCTGACATGTCGGGGTAGTTGCGAATGAACTTCTGAACCATCAAATTCAGCACATGCGCCAGGCAAGGGATGTGCGTCAAACCGGCTAGTCCCAGAGCTGCAACGAGATTTCGCCCATTATCGCACACCACCAGGCCGGGCTTGAGGCTCACCGGCAGCAACCACTCGTCGGTCTGTTGTTCTATACCCCGCCACAACTCCTGTGCGGTGTGGGGCCTGTCCCCCAAACATAAGAGTTTAGAACAGCCTGCTGACGTTTACCCCGGGCTGTGCTGAAGTTGGTGGTGAAGGTGTGTGGCTGACTGGATGAGCAGGTGGAAGAAGAGGAGGAGAAAGCTGAGTAGGAGGAGGAGGAGACAGGAGGCAAAGAATGTTGCCCTGCGATCCTTTTGCGGCGGAAGGACGTGCGCCAAACAGCTCTCCACCTGGGGCCCAGCCGCCACTACATTTACCCAGTGTCCAGTTAGGGAGATATAGCGTCCCTGGCCAAGCTTACTGGTCCACGTATCTGTGGTTAGGTGGACCTTGCCACAGATGGCGTTGCTCAGTGCACACTTGATTTTATCGGATACTTGGTTGTGCAGGGAAGGCACGGCTCTCTTGGAGAAGTAGTGGCGGCTGGGAACAACATACTGTGGGACAGCAAGCGACATGAGCTGTTTAAAGCTGTCTGTGTCCACCAGCCTAAATGACAGCATTTCATAGGCCAGTAGTTTAGAAATGCTGGCATTCAGGGCCAGGGATCGAGGATGGCTAGGTGGATATTTACGCTTTCTCTCAAATGTTTGTGAGATGGAGAACTGAACGCTGCCGTGTGACATGGTTGAGATGCTTGGTGACGCAGGTGGTGGTGTTGGTGTTATCCCATGTTTGCTGGGCGGCAGGTGCCAACGTTCCTCCAGAGGCGGAAGAAATGGCCGAGGCGGCAGCAGCAGAAGAGGTAGCAGGAGGAGCCTGAGTGAGTTCCTTGTTTTTAAGGTGTTTACTCCACTGCAGTTCATGCTTTGCATGCAGGTGCCTGGTCATGCAGGTTGTGCTAAGGTTCAGAACGTTAATGCCTCGCTTCAGGCTCTGATGGCACAGCGTGCAAACCACTCGGGTCTTGTCATCAGCACATTGTTTGAAGAAGTGCCATGCCAGGGAACTCCTTGAAGCTGCCTTTGGGGTGCTCGGTCCCAGATGGCGGCGGTCAGTAGCAGGCGGAGTCTCTTGGCGGCGGGTGTTCTGATTTTGCCCACTGCTCCCTCTTTGTCTTTTGCTACGCTGTTGGCTCGGTCTCACCACTGCCTCATTCTCCGAACTGTGAAAGTCAGTGGCACGAACTTCATTCAATTTGGGGTCTAGGACCTCATCGTCCCCTGCTTCGTCTTCATCCCTGACCTCCTGTTCAGTCTGCACACTGCAGAAAGACGCAGCAGTTGGCACCTGTGTTTCGTCATCATCAGAGACGTGCTGAGGTGGTATTCCCATGTCCTCATCATCAGGAAACATAAGTGGTTGTGCGTTAGTGCATTCTATGTCTTCCACTGCTAGGGAAGGGCTAGGTGGATGTCCTTGGGAAACCCTGCCAGCAGAGTCTTCAAACAGCATAAGAGACTGCTGCATAACTTGAGGCTCAGACAGTTTCCCTGATATGCATGGGGGTGATGTGACAGACTGATGGGCTTTTTTTTCAGGTGCCATCTGTGCGATTTCTGCAGAAGACTGGGTGGGAGATAATGTGAACGTGCTGGATCCACTGTCGGCTATCCAATTGACTAATGCCTGTACCTGCTCAGGCCTTACCATCCTTAGAACGGCATTGGGCCCCACCAAATATTCCTGTAAATTTTGGCGGCTACTGGGACCTGAGGTAGTTGGTACACTAGGACGTGTGGCTGTGGCAGAACGGCCACGTCCTCTCCCAGCACCAGAGGGTCCACTAACACCACCACGACCATGTCCGCGTCCGCGCCCCTTACTAGATGTTTACCTCATTGTTACCGTTCACCACAATAGGAAAAATATTATTTGGCCCAATGTATTGAATTCAAATTCAGGCCTTTTTTTACAGACACCTAACACTATCCGGCTATCTATTTAGGTACCGTATTACACTAATACAGGCACAGCAGTAATGACAGATTTAGCTGAATATAAATTTGAGGCCTATTATTTAGGCGCTGGGTGACAGGTATACGGTTACGGACAGAATTAGACTTGGATATGCACAGTAGCGTGTGTGTGAAGTTATTGAGAATGACCCTATCAGCACCTTGAATCTAAAATACCCTTTTAGGGATAGATTTAAAGTAGGCCTGATACAGCAAAAAACACTAATTTAGGAAATTGCTAGGTTGGGAGTTGTATTTCGAACCAGAACAAAAACTGTGCTTTGACGGACACAATATAACTTAACCAGCTACAGCAATAACCACAGATTTAGCTGAATATAAATTTGAGGCCTATTATTTAGGCGCTGGGTGACAGGTATACGTTTACGGACAGAATTAGACTTGGATCTGCACAGTAGCGTGTGTGTGAAGTTATTGAGAATGACCCTATCAGCACCTTGAATCTAATATACCCTTTTAGGGATAGATTTAAAGTAGGCCTGATACAGCAGAAACCACTAATTTAGAAAATTGCTAGGTTGGGAATTGTATTTCAACCCAGAACAAAAACTGTGCTTTGACGGACACAAAATAACTTAACCAGCTACAGCAATAACCACAGATTTAGCTGAATATAAATTTGAGGCCTATTATTTAGGCGCTGGGTTAAAGGTATACGTTTACAGACAGAATTAGACTTGGATCTGCACAGTAGCGTGTGTGTGAAGTTATTGAGAATGACCCTATCAGCACCTTGAATCTAATATACCCTTTTAGGGATAGATTTAAAGTAGGCCTGATACAGCAGAAACCACTAATTTAGAAAATTGCTAGGTTGGGAATTGTATTTCAAACCAGAACAAAAACTGTGCTTTGACGAACACAAAATAACTTGACCAGCTACAGCAATAGCCACAGATTTAGCTGAATATAAATTTGAGGCCTATTATTTAGGCGCTGGGTGACAGGTATACGTTTACGGACAGAATTAGACTTGGATATGCACAGTAGCATGTGTGTGAAGTTATTGAGAATGACCCTATCAGCACCTTGAAACTAATATACCCTTTTAGGGATAGATTTAAAGTAGGCCTGATACAGCAGAAACCACTAATTTAGAAAATTGCTAGGTTGGGAATTGTATTTAAACCCAGAACAAAAACTGTGCTTTGACGGACACAAAATAACTTGACCAGCTACAGCAATAGCCACAGATTAAGCTGAATATAAATTTGAGGCCTATTATTTAGGCGCTGGGTGACAGGTATACGTTTACGGACAGAATTAGACTTGGATCTGCACCGTAGCGTGTGTGTGAAGTTATTGAGAATGACCCTATCAGCACCTTGAATCTAATATACCCTTTTAGGGATAGATTTAAAGTAGGCCTGATACAGCAGAAACCACTAATTTAGAAAATTGCTAGGTTGGGAATTGTATCTCAAACCAGAACAAAAACTGTGCTTTGACGGACACAAAATAACTTGACCAGCTACAGCAATAGCCACAGATTTAGCTGAATATAAATTTGAGGCCTATTATTTAGGCGCTGGGTGACAGGTATACGTTTACGGACAGAATTAGACTTGGATCTGCACAGTAGCGTGTGTGTGAAGTTATTGAGAATGACCCTATCAGCACCTTGAATCTAATATACCCTTTTAGGGATAGATTTAAAGTAGGCCTGATACAGCAGAAACCACTAATTTAGGAAATTGCTAGGTTGGGAACTGCATTTCAAACCAGAACAAAAACTGTGCTTTGACAGACACAAAATAACTTAACCAGCTACAGCAATAACCACAGATTTAGCTGAATATAAATTTGAGGCCTATTATTTAGGCGCTGGGTGACAGGTATACGTTTACGGACAGAATTAGACTTGGATCTGCACAGTAGCGTGTGTGTGAAGTTATTGAGAATGACCCTATCAGCACCTTGAATCTAATATACCCTTTTAGGGATAGATTTAAAGTAGGCCTGATACAGCAGAAACCACTAATTTAGGAAATTGCTAGGTTGGGAACTGCATTTCAAACCAGAACAAAAACTGTGCTTTGACAGACACAAAATAACTTAACCAGCTACAGCAATAACCACAGATTTAGCTGAATATAAATTTGAGGCCTATTATTTAGGCGCTGGGTGACAGGTATACGTTTACGGACAGAATTAGACTTGGATCTGCACAGTAGCGTGTGTGTGAAGTTATTGAGAATGACCCTATCAGCACCTTGAATCTAATATACCCTTTTAGGGATAGATTTAAAGTAGGCCTGATACAGCAGAAACCACTAATTTAGAAAATTGCTAGGTTGGGAATTGTATTTCAACCCAGAACAAAAACTGTGCTTTGACGGACACAAAATAACTTAACCAGCTACAGCAATAACCACAGATTTAGCTGAATATAAATTTGAGGCCTATTATTTAGGCGCTGGGTTAAAGGTATACGTTTACAGACAGAATTAGACTTGGATCTGCACAGTAGCGTGTGTGTGAAGTTATTGAGAATGACCCTATCAGCACCTTGAATCTAATATACCCTTTTAGGGATAGATTTAAAGTAGGCCTGATACAGCAGAAACCACTAATTTAGAAAATTGCTAGGTTGGGAATTGTATTTCAAACCAGAACAAAAACTGTGCTTTGACGAACACAAAATAACTTGACCAGCTACAGCAATAGCCACAGATTTAGCTGAATATAAATTTGAGGCCTATTATTTAGGCGCTGGGTGACAGGTATACGTTTACGGACAGAATTAGACTTGGATATGCACAGTAGCATGTGTGTGAAGTTATTGAGAATGACCCTATCAGCACCTTGAAACTAATATACCCTTTTAGGGATAGATTTAAAGTAGGCCTGATACAGCAGAAACCACTAATTTAGAAAATTGCTAGGTTGGGAATTGTATTTAAACCCAGAACAAAAACTGTGCTTTGACGGACACAAAATAACTTGACCAGCTACAGCAATAGCCACAGATTAAGCTGAATATAAATTTGAGGCCTATTATTTAGGCGCTGGGTGACAGGTATACGTTTACGGACAGAATTAGACTTGGATCTGCACCGTAGCGTGTGTGTGAAGTTATTGAGAATGACCCTATCAGCACCTTGAATCTAATATACCCTTTTAGGGATAGATTTAAAGTAGGCCTGATACAGCAGAAACCACTAATTTAGAAAATTGCTAGGTTGGGAATTGTATCTCAAACCAGAACAAAAACTGTGCTTTGACGGACACAAAATAACTTGACCAGCTACAGCAATAGCCACAGATTTAGCTGAATATAAATTTGAGGCCTATTATTTAGGCGCTGGGTGACAGGTATACGTTTACGGACAGAATTAGACTTGGATCTGCACAGTAGCGTGTGTGTGAAGTTATTGAGAATGACCCTATCAGCACCTTGAATCTAATATACCCTTTTAGGGATAGATTTAAAGTAGGCCTGATACAGCAGAAACCACTAATTTAGGAAATTGCTAGGTTGGGAACTGCATTTCAAACCAGAACAAAAACTGTGCTTTGACAGACACAAAATAACTTAACCAGCTACAGCAATAACCACAGATTTAGCTGAATATAAATTTGAGGCCTATTATTTAGGCGCTGGGTGACAGGTATACGTTTACGGACAGAATTAGACTTGGATCTGCACAGTAGCGTGTGTGTGAAGTTCTTGAGAATTACCCTATCAGCACCTTGAATCTAATATACCCTTTTAGGGATAGATTTAAAGTAGGCCTGATACAGCAGAAACCACTAATTTAGGAAATTGCTAGGTTGGGAATTGCATTTCAAACCAGAACAAAAACTGTGCTTTGACAGACACAAAAAACTTGACCAGCTACAGCAATAGCCACAGATTTAGCTGAATATAAATTTGAGGCCTATTATTTAGGCGCTGGGTGACAGGTATACGTTTACGGACAGAATTAGACTTGGATATGCACA
Organism: Bufo bufo; assembly: GCF_905171765.1. Classification (NCBI taxonomy): domain Eukaryota; kingdom Metazoa; phylum Chordata; class Amphibia; order Anura; family Bufonidae; genus Bufo; species Bufo bufo. Next base: position 603,377,652 of record NC_053391.1, on the reverse strand, counting down.
GTAGCGTCTGTGTGAAGTTATTGAGAATGACCCTATCAGCACCTTGAATCTAATATACCCTTTTAGGGATAGATTTAAAGGGATTCTGTCACCAGGTTTCACCCCCTCCAGATAAAAATATGGTTATGTTCAGGGAGCTTTCCACGATTCCTAATGTGGTCTTATAAATGTAATTCGTAGGCTCATTTTGCTAAAAATACGCTATTACTAACCTGTCATTCATAAAAATAAGGTGCCCAAGGGGATGTAAATGGCTCCAAGCTGCCGCCCGCACCCGCCGCCGTTCGTGCCCAGCGCCGCCTCATAATCTTCTGTGACGCCTCCTGCTCTCCCTCCCTCCCCCCTCCTCCTGCTGTGACGTCTCCTGCTCTCCTTCCCTCCCCCCTCCTCCTGCTGTGACGTCTCCTGCTCTCCCTCCCTCCCCCCTCCTCCTGCTGTAACATTGCGATGTTACAGCAGGAGGACGGGGGAGGGAGGGAGAGCAGGAGATGTCACAGCAGGAGGAGGGGGGAGGGAGGAAGAGTAGGAGACGTCACAGCAGGAGGAGGGGGGAGGGAGGGAGAGCAGGAGGCGTCACAGAAGATTATGAGGCGGCGCTGGGCACGAACGGCAGCAGGTGCGGGCGGCAGCTTGGAGCCATTTACATCCCCTTGGGCACCTTATTTTTATGAATGACAGGTTAGTAATAGCGTATTTTTAGCAAAATGAGCCTACAGATTACATTTATAAGACCACATTAGGAATCGTGAAAGCTCCCTGAACATAACCATATTTTTATCTGGAGGGGGTGAAACCTGGTGACAGAATCCCTTTAAATAACCACACTATTGATGGTTAAATGGACTTGGTGGCAGCTTGCCCCTGATGTAGGATATAGCCAAAAAATAACCACACTATTGATGGTTAAATGGACTTGGTGGCAGCTTGCCCTTGATGTAGGATATAGCCAAAAAATAACCACACTATTAATGGTTAAATGGACTTGGTGACAGCTTGCCCCTGATGTAGGATATAGCAAAAAATAACCACACTATTGATGGTTAAATGGACTTGGTGGCAGCTTGTGCTGGCGCACCACAAGCCACAAAATGGCCGCCGATCACCCCAGAAAAAAGTGACTGAAAAACGCTCTGGGCAGCCTAAAAACAGTGAGCAATTGAATAGCAGCAGTTCAATGATCCACAGCTGTAGATCGATCACTGTCTTAAGTGTTTTGTAGGAGTTAATCACTGCCTAATCTCGCCCTAACGTCGCAGCTGCAACCTCTTCCTACACTTGTAACAGCAGAGTGACGTGCAGCGCTACGTGACCCAAGCTTATATAGAGGCTGGGTCACATGCTGCACTGGCCAATCACAGCCATGCCAATAGTAGGCATGGCTGTGATGGCCTCTTGGGGCAAGTAGTATGACGCTTGTTGATTGGCTGCTTTGCAGCCTTTCAAAAAGCGCCAAGAAAACGCCGAACACCGAACCCGAACCCGGACTTTTACGAAAATGTTCGGGTTCGGGTCCGTGTCACGGACACTCCAAAATTCGGTACGAACCCGAACTATACAGTTCGGGTTCGCTAATCCCTATTGGTGATATTAACTTCCTGTTTGTGGCACATTAGTATATGTGAGAGGGGAAACTTTTCAAGATGGGTGGTGACCATGGTGGCCATTTTGAAGTCGGCCATTTTGAATCCAACTTTTGTTTTTTCAATAGGAAGAGGGTCATGTGACACATCAAACTTATTGGGAATTTCACAAGAAAAACAATGGTGTACTTGGTTTTAATGTAACTTTATTCTTTCATGAGTTATTTACAAGTTTCTGACCACTTATAAAATGTGTTCAATGTGCTGCCCATTGTTTTGGATTGTCAATGCAACCTTCTTCTCCCACTCTTCACACACTGATAGGAACACCGCAGGAGAAATGCTAGTACAGGCTTCTAGTATCCGTAGTTTCAGGTGCTGCACATCTCGCATCTTCACAGCATAGACAATTGCCTTCAGATGACCCCAAAGATAAAAGTCTAAGGGGGTCAGATCGGGAGACCTTGGGGCCATTCAACTGGCCCACGACGACCAATCCACTTTCCAGGAAACTGTTCATCTAGGAATGCTCGGACCTGACACCCATAATGTGGTGGTGCACCATCTTGCTGGAAAAACTCAGGGAACGTGCCAGCTTCAGTGCATAAAGAGGGAAACACATCATCATGTAGCAATTTCGCATATCCAGTGGCCTTGAGGTTTCCATTGATGAAGAATGGCCGAACTATCTTTGTACCCCATATACCACACCATCAATTTTTTTGTTCCAACAGTCTTGGAGGGATCTATCAAATGTGGGTTAGTGTCAGACCAATAGCGGTGGTTTTGTTAGTTAACTTCACCATTCACATAAAAGTTTGCCTTATCACTGAACAAAATCTTCTGCGTAAACTGAGGGTCCTGTTCCAATTTATTTTTTGCCCATTCTGCAAATTCAGTGCGCCGATCTGGGTCATCCTCATTGAGATGCTGCAGTAGCTGGAGTTTGTAAGGGTGCCATTTTTGAGTAGCTAATATCCAGTGACATGCTCTCCAGTGACATGCGGCGAGTGCTACGCTGTGGGCTCTTGCTGAATGAAGCTAGGACAGCTACTGATGTTTCTTCATTAGAGACAGATTTCATGCGTCCACATTTTGGCAAATCCAACACTGAACCAGTTTCACGAAACTTAGCAAGCAGTTTGCTAACTGTAGCATGGGAGATGGGTGGTCTCGAAGGGTGTCTTGCATTGAAATCTGCTGCAATGACCTGGTTACTGCGTTCACCAGACATCAACACAATTTCTATCCGCTCCTCACGTGTTAACCTCGGCGACATGTCAATGGCTGTAAACAAAGAGAAACTTGTAAATAACTCAGGAAAGAATAAAGTTACGTTAAAACCAAGCACACCATTGTTTTTCGTGTGAAATTCCCAATACGTTTGATGTGTCACATGACCCTCTTCCTATTGAAAAAACAAAAGTTGGATTGAAAATGGCCGACTTCAAAATGGCCGCTATGGTCACCACCCATCTTGAAAAGTTTCCCCCCTCACATATACTAATGTGCCACAAACAGGAAGTTAATATCACCAACCATTCCCATTTTATTAAGGTGTATCTATATAAATGGCCCACCCTGTAAATCAATATAAATTTTTCCTTCCTTATTGTGTTCTCCTTTTCTTTAGGTCTGCTATAGAAAAATAAGAAGAAAATTATTTTCCCAAAAATTATTTGTACAAATTTCTTGTAAAATTTTTATCACAAATTTTTTTGATTTGTTCACTTTTTAGTAAGGTAATCTATCAAAGGAAGCTTTGTACGTTGTATTCACGATTGAGTCCACGGGGCTCAATCGTTTGTAATCGGTGTATCCAATAAGCCTCCCTTTTAAGCAGTAATTTATTTCTATCTCCACCTCGCTGTGGGAGGGGTACACTTTCGATGATCTGATAATGTACAGGGAGTGCAGAATTATTAGGCAAGTTGTATTTTTGAGGATTAATTTTATTATTGAACAACAACCATGTTCTCAATGAACCCAAAAAACTCATTAATATCAAAGCTGAATATTTTTGGAAGTAGTTTTTAGTTTGTTTTTAGTTTTAGCTATTTTAGGGGGATATCTGTGTGTGCAGGTGACTATTACTGTGCATAATTATTAGGCAACTTAACAAAAAACAAATATATACCCATTTCAATTATTTATTTTTACCAGTGAAACCAATATAACATCTCAACATTCACAAATATACATTTCTGACATTCAAAAACAAAACAAAAACAAATCAGTCACCAATATAGCCACCTTTCTTTGCAAGGACACTCAAAAGCCTGCCATCCATGGATTCTGTCAGTGTTTTGATCTGTTCACCATCAACATAGCGTGCAGCAGCAACCACAGCCTCCCAGACACTGTTCAGAGAGGTGTACTGTTTTCCCTCCTTGTAAATCTCACATTTGATGATGGACCACAGGTTCTCAATGGGGTTCAGATGAGGTGAACAAGGAGACCATGTCATTAGATTTTCTTCTTTTATACCCTTTCTTGCCAGCCACGCTGTGGAGTACTTGGACGCGTGTGATGGAGCATTGTCCTGCATGAAAATCATGTTTTTCTTGAAGGATGCAGACTTCTTCCTGTACCACTGCTTGAAAAAGGTGTCTTCCAGAAACTGGCAGTAGGACTGGGAGTTGAGCTTGACTCCATCCTCAACCCGAAAAGGCCCCACAAGCTCATCTTTGATGATACCAGCCCAAACCAGTACTCCACCTCCACCTTGCTGGCGTCTGAGTCGGACTGGAGCTCTCTGCCCTTTACCAATCCAGCCACGGGCCCATCCATCTGGCCCATCAAGACTCACTCTCATTTCATCAGTCCATAAAACCTTAGAAAAATCAGTCTTGAGATATTTCTTGGCCCAGTCTTGACGTTTCAGCTTGTGTGTCTTGTTCAGTGGTGGTCGTCTTTCAGCCTTTCTTACCTTGGCCATGTCTCTGAGTATTGCACACCTTGTGCTTTTGGGCACTCCAGTGATGTTGCAGCTCTGAAATATGGCCAAACTGGTGGCAAGTGGCATCTTGGCAGCTGCACGCTTGACTTTTCTCAGTTCATGGGCAGTTATTTTGCGCCTTGGTTTTTCCACACGCTTCTTGCGACCCTGTTGACTATTTTGAATGAAACGCTTGATTGTTCAATGATCACGCTTCAGAAGCTTTGCAATTTTAAGAGTGCTGCATCCCTCTGCAAGATATTTCACTATTTTTGACTTTTCTGAGCCTGTCAAGTCCTTCTTTTGACCCATTTTGCCAAAGGAAAGGAAGTTGCCTAATAATTATGCACACCTAATATAGGGTGTTGATGTCATTAGACCACACCCCTTCTCATTACAGAGATGCACATCACCTAATATGCTTAATTGGTAGTAGGCTTTCGAGCCTATACAGCTTGGAGTAAGACAACATGCTTAAAGAGGATGATGTGGTCAAAATACTAATTTGCCTAATAATTCTGCACGCAGTGTAGTTGTGCTACTGTGTGTCTGTGCTCGTGGAAGTGAAATGGTACGGGAAATAGTAGATTCTGCTTTCTAATGGTAGATTTGTGATTGCTCAATCTATCTTTCATCCTTGTAGAAGTTTCTCCCACTTACAGTAGACCACAAGGGCACTTCAAAATATACACAACATAACGGCTATCGCATGTAAAAAAGCCTTTGATAGATATACGTTCACCCGATTGTGTGTGTGTAAAATGTGTACCCCTGATTACGCTGGAACAATGTACACAATTTAAACAGGGGAAAGTTCCCATTTTGGGGGTAGCCAATACTCTCTGTATAGGTCCAGTTCTATTGCTGCCAATATCTGCCCGCACTATCCTGTCACGTATGTTGTTAGCTCTTTTAAAACACATCATGGGTGGTTGTCTAAATTCCACCACTTGAGGGTAAGATTTTGATACCACATGCCAGTGTTTGTTTATTATCCCTCTCAATCTCTGGTCCATGGATGGTACTTAACTATAAGTGGAATCCGTGATTGTTTCGGGGGTTTATCCTGTTGTGTATCCTCAACTCTGTTCCTTTGTTCCTGTAATAAATGATCAGGGTAGCCTCTCTCCCTAAATTTCTGAGTCTGTACCTCAATTCGGTCTGGTCTGAATTAAAATTCACTCTGCATTTTGACATACATAGAATTTCATTCCTGGACACGTGGGTAATTAAGGGTGACATGGGTGTGATATACACGGACCTATTCACAAAAAGTACTGATAGGAATAATTTGCTTGCTTACACTAGTAACCACCCAGCAGCCACAAAAAAATCTCTCCCATATTCCCAGTTCCAAAGGGTTAAACGTATAGTGGGCGATACTGAGACATGCAAGGTCAGACTAGATGAGATGACTCAGAAATTTAGGGAGAGAGGTTACCCTAATCATTTATTACAGGAACAAAGGAACAGAGTTGAGGATACACAACAGGATAAACCCCCGAAACAATCAGGGATTCCACTTGTAGTTAAGTACCATCCATGGACCCAGAGATTGAGAGGGATAATAAACAAACACTGGCATGTGGTATCAAAATCCTACCCTCAAGTGGTGGAATTTAGACAACCACCCATGATGTGTTTTAAAAGAGCTAACAACATACGTAACAGGATAGTCCGGGCAGATATTGGCAGCAATAGAACTGGACCTATACAGAGAGTATTGGCTACCCCCAAAATGGGAACTTTCCCCTGTTTAAATTGTGTACATTGTTCCAGCGTAATCAGGGGTACACATTTTACACACCCACAATCGGGTGAACGTATACCTATCAAAGGCTTTTTTACATGCGATAGCCGTTATGTTGTGTATATTTTGAAGTGCCCTTGTGGTCTACTGTACGTGGGAGAAACTTCTACAAGGATGAAAAATAGATTGAGCAATCACAAATCTACCAATAGAAAGCAGAATCTACTATTTCCCGTACCATTTCACTTCCACAAGCACAGACACACAGTAGCACAACTACGTTATCAGATCATCGAAAGTGTACCCCTCCCACGGCGAGGTGGAGATAGAAATAAATGACTGCTTAAAAGGGTACACCGATTACAAACGTGGACTCAATCGTGAATACAACGTACAAAGCTTCCTTTGATAGATTACCTTACTAAAAAATTAACAAATAAAAAAAATTTGTGATAAAAAAATTAAAAAAAAAATTCTATTTTTTTTTGGGGAAAATACATTTTTTCTTATTTTTCTATAGAGGACCTAAAGAAAAGGAGAACACAATAAGGAAGGAAAAATTTATATTGATTTATTTATTGAATCCTTAAAAATGCTGCAACAAAGCTTGATTCCATTTTGTTTATATGTTTCGATTTAACACTGATTGGTGGGAGGGGTTCACTGTGTGATGTCATTTCCCTGTATTTTGGCGGTCTATTTAAACATGATATTTTTCTTGTATGATGATAAGTCTGATGAAGGTGCAGTAGCAGCGAAACGCGTCACTTATTGCCTGTATATGTGACCAATAAATACAAGAATTATCTACAGCGATTACCGGTCTTCTCTGATATATTTCATTGGGAACGCCATCCCACAGACACGTGCACCGCGACTTCAAAGCAAGCAGTGCCAACCTATGATTAATATATAGAATGGAGCAGATAGCTGGTTGGGAAACTAGATGTACTCCAGCTTTTCTGAAGACTTGGAACCCTTGGGTGACATTTAGAGGCTTCGGAACAATACAACATACTGTAGTAACACTGAACATATACTTGACTGAATTCTCCAGATGGTATATATTCCAGACTTGACTAATCCTGGTGCAAACCTCATCCCCCTCTCTCCCCCTCATATCTTACCCAGTTTTTCTCCTCCTTATCCTAAATGATAATACAATATCTTTGTCATATGAAAAAATACTATTGTATTTCTGATCTTTAAAAATGTTACTTTTTTATTGAAACATGCAATACAAATTGATACATTCAAGTGAAATATATCCCTCAATAAAAAATGTTTTTAAATAATCACATGTTCTGATATGAAATATGTAGATGGCTACAGAGGGGATGTCATGTATCTAGACAAAGGAATTCCTTTGCTTTTTGTTTTCCTATCCTAATTGTATCCAGATGCATACTATGAGGATATATACATCACTCTTTTTTAAAACATGTCACTATTCTATTGTCTCATTTGTATTTTTAAGCTGTAAGGGTGACACAGATTTTTGCTAATAAAAGGGGTATCCTGCTGTTTGGGGAGGAGGAAGACTCAAATACCATCATTAGTCATGTCTTCTCATTCTTTTGCCCCTATACTAACATTTAAGATTTGGAGCATTGCAGACAACATGGTTAGATCCCTTGTTTAGGGATCATACAAAATATCTACCATGATACCCCATAAGGACTAATCATATGGAGCTTAATTATATAGATGGACAAATATTTATTTCCATATCCTTCTCCATGGGTTGCGCAAAATGTTGATGAGCCTATAGATAAGAGGTGAGTGTTATTGACTCTTTGTGTATCGATTTGATAAGCAATAAGTAGAAAAACCTATATAGGTGGAGGGAAGTAATTGCCCTTAAGGCCCCTTTCCATCGGCCAATTATCGGGCCGATTATTAGGAATGAACATTCGTACAAACACTTGTTCCTGAGAAGTGACCCATGTTAAGCTGCCAGTAATCAATGTCCATTGTGAGAAAGCATTATTAATGCAGCAATCAAAACCATCATTTCAAGGCAGAAGAAAAACCTGTGTAAACAGGGATCCTCTGCCTACCGTAGAAACAATATTTCTCTGTGAGAGACGAAATGATCATGTTGTATGCAAATGCTGCTCTGACCAGCAGACTCCAGACTAGACCCCTAAATACATTCAGACCCCCAAACTAGATCCTTAAATAAACCCTTAAATTAATTCAGACCCAAGACCAGACTCTTAAAATAATGCAGACCCCATGCCAGATCTCAAGATTAAACCACAAGACAGAACCCTAAATTAACTTGGTTCTCAGATGAAACTTCTAAATTAATTTGAAGTGGATTTACACCTGCTGTCTAACCAGCGATATGCTGACCAGAAAAAATGCAGCTGTGTGGAGGTGATCGCTGCATGTAAATACTGTGGTCTCCTCCACTTAATGAGCAGCCAGGTGTCTGCTGCCTGGTGCATGTCACTGCAGCAATAGACTTCAGACCAGACCCTTAAATTAACTCAGAGCTAAGAGCCCTAAATTCAAACCCCAAAACAGATGAAGAAAAACTTATTTAGAACCCAGACCAGACTTGTTCCTGGGCTCCTCTTCAGCACAGGACACAGCCATACACACACAGCCTTTATGCCAACAGTGTCAAGGTGCTATGTGTGCTGCTGTACATTAGGTCTTGCCACAGTTTGGGGGAGCCTGGACTTGTAGAGTATAGCAGGAACAAGATTGCCATGTATTAGCATCCTTATCTATTAGATTTATCCAAAAGGTCAATTAAAGGGGTTTTCTGGGATTTTAATATTGATGACCTATCCTCCGGTTCAACACCCAGTACCCCTGCCAATCAACTTGTTTGAAGAGAAGGCCTTCATTGTTTACCTGCTTGCCATCAACATCGCAGCCGTGAGCAGGTGTAATTTCAAGAAGCCATCCCATTCACTTCTATGGGATAGCTCCTTCCTATTCAAGTGTATAGGAAGGCGGCCTTCTACCATATTAGATTTATTTATTGGAGACAAAGATCAAGGTATCCAGCCATGCTTCTGGAACAGTGACATTTTAGCTGCTTGGTACTCTTTTCAGGAGGTTTCCATAATTATAATTCAATTAATTCAATCAGGGCTATCAGCACTGTCAAATGCAAATCTGTGAAGAAGGCAGCCATATTCACTAGGCCTAGGGGCATTGTCACCTATTTATTCCACACATTGTTGCACCCTGAGCAAATTTCTGTTTCTTCACTGTCTAAATATTAGACCGAATTAGTATGCCCCACAGAGAATAGTTCATGTGAAGCCTTCTTGTTGAGTAAGTTATTGTAAATCTGGGTGTTCCTCATGTGGCTAGTGGCAATATATGCTCCTTGGTAAAGAATTGGTTAGGGGACGGAAAAGAGAGTTATTGCAAGTGGGACAAACTCTAAAAAGGCTAGAGTCAGTGGTGGGGTACCACAAGAATCTGTGTTAAGCCCATTTAGCCCAGTTCTCCAGAATCTCTTTATCAGTTATCTTGTGGATGAGACGAGAGTGAAGTGTCAGTTCGTACATATGACACAAAATTGTGTAGGATACTTAAAATACAGCTTAATATTCAAATATTACAGGAGAACCTAGAGAGGCTTATAGAGTGGGCAAGAGCATGGCAGATGAATCTTAATATTGATAAATGTAGAGTAATGCGCTTAAGTCACACTAATCGTATAGCTGCCTATACATTACATAGAATGGGGATATCAGAACAAGAAAAGGGCATGGGTACTCCAGCTAAAAGTAAGCTAAGCAGCAGTACTCAATGTCAAAAGCATAGACATTTGTAGGGTTTTTAAAAAGAGATCTAAAAACACAGGGCAACCAGATTTTCAAACGGGATGGGGGATCTTATAATGAGAAGCTTAACCTCTTAACGCAGAACACCGTGCAAGTACGGCGGGGGATACATTGCCAGAATGCATTCCGGAGCGGTGCACGCCCAATCACTGCAGGGGTCCGGCAGTCCCTGGTAGCCAGGCCCCTGCTGTATCCGCCGGCATCACTGTTTACAACGATGCCGGCGGATTAACCCCTTCTATGCCGTGGTCCGCACTGACCGTGACATAGAAGTGGTTTGCGGCAGGTGAAGCAGCGCATCGGGTCCCCGCGCTGCTGTGGCGGGGCAGCCAGATGCCGTGCAGAGCATCTGGACCTGCCCTGCATGGCATCTGGACCTGCCTTCTACGGGTGCCCAGGAGATCCAGCCTCAGGCTTGGTCTCCTAGGTCACCTGTTTGTGTACTACTCACTGTAGTACACGAACAGGCAATGCATTACAATACAAATGTATCAGACCCCCAAAAGTTGAGGTCCCACAGTGGGACAGAAATAAAGTAAAAAAAAAAAAAAATGTTAAAAAAAAGTGTTTTGAATAAAAAAATAACATTTCCCATTCCCTTGATTTTCTAATAAAAAAAAAGAAAAACCGCGCATATTAGGTATCGCCATCACGTCCGTAACGAACGTCTCTATAAATATATAACATGATCCACCCCGTCCGATAGAAAAATTAAAAAAGCCATTTATGTCACCTTACATCACTAAAAGTGCAACACCAAGCGATCAAAAGGCATATGCCCCCAAAAATAGTACCAATCTAACCGTCACCTCATCCCGCAAAAAATTAGCCCCTACATAGGACAATCGCCCCCCCAAAAAAAAAAACTATGGCTCTCAGACTCTGGAGACTCTAAAACATGATTTTGTTTTGTTTAAAAAATGCTTTTACTGTGTTAAATGTGAAAAAAACAAAAGTATACATATTAGGTATCGCCACGTCCTTAAAAACCTGCTCTATAAAAATACCACATGACCTGTTCAGGTGAACACCATAACACCATAAAAAAAAAGAAAAAAAAGTGTCAAAAAAGCAATTTTTCTGTCACCTTACATCACAAAAATTGTAATAGCAAGTGATCAAAAAGTCATATGCACCCCAAAATTGTACAAATCAAACCGTCATCTCATTCCACAAAAATGATACCCTACCTAAGAGAATCGCCCAAAAAATAAAAAAAAACTATGGCTCTCAGACTATGGTAACACTAAAACATGTTTTTTTTTTTTTAAAAAATGATATTAGTGTTTAAAACTTAAATTAAAAAAAGTATACATATTAGGTATCACCGCGTCCATATCAACCTTCTCTATAAAAATATCACATGTTTTAACCCCTCAGATGAATACCGTAAAAAAAAAAAAAAAATTAAAATAAAAAAAGCCATTTTTTTCTCACCTTACATCACATAAAGTGTAATAGCAAGCAATCAAAAAGACATACGCACCCCAAAATAGTGCCAATCAGACCGACATCTCATCTCGCAAAAATTATACCCTACCTAAGATAATCGCCCAAAAACTGAAAAAAACTATGGCTCTCAGAATTTGGAGACAATAAAACATGATTTTTTTTGTTTCGAAAATTATATTATTGTGTAAAACTTACATAAATCACAGAAAAAAATGCACCAAACGGATATGCCACTGACTATACTAGCTAGTCATACAAGCAGATATTGAAAGCTGATACTTTTGCGAATATATTCCTGTCAGGAACACATCGGAGCCCATCATGCACCACGTCACGGTCTCTCAGCATGGCAAGGGTCCTACCACTACGTTAACTATGGTGTGAACACGGTCTGAAGGTGATGAAATCCAGCTCACAGCCAAGCTTCCACACAACCGCATAGCAGGACAACTAATGCAATGTGAATAAAGCAAGACTGTAAGCCACACCCATATCAGACTGTGTGATGGAGGCTACCAGGTGCAAAAGAATGTTTAACCACCTCAGCTCCCCTAGCTTAAACCCCCTTAATGACCAGACCCCTTTTGCAATTCTGCACTATACTACTTTCACGGTTTATTGCTCGGTCATACAACTTACCACCCAAATGAATTTTACCTCCTTTTCTTCTCACTAATAGAGCTTTCATTTGGTGGTATTTCATTGCTGCTGACATTTTAACATTTTTCTTATATTAATCAAAATTGACCGAAATTTTTGCAAAAAAATGAAAATTTTCAATTTCTGTTGTAAAATTTTTCAAATAAAACTACATTTCTATATAAATTTTCTCAAAATTTATTGTTCTACATGTCTTTGATAAAAAAAAATGCAATATGTGTATATTTATTGGTTTGGGTAAAAGTTATAGCGTTTACAAACTATGGTGCAAAAAAATTAATTTACGCACTTTGACTTTCTGAGCGCCTGTCATGTTTCCTGAGGTTCTACAATGCCCAGACAGTAAAAACACCCCACAAATGACCCCATTTCGGAAAGTAGATACCCTGAGGTATTCGCTGATGGGCATAGTGAGTTCATGGAAGTTTTTATTTTTTGTCACAAGTTAGCAGAAAATGATTATTATTATTATTTTTTTCTTACAAAGTCTCATATTCCACTAACTTGTGACAAAAAATAAAATTTTACATGAACTCGCCATGCCCCTCACGAAATACCTTGGGGTGTCTTCTTTCCAAAATGGAGTCACTTGTGGGGTATTTATACTGCCCTGGCATTTTAGGAGACCTAAAGCGTGAGAAGTAGTTTGGAATCCAAATGCGCAAAAAATGCCCTGTGAAATCGTAAAGATACTCATTGGAATTTGGGCCCCTTTGCGCACCTAGGCTGCAAAAAAGTGTCACACATGTGGTATCGCCGTACTCAGGAGAAGTAGGGAAATGTGTTTTGGGGTGTATTTTTACATATACCCATGCTGGGTGATATAAATATCTCTGTAAAAGACAACTTTTCCCATTTATTTATACAAAGTTGTCATTTTACAGAGATATTTCTCTCACCCAGCATGGGTATATGTAAAACTACACCCCAAAACACATTGCCCTACTTCTCCTGAGTACGGCGATACCACATGTGTGACACTTTTTTGCAGCCTAGGTGCGCAAAGGGGCCCAAATTCCAATGAGTACCTTTTAGGAGGGCATTTTTAGGCATTTGGATTCCAGACTTCTTCTCACGCTTTAGGGTCCCTAAAATGCCAGAACAGTATAAATACCCCACATGTGACCCCATTTTGGAAAAAAGACACCCCAAGGTATTCCGTGAGGGGCATGGCGAGTTCATAGAAGGTTTTTTTTTGGCACAAGTTAGAGGAAATTGTTTTATTTAGTTTTTTGTCACAAAGTCTCCCTTTCCGCTAACTTGTGACAAAAAGTTCAATCTTTCATGGACTCAATATGCCCCTCAGAGAATACCTTGGGGTGTCTACTTTCCAAAATGGGGTCATTTGTGGGGTGTGTTTACTGTTCTGGCATTTTGGGCGGGGCTAAATTGTGAGCAACCCTGTAAAGGCTAAAGGTACTCGTTGGACTTTCGGCCTCTTTACGCACCTAGGCTGCAAAAAAGTGTCACACATGTGGTATAGCCATACTCAGGAGAAGTAGGGCAATGTGTTTTGGGGTGTATTTTTACATATACCCATGCTGGGTGAGAGAAATATCTCTGTAAATTGACAACTTTGTATACATTTTTTTTAAAAGTTGTCATTTACAGAGATATTTCTCACACACAGTATGGGTATATGTAAAAATACACCCCAAAACACATTGCCCTACTTATCCTGAGTACGGCAATACCACATGTGTGACACTTTTTTGCAGCCTAGGTGCGCAAAGGGGCCCAAAGTTCAATACTTTTAGGATTTCACAGGGCATTTTTTACGCATTTGGATTCCAAACTACTTCTCATGCTTTAGGGCCTCTAAAATACCAGGGCAGTATAAATACCCCACAAGTGACCCCATTTTGGAAAGAAGGCACCCCAAGGTATTCCGTGAGGGGCATGGCAAGTTCCTAGAATATTTTTTTTTGGCACAAGTTAGCGGAAAATGATTTTTTTATTGTTTTTTCTCTTACAAAGTCTCATATTAAACTAACTTGTGACAAAAAATAAAATTTTACATGAACTCGCCATGCCCCTCAGCGAATACCTTGGGGTGTCTTCTTTCCAAAATGTGATCACATGTGGGGTATTTATACTGCCCTGGCATTTTAGGGGCCCTAAAGCGTGAGAAGAAGTCTGGAATATAAATGTCTAAAAAATTTTACGCATTTGGATTCCGTGAGGGGTATGGTGAGTTCATGTGAGATTTTATTTTTTGTCATAAGTTAGTGGAATATGAGACTTTGTAAGAAAAAAAAAAATAATTTCCGCTAACTTGTGCCAAAAAAAAAATCTTCTATGAACTCGCCATGCCCCTCAAAAGTGATCTTTATAGCGCCGCAAAGATTTTACGGTGTTTTTGCAGTGATCAGAAAAAAAAAATTCTGTCACTGCGGTGGGGCGGACTGAACGCAAGTGTGCACACAAGATCAGGCCTGATCGGGCGAACACTGCGTTTTTTGTAGAGCCTATAGAACATGTCCTATTCTTGTCCGCAATTGTGGAGAAGAAAAGGCATTTTCTATATAGTTCTGGCAAGGTGCGGATCCACAAAATGCGGAAAGCACATTGCCGGTGTCCGTGTTTTGCGGATCCGCAGTGTCCGTGTTTTGCGGATCCACAAATCTGAATGGAGCCTTACAGGGGGGGTGATCAATGACAGGGGGGTGATCAGGGAGTCTATATGGGGTGATCAGGGCTTAATAAGGGGTTAATAAGTGACAGGGGGGGGTGTAGTGTAGTGTGGTGATTGGTGCTACTTACAGAGCTGCCTGTGTCCTCTGGTGGTCGATCCAAGCAAAAGGAACCACCAGAGGACCAGGTAGCAGGTATATCAGACGCTGTTAACCGCCTCACGTCCGCCCATAGGATATAAATGTCCTAAGGGTGGATGTCTATTTCTGACAGCACGTTTTAAAATGTCCTGTCAGAAATAGCAGCTGCACGCTAATCGTGCAGCTGCTGATCGGGTTGCCCGCTGTCAGTGACAGCAGGGCAACCCTAAGACAAGGCAGGGACAGTGCCCAGGTGTCCCTGCCTTCTAGATCGCTGAAGACACAGCGCTCACCGAGCGCTGTGTCTGCAGAGAAGGAAGCGCTGTGCGCTTCCTGTTCCGGCCCGGCGGTCATGTGACCGCCGTGACCGGAGTGTGCAGGGGCTGTGTGAGGTCTCTCAGAGACCTCGATCAGCCCTGCTGTGAGGCTGTACAGCGCAGGATTGCTGCTGTACAGCCTCTATAGGGGTGCATTTGTCCTGTAACTGGGGCTACTATGTCAGCCCCAGTTACAGGAGAAATCAACAGTGTAAAAAAAAATAAAAAGTGAAGTAAATGTCCCCCAGAGGTCTTGTATGACCTTATGGGGGACGAAAAGTGTAAAATAAAATAAAAATAAAATAAAGGGTTGAAAAAATAAAATAAAAAAAAGTTTCACATGTAAAAAAAAAGAAAATCCCAAGTAAGGAATAAAAAAAAAAATTAAAAATAGAAAAAATAAAATAAAATAGACATATTTAGTATTGCCGCGTCCGTAAAAACCAGCTCTATAAAAATATCACATGACCTAACCCCTCGGGTGAACACCGTAAAAAATAAATAAAAAAAACTGTGTCAAAACAAGCAATTTTTGTCACCTTGCATCACAAAAGGTGCAACACCAAGTGATCAAAAAGGCGTATGTCCCACAAAATGGTACCAATAAAACCGTCACCTCATCCCGCAAAAAATGAGCCCCTACATAAGAAAATCTCTCAAAAAATAAAAAAACTATAGCTCTTAGAACATGGAGACACTAAAACATCATTTTTTTGGTTTCAAAAATGCTATTATTGTGTTAAAGTGAAAACCAGCTCTATAAAAATATCACATGACCTAACCCCTCGGGTGAACACCGTAAAAAAAAAAAAAAAAAACTGTGTCAAAACAAGCAATTTTTGTCACCTTGCATCACAAAAGGTGCAACACCAAGTGATCAAAAACGCGTATGTCCCACAAAATAGTGCCAATAAAACCGTCACCTCATCCCGCAAAAAATGAGCCCCTACATAAGAAAATCTCTCAAAAAATAAAAAAACTATAGCTCTCAGAACATGGACACATTAAAACATAATTTTTGGGTTTCAAAAATGCTATTATTGTGTAAAACTTTAATAAATGAGAAAAAGTATACATATTAGGTATCGCCACGTCCGTAACAATCTGCTCTATAAAAATGTCACTTGACTGAACCCCTCAGGTGAACGCTGTAAAAATAAATAAATAGTAACTGTGCTAAAACAACCAATTTTTTGGTCACCTTGCCCCATAAAGTGTTATAATGAATGATCAAAAAATCATATGTACCCAAAAATAGTACTAATAAAACTGGCACCTTATCCCCTAGTTTCCAAAATGGGGTCACTTCTTGGGAGTTTCTACTGTAAGGGTGCATCAGGGGGCTTCAAATGGGACATGGCATCTAAAAACCATGTGGAGTTCCTTATCTTCTGCGCCCTGCCGTGTGCCCATACAGCAGTTTACGACCACATGTGGGGTGTTTCTGTAAACCGCAGAATCTGGGTAATAAATATTGAGTTTTGTTTGGCTGTTAACCATCGATGTGTTAAAGAAAAAAATTTATTAAAATGGAAAATCTGCCAAAAAAGTGAAATTTAAAAATTTGATCTCCATTTTCCTTTAATTCTTGTGGAACGCCTAAAGGGTTAACAAAGTTTGTAAAATCGGTTTTGAATACCTTGAGGGGTGTAGTTTCTACAATGGGGTCATTTATGGGGGTATCCACTATGTAGGCCCCACAAAGTGACTTCAGACCTGAACTGGTCCTTAAAAAGTGGGTTTTGGCAATTTTCTTAAAAATTTGAAGAATTGCTTCTAAACTTCTAAGCCTTCTAACGTCCTAAAAAAATAAAATGACATTTCCAAAATGATGCCAACATAAAGTAGACATATGGGGAATGTTAAATAATAAATATTTTATGAGGTATCACTTTCTGTTTTAAAAGCAGAGAAATTGAAATTTAGAAAATTGCGAATTTTTCAAATTTTTGGGTAAATTTGGGATTTTTTCATAAATAAAGGTGAAATATTTTGACTCAAATTTATGACTATCATGAAGTACAATGTGTCACGAGAAAACAATCTCTGAATGACTTGGATAAATAAAGGCGTTCCAAAGTTATTACCACATAAAGTGAGATATGTCAGTTTTGCAAAATTTGGCCTGGTCAGGAAGGGGGCAAAGGGCCCAGATGGGAAGTGGTTAACAAAACAGCGTCTGATATACCTTTCAGGGGTTAAAAAAATCGCATCTACAGCCTGCCAGCGAATGATCGCTGCTGGCAGGCTGTAGATCAGCTCGTTTACCTTCTGATCCTGTAAACGCGCGCTCCAGTGTGCGCGCGTTCACAGGAAATCTTGCGTCTCGCGAGATGACACGCCGATGCGTCCAAGAGGAATAACCCGGCCGCCCGCAGGACACATCCCTGCATTAGGCGGTCGGGAGGTGGTTAAATGCCAGGTAAAGGCACATTCAATACATATAAAAAAAAAAAAAAAGAAATATAGTGATTTATTAATTATATTTTCATCCGCACAATGCTCTGTTTTGTGTAGGATACCTCTGTGGTGCATGTGGACCGCGCCGGCATCCTCTATTGTACGCATATTTTGCTGGGGATGGTTGTTTGCTGCGGTCCACATGCGGTGGGTGTGTTCCCCCAATGAGAAACACGCTACAGTGTTTGGGGTTTGAGCAGTTCCCCCATATTTGCCACTATATTTCTGTGATTTTGCTTTATATGTATTGAATGTGCCTTTACCTGGCATTTAAACATTCTTTTGCACCTGGTAACCTCCATCACACGATCTGATATGGGTGTTGCTTACAGTCTTGCTTTATTCACATTGCATTAGTTGTCCTGCTATGCGGTTGTGTGGAAGCCTGGCTGTGAGCTGGATTTCATCACCTTCAGACTGTGTTCACACCATAGTTAGCGTAGTGGTAGGACCCTTGCCATGCTGAGAGACCGTGACGTGGTGCATGATGGGCTCCGATGTGTTCCTGACAGGAATATATTGGCAAAAGTGTCAGCTTTTAATATCTGCTTGTATGACTAGCTAGTATAAGTCAGTGGCATATTAGTTTGGTGCATTTTTTTCTGTGATTTATATAATTATATTTTCATCCGCACAATGCTCCGTTTTGTGTAGGATGCCTCTGTGGTGCATGTGGACCGCGCTGGCATCCTCCATTGTATGCATATTTTGCTGGGTATGGTCGTTTGCTGCAGTCCACATGCGGTGGGACTGCTCCCCCAATGAGAAACACGCTACAGTGTTTCGGGTTTGAGCAGTTCCCCCATATTTGCCACGATATTTCTGTGATTTTGTAAAACTTACATAAGTAAAAAAATATATACATATTAGGTATTACCGCATCCGTAATAACCTGCTCTATTAAAATATCACATGACCTAACCCCTCAGGTGAATACCGTAAAAAAAAAAAGGTGTAAAAAAAATTCCATTTTTGTCACCTTACATCACAAAAAGTGTAATAGCAAGCAATCAAAAAGTCATACGCACCCCAAAATAGTGCCAATCAAACCAGCATCTCATTCTGAAAAAAAATTTGCCCCTGCACAAGACCCCAAAAAATAAATAAAACTATGGCTTTCAGAATGTGAAGACACTAAAGAATCATTTTTTTTTAAAATGCTTTGTTATGTAAAACTGAAACAAACAACCAAAAAAGTAGTTATATTTGGTATTGTCGTGTCCGTGACAACCTGCTCTATAAAAATACCACATGATCTAACCTGTCAGATGAATGCTGTAAATAACAAAAAATAAAAACGGTGCCAAAACAGCTATTTCTTGTTTCCTTGCCTCACTAAAAGTGTAATATAGAGCAACCAAAAATAATATGTAATCTAAAATAGTACCAACAAAACTGCCACCCTATCCCGTAGTTTTTTTAAAATGGGGTCACTTTTTTGGAGTTTCCACACTAAGGGTGCATCAGGGGGGCTTAAAATGGGACATCTTGTCAAAAAAACAGTCCAGCAAAATCTGCCTTACAAAAACCGTACGGCATTCCTTTCCTTCTGCGCCCAGCCATGTGCCCCTACAGCATTTTACGACCACATATGAGGTGATTCTGTAAACTACAGAATCATAGCCATAAACATTGAGTTTTGTTTGGCTGTTAACCCTTGCTTTGTAACTGGAAAAAAAATATTAAAATGGAAAATCTGCAAAAAAGTGAAATTTTGAAATGTTATCTCTATATTCCATTAATTCTTGTGGAACACCTAAAGGGTTAACAAAGTTTGAATAATCTGTTTTAAATACCTTAAGGGGTGTAGTTTGTAAAATGGTGTCATTTTTGGGTGGTTTCTATTATGTAAGCCTCACAAAGTGACTTCAGACCTGAACTGGTCCTGAAAAAGGGGGTTTTTGAAATTTTCTGAACAATTTCAATATATGCTTCTAAACTTCTAAGCCTTGTAACTAGAGTTGAGCGAACACCTGGATGTTCGGGTTCGAGAAGTTCGGCCGAACTTCCCGGAAATGGTCGGGTTCGGGATCCGAACCCGACCGGAACTTCGTCCAGAACCCAAACCCCATTGAAGTCAATGGGGACACGAACTTTTCAGCACTAAAAAGGCTGTAAAACAGCCCAGTAAAGGGCTAGAGGGCTGCAAAAGGCAGCAAAATGTAGTTAAACCCCCTGCAAACAAATGTGGATAGGGAAATGAATTAAAATAAAAATAAAATAAATAAAAATTACCCAATATCAATTGGAGAGAGGTCCCATAGCAGAGAATCAGGCTTCATGTCAGCAGAGAATCAGGCTTCATGTCATAGCAGAGTATCAGGCTTCACGTCACCCAAAACTGGAACAGTCCATTGTCATATATTTAGGCCCCGGCACCCAGACAGAGGAGAGAGGTCCCATAACAGAGATTCAGGCTTCATGTCAGCAGAGAATCAGTCTTCATGTCATAGCAGAGAATCAGGCTTCATGTCACCCACCACTGGAACAGGCCACTGTCAGATATTTTTAGGCCCCGGCACCCAGACAGAGGAGAGAGGTCCCATAACAGAGATTCAGGCTTCATGTCAGCAGAGAATCAGTCTTCATGTCATAGCAGAAAATCAGGCTTCACGTCACCCACCACTGGAACAGTCTATTGTTACATATTTAGGCCCAGGCACCCAGGCAGAGGAGAGAGGTCCCATAACAGAGATTCAGGCTTCATGTCAGCAGAGAATCAGTCTTCATGTCATAGCAGAGAATCAGGCTTCACGTCACCCACCACTGGAACAGTCCATTGTCACATATTTAGGCCCAGGCACCCAGGCAGAGGAGAGAGGTCCCATAACAGAGATTCAGGCTTCATGTCAGCAGAGAATCAGTCTTCATGTCATAGCAGAGAATCAGGCTTCATGTCACCCACCACTGGAACAGGCCACTGTCAGATATTTTTAGGCCCCGGCACCCAGACAGAGGAGAGAGGTCCCATAACAGAGATTCAGGCTTCATGTCAGCAGAGAATCAGTCTTCATGTCATAGCAGAGAATCAGGCTTCATGTCACCCACCACTGGAACAGGCCACTGGAAGATATTTTTAGGCCCCGGCACCCAGACAGAGGAGAGAGGTCCCATAACAGAGATTCAGGCTTCATGTCAGCAGAGAATCAGTCTTCATGTCATAGCAGAGAATCTGGCTTCACGTCACCCACCACTGGAACAGGCCACTGTCACATATTTAGGCCCAGGCACCCAGGCAGAGGAGAGAGGTCGCGTAACAGAGAATCTGGCTTCATGTCAGCACAGAATAAGTCTTCATCTCATAGCAGAGAATCAGGCTTCGCGTCACCCACCACTGGAACAGGCCACTGTCACACATTTAGGCCCCGGCACCCAGACAGAGGAGAGGTTGATTCAACTTTGGGTTGCCCTGCAATATAATGGCAAAATGAAATTAAAAATAGTATTGAATGAGGAAGTGCGCTGGAGTAGAATAATATATTGTTAAGGGGAGGTAGTTAATATCTAATCTGCACAAGGGATGGTCCTGTGGGATCCATGCCTGGTTCATTTTTATGAACGTCAGCTTGTCCACATTGGCTGTAGACAGGCGGCTGCTTTTGTCTGTAATGACGCCCCCTGCCGTGCTGAATACACGTTCAGACAAAACGCTGGCCGCCGGGCAGGCCAGCACCTTCAAGGCATAAAAGGCTAGCTCTGGCCACGTGGACAATTTGGAGACCCAGAAGTTGAATGGGGCCGAACCATCAGTCAGTACGTGGAGGGGTGTGCACAGGTACTGTTCCACCATGTTAGTGAAATGTTGCCTCCTGCTAACACGTTCCGTATCAGGTGGTGGTGCAGTTAGCTGTGGAATGGTGACAAAACTTTTCCACATCTCTGCCATGCTAACCCTGCCCTCAGAGGAGCTGGCCGTGACACAGCTGCGTTGGCGACCTCTTGCTCCTCCTCTGCCTTCGCCTTGGGCTTCCAATTGTTCCCCTGTGACATTTGGGAATGCTCTCAGTAGCGCGTCTACCAACGTGCGCTTGTACTCGCGCATCTTACTATCACGCTCCAGTGCATGAAGTAAGGTGGGCACATTGTCTTTGTACCGTGGATCCAGCAGGGTGGCAACCCAGTAGTCCGCACATGTTAAAATGTGGGCAACTCTGCTGTCGTTGCGCAGGCACTGCAGCATGTAGTCGCTCACGTGTGCCAGGCTGCCCAGAGGTAAGGACAAGCTGTCCTCTGTGGGAGGCGTATCGTCATCGTCCTGCATTTCCCCCCAGCCACGCACCAGTGATGGGCCCGAGCTGCGTTGGGTGCCAGCCTGCTGTGAACATGCTTCATCCTCATCCTCCTCCACCTCCTCCTCATCCTCGTCCTCCTCGTCCTCCAGTAGTGGGCCCTGTCTGGCCACATTTGTACCTGGCCTCTGCTGTTGCAAAAAACCTCCCTCTGAGTCACTTCGAAGAGACTGCCCTGAAAGTGCTAAAAATTACCCCTCTTCCTCCTCCTCCTCCTGGGCCACCTCCTCTTCCATCATCACCCTAAGTGTTTTCTCAAGGAGACATAGAAGTGGTATTGTAACGCTGATAACGGCGTCATCGCCACTGGCCATGTTGGTGGAGTACTCGAAACAGCGCAACAGGGCACACAGGTCTCGCATGGAGGCCCAGTCATTGGTGGTGAAGTGGTGCTATTCCGCAGTGCGACTGACCCATGCGTGCTGCAGCTGAAACTCCACTATGGCCTGCTGCTGCTCGCACAGTCTGTCCAGCATGTGCAAGGTGGAGTTCCACCTGGTGGGCATGTCGCATATGAGGCGGTGAGCGGGAAGGCCGAAGTTACGCTGTAGCGCAGACAGGCGAACAGAGGCAGGATGTGAACGCCGGAAGCGCGAACAGACGGCCCGCACTTTATGCAGCAGCTCTGACATGTCGGGGTAGTTGCGAATGAACTTCTGCACCACCAAATTCAGCACATGCGCCAGGCAAGGGATGTGCGTCAAACCGGCTAGTCCCAGAGCTGCAACAAGATTTCGCCCATTATCATACACCACCAGGCCGGGCTTGAGGCTCACCAGCAGCAACCACTCGTCGGTCTGTTGTTCTATACCCAGCCACAACTCCTGTGCGGTGTGGGGCCTGTCCCCCAAACATATGAGTTTCAGAACGGTCTGCTGACGTTTACCCCGGGCTGTGCTGAAGTTGGTGGTGAAGGTGTGTGGCTGACTGGATGAGCAGGTGGAAGAAGAGGAGGAGGAAGCTGAGTAGGAGGAGGAGGAGACAGGAGGCAAAGAATGCTGCCCTGCGATCCTTGGCGGCGGAAGGACGTGCGCCAAACAGCTCTCCGCCTGGGGCCCAGCCGCCACTACATTTACCCAGTGTGCAGTTAGGGAGATATAGCGTCCCTGGCCGTGCTTACTGGTCCACGTATCTGTGGTTAGGTGGACCTCGCCACAGATGGCGTTGCGCAGTGCACACTTGATTTTATCGGATACTTGGTTGTGCAGGGAAGGCACGGCTCTCTTGGAGAAGTAGTGCCGGCTAAGAACAACATACTGTGGGACAGCAAGCGACATGAGCTGTTTGAAGCTGTCTGTGTCCACCAGCCTAAATGACAGCATTTCATAGGCCAGTAGTTTAGAAATGCTGGCATTCAGGGCCAGGGATCGAGGGTGGCTAGGTGGGAATTTACGCTTTCTCTCAAATGTTTGTGAGATGGAGAGCTGAACGCTGACGTGTGACATGGTTGAGATGCTTGGTGACGCAGGTGGTGGTGTTGGTGGTACATCCCATGTTTGCTGGGCGGCAGGTGCCAACGTTCCTCCAGAGGCGGAGGAAGAGGCCGAGGCGGCGGCAGCAGCAGAAGAGGCCGAGGCGGCAGCAGCAGAAGAGGTAGCAGGGGAGCCTGAGTGACTTCCTTGTTTTCAAGTTGTTTACTCCACTGCAGTTCATGCTTTGCATGCAGGTGCCTGGTCATGCAGGTTGTGCTAAGGTTCAGAACGTTAATGCCTCGCTTCAGGCTCTGATGGCACAGCGTGCAAACCACTCGGGTCTTGTTGTCAGCACATTGTTTGAAGAAGTGCCATGCCAGGGAACTCCTTGAAGCTGCCTTTGGGGTGCTCGGTCCCAGATGGCGGCGGTCAGTAGCAGGCGGTGTCTCTTGGCGGCGGGTGTTCTGCTTTTGCCCACTGCTCCCTCTTTGTCTTTTGCTACGCTGTTGGCTCGGTCTCACCACTGCCTCTTCCTCCGAACTGTGAAAGTCAGTGGCACGACCTTCATTCCATGTGGGGTCTAGGACCTCATCGTCCCCTGAATCGTCTTCCACCCAGTCTTGATCCCTGACCTCCTGTTCAGTCTGCACACTGCAGAAAGATGCAGCAGTTGGCACCTGTGTTTCGTCATCATCAGAGACGTGCTGAGGTGGTATTCCCATGTCCTCATCATCAGGAAACAAGTGGTTGTGCGTTAGTGCATTCTATTGCTTCCACCCCTGGGGAAGGGCTAGGTGGATGCCCTTGGGAAACCCTGCCAGCAGAGTCTTCAAACAGCATAAGAGACTGCTGCATAACTTGAGGCTCAGACAGTTTCCCTGATATGCATGTAGCTGATGTGACAGACTGATGGGCTTGGAGACTGGGTGGGAGATAATGTGAACGTGCTGGATGCACTGTCGGCCACCCAATTGACTAATGCCTGTACCTGTTCAGGCCTTACCGTCCTTAGAATGGCATTGGGCCCCACCAAATATGGCTGTAAATTCTGGCGGCTACTGGGACCTGAGGTAGTTGGTACACTAGGACGTGTGGCTGTGGCAGAACGGCCACGTCCTCTCCCAGCACCAGAGGGTCCACTAACACCACCACGACCATGTCCGCGAATTAAAATTCAGGCCTTTTTTTACAGACACCTAACACTATCTGGCTATCTATTTAGGTACCGTATTACACTAATACAGGCACACCAGTAATGACAGATTTAGCTGAATATAAATTTGAGGCCTATTATTTAGGCGCTGGGTGACAGGTATACGTTTACGGACAGAATTAGACTTGGATCTGCACTGTAGCGTGTGTGTGAAGTTCTTTAGAATTACCCTATCAGCACCTTCAATCTAATATACCCTTTTAGGGATAGATTTAAAGTAGGCCTAATACAGCAGAAACCACTAATTTTGAGAATTGCAAAATTGGGAATTGTATTTCAACCCAGAACAAAAACTGTGCTTTGACGGACACTAAATAACTTGACCAGCTAAAACAGTAATGACAGATTTAGCTGAATATAAATGTGAGGCCTATTTTTTAGGCGCTGGGTGACAGGTATACGTTTAATCACAGAATTAGACTTGGATCTGCACTGTAGCGTGTGTGTGAAGTTCTTGAGAATTACTCTATCAGCACCTTGAATCTAATATACCCTTTTAGGGATAGATTTAAAGTAGGCCTGATACAGCAGAAACCACTAATTTTGAGAATTGCAAAATTGGGAATTGTATTTCAACCCAGAACAAAAACTGTGCTTTGACGGACACTAAATAACTTGACCAGCTAAAACAGTAATGACAGATTTGGATGAATATAAATGTGAGGCCTATTTTTTAGGCGCTGGGTGACAGGTATACGTTTAATCACAGAATTAGACTTGGATCTGCACTGTAGCATGTGTGTGAAGTTCTTGAGAATTACCCTATCAGCACCTTCAATCTAATATACCCTTTTATGGATAGATTTAAAGTATACCTGATACAGCAGAAACAACTAATTTTGAGAATTGCAAAATTGGGAATTGTATTTCAACCCAGAACAAAAACTGTGCTTTGATGGACACTAAATAACTTGACCAGCTTAAACAGTAATGACAGATTTGGATGAATATAAATGTGAGGCCTATTTTTTAGGCGCTGGGTGACAGGTATACGTTTAATCACAGAATTAGACTTGGATCTGCACTGTAGCGTGTGTGTGAAGTTCTTGAGAATTACCCTATCAGCACCTTGAATCTTATATACCCTTTTAGGGATAGATTTAAGGTAGGCCTGATACAGCAGAAACCACTAATTTTGAGAATTGCAAAATTGGGAATTGTATTTCAACCCAGAACAAAAACTGTGCTTTGACGGACACTAAATAACTTGACCAGCTAAAGCAGTAATGACAGATTTGGATGAATATAAATGTGAGGCCTATTTTTTAGGCACTGGGTGACAGGCTTAACTTGCCCCTGATGTAGTATATGGCCAAAAAATAACCACACTATTGATGGTTAAATGCACTTCGTGACAGGCTCAGCTTTCCCCTGATGTAGTATATGGCCAAAAAATAACCACACTATTGATGGTTAAATGCACTTGATGAAAGCTTGACCCTGATGTAGGATATAGCAAAAAATAACCACACTATTGATGGTTAAATGTACTTGGTGGCAGCTTGTGCTGGCGCACCACAAGCCACAAAATGGCCGCCGATCACCCCAGAAAAAAGTGACTGAAAAACGCTCTGGGCAGCCTAAAAACACTGAGCAATTGAATAGCAGCACTTCAATGATCCACAGCTGTAGATCGATCACTGAATGAAGTCTTTTGGAGGAGTTAACCACTTAAGGACCACAGGTTTATACCCCCCTAAAGACCAGGCCCTTTTTTACAAATCGGCACTCCACAATTTTAGCGGTTTATTGCTCGGTCATGCAACTTACCACCCAAATGAATTTTACCTCCTTTTCTTCTCACTAATAGAGCTTTTATTTGGTGGTATTTCATTGCTGCTGACATTTTTACTTTTTTTGTTATTAATCGAAATTTAACGATTTTTTGCAAAAAAATGACATTTTTTCACTTTCAGTTGTAAAATTTTGCAAAAAAAACGACATCCATATATAAATTTTGCTCTAAATTTATTGTTCTACATGTCTTTGATAAAAAAAAAATGTTTCGGTAAAAAAAAAAAATGGTTTGGGTAAAAGTTATAGTATACAAAAAATAAAAACTTCCATGAACTCACTATGCCCATCAGCGAATACCTTGGGGTGTCTTCTTTCCAAACTGGGGTCACTTGTGGGGTAGTTATACTGCCCTGCAGGGCCGGACTGGGACAAAAAATAGGCCCGGGCATTTTTGACTGAGCAGCCCAATCACATGACCCCCAACAGGCCCCACCCCCTTGCAGTCTAGGGGCGGAGCCAAAACCGGAAGAACAATTGAGAGGCAGGGCCAGCCACCAGTAAGATAGGAAGGCTTCAGCCAAAACACAAGCTTTTTTGGGGTCCCCAGGTGACATTAGGGGTCTTAGTACGATCCGGCCACCTAATCCGGCAGAAAATGCAAGGAATCGACTGGACACAAAGCACAGCATGCAGCGGTTTATGTCCCGCTGATTCTCTGCATTTTTCCCAGATTGTGGCTTGATCTCTGCCGTACCCCATTATAGTTAATGGGGCCGGCGGGCATTCTGTCTGCATCCAGCAGTGCCGGATCCAGTAAATTCTCAGCTGGAACAGCCTGCCAGGATCACTAATGCAGATGTAGCCTCATACAGCGCCCCATACCTCTTATATCCAGTGACGTCTCCTCTGATTTAGATGTTCTCTTTCTTCATCTTCTCCATTCAGACCAGACCACCATGATAATTTCTTTCAGCCATCTCTCATCTCTGCAGAGTTTGACAGACATCTTAGTTTCCTACTTTTCCATCATCCTCCAATTAACATCCCATCATGCACCCCCAATACTGAGAAGCTGTGCTCCCCAAAACTATACTGCAAAAAGAACTGTGCTAAGCTGATGCTGTGCCAGGGTGCCCCCAAAGTAATGGTGCTCCCAAAGTCCCAACTATAGTAATTATTTCTTTGCCAGAGTGCATTTAGTAGTAATAGTGCTCCTACAGTGCCCCCAACAGTAATTGTGTCCCACAAGTAATATTGCTCCCATAGTCCCCCAGTTGTAATAAAGCCCACCATAATGCCCCGATAGTAATAATTCTCTTTATAATGTGTGACAGTAGAACCCCCCCCCTTATAATGTGCACCAGTACAAAAAAAAATGCCCCGTCGTGTGGCAGTAAAAAAAGTAATACCTCCTCTTAGTGCCCCCAGTAGAGCCAATGTCCCCAGAGTGCCCTCATGTGTTCCAATGACCTGTACTATGTGCCACTACAAAAAACACTTAGTGCCACCAGTTGAGCTTAGGTGCCCATAGTGACCTTATAATTTGTGCCAGTATAAAATACTCCCATATAGTCCCCCCAGAAGATGCCCCCATAGTGCTCCTTCCCCGTCTCCATAGTGCCCTCCATAATGTGGCACTATAAAATGCCCCTATAGACTGCCCCACATAGATACCCCCATAATGCTCTTTTCCTCCCTTCCCCATAGTGGCATCAAAATGGGTGCCAGTATTAAATGCCCCTATATAATGCCCTCATAGTGCTCTTGTCCCGCACTTCTCCATAGTGCCTACCTATAATGTGTGCCAGTATACAGGGCCCCCAGTAGATGCCCCCATAGTGCAGTCATACACGCACTCTCCACATACATGGACGCAGTCATACACACACTCTCCACATACATGGACGCAGTCATACACGCACTCTCCACATACATGGACGCAGTCATACACGCACTCTCCACATACATGGACGCACTCATACACGCACTCTCCACATACATGGACGCAGTCATACATGCACTCTCCACATAAATGGACGCACTCATACACGCACTCTCCACGTACATGGACGCAGTCATACACGCACTCTCCACGTACATGGACGCAGTCATACACGCACTCTCAACGTACATGGACGCAGTCATACACGCACTCTCCACATACATGGACGCAGTCATACACGCACTCTCCACGTACATGGACGCAGTCATACACGCACTCTCCACATACATGGACGCAGTCATACACGCACTCTCCACATACATGGACGCAGTGATACACGCACTCTCCACATAAATGGACGCAGTCATACACTCACTCTCCACATAAATGGATGCAGTCATACACGCACTCTCCACATAAATGGATGCAGTCATACACGCACTCACCACATAAATGGATGCAATCATACACGCACTCACCACATAAATGGATGCAGTCATACACGCACTCTCCACATACATGGACGCAGTCTCCACATACATGGACACACTCATACTCACAGTCACCACATACATGGACGCACTCATACTCACAGTCACCACATACATGGACGCACTCATACTCAGTCACCACATACATGGACGCACTCATACACGCACTCTCCACATACATGGACGCAGTCTCCACATACATGGACGCACTCATACACACACTCTCCACATACATGGACGCACTCATACTCACAGTCACCACATACATGGACGCACTCATACACGCACTCTCCACATACATGGATGCATTCATACACACAGTCACCACATACATGGACGCACACATATACAATACACATATATAGACACCCAGCTTTCCTGCTGTACCTCTCCCCCATACACTAATGCCTCTGCACTTGTGCCATGCAGGATAGCAGGGAAGCTGGATGACATTTCATGATATAATTCACCCAGCTTTCCTACTGTACTGCAGGTCACATGTGCACAGTCTGGGAAAGCTGAATATAACAGCAGTAGTTCCCCTGTGCTACTCACATCACTGGTGCAGTTGTGACAATCCAACTGATGTTCATCATGCAGGCCAGGAAAGGTTCAGGCTGCAGGAATCGCTTCGTGGGCAGAAAAGGGGGCGGGGCTATTATAGCTCCGCCCACATTGGGCCGTTCTGTTGCTGAACTTGCTGGTCACCACTGTCCATCACAAGAACTATAGAGGGGAGAGGCGGAGCAATGTCACTGAAGTCAGGACTCGGAGGTCAGTGACAGAGTGCAAGTGCAGGACTCTGGACCCCAGGAGAAGTCAGCTGCTCTGACAGGGGCTGCTCTCGGGCCCCGAAGCAGCTGCTTCCCTGATAGTTACGCCACTGGGAAGAGCTCATCTCCACTACTGCCTGCCACATTAATTTAAAAAAAAAACTCAGCCGGCGGCCCGGCTGATTGTGTTCGGCCCGGCCCACCAGGCGGCCCGGCCCACCGGGCAAATGCCCGGTCTGCCCTATGGCCAGTCCGGCCCTGCTGCCCTGGCATTCTAGGGGCCCAAATGTGTGTTAAGGAGTTTGAAATCAAATTATGTAATAAATGGCCGGTGAAATCCGAAAGGTGCTCTTTGGAATTTGGGCCCCTTTGCCCACCTAGGCTGCAAAAAAGTGTCACACATGTGGTATCTCCGTATTCAGGAGAAGTTGGGGAATGTGTTTTGGGGTGTCATTTTACATATACCCATGCTGGGTGAGATAAATATCTTGGTCAAATGCCAACTTTATATAAAAAAATGGGAAAAGTTGTCTTTTGCCAAGATATTTCTCTCACCCAGCATGGGTATATGTAAAATGACACCCCAAAACACATTCCCCAACTTCTCCTGAATACGGAGATACCACATGTGTGACACTTTTTTGCAGCCTAGGTGGGCAAAGGGGCCCATATTCCAAAGAGCACCTTTCGGATTTCACTGGTCATTTTTACAGAATTTGATTTCAAACTCCTTACCACACATTTGGGCCCCTAGAATGCCAGGGCAGTATAACTACCCCACAAGTGACCCCATTTTGGAAAGAAGACACCCCAAGGTATTCGCTGATGGGCATAGTAAGTTCATGGAAGTTTTTATTTTTTGTCAAAAGTTAGTGGAATATGAGACTTTGTAAGGAAAAAAAATAAAAAATAAAAATCATCATTTTCCACTAACTTGTGACAAAAAATAAAAAATTCTAGGAACTCGCCATGCCCCTCACGGAATACCTTGGGGTGTCTTCTTTCCAAAATGGGGTCACTTGTGGGGTAGTTATACTGCCCTGGCATTCTAGGGGCCCAAATGTGTGGTAAGGAGTTTGAAATCTAATTCAGTAAAAAATGGCCGGTGAAATCCGAAAGGTGCTCTTTGGAATGTGGGCCCCTTTGCCCACCTAGGCTGCAAAAAAGTGTCACACATGTGGTATCTCCGTATTCAGGAGAAGTTGGGGAATGTGTTTTGGGGTGTCATTTTACATATACCCATGCTGGGTGAGATAAATATCTTGGTCAAATGCCAACTTTGTATAAAAAAATGGGAAAAGTTGTCTTTTGCCAAGATATTTCTCTCACCCAGCATGGGTATATGTAAAATGACACCCCAAAACACATTTACCAACTTCTCCTGAGTACGGCGATACCAGATGTGTGACACTTTTTTGCAGCCTAGATGCGCAAAGGGGCCCACATTCCTTTTAAGAGGGCATTTTTAGACATTTGGATCCCAGACTTCTTCTCACGCTTTAGGGCCCCTAAAATGCCAGGGCAGTATAAATACCCCACATGTGACCCCATTTTGGAAAGAAGACACCCCAAGGTATTCAATGAGGGGCATGGCGAGTTCATATAAAAAAAAATTTTGGGCACAAGTTAGCGGAAATTGATTTTTTATTTATTTTTTTCTCACAAAGTCTCCCTTTCCTCAAACTTGGGACAAAAATTTCAATCTTTCATGGACTCAATATGCCCCTCACGGAATACCTGGGGGTGTCTTCTTTCCGAAATGGGGTCACATGTGGGGTATTTATACTGCCCTGGCATTCTAGGGGCCCTAAAGCGTGAGAAGAAGTCTGGAATATAAATGTCTAAAAATGTTTACGCATTTGGATTCCGTGAGGGGTATGGTGACTTCATGTGAGATTTTATTTTTTGACACAAGTTAGTGGAATATGAGACTTTGTAAGAAAAATATAATAATTTCCGCTAACTTGGGCCAAAAAAATGTCTGAATGCAGCCTTACAGGGGGGTGATCAATGACAGGGGGATGATCAATGACAGGGGGGGTGATCAATGACAGGGGGTGATCATGCAGTCTATATGGGGTGATCACCCCCCTGTCATTGATCACCCCCCTATAAGGCTCCATTCAGATGACCGTATGTGTTTTGCGGATCCGATCCATGTATCCGTGGATCCGTAAAAATCATACGGACATCTGAATGCAGCCTGACAGGGGGGGTGATCAATGACAGGGGGGTGATCAGGGAGTCTATATGGGGTGATCACCACAGTCATTGATCACGCCCCTGGAAGGCTCCAGGGAGACGCCTGTATGTGTTTTGCGGATCCGATCCATGTATCAGTGGATCCGTAAAAATCATGTGGACGTCTGAATGGAGCTTTACAGGGGGGTGATCAATGACAGGGGGGTAATCAATGACAGGGGGGTGATCAGGGAGTCTATATAGGGTGATCACCACAGTCATTGATCACGCCCCTGTAAGGCTCCATTCAGACGTCCGTATGCGTTTTGCGGATCCGATCCATCTATCAGTGGATCCGTAAAAATCATGCAGACGTCTGAATGGAGCTTTACAGGGGGGTGATCAATGACAGGGGGGTAATCAATGACAGGGGGGTGATCAGGGAGTCTATATGGGGTGATCACCACAGTAATTGATCATGCCCCTGTAAGGCTCCATTCAGACGTCCGTATGCGTTTTGCGGATCCGATCCATGTATCAGTGGATCCGTAAAAATCATGTGGACGTCTGAATGGAGCTTTACAGGGGGTTATCAATGACAGGGGGGTAATCAATGACAGGGGGGTGATCAGGGAGTCTATATGGGGTGATCACCACAGTCATTGATCACGCCCCTGTAAGGCTCCATTCAGACGTCCGTATGCGTTTTGCGGATCCGATCCATCTATCAGTGGATCCGTAAAAATCATGCGGACATCTGATTGGAGCTTTACAGGGGTGTGATCAATGACAGGGGGGTAATCAATGACAGGGGGGTGATCAGGGAGTCTATATGAGGTGATCAGGGGCTAATAAGGGGTTAATAAGTGACGGGGGGGTGTAGTGTAGTGTAGTGGTGCTTGGTGCTACTTTACTGAGCTACCTGTGTCCTCTGGTGGTCGATCCAAACAAAGGGGACCACCAGAGGACCAGGTAGCAGGTATATTAGACGCTGTAATCAAAACAGCGTCTAATATACCTGTTAGGGGTTAAAAAAATCACATCTCCAGCCTGCCAGCGAACGATCGCCGCTGGCAGGCTGGAGATCAACTCTCTTACCTTCCGTTCCTGTGAGCGCGCGCGCCTGTGTGCGCGCGTTCACAGGAAATCTCGGCTCACACGAGATGACGCCAATCGGCGTTAGTGTGACCTGGGAGCGCCGCAGAGATGACGCCTTTCGGCGTTAGTGTGACGGTAAGTGGTTAATCACTGCCTAATCTCGCCCTTAAGTCGCAGCTGCAACCTCTCCCTACACTTGTAACAGCAGAGTGACGTGCAGCGATACGTGACCCAAGCTTATATAGAGGCTGGGTCACATGCTGCACTGGCCAATCACAGCCATGCCAATAGTAGGCATGGCTGTGATGGCCTCTTGGGGCAAGTAGTATGATGCTTGTTGATTGGCTGCTTTGCAGCCTTTCAAAAAGCTCCAAGAAAGCGCCGAACACCGAACTCGAACCCGGACTTTTATGAAAATGTTCGGGTTCCGGTCCGTGTCACGGACACCCCAAAATTCGGTACGAACCCGAACTATACAGTTCGGGTTCGCTCATCCCTACTTGTAACGTCCCCAAAAAATAAAATGGCATTCACAAAATGATCCAAACATGAAGTAGACTTATAGGGAATGTAAATTAATAACTATTTTTAGAGGTATTACTATGTATTATAGAAGTAGAGAAATTGAAACTTGGAAATTTTTACATTTTTCCAAATTTTTGGTAAATTTGGTATTTTTTTATTAATAAAAATGATTTTTTTAAACTCCATTTTACCAGCATCATGAAGTAAAATATGTGATGAAAAAACAATTTCAGAATGGCCTGGATAAGCAAAAGCGTTTTAAAGTTATTCACACAGAAAGTGACACTGGTCAGATTTGCAAAAAATGGCCGGGTCCTTAAGGTGAAAATGAGCCATGTTCAGCTTGGAATAAAGACACCTTTGAGGTGGCCTTCTTTACATGTACAAATATATGTGTGGTCAATACAAGGAACTGGCGCAGGATTTATTCATTCCAAGGAGTTTACAAAGGAACCAGGAGACGTTCCTTACATGTGGAGGAAAGATAATTTAGAAATCAATATAGGAAAGGATTCTGTACAGAGTAGTCAGACTATAGAATACCCTAAACCGAGCGGAAGTAATGGCCAATACCATGTCAGCATTTACATAGGGCCAGAAGCTTTACCCAGTAGCAAATGGCATTAAGTGTTTCGGCATTCAGTACGTAATTAATGATGAAGGTGGATAGTTCAGTGAAAAAGGTTGAAGTTGATGGACTTGTGTTTTTTCTTTTAACCTATGTAAGGCTAGTTTCACACTTGCGGCTGTCTCTCTGACAGGCTGTTCTGACACACAACGGCCTACTGGAGTTCTCCGGATCTGGCATTACTGGATACTGCCGCCTGACAAATATGCCAGAAATCAGCCGGGCAAAAACTACTGCAAGCGTTCACTGCCGGAACAGCCAAATGCAGGTGTGAAACTAGCTTAAGATAATTAATAGAATAAGATTTTTTTTTTCTTTTTTTTTTTCAGCTAATCGATTTTTGTGTTATGTTTATGGCAGCTCATGTACAGTATATTAGTTTTACAATGAAAGCAGGGTAAACACATTGTGGTCCTGCATCTGCAATCATTTTGCATTGTACCATTTAACAGCAGTTTGTGATATCTGAAAAATGTATTGCGGCATAAAAGTACACAAACTACAGTTCATGTAAGATTCACATGCAGTTTATTGAAGATATAAAGAAAAGACAAGACATGCGAGCCTGGAGCTGAAAGATCCAGTAAACAGTATTTATATACATCGAACACCCGGATCCCTGACTTACGTAACTCTCAGAAACAAAGAAAGCAGGAACATACAAGACTGGCACCATCCATTACCTAGCTCAGAAGTTTCAAGCAAACTCACCTAGGTATGTTACAGGGATACACATGAGTGCAATTACATTCATACAAAGGGAATATAAAGGACACGTCACCCTCTAAATGATGTGGTCATGATCTTTTGTTTTGACAAATACAGTGGTGTTAACTTCCCAAATTCCTGATAATATATTTAACAATTTGACTGATGGATATAACTAAGATAGTTAAAGGAAGTATGGAATGTCTACATTATAGTCAATTGTATCCCTTAGAAAACACGATATGAGCCAGGATGATACAACTGAACATACTAGTGAAGCTTCATGTATTTGAGCAGACTGACAAAAGTATAGTGCAGTTTGGAGATGAAGGGTGGTGACTAGTGCTAGGGCATTGGAACATGCTAATAGGTTTTCTTCACTGAGGATGTTGATGTTTTTGAAACCGCCACTGAGCTTCTGCCTCCAGAATGGCTGTAACTGCTGCCTCCTTGAGAGGCACCATGTTGACCACTGCTGGTTCCTCCATATGATATCCCACCGCCAGAGCTGCCTCCTCCATATGACCCTCCACTGCCAGACATGCCTCCTCCATATGATATTCGACCGCCAGAGCTGCCTCCTCCATATGACCCTCCACTGCCAGACATGCCTCCTCCATATGATATTCCACCGCCAGTGCCTCCTCCAGTGCCATATCCACTTCCTCCACCAACACCAAATCCTCCTCCTACTCCACCAGAGTGACTTGAAGAACCGCCAACAACGGCTAGATTTAGAAAGAATAAACTTCAGTTATGTTTCATAAATACTTTAGCATAATTATAATATTACCTTATTCACAATGGTGAGCTATACTTACAGATGCTGACATTGCTGACAACTTCTCCAGACATTCTGAAAACACAAGAATATGTGTAGTAACGTTAGACTAGTTGAGATTCTATTAGGTTGGTAACAACCCTTAAGGTTC
The DNA here is from genome assembly GCF_905171765.1 of Bufo bufo. NCBI lineage: Eukaryota > Metazoa > Chordata > Amphibia > Anura > Bufonidae > Bufo > Bufo bufo. The sequence goes on along the minus strand of NC_053391.1, from coordinate 603,341,977 downwards.
TTTTATATGGGTCAACTTCCAGCGATGGTCAGTAATCAACTGACAAAATAGGAAACACTTATTTGTTGTTGATGGCATCTTCACATGGGGATAAAAAGAATCATTTGTCAGCAACAGTAACTCTTTGAGGAGGGGTTTGAACAAATAATCACAGGAACGATCGTTCATTCCAATCTGTCCCAATAATTGGCTGATCAATTTCCTATATGATCTGTCGGTGTGTGTTAATGTCCATCTGCTTGTGTAAAGGGAGCCTTATATGGATCCGGTGAATATGGCTAGTGTCACACTAGCACTGTTTCACACTTTATACTTTTCCAGCAGGCTGTTCCGGTAGAGAACCAGCCTGCTGGAGTTTATCGTATCCTGCCATATACTACCTTTCCCCGCCAGAGCCCGTTGACTGTAATAAGACCCAGCGGGCATCCGGCCTGTTTCTGGAATTAGTGCCAGGATTCGGATGGACAGTATTTAGCCGGGTAAATCTCAGCAGTAATTCTGGAAACAGGCTCAATCGCCAACGGGTGCAGTCGGTGCTCAGATAGTTTCCGGCTAAGCAGGATGCAATGAATTATGACAGGTTGTTGCTCAACCAAAACAGCCTAGCAGAACAGTTTAGCACTAGTGTGAAACAAGCCTATATCTGGGAAATATATTACCGATGGCAAGCTTAGCAGTATGTCCAGGCCTTTGTCCTTCAAATGGAAATGAAGGAACAAACATTAAACATATGTTAATATTTTAAAGACCCCTTATGTATCTCATAAAACTGACCTTTCCTCTTCTCCTTCCAGGATTCTTTTGTAAGTGGCAATTTCAACCTCAATATTAATTTTCGCGCTCAAGAGCTCCTGGAAGTCACGCAGTTGACGGGCCAGGTTTTCTTTGGCCTTCTGTAATGCAGCTTCAAGTTCAGCCAATTTCTGTTTGGCATCTTTCAGAGCAGCCTCACCACGTTGCTCAGCCTTAGCAATGGCGGTATTGAGAGATTCAATCTGATAAAATAATTGCAATTATTTTCTTGATTCCCAAAGCCATCTCCATACTGTATAAGGACAAATTCAGTCATTATCAATGCATCTATTCTAACCAGCTAGGCTTACCTGCTTCTTCGTGCTCTCGATCTCAGACCTCATCCTCTGGATCATACGGGTGAGTTCTGAAATTTCAGTCTTTGTGCTATTTAGGCTGTCACCGTGTTTTCCAGCAGCAGCTTGCAACTGCTTGTACTAAAAGAGTTAAAAAGAGAACATCTCAGCATCTTAATATGGACGCAAGCATAGCACATGCTAAGTGTTACATTTATAAATAATATATTAAGTTGTAAGGGTATTTTACCTTGCACCGAGGTAGAGGGAGCAATTTGGTTGCTGTGGTATCCTCGAGCCTTCTGAAGGATCTGAGACCTACCACAGCTATGTTCATAGGAACATGTTAACCCTCCCATAGAGTGCAATGGTAATTCACTGCAGTCTAAGGGACAATGATCAGATGATTGCATGTTAAACGGTTGGCCACTTTCTGGCTAATATTAGCAAGATGATAATATGTCACTTACTAGTTTAGCCTTTGTTAAATTCTGCACCATTTTCTATATTTCATAAGCAACATCTCCTTGTTAGGCAAATCCTCTGTGCTGTCCACAGAGAGATCCTGTTCATAAAATGGCTGATGATGGAAGGTCATGTGACAAGTTATATCGCCTCCACTGTGAAGTCTCTTCTGTTAAAATACACTGCACTTGCACTGTTAGGCCTTTAGTGCAGATGCAGTGTATTTCAAGGCAGGAGACATCACATGGAGGTTATTTTCCTGGTCAAATGACCCTATTTCAGCAGCCATTTCATGGACAGCACAGAAGATTTGCCTAACAAGAGGCATGGCTTATGAAATATAGTGAACGGCAGCAAATATAAACAAAGGCTGTATTAGCAATTGCCATATTATCATCTAAACTAAACATTGGTCATAGTTAGCTAGAAAGTGACCACCCTTTAAAAAAAAGGAAAAAGAAAATGCAAAAAATGAAAATCGCTTGGTCCTTAAGGGATAATTTACTGGAATGTTATACTGTATGATTAACAATAAGTATAAAAGTGAATATTAAAGGGGTTGGCCACTCTGTTAGCACTTATTAAAGCTATGAAGAAAGTAGGGAGATATTACACTTACTAATATATCTTCTTAAGTAGAACTGCCTGGTTTTCCTGCTATTGGAAGCCGCGCCCCCTCCTGTCCTGCTCTCACCACGCCCCCTCCTGTCCTGCTCTCACCACGCCCCCTCCTGTCCTGCTCTCACCACGCCCCCTCCTGTCCTGCTCTCGCCACGCTCCCTCCTGTCCTGCTCTCACCACGCCCCCTCCTGTCCTGCTCTCACCACGCCCCCTCCTGTCCTGCTCTCACCACGCCCCCTCCTGTCCTGCTCTCACCACGCCCCCTCCTGTCCTGCTCTCACCACGCCCCCTCCTGTCCTGCTCTCACCACGCCCCCTCCTGTCCTGCTCTCACCACGCCCCCTCCTGTCCTGCTCTCACCACGCCCCCTTCTGTCCTGCTCTCACCACGCCCCCTCCTGTCCTGCTCTCACCAGACCCTCTCCTGTCCTGCTCTCACCACGCCCCCTCCTGTCCTGCTCTCGCCGCGCCCCCTCCTGTCCTGCTCTCACCACGCCCCCTCCTGTCCTGCTCTCACCACGCCCCCTCCTGTCCTGCTCTTACCACGCCCCCTCCTGTCCTGCTCTCATTACGCCCACTCCTGTCCTGCTCTCACAGCTGCCTATCTGTCCATCCTTGCAGGTGCCATGGAGGAGCTTCCTTGTCCATGCCTGAAGGAGTGTGCTGCTGTCTGGGTCCTTAAGCATCCTGCTTGTATCAGAGGTGCTTTCCTTCTGTGACTGGTACTCCTGGCTGGCAGGGGCTTAGCAGGGACACTTGTTAAAAGCTAAAATAAAGAAATGTTTGCAGGTGGAAGGAAGACTAAGGGAAAGCTGTGATGGCTGATCTGACTGCAGGTTCTGCCCCCTCTGTTTCCCCTGTACTGAGAGGATCCTGCCAACATGTGACGATGTAGCAGGGCCAACGCAGCGCTGTGAACCACAAACTGTGAGCAATCCCAGGGTCTGTCCTGTTTATGGTTCCTCTATTACAGACATGATAATACAGCCAGACCAACAGTTCAGGAGCTTTAACCCCTTGAGAGCTGTCAGTATGGCTGAGGTCAGTGATATCTACAGCAGTCACTAGTCTCACCATCTATAATTGTGTGCCCTCTCCTTCCTGCACTCTGTATATGGTGATATGTGACCCCCACCACTGCATATAGAGATCCGTGACCCCCTGTACACTATATACAGTGATCTGTATACAGAGCCCACGAGTGCCGCCAGAAGTCCGCTCCGACCCCATTCACTTTAAGGTCGAAGATGTGGTCACAGCACGACAAACTTGCCGGGAGGCGGCCGGAGTAAAAAATGCAGCGTGCTGGGCATCAGTGAATGTGAATGGGGCCGGAGCGGACTTCCGGCGGCACTAGTGGGCTAGCGTTAGCACAGATCCAGCAGGGGAACAGCCTGCCGGACCCTGCTAACGCTAGTGTGAAAGTAGCCTTAGTCGTGTGATGATAGACAGGAGGCTCCTCTCCATGTGAGCAGATCGATTTCTACAAATGTATTCATCAGAGATCTGTCCCCCCGCTCAACAGCCCCCTCTATGGCCGTCCATGCACCTAAACAGAAATCTATGACAGCTCAGAGCTGCCATGGACTTCTGACTTGTGTCAGAAAATTGGCGAAAATTAACGTAAATTTATTGGGGCGACTGGTCACGCCCCCTCCCTGCCATTGTCACGCCCTTTTTTTTAATTTAAAGGCACAGTTAAAAATTCTAAAACACATAGTATTCAGTGGTGCAACTAGAAATGACTAGGCCCTACAGCAGGTTTATGAACAGGGCCCACCCTCCCCCCAGTAACATATGTGTGATACATTAGCATCATATTCCTGTGTGCTGCTGGGACTGGGGCCTACTTCCTATTGCTATGTCTGTACAGTGGTCAGAGGGGCTCTTGTCTCTATGGAAACACAGGTGGGCGGGGATGTCATGTGACCGCTCCTCTGAACATGCTTGCTGCAGTGCATGCTGGGATATTTACTTTCACTTTGCCGCTGCTATTCCCACACAGCCGGTCTGAGGAGCTCCTCCAGGGAGGCATGTCATGGTGAACAGGTTAGAAAAAGGACATATAGCCAGTGCATGTCACAGGATATAAATACTTCATGGTTTTGGCTATTGTCTGGGGCACTTTGGATTTTTGATACTTAGGGTGGCCAACCCCTTTAATGTAACAAATTATACGTATTCCATAAAGTATTTCATAACACACTGTCTAAGTTTCGACTTGCATTGTCAATATATCTATTAGGAGTACAGGGTGGGGTCTAATTATAAGCGTTGATAGGGTTTAGATTAGCATGCATTAGCAGGTGGCTGACACTAACCTTATTGTCATATAATGCTTCTGCTTCAGCTCTGCTTCTCTGTGCAATCTGTTCATATTGCTCCTTAATTGCCACAATGATGCTATTCAAGTCGAAATTTCGGTTATTATCCATGGACAGAATAACAGAGGTATCCTCACTTCCTCCTTGTGTTTGTGAGAGCTCCTGTAAATCACACAAAGCATCACACATAAGCTAAGGTTCAAAGCTACGATAATAATGTTTCTATTAATTTAATTTCAATTTAAGGTATATTAAATAATGCAGTTAAAATGACATAAAATTATGATATATTTTAGCCAGAATTAATCACCGGTATTGTTCCTTTATTTAACTCCATGTACAATGAAAAATGGTTAATAAACCAGAAGACTTACAGCATCATATAGAGTTCTCAAGAAGTGAAGTTCTTCTGTCAGGCCATTGACCTTGCTTTCCAAATCCACCTTGATCATATATGCTGCATCGACATCCTATAAAATAGAAATAGTCAATGCATTCCAACAATTCATTTATTTTGAGGCTCCATAACTTCGCTTACTTAAAAATAATGTCAAATTAGCCTTAGTTCACTTGAACACAACTCACCTTCTTAAGCACCACAAACTCATTTTCTGCCTGAGTGCGCCTATTAATTTCACCTTCATATCTACAAAAAGTACAAATACAATGTAAAATGGCTGATCCTTATTATAAATGATTTGTACTTGAGTTGTGGAAAAGTTTAGTGTATAATATACAAAAACAAGATCTTAGTTTAGAAATTGTTCTCTTGCCAAGAAGTCAAAGAAAGGTTAATAAATTTAGTAATCAGATCAATATTCTAAAATATAATGCCATCATACTTTTTCTTGAATTCTTCTACCATTTCTTGCATGCGCTTCAGTTCATTGTCTAGATTGGCTTTCTGGCTTGTTATGCTGTAAAGATGTTTCTGCAGATTGCTAATATAAGCTTCAAAAATTGGCTCTAAGCTGTTTCTTTTGGTACCACCCTTTGATCCTTGTTCTTGCAAGAGTTTCCATTTTGTCTCTAGTACTTTGTTTTGCTGTTCCAAGAATCTAACCTATAAATGAAATGGAAGTCATGTTTATAAACTGAGAAACAGCTTTGTCCAAATTAATTTCAATGCGCTGACTATAATAAATATACACATTTACTTAAAAAAGTTATACAATTTACAAATGTTCAATTGATTTAGTTTGTCTCCATAGGAGTCTTACCTTGTCAATAAAAGTTGCAAATTTGTTGTTGAGGGCTTTAATCTGTTCTCTTTCTTGAGTTTTTACTTTTTGAATCTCTGGATCTATTTCCACATTCATTGGCTGCAAAAGGATTTTGTTGATTGTGACTTCCTGGATTCCACCAGGTGGGCAAACAGGAAAACCATGGTCACCTCCATGGCCACCAAATCCTCCTACTCCCCCACCATATCCTGCTCCCCCACCGAATCCCCCTGCACCACCATATCCTGCTCCCCCACCTAATCCTCCTGCACCACCATATCCTGCTCCCCCACCGAATCCTCCTGCACCACCATATCCTCCTCCACCAAAACCATATCCTGCACCACTACCAAATCCTCCTGCACCACTACCATGGCTTCCCCCAGCGTGATAGCTGGTAGCACCAATTGAAGTTTTCCTTTGTCCACCAAAATTATATAAACTTCTTGATCCAAAACCAGAAACTCGGGAGCTTCCTGTTCTTCCGCCACCTACTGAGCAGGTACTAAATCCCCCGCTTCCACCACCACTTTTGCTTTGCTTTTGCAAATAAGCCATAATGGATTCTGAAAAATGAAATTGAAAGGAAACGAAAAGAACAGATAAGGTGAAGGAGTGTGGGCCCCTTTGCACTGAGAGACAACAGTGTCCCTTTTTATCTGTTTGAAACTTGGGCTTGGTTGCATGGGTGTCAAGAGACCAGTTTAATGCAATAGTGGGTTTGGCAAAGCTGGCAACCACCCATCAATCTGCTTAACTGATCACACCTTTGGGAAATATTGCTTTGCTTGCACTGTTTAAACTCAGCAATCTATTTCCATGTATCTAATCACTGCAATGTTCTCACGATCATTAGGGTACATTATCATTTTATGTTGGATTGTAACAGCCAGTTGAACTTAATACTTAAAAGGAGACACCTGTATATAGGACATACAAGATTACTCTTGAGTATCCAGATTGTTTACGCAACAGTTGTCATTAATCTGTCTATTGTAATTAAAATATATCTGACGTGTATTTACTTGTAGTAATCTATGACAATCAAACCCATGAAGAGTGCAAGACAAACTCTATGTTTTAATTGCACTAACTATACAATATATGATATATCAAATCATGTTCTGAATATTTAATAATACTGTAAGTACTTTTTTGTGGAGGTAAAAGTTTATTTTGAACTTTTAGCCCACTCTCTTCTGTGTACACCTTTATTCTACTAACTGAAGGGGTATCAGTCACAGATCCTCCTCAAAGATACATAATGTATCAGCTTTAAAGTGATTATCTTTAGCTAGTGATGAGCGAGCATGCCCGGCCGAATACCGGTTCGGCTTGAGCATCGCTATGCTCGGCACATGGCCGTACTTGTCCGAGTTCCGCATGTGCTCGAGCGCTATGCTCAAGTCTCCCTCCCGCACGTTTCGCGACTGCTAAGCAGCCAATAAACGTGCAGTTAAGTACTGCCATCACTGTAATGCCAGTAGCCATGTTGGCTGCTGGCATTACAGTGATTGGCTGGCCGGAACGCGTCATCGGGTCCTATATAGCACCCGATGACACATGCTCAGATCAGTCATAGTCAGGGAGAACAGAGGGTAGAAAGGGAAAGGCAGTTTAGGGAGCGAAATTCACAGTTATTATTCTAAGAAAGCTTTTCAAAGACCCAAAAGTCCTTTTAAGGACTACTGTGTGTGTGTGTGTTTTAGAGCAGCAATATATTTTTACCTGCGCTAAATTGATCAGTCTCAGGGACATCCGTGCTGAGGAAGGGACAGATAGTGCAGGGAGAGAAATTTGCTGTTTTTACTACCAAAAGCTTTTAAAAGACCCCAAAGTCCTTTTAAGGACTACTGTGTGTTTGTCAGCAGCAAGATATTTTTCTTTAATACCTATTGACATATACTGTACATCATCCGCAGACTGTGTCTTTTTGCGTAAATTCAAATAATCACACTTATTGTCTATAGTGTGTGTTTAATACACATCCGTGACATATACAGTACTCCATCCGAAAACTGTTTCTTTAGCGTAAATTTAAATAATCTGTGCGTAATCTAGTGTCCATAGTGTGTGGCTTTCTGTGACATATACAGTACGCCATCCAAAAACTGTTTCTTTAGGGCAAATTTAACTAATCTTGGCCTAATATAGTGTCCATATTTTTGTGGGTTTCATGACATATACTGTCCTGCATCCCAAAACTTAGTTTGTATTGCAAATTCCAATAATCTAGGCCTAATCTAGTGTCCATAGTGTGTTGTTTTCTATGACATACACAGTACGCCATCCGAAAACAGTTTGTTTAGTGTAAATTTAAATAATCATGTGCCAGTCCTCATCTACTGTCTCTGTAGTCTGTGCGTGTAAAACACATCCGTGACATATACAGTACTGCATCAGAAAACTGTTTCTTTAGCGTAAATTAAAATAATCTGGGCCTAATCTCGTGTCCATAGTGTGTTGTTTTTTGTGACATATACAGTACGCCATCCGAAAACTGTTTCTTTAGGGCAAATTCCAATAATCTGGGCCTAATCTAGTGTCCATAGTGTGTGGCTTTCTGTGACATATACAGTACACCATCAAAAAACTGTTTCTTTATGGCAAATTTAACTAATCTGGGCCTAATATAGTGTCCATATTCTGTGAGTTTCTGTGACATATACTGTCCTGCATCCGAAAACAGTGTCTTTAGCGGACTGTGAAACAATCTGCACCACATCAAGTGACAAAACCATTAACATGAAGAAGGCGAGCACTAAGGGACGGGGAAGTGGGCGTGATGCTGATGGTGCATGCAGAGGCCGTGGCCCTCGGCGCAATAAAACTGTGCCTGTTGCCATTGCACCAGAAAAAAAAAACCATCCACTGTACCCAGCTTCACGTCCAAGTTAGCTGGGCGGCGCAGGACATCCTGTCCAAGTCGGACCAGTGCGAACATTTGGTCGGTTGGATTGCTGAAGATAATGCTTCCAGTGGGTTAAGCAGAGTGAGAAAGTGTAAGAGGAGGTGGTTAACGATAAGGTCACTGACCCAACATGGGAAGGTGAAAAGCCGAGCGAGGAAAGTAGTACAGAGGGGGAGGGATCCGCAGCACCGCAACAGGCTGGAAGAGGCAGTGGGGTTGCAAAAGGGAGAAGTCGGCCCACACCAAACAGGCCAGCAACCATTACACCGAGCACCCCCATGCATATATCTACCTTGCCAAGGGGTAGGTGTTCCACAGTATGGCGCTTTTATGAGGAAAGTGCAGATGACAAAAGAGTGGTAGCTTGCAACCTGTGCCGTACCAAAATGAGCCGGGGCGTGAACACTAGCAACCTCACCACCACCAGCATGATCTGCCACATGGCATCCAAGCACCCTAATAAATGGGCCGAACACCTGGGTCAACAATCTGGCCCTGCAGGTTACATTACTGCCTCCTCTTCCCCTGTGTTAGGCACTGCTGGCCAATCCCCTGTCGAAGGGACAGGCCTGGATTCCCCTTGCCCTGCATCTGGACCTTCGCATGAACCATCAGCCACAACATCCACTTCCCTGTCCCAGCGCAGCATCCAAATGTCCATAACACAATCATTTGAATGCAAGTGCAAATACCCACACTGGGTGAATGTTGTGGAGGCCGGGAGTGAGTAGTACCTGGGATGGCACAGGTGCTACCCACGCCGGGATTGCGGGCCCTACGTCCATCAGGGTCTCCACCAGCAACTATGTTACTGGCTCCAACCCCCACTTCTCCTCCTCCGCCGCCTCCTCCTCCACTTCCACCTCCAGCAGCAGTCAGCCGTCAGTCGCTAGCTGGAAGCAGTGTAGCACTGTTGTGGGTAAGCGTCAACAGCCGTGCTGAAGTTGATCTGTTTAGGGAACAAATAGAACATTGCCGCAGAGCTGTGGCAGGGTATAAGGGACCAGACCGAGCTGTGGCTTTCGCTACTCAACCTACAATCTGGCATGGTTGTGTCTGACAATGGCCGTAACTTGGTGGCGGCTTTGGAGCTCGGCAACCTGACACACATCTCATGCGTGGTTTATCAAAACCTACCCCAATTTTCCAGAGCTACTAGTGAAGGCGCGCCGTGTGTGTGCCCATTTCCACAAGTCGTCCACAGCTTTAGGTGGTCTGTCAACTCTGCAGCAGCGCTTGCGGCTTCTAGCTAACCCACTGTTGTGCGACGTGTGCACGCGCTAGAACTCTACGTTCCACTGGATGGCCAGGCTTTGTGAGCAGCAGAGGGCAGTTGTGGAATACCAGCTGAAACATGGTCGTCGCCTTTCAAGTCAACTGCCAATATTCACAAGCGACGAGTGGGCATTGATGTCAGACCTCTGTGAGGTTTTAAAAAACTTTGATGAATCCACACAGATGGTTAGTGGCGATAATGCTATTATCAGCGTAACCATTCCACTGCTGTGTCTACTCAACCGATCGCTGCTCACAATTAAAGACGACGCTCTGAATGTGGCAGACGAGGAAATGGGGCAGGACATTACACAGAGTGATAGCCAGACGACCCACAGTTTGTCTTCTCAGTGCAAATCGGACCATAAAGAGGAGGAGAATGAGCAGAGGAGTTGGAGACAGTTGCCTCTACTACAGAGGGTAGTACCTATGGAACTTTAATTCAATCGGTTCATCGTGGATGGGCAGAAGAGGAGGAGGAGGATGATGAGGAGATGGAGATTCATCCTGATGTCGACATCGACATTTTGCCTGTTGGTACTCTGGCACACATGGCTGACTTCATGTTAGGCTGCCCTTCCAGCGACCCTCGCGTTATACACATTTTAGATAACACGGATTACTGGGTGTTCACCCTTCTCGACGCTCGCTTCAAAAATAACTTCTCATCTCCAATTCCTGTGGTTGAAGGGAGAAAGATTCCTCCAAAATTTTCCATCTGACAACGCGGCCGGCATAATCCGTACAAGGGGAACACACAGCAGTTCCAACAAAGGCAGGGCAACACTCTCCAAGGCGTGGAACACTTTCCTGACACCCCACCAGCAACCTCACCCTGAAGCGTGGCCTAGTGGTACAAATAGGGAAAAGTTTTGGAATATGGTGAAGGAATACATAGCAGACTGTGTCAGCATCCTAAATGATCCCTCAGTGCCTTACAACTACTGGGTGTCCAAGCTGGACACATGGCACGAACTTGCGCTCTACGCCTTGAAGGTTCTGGCCTGCCCTGCCGCCAGCACTTTGTCTGAGCGTGTATTTAGTGCTGCTGGTGGCATAATAACAGATAAGTGTATCCACTTGTCCACTGGCAATGCTGACAGGTTGACTCAGGTAAAAATGAACAAGGCCTGGATTGCCCCTGACTTCTCAACTCCACCAGAGGAGAGATGAGCTGATGATGAACATAAAGGCAATTTCAATCTATCATTTATAATGTACTCAATCTACTGTAGTGTATTTCCATGCACCTTTTCCACCACTAAAAAATAGTATATGGTTGAATCCTGTTTTCTCCTCCTCATCCAGCTTGTATATATTCTCTTCAAATTTTTCATAGGGTCAGCTCAACTGCAGGCCCTCAACTCAATTTTTTTTTATAGGGTCAGCTGAACAGCATGCACTCACATATAATGTTTTAGAGCAACAGCTATACAGCATGCACTCGCATATAATGTTTTAGAGCATTAGCTCACCTAAAGGCACTCGCAAATAATGTTTTAGAGCGTCAGCTGAACAACATGCACTTCTAAGTAATGTTTTAGAGCGTCAGCTGTACAGCATGTACTCGCATATAATGTTTTTTAGATGGTCAGCTCAGCAGCAGGCCCTTGCATATAATGTTTTACAGGGTCAGCTCAACTGCAGGCCCTAGCATATAATGTTTTACAGGGTCAGCTCAACTGCAGGCCCTCGCATGTATTAAGGCAGATTGCCTGGATTTGTGGGAGGGGCTGAGGTCCGCCTCCAGCCTATTTAGGGCACTCCCCTTACCTGGCTCCTGCATCATTGAGGTCTGAGCTTTTGAGAGAGGAGGTCGCTTGTGGAGTGTCTGGAGAGTTGCCTGCGAGTCGCTGAATTCCTGGGAGTTTTTCGTTGCCATCGGTTCTGGATTTGGAGCATTTCGGTTCTATTTTTCCGGCTTTACTCAGGTTCACTGTGGGTCACGTTTGCCCGTTAAACTGCGAGTCATCCATACGGTGCAGCCGGGGCCTCATGGTTGCCCCCTGTACTGGTTCATTTCATTTCATCATACGCTGCACCAATGTCACTGTTTTCTCGTACAAGTCACCAGTATTTCATTTCTGTCACGCCTTGTTCATGCACAAATTTGTCTACACCGTACCACTATTCCGGTCAGCACCCCTGCGGCAGGCATGCAGTCGTTCCTGGGCAATCCCCCATTTCTGTTCATTTCATTTCACCAAACGCTGCACTAATGTCACAGCTTTCTCGCCCAGGTCACCAGCCATTCATTTCTGTCATGTCTCGTTCATACATAAATTTATCTGCACCGTATCACCACTCCGGTCAACACCCCTGCGGCATGCAGGCAGTGGTTTCCGAGTCATCCATACGGTACAGCCAGGGCCTCACGGTTGCCCCCTGTACCGGTTCATTCATTTCATCATACGCTGCACCAATGTCACGGTTTCTCATACAAGTCACCAGTTTTCATTTCTGTCACGCCTTGTTCATGCGCAATTTGTCCACACAGTACTACGATTCCGGTCAACACCTCTGCAACATGCGGCAATGGTTTCTGGCCTAATCCGCCATTTCTGTTTCATGTCATTCATGGACGCTGCGCTAATATCACGGATTTCTCACAGTCACCAGCATCTCATTTTGTCATGTCTTGTTCAAGCAATCCCACAGAAACAACACTGCGGTCAGCACCCCTGTGGTTCCAGGCTCGTTCCCCATTTCTTTTTCAGTCCATATCACCCCACAATCACCCACATTCATGCCCCCCCCCCCCCCAATCCCCTCCTCATGTTCATGTGCACGGCTGTAGGAGCACAAATGCGTATGAGTCATTCATACGGTACAGCAGGGCCTCACGGTTGCCCCTGTACCGGTTCATTTCATTTCATCAATGCGCACCAATATCACAGGTTTCATACAAGTCACCAGCATTCATTTCTGTCACACCTGTTTCATGCGTATTTATTCACAAACCGCACCACCATCCGGTCAACAGCTCTGGCAGCATGCGGCCAATGGTTCCTGGATTAAATTCCCCTTTTCTGTTGTTCTTTTCACACACTGCACCCATGTCACGGCTTCTCGCAGCAATCACCGGCAGCTCATTGCTCATGCCTATTCTGGCGTCTCCCCACAGGACCGTCACTCCGGTCATCTCCCTGATGGTTCCAGCCCCATTCCCCATTTCTGGTTTATTTCAGTTCACCACTCAACATCCAACATTCATGCCCTCCTCCCCCCCCCCCTCCCTCCCCTCCTCGTATTCATGTACACAGCACAGGGGCCAGCTGCGGTACACCCGGCACACCCCCCCATTCATTTCAACCTCCACTGGGCTTACCGCTGCACAGACATCCCCTCCCCACCGCCTCCTGCCGCGCGGCCGATGGCGCCCGGCCGCGTCCCGGTGCCTGCCCCTGTACCATTCCATTTCACAATCATTGCACCCATGTCACGGTTTCTCGCTCACAAGTCACTTGCCATTTCATGTCTGTCATGCCTTCTATGAGGCAAGGGATACGACCACACAGCAGCAGTACTCCAGTCACCACCCTGCAGCAAGCCAGCCCAGGTTATTGTTCCTGGGTTTTCCTCCCATTCCAGTTCAACAAACCACCCTGCACTCACTTACATTCATGCCCCCCCCCCCCCCCCCGTTTCATGTCACAGCAGGGCCAAAAAATCACACACTTGCTCACATGACCTTGCGCAGCTAAAAAGGCCACACTGCTCACACCCTCCCTCATGGTCAGCACTGCCGGGCACGCACGCTGCTTCAAGGCGACCCCCCGCTGCCTCCGGTCCCATTCCGCCACTCCTCCTGCCGTGCTGCCGATGGCGGCCGGCCGCGTCTCTGCGTTTGGTCTGCGCACGCGCGGCCGGGGTACTGCGCATGCGCGGCGGTGCCGTCGGCGCGTGCGCGGTGTCCCGGCGGCCGTCCGCCGTTGTGGCTGGTGCAGGGTGCCGCCGCCGGGTCTGTCCGACCTCCTGACTGGCCGGCGGAGCCCTGGGCCAGTAGTTCAGCGTCATGCCCCACCCACACAGGCTGCACAGTCCAGGGGGCATCCAGCCTGTTTTGCCTTGCACACAAACCCTCCTTGTTAAAACACCCCACCGCCATCAGGTCAAACAGCCCCCACACATAAACATAAACCCACCACTTTGCCCCAGGGTCAAAAATAAATAAATAAATAATAAAAAAATAAAAAATATATAAAGGGAAACCCGCCATATAGTCCATGGCCATACGTTCCACCATAAAAAATAAAATAAAAAATAAAACGGGAAATCCATATAGGCCGCACGATCACACGCTCCGCCACGTAATAAATCACAGGCCTCATTTCGCACATCACAGGCGCTGCATTATTGCATATTCACGTTATGATCCTCTCGGGTCATGCTAATGTTTATACCACAGTCCACTCTCGTCATACTACTTTCTGTTACCAGGTACGTACACCTGCTCTTAAACGATTTTCTCCTTACATTTCGGATGGTCCCGTTACTAATAAAGGAAAAAAAAAAATGGGGGGAGGAGTTATCGTCTGGTTACCAATAAAGGAAAAAATAAAAAAAAAAACGAATTAAAGGACACAGACCAATACGTTCCATTGGATTGCAAAACGCACATTCCCACTTGTGCATGGCCATGCGCCACGCGCTGGTCTCTTCTCACACCAGGCGCAAGCTATCATTTCATGAACAACCGTCATGATCCTCCGGGTCATGCATATGTACCATGTACATTGTCACATTTCATCACACTATTTTATGTCTCCCCTCCCCCTTTTTCAGGCGGTCAACCTATATTGTATTTTGCACTACCGTGTATCCGGAGAATTTTTTCTTACCACCAGGTACGTTCACCTGCTCATTTAACAAAAGTCTTCCTTACATTTCGAATGATCCCGTTAGGGTCAGCGTGCTGGCTTTAGGGGCACCATCATCCCACTAGGTTACCCCCTTCTTGGCTTCGCCAGCAGTTAGTGGTCCCGCGAGGCCGACACCCCGCCTCAAACGTACAGAGGCACCCGCCCAACGCGCCACCTCGTTAGTAAGCCGCCTCGCGTGTTGCATAGAGAGGGCCTCACCTGTCACTCCCTTCCCCTAGTCCTGTCTTACAGTCACCGAGAGGCCAACGCTCCTGCCACTGCCACAAGTGGCCTCATTAACCCCTCGCGCCAAATCATAGGTAGAGCCTCTCAAGCCGCTTGGCAAATTAGCAGGGCCTCATCTGTCACCATGCAAGTATAATTTTTTCGCCATCCGGCCTAGCTAGCTTGCCAGCACGATCCTGTGTTTCCCCAAGCTAATCAACTGTTTTGTTTTACCATGTCTCTGGAAGGGATAGAGAACTTCTCCCTACCTGGCACCCCTGCTAGATCCGTCACTGCTACCCAAGGAGACGGTCTAGCCAGTCCAGCACCCATCAGATCCTGGACAATCCCGCGCATAACGACGGAGTTAAGGTGGCGGCTTGTTCCCTTCCCCGCCACGGCGACGAGAGCAGAGCTTTTCCGGCTGCTGCGCACGCCAATCGATAACAGGGAGGCAGGGGAAGGACCTAGCCAGTCCAGCACAGGGGATATACATACCATGCTGTCCTCTCTAAATGTCATCCATGTCTAAAGTCAACGCCAGGTTGGAGAGGCTGGAATCGGTCACCACAACCCTCTCCCTGGCAGGGCCACCACCGGCAGCGTCACCGGCGCCGGCCGGATTGCCAGTGATCACGTCGACCGTTAGCCTGGAGGACCAAGAAGTCAGCCCGGCGCACATAATACCGGAGGAGGAACCTGGGGTACCCGTCGCCACCAAGAAGACAGAAGGGCCAGACACGGTCATCACCTTTCCTGGGTACCCAGTTGGATTCAGCCTCAATGCAAGCCAGTTTGCCATCCGGGAAGATCCAGGACATTCTCGCCCACATAGACAACTACCTTCAACTCAGCACCGGCAGCCGCAAAGAACGGCAGTCCCTGCTGGGCTCCCTGATCTTTGCCATGCGCATCCACCTCAGGGTCGCTCATTTATATCACGGCTCCTGCACCTCCCCCCTTTTTTCCTACACGACTCGCACGGGTTGTCCCTGGATGCCCACACTGCGGCAGGTCTGGGCATGTGGGGGAGATTTCTGTCCACCTGGAATGGCGGGAGCTTGTTTCTCCCTCAGCCGTCGGACTCTTCCCCTTCTATCTGGTCAGATGCGGCATCTACCACAGGCTTCGCGGCCATTTTTGGGAACGATTGGCTGTGGGGCAGCTGGCCTCCTGCGGTCCGGGGTTGGAGAGATTCTCCACTGCCTCAGCGCTTTTCAAGATCTACCCCATCGTGGCGGCTGCCGTAGCGTGGGGTCATTCATGGGAGAACATGTCGGTCCGGTGCTATTCAGACAACCATACGACCTGCCAGTTCATCAACAGGATCGTTCCAAATCTCTCACAATCGTGAGGTTTCTGCGGAGACTTCCTTGGTTGGCCACTGGCAATAATTTCTTCTTACATTGTTTCCATGTCCCAGGGGGTGTGCAATACGGCAGCTGACAATCTGTCTCGCGTCAAATTTCAGGCATTTCATCAAGCTCTCCCATCAGCGTCACCCACGGCCTCCATCACTCCATCATTTCAAACAGCTCATTCTGGATTAGAAGGCATCATGCGGCATAGCCTGTCTCTGTCCCACTTAGCACTATCAGACAATACACATAGAACATACGACAGAGCGTTCACACTATTCAACAGGTTCCTGTTGGAACACAACATCACGCACCCCTTTTGTCATGACGTCTCTTCCGGGGTTGGCTTCTTTTGCCACCTCAAACTCAAATGTCATACAATACCATCAAACTATCTCACCGGCATTTCAACATCATATGCTAATCATACACCCCAATAACATCAGCTTCATGTCCTCGCACCAGATCAAATCCATACTCAGAGGATTCAGGAAACGGAACCCGCACGTCCAGCCCAGAGGCTACCCATAATCAATCATATCTTCAAAGCATTATCCGACTTACTGGACGCCACGCCTCTTGAAACAGATACCAACTCAATCATCAAAACGGCAATTTACTTGGCCTTCTACGGATTCCTGAGTTCCGGGAAATTCACTACAGCCTCCACGACCCGAACCTCACCTTGTCTTCTTGTCGCCCACGTGTCAAAACACATGGTTCACTACATCCTGTCCTTACCTCACTCCAAGAATAGACAGCACCTACCCGTCAACATTTCATATTACCCCACGCACAACAGATGGTGTCCAGTCAGGGTCCTGGATGCTTACAATCAGCGTCACAAGTTCTACCCTCTCAACCGCTACTTCAACTACATGCCGGGTCATCCCTCACACAACTAGGCCTCTACGCAGCCAACTCCTCAGGGCACTCCTTTCGCATTGGAGCCACGTTCACGGCCTCCAGTGCCAACATCCTCACTCATGTCATCAGGGAATTAGGGCGCTGGGAGTCATCCGCTTACGCGCAATACATTCCCAATCCAACACAAGAGTTAAGAGTGGCTTTCCAAAACATGTCGGGTCAAGCTATTGATACTTCAATTGGCTACAATAAACTGGTTTATTTCCATTTTTGCCCTCTTCTTTCTCAGGCCTACCTCATCCTTGGTTTCGGCACACCACAACCGACTGCACTCATTCCCTGCTTTCCCAGGGCTCTTCACTGTACTACCGTAAGCCCCTTACACAAGTATTAAGGCAGATTGCCTGGATTTGTGGGAGGGGCTGAGGTCCGCCTCCAGCCTATTTAGGGCACTCCCCTTACCTGGCTCCTGCATCATTGAGGTCTGAGCTTTTGACCCTCCCACCACTCCACTCATTTACAACTCATTTCTTCCATATCTTTTCCTTGGGTAGGCCCTCTTCTTTCTCAGGCCTACCTCATCCTCGGTTTCGGCACACCACAACCGACTGCACTCATTCCCTGCTTTCCCAGGGCTCTTCACTGTACTACCGTAAGCCCCTTACACAAATAATGTTTTACAGGGTCAGCTTAACTACAGGCCCTCGCATATAGTGTTTTACAGGATCATCTCACCTGCAGGCCCTCGCATATAATGTTTTACAGGGTCAGCTCAACTGCAGGCCCTCGCATATAATGTTTTACAGGGTCAGCTCACCCGCAGGCCCTCATTCTTTATAGGCAATAGCTTGGATGCAAGCTGCAGTTATCGATCCTCGTCACTGGAAGTAGGGTTCCTACCCCGTTGGCTGTAGAAAATAAACTCCAGTGATATAAGCAGGTATTCTTGCTTAGTGAATTTTATTAGTTATGCGGCTTAGGCATGACGTTTCGGCCTTCAAGGCCTTTTTCAAACTGGTGCCGCTCTGTAGGAAGGTAAGAAGGAGTTTTGAGAAGGCGATGGCTGAATGTGTAATGTGTGCAGACGCATCCTCCGGTCGTGCCTAGGCACATAACTAATAAAATTCACTAAGCAAGAATACCTGCTTATGCCTCTGGAGTTTATTTTCTGCACCTACAATCTTTTACAGGGTCAGCTCACCTTCTGATGATGACAGCGAAGTCTTGCCTGTTAGTACTCTGGCACAAATGGCTGACTTCCTGTTAGGCTGCCTTTCCCATGACCCCCGCGTTATATGCATTTTAGTCAACACGGATTACTGGTTGTTCACCCTTCTCGACCCCCGATACAAAGAGAACTTCTCATCTCTCATTCCTCTGATGGAGAGGACAAGCAAAACGGTGCTATACCAGAAGGTCCTTGTTGAAAAATTGCTCCAAAGTTGATAGGGAAGACATCCAAATGGATCGTCGCCGTCACGGCAGCAGGCCCTCACTTTCAAGTCCAGTCTTGGTAGCCAAGAGTCTGGTCAACACAAGTCTAACCATGATGGCACACTGGGTGAACTTTGTGGATGCTGGGAGCAAGTTGGCTGCTGGCACCAGACTTGCCCTCCAATAGATCCTTGTTAACGGAAAGTATACTCATTCCAATAACAGGGCCGCCTAGGAGTGCTGTATTGTTATTTATTGTCACTACCTCCTCGAGTTGGGAGTGGGTAATTGCTGCGTGCCTGCTGCCTTCCTTGGATTCTTGTGCTTTAATAACTTGAAACACCCTCTCTGGGTGGTTCACAATTAGGGGAAAAAAGGGGCAAGGCAACAACAGCCAGTCAGATTTCAGCCATTGACCTCCCTTGGATGTGGTATCCCTTTCTCAAGCTCCTTCTCCGGCATCGAATCCCGATTCCCCGTTACCATGGTAGGTGCAGAAAAGAACATCGAAAGTTGCTAGGTGTAGCTGGCCAGCTAAGACCTGTCCTAGGTTGCTAGTACAGGGAGTGCAGAATTATTAGGCAAGTTGTATTTTTGAGGATTAATTTTATTATTGAACAACAACTATGTTCTCAATGAACCCAAAAAACTCATTAATATCAAAGCTGAATATTTTTGGAAGTAGTTTTTAGTTTGTTTTTAGTTTTAGCTATTTTAGGGGGATATCTGTGTGTGCAGGTGACTATTTCTGTGCATAATTATTAGGCAACTTAACAAAAAACAAATATATACCCATTTCAATTATTTATTTTTACCAGTGAAACCAATATAACATCTCAAGATTCACAAATATACATTTCTGACATTCAAAAACAAAACAAAAAGAAATCAGTGACCAATATAGCCACCTTTCTTTGCAAGGACTCTCAAAAGCCTGCCATCCATGGATTCTGTCAGTGTTTTGATCTGTTCACCATCAACATTGCGTGCAGCAGCAACCACAGCCTCCCAGACACTGTTCAGAGAGGTGTACTGTTTTCCCTCCTTGTAAATCTCACATTTGATGATGGACCACAGGTTCTCAATGGGGTTCAGATCAGGTGAACAAGGAGGCCATGTCATTAGATTTTCTTCTTTTATACCCTTTCTTGCCAGCCACGCTGTGGAGTACTTGGACGCGTGTGATGGAGCATTGTCCTGCATGAAAATCATGTTTTTCTTGAAGGATGCAGACTTCTTCCTGTACCACTGCTTGAAGAATGTGTCTTCCAGAAACTGGCAGTAGGACTGGAAGTTGAGCTTGACTCCATCCTCAACCCGAAAAGGCCCCACAAGCTCATCTTTGATGATACCAGCCCAAACCAGTACTCCACCTCCACCTTGCTGGCGTCTGAGTCGGACTGGAGCTCTCTGCCCTTTACCAATCCAGCCACAGGCCCATCCATCTGGCCCATCAAGACTCACTCTCATTTCATCAGTCCATAAAACCTTAGAAAAATCAGTCTTGAGATATTTCTTGGCCCAGTCTTGACGTTTCAGCTTGTGTGTCTTGTTCAGTGGTGGTCGTCTTTCAGCCTTTCTTACCTTGGCCATGTCTCTGAGTATTGCACACCTTGTGCTTTTGGGCACTCCAGTGATGTTGCAGCTCTGAAATATGGCCAAACTGGTGGCAAGTGGCATCTTGGCAGCTGCACGCTTGACTTTTCTCAGTTCATGGGCAGTTATTTTGCGCCTTGGTTTTTCCACACGCTTCTTGCGACCCTGTTGACTATTTTGAATGAAACGCTTGATTGTTCGATGATCACGCTTCAGAAGCTTTGCAATTTTAAGAGTGCTGCATCCCTCTGCAAGATATCTCACTATTTTTGACTTTTCTGAGCCTGTCAAGTCCTTCTTTTGACCCATTTTGCCAAAGGAAAGGAAGTTGCCTAATAATTATGCACACCTAATATAGGGTGTTGATGTCATTAGACCACACCCCTTCTCATTACACAGATGCACATCACCTAATATGCTTAATTGGTAGTAGGCTTTCGAGCCTATACAGCTTGGAGTAAGACAACATGCATAAAGAGGATGATGTGGTCAAAATACTCATTTGCCTAATAATTCTGCACGCAGCGTATAGCTTATATTTGTATACAGCTAGACCTGCCAATAGCCTTAATACAGTTCCTATGTTTATGTGTTAGAGACAAAAGCAGAGTTATTTACTGTGACATCATGTAACTGTTATATTTTGTGTTCACAAAAGCAGAAAAAGATAATATGCCTTTAAGATTCATTTTGTAAAGTAAAGTAAGCTCAGTAACAAAGCAGAAACAACAGAAAGCATAGTGTTAATCTGTTGTTGCTGGGCAGAAGTCTAGACCAAGAGTTTTCACCAATCACAGCCAGCCTAACACACAGCGTGTGTGGGGAATTCCCCTAGCTGGAATCATTACTCACCAGAGAGAGGAGCTGAACAGACACACATTTCCAGTCAGAGTCCAGTTTTATGGGAACAAGAGGCCAAAGTAGGTATTTAAAACAGTTATATAATGTTCATATTGTTAGTATTGTGATTAGAACTGTATACTGAACCAGTTATATGTGTGTTTATTTACAGTTCCACCAAATTGCAAGCATACAATTGCAAATTGCATCCAATTGCAAATTATAAAGTTTACAATCCAAATTCAAATTCCATATTGCAATCCAAATTGCATACAACTATACCAGATCATACTCAACCAATCTGCAAATAGTTACTGCTAACTGCATACTGCAAATTATGACCAAATTCAGCAAGTAGAACTATTAGTAGAGTTATGCGGACTCCAGGAGGTTCGAGTTCGACGGGTTTGACCGAACTTTACAAAAAAGTTCGAGTTCGGAACCCGAACTTGACCTTGAACCCCATTGAAGTCAATGGAGAAATGAACCTTTGAGCACTAAAATGGCTCTAAAAATGTCATAGAAAGGACTAGAGAGCTGGAAATGACATCAAAATGTGGTTAAGAGCATGGCAAATGCTCTGCAAACAAATATGGATAGGTAAATGTATTTAACCGCCTCCGGAACGCCTAACGCAGGATTGCGGTCCGGAGGCGGTCGATTCAGGCACCTTCACGCGCCGGTGTGTCATCTCGCGAGAGGCGAGATTTCCTGTGGACGCGCGCACACAGGAGCGCGCGTTCACAGGAACCGAAGGAAACTGAGTGGATCTGCAGCCTGCCAGCGGCGATCGTTCGCTGGCAGGCTGTAGATGCGATTTTTTTTACCCCTTAAAGGTATATTAGACGCTGTTTTGATAACAAAGTCTAATATACCTGCTACCTGGTCCTCTGGTGGTCCCTTTTGCTTGGATCGACCACCAGAGGACACATGCAGCTCTGTAAGTAGCACCAATCACCACTACACTACACCCCCCTGTCACTTATTAACCCCTTATTAACCCATGATCACCCCATATAGACTCCCTGATCACCCCCCTGTCATTGATCACCCCCCTGTAAGGCTCCATTCAGACGTCAGTATGTGTTTTGCGGATCCGCGGACCCACGGATCCGCGGATCCGCAAAACACATACGAACGTCTGAATGGAATCTTACAGGGGGGTGATCAATGACAGGGGGGTTATCACCCCATATTAGACTCCCTGATCACCCCCTGTCATTGATCACCCCCCTGTAAGGCTCCATTCAGACGTCCGTATGTGTTTTGCGGATCCGCGGAACCACGGATCCGCAAAACACATACGGACGTCTGAATGGAGCCTTACAGGGGGGTGATCACCCCATATAGACTCCCTGATCACCCCCCTGTAAGGCTCCATTCAGACGTCAGTATGTGTTTCGCGGATCCGGGGACCCACATATCCACGGATGCGCGGATCTGCAAAACACATACGGACGTCTGAATGGAGCCTTACAGGGGGGTGATCACCCCATATAGACTCCCTTATCACCCCTTTGTCATTGATCACCTCCCTGTAAGGCTCCATTCAGTAGTGATGGCCCAAATAGTTCGCCGGCGAATAGTTCCCGGCCAACATAGCTTGTTCGCGTTCGCCGCGGCGGGCGAACATATGCGATGTTCGGTCCGCCCCCTATACATCATCATTGAGTAAACTTTGACCCTGTACCTCACAGTCAGCAGACACATTCCAGCCAATCAGCAGCAGACCCTCCCTCCCAGACCCTCCCACCTCCTGGACAGTCACAGACAGTACTGTGTGCACACCATTCATACAGGGTGTGACAGAAAATACCTCGCAGATAAAAAAAAAATCTATTTAATCTTTTTCTGTGATCTAATCACAGTTGCAAGCCAGTGTGTGTCAGGCCCACACAGACTGTATAGTGGCCACTGGCTAGGCCTCCACTTATACCGTTACAGGGTGTCACTCACTCAAATACCTTTCAGATAAAAAAAATTCTATTTAATATTTTTCTGTGATATAATTGCAGTTGCAAGCCCGTGTGTGTCAGGCCCACACAGACTGTATTGTGGCCACTGGCTAGGCCTCCACTTATACCGTTACAGGGTGTCACTCACTCAAATACCTTTCAGATATAAAAAATTCTATTTAATATTTTTCTGCGATCTAATCACATTTGCAAGCCAGTGTGTGTCAGGCCCACACAGACTGTATTGTGGCCACTGGCTAGTGGCTAGGCCTCCACTTATACCGTTACAGGGTGTCACTCACTCACAAATACCTTGCAGATAAATAAAAATTCTATTTAATATTATTCTGTGATCTAACCACATTTGCAAGCCCGTGTGTCAGGCCCACACAGACTGTATTGTGACCACTGGCTAGGCCTCCACTTATACCGTTACATCAATTTTTCCGGCCGCTGCTACAACAGTGGCTGCAACAATAACATTATTTTTCAGGCATGTGTACATGCCTAATTTTTCTGGCCTCTGGTGCTGCACTGTGACTGCAAAAACAAAACAAAAAAAAAGGCACATACAAGTGTCAATTCCCCTTCGTGATCGTTACCTTGTTGTGGTGAAGGGGCTTGCGAATCACAATGAAGCGATCATCACCTCTGAGTGTCTTGGCAATGTTGCCACACCCCAGATGATAAGGCCGTTGCTTCATTATGATCAGACCACAAGCGATCGGCTGGATAATTTTTCATAGAAAAAACTTACATTTTTTTATATATTTTTTTTAAGATGTATGGGTAGGTTTTTAATACATAAAATAAAAAAATCATAATAAAGTCTCTTAATAGTTTATTAGAAATAATGCAGACAATTTAAAAAATCCCCATCAATTCCAATACAAAGCAAGTACAAAGCTCAGAACTAAATTATTCCAGGATGTCGTAATGGTTCGTTAATTCGACAATGGTTAATCAATTCGACACATGTCCCCGGATAGGGGACGTAACAGGGATTAAACTGATAGGAATAGTACTAGTTAAGACACCACTCATATAGGGTGTCACAGCACATTGCTCCGTGCACACGCAGTGCCCCAACTTGGGAGTAAGAGGACCGACCAAGCTGCTTTTTCCATCTCCTGGTTCCTAAAATCAATTCAGTTTGGTGTATCACAGTTTGGTCTGTCACTGTGAAGGCAGTCGAAGGTACCCGGCCTTAATTTTTTTTCAAAAAAGGCAATCCCACCCTGATATGGGACATAACAGGGATTAAACTGATGAGAATAGTACTACAGAAAATAGCGCTCATATCGGGTGTGACAGTAAATTGCACGGCGCAGACGCAGTGACCGTGGTGTAAATTCAAACAAAGGGGAGGGAGCCAGCTTTTTTTTAACCATCTCCCTGTTCGAAAAATCTATTTAATAGATGGACCCCAGATTGGGGACGTAACAGGGATTAAACTGATAAGAAGAGAGAACTACAGAAAATACCACTCATATCGGGTGTGACAGTAAATTGCACGGCGCAGACGCAGTGACCGTGGCGTAAATCCAAACAAAGGGGAGGGAGCCAGCTTTTTTTTAACCATCTCCCCGTTCGAAAAATCTATTTAATAAATGGACCCCAGATTGGGGACGTAACAGGGATTAAACTGATGAGAAGAGAGAACTACAGAAAATACCACTCATATCGGGTGTGACAGTAAATTGCACGGCGCAGACGCAGTGACCGTGGCGTAAATTCAAACAAAGGGGAGGGAGACAGCTTTTTTTTAACCATCTCCCCGTTCGAAAAATCTATTTAATAAATGGACTCCAGATTGGGGACGTAACAGGGATTAAACTGATGAGAAGAGAGAACTACAGAAAATACCACTCATATCGGGTGTGACAGTAAATTGCACGGCGCAGACGCAGTGACTGTGGCGTAAATTCAAACAAAGGGGAGGGAGCCAGCTTTTTTTTAACCATCTCCCCGTTCGAAAAATTAATTTAATAAATGGACCCCAGATTGGGGACGTAACAGGGATTAAACTGATGAGAAGAGAGAACTACAAAAAATACCACTCATATCGGGTGTGACAGTAAATTGCACGGCGCAGACGCAGTGAACGTGGCGTAAATTCAAACAAAGGGGAGGGAGCCAGCTTTTTTTTAACCATCTCCCCGTTCGAAAAATCAATTCAATAAATGAACCCCAGATTGGGGACGTAACAGGGATTAAACTCATGAGAAGAGAGAACTACAGAAGATACCACTCATATCGGGTGTGACAGTAAATTGCACGGCGCAGACGCAGTAACCGTGGCGTAAATTCAAACAAAGGGGAGGGAACCAGCGTTTTTTTAACCATCTCCCCGTTCGAAAAATCTATTTAATAAATGGACCCCAGATTGGGGACATAACAGGGATTAAACTGATGAGAAGAGAGAACTACAGAAAATACCACTCATATCGGGTGTGACAGTAAATTGCACGGCACAGACGCAGTGACCGTGGATTCAAACAAAGGGGAGGGAGCCAGCGTTTTTTTAACCATCTCCCCGTTCGAAAAATCAATTCAATTCACCTTTCCGTGACCCTTGGTGTTGTACGTGGCTGGGTGGAGGAAGAAACCTTCAATGACATCAACGGAACATGGCTAGCTTGGTATCCAACCTTGTACAAATGGTGAGTTTGCGGTTGGGCAAATGGACTGTTTGCGGTTGTTTGCGGTGCATTAAAAGGGGAGTTTGGTCTGTCAATGTCTGTGAAGCGGGTGTAACCCTTACACTACCTGATTGATACAACATCATACCTGATCGTATACACACTGGATGTTTTAAACCACGTTGTTCAAAAACAAATTGGATTGTTAGGTGATTTATGCCCTATATGGATTAAAATCCAACTCTGCGTCAACTATGTAATTTTCCATGGGAGTTTTCCCATGGATCCCCCTCCGGCATGCCACAGTCCAGGTGTTAGTCCCCTTGAAACAATTTTTCCATCACTACTGTGGCTAGAAAGAGTCCCTGTGGGTTTTAAAATTCGCCTGCCTATTGAAGTCTATGGCGGTTCGCCCAGTTCGCCCGTTCGTGAACATTTGCAGAAATTCGCGTTCGCCGTTCGCGAACGGAAAATTTTATGTTCGCGACATCTCTACCATTCAGACCTCCGTATGTGTTTTGCGGATCCACGGATCGGCGGATCCGCAAAACACGGACACCGCGGATCCGCAAAACACGGACAACGGCAATGTGCTTTCCGCATTTTGCGGATCCGCACATTGCCAGAACTATATAGAAAATGCCTTTTCTTGTCCGCAATTGCGGACAAGAATAGGACATGTTCTATACGCTCTACAAAAAATGCAGTGTTCGCCCGATCAGGCCTGATCTTGTGCGCACACTTGCGTTCAGTCCGCCCCACCGCAGTGACAGAAATAAAAAGATCACTTTTGAGGGGCATGGCGAGTTCATAGAAGATTATTTTATTTTTTTGTCACAATTTAGCGGAAATTGATTTTTTTGTTTTTGTTTTTGTTTTTTCTTACAAAGTCTCATATTCCACTAACTTGTGACAAAAAATAAAATCTCACATGAACTCACCATACCCCTCACGGAATCCAAATGCGTAAAAATGTTTAGACATTTATATTCCAGACTTCTCACGCTTTAGGGCCCCTAAAATGCCAGGGCAGTATAAATACCCCACAAGTGACCACATTTCGGAAAGAATACACCCCAAGGTATTCGCTGAGGGGCATATTGAGTCCATGAAAGATTGAACTTTTTGTCACAAGTTAGCGGAAAGGGAGACTTTGTGAGAAAAAAACAAAAAACAATCAATTTCCGCTAACTTTTGCCAGAAAAAAGCAACTTCTATGAACTCGCCATGCCCCTCATGGAATACCTTGGGGTGTCTTCTTTCCAAAATGGGGTCACATGTGGGGTATTTATACTGCCCTGGCATTTTAGGGGCCCTAAAGTGTGAGAAGAAGTCTGGGATCCAAATGTCTAAACATGCCCTCCTAAAAGGAATTTGGGCCCCTTTGCGCACCTAGGCTGCAAAAAAGTGTCACACATGTGGTATCGCCGTACTCGAGAGAAGTAGGGAAATGCGTTTTGGGGTGTCTTTTTACATATACCCATGCTGGGTGAGAGAAATATCTCTCTAAAATGACAACTTTGTATAAAAAAATGGGAAAAGTTGACTTTTACAGAGATATTTCTCTCACCCAGCATGGGTATATGTAAAAATACACCCCAAAACACATTGCCCTACTTCTCCTGAGTATGGCGATACCACATGTGTGACACTTTTTTTACAGCCTAAGTGGGCAAAAAATTATAATTTTATCTTGTGCCAAAAAAATAATAATTCTAGGAACTCTCCATGCCCCTCATGGAATACCTTGGGGTGTCTTCTTTCCAAAATGGGGTCACTTGTGGGGTACTTATACTGCCCTGGAATTTTAGGGGGCCTAATGCGTGAGAAGTAGTTTGAAATCCAAATGTGTTAAAAATGCCCTGTTAAATCCTAAAGGTGCTCTTTAGAATTTGGGCCGCTTTGCCCACCTAGGCTGCAAAAAAGTGACACACATGTGGTCTCGCCGTACTCAGGAGAAGTAGGGCTATGTGTTTTCGTGTGTCTTTTTACATATACCCATGCTGGGTGAGATAAATATCTCTGTCAAATGACAACTTTGTATAAAAAAAATTGAAAAGTTATCTTTTAGAGAGATATTTCTCTCGCCCATCATGGGTATATGTAAAAAGACACCCCAAAACACATTGCCCAACTTCTCCTGAGTACGGTGATACCACATGTGTGACACTTTTTTGCAGCCTAGGTGGGCAAAGGGGCCCAAATTCTAAATTGCACCTTTAGGATTTCACAGGACATTTTTTACACATTTGAATTTCAAACTACTTCTCACGCATTAGAGCCCCTAAAATGCCAGGTCAGTATAACTACCCCACAAGTTACCCCATTTTGGAAAGAAGACACCCCAAGGTATTTCGTGATGGGCATAGTGAGTTCATGGAAGTTTTTATTTTTTGTCACAAGTTAGTGGAATATGATACTTTGTAAGAAAAAAAAAAATCATCATTTCCACTAACTTGTGGCAAAAAATAAAAAGATCTATGAACTCACTATGCCCATCAGCGAATACCTTAGTGTGTCTACTTTCCGAAAGGGGGTCATTTGTGGGGTTTTTCTACTGTCTGGGCATTGTAGAACCTCAGGAAACATTACATTTACTCAGAAAGTCAGAGCTGCTTCAAAATTCACATTTTTATACCATAGTTTGTGAATGCTATAACTTTTACCCAAACCAATAAATATACATTTATTGCATTTTTTTTATCAAAGACATGTAAAACAATAAATTTAGAGAAAAATTTATATAGAAATGTATTTAAAAAAAAAATAATTTACAACTGAAAGTGAAAAATGTAATCTTTTTGCAAAATTTTTGGTAAATTTCGATTAATAACAAAAAAAGTAAAATGTCAGCAGCAATGAAATACCACCAAATGAAACCTCTATTAGTGAGAAGAAAAGGAGGTAAAATTCATTAGGGTGGTAAGTTGTATGACCGAGCAATAAACCGTGAAAGAAGTGTAGTGCAGAATTGTAAAAAGTGATCTGGTCATTAAGGGTGTTTAAGCTAAGGGGGCTGAGGTGGTTAAATAACATAAAATACATAAAAATAAAAAATAATAATCTTGATCTAGGAGGACGAGGTCCATATGGAGTAGGAGGTTGAGAAGGCAGTGGATGTGGCGGGAGGAGGAGGAGGTAGCCTACACTGCTTTTTGGTTTTACACTTATTTATATTTTTTAAATTAGGGTACACCCCAAAACATTGGGAAATATAACCTGTGATAACCCCCTCGAGTCGTGCTAAACACACGTTCAGACAATACACTGGCTGCAGGGCAGGACAGCACCTCCAAGGCGTAAAGGGCAAGCTCAGGCCATGTGCCCAATTTGGAGACCTAGAAGTAGCAGGGGGCAGATCCATCAGTCAGTTCGTGTAGGCATGTGCACACATACTGCCCCACCATGTCGCACGTCCCTGTGATGTTCACGATCCAATTGGATATCTGCTCTATCATGCTTTTGATGTTCTTTTCTGCGCCTACCATGTTGATCACGGTTAGCGGCGAATCAGGATTCCACGCTGGAGAGGGAGCATGAGAAAGGGATAGCACTTCCAATGGAGATCAATGGATGAAATTTTATTGTGATCGAGCGGAAATGTGGGAGAAGCTATTAAAATGGAAGAATTGAAGGAAAGGAGGGGGCGCGCGGCAATTACCCACTCCCGACTCGGGGAGGTAGTGACAATAACTAACAATACAGGACTCTTAAGATGCCCTGTTATTGGAATGATTAGTGGTTAAGGCTGCGTGCAGTCTGTATTTGTGGGCGGGGCCAGGTCACCCCTTTTAAACCCCGCTCCTTGGCTATCCTCGCCACGTACGCCGTTTCTACTCCTCCCTGGCGGCTTACGTCACTTCCGGTAAGCGCGCTGTCCAGGTATGTTGTGGCGCACGGCATCCTAGGCGCCCGAGCGTTCCTCCCCTCGTTCTCTCCCACGTCCGACTCACCCTCCCTCTCCTGGTTCCCCGAGGATTCGCGCTCCCTCCATCTCCGGTCGGTCCGCTGCAGCCTCCTGCGCATCCGTCCTCTAGCGAGAGGACGTTCACATGTTCACCGCCCTCTCTCCGGCAGCTCGGCGGCTGCCATCGCGCGCCCTCCTTCACTTGGGAGAGGAAAGGGGTGCCCCACACCACGAGCGTGCCCTGCTGACTCAGCCCCCCCCCCCCCCCCCCGTTCATGTAGCACAATATCTTTACGCCTCATAATGTCTCAGGGTGAAGGGCCAGACATGCTCCATTACTTTTAAATGTGTTTTTGCTATGTGTGTTAAACGGGGTCTTTATTCAGTTAAACACAATGCTAACAGGAGACTAGTGTACAACCCAATTGTTCAGCTGTGAAATTGAATTAATTTAGTTACAGTGCCATGGATTGATCTGAGAGCAAACATATACAACGGTAAAAATAAACTGTGCAGACAAGTGTTTATTTGTAGTCACCTGCACATTATATGAATGTCATTTAGTATGCTGTTATGTCTGTCATTTTCGCAAAAAAAAAAAAAAAAAGGAATGTACAGGTATCCACGGTTTTCTGCTTCCATTCAGATACTGGCCAGTGGGTCCTGGAGGCCATCTCTGTCCTGCCAGCCACTCATTGTGGCGCAATCCTGTGGCCTGTCGGTCCTGGTTTAGCACAGCTGGTACCGGGCCATGCTGCATTCTGCAACTCACACCTTGCCTGCTTGTTCCCAGCGATCATACTTCGCCACCAGGCTCCATATTTCGCCTCGTCCAGTGAGCCCCCGGTCTCACTTAAGTTAATACCTCACATTTGTGTCTTTTCCTCAGGTTCCTTTAGCGTTCGTGGCTTCTGCCGTGTTGTGTTCTTGGCCTTCCGACGTCTCAGGTTTAGGTATTGGGATGGGTTTCGTACGCCTATTGCTAATATAATATAAAAAAAAAAAAAAAACATCTTTTTCCAACAGGCACTTCTGAGGGTTCCTGCCAGTCAATCTAGTGTATCTCTTAGGCCTGAGTGGCTTCTCAGGTAGGTATTTAGTGCTGCACTCCGCATTTCCGCAGTTCCACCCGCTACACCAGGGTCCTGGGTGCGAGCTAGCTACCACCATCTAAACCTTCTTGTCCTTTGCACATCTTTCTTTCACTACTGCTCTGTGGCCCACTGCCCTGGCCTCTATATAAAAAAAATAAAAAAAATAAATAAATAAATTTAGGTCGCACTGTGGTCTTCCTTACCTGAGGCGTTCAGGTGATGTTTCTGTCAGTCTTTACCTAAAGCGTTCAGGTGTCTTCCCTGTCCGTCTTAGCCTGAAGCGTTCAGGTGTCTTCTCTGTCCATTTTTAGCCTGAAGCGTTCACGTGTCTTCCCTGTCCATCTTAGCCTGAAGCGTTCAGATGTCTTCTCTGTCCATTTTAGCCTGAAGCGTTCAGGTGTCTTCCCTGTCCGTCTTAGCCTGAAGCGTTCAGGTGTCTTCCCTGTCCGTCTTAGCCTGAAGCGTTCAGGTGTCTTCCCTGTCCGTCTTAGCCTGAAGCGTTCAGGTGTCTTCCCTGTCCATCTTAGCCTGAAGCGTTCAGATGTTTTCTCTGTCCATTTTAGCCTGAAGCGTTCAGGTGTCTTCCCTGTCCTTCTTAGCCTGAAGCATTCAGACGACGTTGCTATCTTTAGCCTGAAGCGTTCAGGTAACATGAAGAGGGCACTGGCTATTTGTTCAGTCCCACCAGCTCAACCATCATCCTACCCCCAACCCCACATCCTAAACCAAGAAATAAACACACCACACCACTGCTTGGATTTAATCGGCCACAGCAGCCGTTTATTGAATACATACAAAATAAATAACATAAGTTAACCCCTGACGAGGGAGGTCCTAGAAGCCCCAATAACTCCATAAACACTGGAACACCTGCGTCTCCATCTTGCCCCCAGCCGTTGAACCCAGCTCGGAGGCAGCAACTGATGGAACGCGTAATTAGTTCCTACCAGCTCCTCAATGAGAGTCCAGCCCCTCCCGCGGGGCCCTCCCATCCTCAGGTACCACCATATTCCTCCACTTCAAGGACCTCCCCCGCCTCCAAGAACGCGCAGCTTGACAACCTCAACCCTGCGCGTCCCTCCACACACGCAAAGCAATTTCAACCCCCCTCTGGATCCCCAGAGCCCACAAATCCGTACCAACCGCATTCAGGTGCACTCCATCTGCTCTCCAAAATGCACCCTCACCTTTCTCCAACACCTCATGCCGCACCACCACACCGCCATTCCTTGCCATAAACCGGCCAACTGCTCTGTTCACCTTAATCCGCGCCTTATTAAGGCTCTCCACTGACCTCGCACCTCTCCACACCTTCCGCGGCACAATGTCTGACCAAACTGTTATGATCCCCGGAAACAACGCCCAAATCCTGAGCAAGTCAAACTTGACGTCACGGACCAATTCCCTAAAAGGACGCTTACCCAAATCATTCCCCCCTACATGTAAAACTAACACATCCGGAGGACGATCCAATCTCACAAAATGATGCACCTCCCGCAAAACTCCACCCCACAACATACCTCTAACCCCTAACCACCTGACCGTAGCGCACTCCGGACTAAAACCCAACTGTCGCCCACTCGGCCTTACATCTGCTCTGATCGCACCCCAGAACACATAGGAGTGCCCCAGAATCCATACCAAAGCCGCCTCCGTCCGACCTGTGAACACACAAAAAAGAACAAATTAAAACCCACCTAACACCAACCTTACCACTACAATAACGCTGGCCTCACGTATGATTTGAAACGCACCGACTCCCAACGCCCAATCCTCCTAATCACCTCCTCACTGGCGCCCCACCTGGCTGCCTCAGTTGCCGCGCCAATTCTGAACGAATGACCCGAATACTCCTTGACCGACACGCCCAAAAGCTTCAAACATTTTTTAAAAACCGCCAGGAACTGAAACCTGGACAAAAAGGAGCCATCCTCATGCCTAAGGAAAGGAACCTCATTACGCGGTAGCCCCGCACCGTAAGACCCGGACACATACTACAACCTGGTACCTGGAACAACGTAAAACGCTGCCCCCTGCCCTCCTGATCAGTTTTTGATCTCCGAATCCGGACATACACCCTATCCCCAGCTAACTCAACATCTTCACTCCTAAGTCCACCTGCTCTCCTCACACTGTTACACACCAACTCCCCCAAGCGAAAAGCACCGAAAAACGCCAAAGCAAATGCAGCCCTGAACAGCACTAACTCCCAACCAGAACTACAAACACAACTCAACCTCTCACCCATTTTCACCAGCAACTCGAAGGACACCGGCCTCCGATAATCCGGCACCCTGCCTGCCCCCCTACGCCATCCTTTCAACACCTGCCTAACCAAAAAACCCTTAGTCAAATCCGGCAACCCCCGCAACTTAAAGCCAAACGCTACCCCCGCAATCAAGTGGTTCACCTTTGACACCGACCACCCTTCACCCTTCAACTGTCCTAACAACATCAACAACCTCACATCACCATCCCCTACACCAGCCCCCCAGGATCCGTTCCAAGATTCCCAAGTCGCCCACGCCTTACCATACTCCCTCCAGGTACCCGGGCTCAACGAATCCCTCAACATCCCCATCACTTCTCCTCCAGGATCCCCCACAGCCACGGCGGACACTCCAGACCTTCCGGTTCCGCCTCTGGCGCAAGAAGCCGAAACCGCTCCCACTGTAAACGAGAAAGAGAATCCGCCACTGAATTAGACACACCAGCCACATGTTCTGCCACCAACCACATGTTAATCGACAAACATCGTAATACCAGAAACTGTAACAGCCTAACCACCGGCGGGGAAGATGCGGACAAACTGTTGATAGCCTGAACCACCCCCAAATTGTCACAATGAAAACGCACCTTCCTGTTTTCAAATTTCTCACCCCACAATACCACCGCCATCACAATGGGAAAAAGTTCCAACAACGCCATGTTCCTCACCCAACCCCGACTTACCCACGAATCCGGCCATACCCCCGCACACCATTGTCCTTGGCAATAAGCCCCAAAACCCACTCCCCCCGACGCATCAGTGTACAACTCGAACTCCACACTATCACACAACTCTGCCATCACTAAAGACCTGCCATTGTACTGACCCAAAAACTCCGCCCACACCCTTAAATCCCCTTTCAACTCCTTGCGTAACCTGATAAAATGATACGGCGCTGACACCCCCGCCGTAGCCGCAGCCAGTCGTCTACAAAAAATTCTACCCATTGGCATAATTTGACAAGCGAAATTTAATTTACCCAACAATGACTGCAACTCCCTCAGCCTAATCTTCTCCCTGCCCAAGGCCCTATCAATCTCCAAACGCAAATCCACCAACTTATCCAGCGGAAGCCTGCACTCCATCCGCTCAGTATCTATGACAATCCCCAAAAAACACAACTCTGTCACCGGCCCAAACGTTTTCTCATGCGCCAATGGTACCCCAAAACGCGCAAAAACCGACTGCACCGTGTGCAGCAACAAAGAACACACCCGCGAATTCGCCGGCCCTAAACACAAAAAATCGTCTAAATAATGGATAACGGATGAACAACCTGAAACTTCCACCACTACCCATTCCAAAAACGAGCTGAAGGTCTCAAAATATGCACATGACAGAGAGCACCCCATCGGCAAACACCTATCCACATAATATTCGCCATCCCAAAAACAAAC
The DNA here is from genome assembly GCF_905171765.1 of Bufo bufo. Lineage (NCBI taxonomy): Eukaryota > Metazoa > Chordata > Amphibia > Anura > Bufonidae > Bufo > Bufo bufo. The sequence goes on along the minus strand of NC_053391.1, from coordinate 603,307,626 downwards.
CCAACAAACCCATGCTCTCCACGTGTACCGGAAGCAACCGAAAGGCCGCCTCCACATCCACCTTAGCCATCAACGTCCCCTGCCCCAACCGCCTCACCCATCTTACAGCCGCATCAAAGGAGGTATATACCACCGAACAAAGTTCAGGATCTATACCATCATTGACCGACGCACCTTTTGGATAAGACAAATGATGAATGAGCCGAAACTTATTCGGCTCCTTCTTAGGCACCACACCTAACGGGGACACCCTCAATCCCAGAATCGGCGGCTCCTTGAAAGGACCCCGCCATCCGCCCCAACTCCACTTCCTTCTTTAACTTTTCCGCCACAACCCCTGCGTGAACAAGCGCGGACCTAAGATTCTTAAGAACCGTAGGCCCCGCCGTAACCACTGATGGAATACGAAAGCCAAACCTAAAACCATCCCCCAACAACCCGGCCGCAACCCGATCCGGATATCTATCTAGGAACACCTGCATCTCTTCCACCCGCACCGGCGTCCGTCCCTTTTCCAGCACCATCACCCCCCCTATTCTTACCCCCTTTGAAGCAACGGTTAGCTCCATGGGCTCCCCCACACCCCGTGCACTCGTGCTTAAATTTGCACTTGGCACCAAATCTGCAACTTCCTTCATTAAAAAGGAAGCACAACCCTTTTGCCGATGCTGCTGCCAACGCCCCAGGGGATGACCCCCCGGACTCCCCCCGAAAGGACTGCCCAGCCCTAGGAGGCGCCGTCACCCTCAACCACAACCCAATATCTTTATGATCCCACCGGATATCAGGCCTCACCGCCTTACGCTGCCGGAACTGCTCGTCATAACGGAGCCAGCCCACACCCCCATACACCCTATAAGCCTCCCCTATAGCGGTCCTGATAGCAAAAAAGCGCCGAAAAGCATTCCGGCGCCCGTTCACCAATGACACTTGCTAATATGGCAAACGCCTGTAGCCAATTAGCAAAAGTACGTGGAATCAATCGATGCCTACGCTTATCCTCTTCCTCCTTTTTCCCCTCATCCTTCTTACCCCTATCCAGGTTAAACCTTTCCAACGGGAGCAGCGAGAATATCTCCACATACTCCCCCTTCCAGATCTTTTCTCTCACTTCCTGCTTTAAATGAGCCCCCAGCGGCCCCTCAAAGCACACGTACACCTCACCCCGAGCCCTATCATCCAACCTTTGCCCCTCCTCCTCCCCCCCCCGCTTGCGTCTCCACTGACACCGACCCTGCCCCTGCCGTACCAACCTGCGTCCCTGACCCTAACCCCGGCACCACTCCCCACCCCGGCAAAGGAGACCCAGCGCCAGCACCCATACCTGACAACCAACCCGCCAATCCCCCCAAAAACTGCCCCAAACCTTTACCAAATTCACCCATGTTTCCACCCCCCCCCCACCCGGGAAACCCTGAGCTAAAAACAGATCCCCAACCAATCTCACCAGGCACCACGGGCGCTGTGACTCCCGCTGCCGTAGATCCTGACTCCCGCCGTAATGCCACTTCACCATCAAAGCTCCTGGACGTCGACGCTGCTCCTCCTGGACCATCTGCACGACCCTCTGCACCACGCTGGCTGGACGCCTGGATGAGACCGCAGCACCCACCACCGCAAGGGGATCTTCCTCCACACTGCTGGAATCTTCTCTGGGCCTGCCCTGGAACTCCTCTCCCCTCAGAGCAGCCCGAGGAACCCTGATGCTATCTGACTGCCGAGTGGACCGCCCGCTTAAGGAAGGCCTGGGCCGGTCCACCGTCCCTGGTCCCGCATCGAGTCGACTGCTGCAGGAACGGGGAAGGGGCGTCCCGCTCCTACCAGGGCCCCGCCGAGAATCGGGATTCCTCCCACGGCGAGAGCGGCTCGCAGGAGGCTGAGCGGCCGCTCTCCGCCGCCCGAGGGTCCACAGGGGGGCTCCCTATTCGGCGCCGGGCCCGGGGGGTGATTTCAGGGCTTAGGCGTGCCGGCGGTATACTCCGCCGCAGCCAGGCAGCCCTGGCAATGGGGGTAGCCACCGGAGCAGGCGATACAATGCAGGCGCCCACCTGCTCCTGTAGCCAGCCAGGCCCCCTCACCTCCGCTTCTCGCCTCAGCCTCTCCAGCATCTCCTCCACCGACATCCCTGGTGCCGACATCTTGAGGCCCGTCCTGCTCGTTTGTCTCCCCTGGCCGCACTGACCTCACTTCCGCCTCCTTCCTCAGTCACTGCTCCGGCCACGCCCCCCGCCGCCCTGGCAACTCCCGCCTTTCCTCTTACAACCGCCCCCCACAAACAACTAACCCTTTCCTCACCAGTCCTTCACCCGCCCGGCCTCTTCATGGTCCCACTCGTCCTCCCCCACCGCTGCGCTCCAGTCCGGCCTGACTTAACTCATCCTCTCAACCTGAAGCGTTCAGGTCAAACCTGTCTACTCGGCCTGAAACGTCCAGGTCTCCTTCTCGCCGCTGTAACCATGACTCCTCCTCCTGGCACCCTAGACACCCTTCTACACCTTACTTTCCTCCCTAGCTGTGTGTCCGCTCTGCTCACGGGAGCCTCTCCTGGGTTTCCTGCCTTACTCATCCAACGTCACTCTGCTTCTCAGGTCAAACCAGCACGTCGGTGCGTCCATCCTCTCGTCCATCAACACCTCAACTGGTTGTTATATCCTGCCCCGCATAACTCACTCACGTCGGCTCCTAACTTTTCCAGTCCCCAGGGCGAGTCGGGTCTCATCCGTCTAGCTTCAAGCTGTAAGGCAAGGGTATCGGGTCCACAGACACAGGTACGTTCTCAATTGCGATTGCTCATGGGCTTAGTAAATACGGAACACGGTCCTCGTGGCCTCTCCAGCTGCCATGTTTTGTCTTTAATTTCAGGTCTTACGTAAGGTCACTTCGAGGTCTTCCGAGCCATGTCGCAGGTATCGGACGTGGACGACGCATTGTCCCTCCCGGGTACCTCGGTCTCTGGTCAAGGCGGCCCAGAATCCCTTAGGAGGTGGACCGTACCAAGGCTCGTCGCGGAATTGAACAGAAGGGGCATCAGGCATCCAGCGTCAGCAAGAAAGGCCGAACTATACAGGCTGTTAATGTCGGAACCCGGTCCTTCAGAAGGGGAAGATTCGTCCCCATCCATTCAGCAATCTCTGGTGCAGTTGCAGGCCACCATGGATTCCCTCGCCTCTTCCGTGGCTGACATCAGGGCCAGGGTGGTGGACTTGGAATCCAGAACACTCCCGTCATCCCAGGCGGTGGTCCCACTCACCGACCCCTCTTCGTATCAGCTACTGGCACCAGGTACGGCTCCAGCAGTTCCTGTGGTAGCACCAGCACACTTCGTGCCGGACAATATTAAAAAAGACATCTTGGCAGGAAAGGATGTGAACCTGGCTTCCATTCTTATAGCATCCCATGATGCTGCTGACAACAAGACCTTTGATTGCGGGGAAATCTCGGTTGTTCTTAGGGCCAAGGATGCCCGTCTTAACCGCAAGCTCTCCGTCCCGGAGTTCGTTTTGGCCTTTAGCCTGTATAGAGATGTGATCTGCTCCGCCTACCCATTCCGGAGGGAGGAGCTGGATACGTATTTATACAGAGTCACTGATCTTGGGCACAAGTACGGCGGTACGGCCTTCTACGATTACCACCGCTCCTTCTCAGCTAAGGCCGCCGCTGCGCTGACTCAATTTCAGTTTTCCGTTAACTGGGCCACTCTTGATATGGAGTTGTTCTGCCGGCATTTCGCCGGCCTCCGTGCTCCCTCCTGTTCGACTTGCCAGTCGATCTTTCATTCCACGGAGTGGTGCCCCCAAGCAGCCACGGCTCAACCAGACAGGGTCACCCCCGGCCCCTCCCGGTCTCCCGCAGCCCCTCCTCCACAGACAAGTTAGGTAGACCCATTGTCTATCTTGGCAACAGCCAAGTCTGTAATAATTTTAACTTTGGCACTTGTCTCTTCAGTGGCTGCAGGGCCCTGCACATCTGCACCATTTGCTTCAGGGCTCACCCCAGGTCCACATGTCCGAAGAGGTTTTCCAAACAGCCGTGACTAGCCGACTGTAATATTGATCTCCTGGCTTTTCTGTTGCGGGAACATCCGGTTCCGGGATTTGTGGACTCCTTGATTTCCGGCCTCTGCTTTGGCTTTAACACTGGGATGGTGGCGCTCCCCCACTCTAACTGGGTGTGCGACAATCTTCAGTCGGCCAGGTCGGATCCCGCCGCTGTTCAGGAGCTCCTGAACTCGGAGGTTGAGAAAGGGTTCCTTTTGGGCCCTTTCAACCTGATTCCATTTTCTCGTTGGCGGATCAGCCCCATAGGAGTTGTATAAAAAAAAGAATCCAATAAAAAACGCTTGATCTATGACCTCTCAGCCCCTCATGATTCCATCATCCCTAGTATCAACTCATTAATTCCATCCGAAGAGTTTGCCATGAGGTATGCGTCCATCGATGAGGCCATTGCTCTCGTCCTCAGGGCTGGGAAAGGCGCCTGGTTGTCTAAAACCGACATCGCAGACGCATTCAAGCTACTACCAATCGCACCACATTTATGGCAATTCTATGGCATACAATGGGAGAGCAGGTTTAATTTTGCTAAACGTTTGACCTTCGGCTCAAAAAGCAGCCCATGGTTGTTCGACCAACTGGCTCAGGCATTACACTGGATTCTGATCCAACATGGAAGTACTCCATCGGTCATCCACTACTTGGACGACTTTCTCCTCATAGAACAACCACAATGCCACCCGTCAGGGCTTCACTCTCTCCTGGAGCTTTTTTCCTCCTTACTCATTCCTATATCGCAGGGCAAGACCTCTGGTCCTGCCACCTCCATCACCTTCCTGGGCATTATCCTGGATTCTGACAGGATGGAAGCCAGGCTACCGGAAGTCAAGTTGGCCCAAATCCGCGAAGTCGTTTCCGGGGCTCTAGCATCTTCCCAGTTGACCAAGGTAGAGTTACAGTCCCTCCTGGGTAGATTAAATTTTGCTTTAAGGGTGATGCCCCAGGGTAGGGCCTTTATTTCACGTCTGCTCTCGCTCCTCCCAGCAGCCCCAGAACCCAATAGCATTGTTCACTTAGACAGGGCAGACATGGCAGACTTACGCATGTGGAACGACTTCCTTTCAGCATGGAACGGGGTTAGCCTGTTCGTCCCATCCTGGACCCAATCTTCAGCTAGGGTGTTTTCCGATGCCGCGGCTTCCCGGGGGTTCGCAGCAATCTTTGGGTCCCACTGGTTAGCTGGACCATGGCTGCCTCAGGCCCTCAGTTCTTCTCCGTTCCTGCAATTTTATCCCATCGTGGCAGCAGCCACGACCTGGGGTCACCTATGGGCCAATTCCAGTGTCATGTTCATATCAGACAGTCAAGACTTGGTGGACATCATTACCAAGGGTCGAGCCAAGTCTTCAAAAATCATGTCCCTTCTGCGCAAACTGGTCTGGCTGTCCATGATTAACAACTTTCACTTTTCATGTTCCCACATTTCAGGTGTTAGCAACACTGCGGCCGATGCATTATCTCGCTTCAATTTTCACACGTTTTTTCAGGCATGTCCAGAAGCCGACTAGACCGGGGCACGGATTCCCAGATTCAGCGACCTAATGTTGGATTAGGGTCACTACTGGCAACGGCCAAGGACCTCATGCACCGATCCCTCTCCGTCAACACGGCCCGCAATTATCGCACCGGTTGGAATCTTTTTTCAAAATTCACCATAGATCATCCCCAACGGGATACAGCTTTCACACCCTATATCATGGCTTTCATGGCCCATTGTCATGTCAATCTTAAACTGGCTCCCAACACCATCCGCTTGTACCTTGCCGGGGCGCAGCATTTCTTGGTACTACAGAATCCGGAACATCGCTCTGCGTTCACGTCTCAAGCCGTCAAAGCCACACTTAGGGGCATTGAGAAGAGCAGTAGGGACACGACTCCTTCTCGACGGCCGGTCTCCGGCGAACTTTTTAGGCAGCTATCAGCAATCCTAAATGGAAACCCTTTTGGCCGTTCCTTCAGTCTGGTTATCAAGGCCACAATGTATTTAAGCTTCTACGGCTTCCTGCGCCCCGGAGAGTTCTCCGTTACTTCCCCAAGGGCGACCTTCCTAAAGAGGAAACAACTATCCTGGAACCAGGATCACCTCGTTTTAAGCCTTCCTTCCACGAAGACGTCTCAGACCGAACCCCCAACACAGATTCGCTTCTTTGAGTCCAAGAACGCCTGGTGTCCGGTTCTTGTACTCCGGCATTTCTTGAACACCATACTATCTCCGGACCCCGAATCACCTCTACTTCCGTTCCAAGGGAAACCCCTATTCACGCTGCAGTTCGTATCCCACATCAGATCCCTGGTCGCAGGGTTGGGGGTAGACCCCAAAACGATATCCGGTCATTCTTTCCGCATCGGAGCGGCATCTGCAGCCTCCAAGGACGGGACACCTCCGCACGTCATACGTCATATGGGTAGGTGGAGATCTGCCTGTTTTTCTTGGTACATTCCGGATCCGCAATCAGAAACCCGTGAAGTGTTCCCTTCTTTGGCTTTGTAATGTATATTAAATGACATTTGTTTTCCCTACTCATTGTCTTTTTGGCCCTCTTTTAGGCCTGCCCACGTGACGTGGCTCCTGGCACACATCAGCCATTGTTAGGGTCTCTTCCCTTCATGCTACGGACCGTGGCCACGGACACAAGTGGTTAAGGCTGTGTGCAGTCTGTATTTGTGGGCGGGGCCAGGTCACCCCTTTTAAACCCCGCTCCTTAACTATCCTCGCCACGTACCCCGTTTCTACCCCCCCCCCTTTTTTCTTTCTTGTCCTTTTTACTCTACCTAGGGTGGGCCCTCTTTTAGGCCTGCCCACGTGACGTGGCTCCTGGCACACATCAGCCATTGTTAGGGTCTCTTCCCTTCATGCTACGGACCGTGGCCACGGACACAAATAAAAAATTATAGGGAATGTCACTGGGGTATTTAGGATTTGGAAACATCAGACAGGAGAGGCCCTGCTGCCGCTTTGTTGACTCTAGATAACTTCTGCCTGATCGCACGTCCCCATGACATCCACGATCCAATTGGATATCTTCTCTATCAACTTTCGATGTTCTTTTCTGAGCCTACCATGTTGATCACAGTTATCAGCGAATCAGGGTTCCACGCCGGAGAGGGATACCACATCCAAGGGAGGTCAATGGCTGGAATGTGATCGAGCTGAAATGTGGGACAAGTTATTAAAGCGGAAGAATCGAATGAAAGGGCCAATTAAAGACGAATTTTGCAAATTTAATTCCCTGGCACCTATGCAGAGCAGGGGTTTTTCATTGCCAGAAATGGGTTAATGTCACCCACTAATGGAACAGATGATTTTGAAAAATTTCGGTCCCTGTCACCGGGGTTTATTTACGGCAAAAATTTTAAAATGTCACCCAAGAATGTAACAGAAAACTTTGTAAAATTTATTAACCTGTCTACTAGGTAGAGCAGGGGTATATCACAGCCAAAAATTGGTTAATTTCACCCGAGAATGTAACAGGCAAAATAGTGAAATTTTGTTACCTGTCTACTAGGTAGAGCAGGGTTATATCACAGCCAAAAATTGGTGAATTTCACCTGAATATGTAACAGACAAATTAATGAAATTCTTTTACCTGTCTACTAGGTATAGCTGTCATATATTTCAGCCATAAATTGTTGCATTTAACACGAAAATGTAACAGACAAATTAGTGAAATATTTTTACCTGTCTACTAGGTGCAGCCGGGGTATATCACACCCAAAAAATTTTGAATTTTAACCAAATATGTAACAGACAAATTAGTGAAATGTTACCTGTCTACTAGGTAGAGCAGGGGTATATCACAGCCAAAAATTGGTGAATTTCACCCGAATATGTAACAGACAAATTAATGACATTTTTTTACCTGTCTACTTGGTATGACAGTGGTATATCACAGCCAAAAATTGCTAAATTTCACCCAAAAATGTAACAGACAAATTAGTGAAATGACATAAAATAAAATACGTACAAATTAAAAAAAATAAACTTGATTTATGAGGTGGAGGTGCATATGGAGTAGGAGTTTGAGGAGGCGGTGGACATAGCGATGTAGGTGGAAGTGGCGGTGGAGGAGGACGAGGTAGCCAACACTGTTTTTTGGTTTAAATTTTTTTGTTTTTGTTTTTTTAAATTAGGGTACACTCCAAAAGGGTGTGAAATATCCAAAATACAACAATGAGCAATTGCGCTGTAGTATAACAATGGCTGGATAAGGCCAGTATACATGTCTAAAATGCACAAGGTACGGACAAGTCCTGTGGAATCCATGCCTGGTTCATTTTAATGAACGTGAGCTTGTCCACATTGGCTGTGGACAGGCGGCTGCGCTTGTCTGTGATAACACCCCCTGCAGTGCTAAACACACGTTCAGACAATACACTGGCTGCAGGGCAGGCCAGCACCTCCAAGGTGTAAAGGGCAAGCTCAGGCAATGTGCCCAATTTGGAGACCCAGAAGCTGAAGGGGGCAGACCCGTCATTCAGCACGTGTAGGCGTGTGCACACATACTGCTCCACCATGTTGGTGAAATGATGCCTCCTGCTAAGACATTCCATATCAGCTGGTGGTGCTGGTTGTTGTGGCGTGCTGACAAAGCTTTTCCACATTTCGGCCATGCTAACCCTGCCTTCTGAGGTGCTGGTGGTGCCCCAGCTGCATTGGCGACCTCTTCCTCCTCTGCCTTTGCCTTGTGCTTCCACTGTGCCCACGCTGTTAGGTGGGAATGCCAACAGCAGCGCGTCTACCAGCATGCACTTGTACTCACGCATCTTACGATCACACTACAGTGATGGAATTAAGGATGGTACGTTGTCCTTGAAATGGGGATCCAGCAGCATTGCCACCCAGTAATCAGCACAAGTTAGACCCTGCAGCATGTAATCGCTCATGTGTGCCAGGCTGCCCAGAGGCAACGAAAAGCTGTCCTCTGTGGGAGGTGTATCGTATGTGTCCAGTGATGGCCATGAGCTGGTTTGGGTTCCACCCTGCTGTGAACATGGTTCCTCCTCCTCCATCGTCTAATCCTCATCCTCCACCTCGTCATCCTCCAGAACTGTGCCCTGGCTGGACAATTGTGTACCTGCCGTTTGTGGGTGCAGGAACCCACCCTCGGAGCCACTTGTGAATGACTGGCCGGAAACCCTATGAAATGATCTTTCTTCCTCCTCCTCCTCCTGTGCCACATCCTCTTCCATGATCGCCAACAGCGTTTTTTCAAGGAGTCATAGAAGTGGGATAGTAACGCTGAGAACGGCGTTATCGGCACTGGCCATGTTGGTGGAGTACTCGAAACAGCGCAACAAGGAACACAGGTCTTGCATGGAGGCCCAGTCATTGGTGGTGAAGTGGTGCTGTTCCGCAGAGCGACTCACTCGTGTGAGAGGCCACAGGCCCACAAACTGTACTGTGTGCACACCACTCATATCGGGTGGCACAGTACCTTGCAGATAAAAAAGTCATTTAATTTTTTCTCTGTAATATAATTGCAGTTGCCTGCCAGTGTGTGTCAGGCCCACTGACTGTACTGTGCCCACTGCTAGTGCCCACCACTCATCGGGTGGCACAGTATGTACCTTGCAGATAAAAAAGTCATTTAATTTCTTATCTGTAATATAATTGCAGTTGCCTGCCACTGAGTGTCAGGCCCACAGATTGTACTGTGCCCACTGCCCACCACTCATATCGGGTGGCACAGTACCTTGCAAATAAAAAAGTCATTTAATTTTTTCTCTGTAATATAATTGCAGTTGCCTGCCAGTGTGTGTCAGGTCCACTGACTGTACTGTGCCCACTGCCAGTGCCCACCACTCATATCGGGTGGCACAGTACCTTGAAGATAAAAAAGTCATTGAATTTTTTCTCTGTAATATAATTACAGTTGCCTGCCAGTGAGTGTCAGGCCCACAGACTGTACTGTGCCCACTGCCCACCACTCATATCGGGTGGCACAGTATTGCAGATAAAAAAGTAATTTAATTTTTTCTCTGTAATATAATTGCAGTTGCCTGCCAGTGTGTCAGGCCCACAGACTGTACTGTGCCCACTGCCCACCACTCATATCGGGTGGCACAGTACCTTGCAGATAAAAAAGTCATTTAAATTTTACCCTTTAATATAATTGCAGTTGCCTGCCAGTGAGTGTCAGGCCCACAGACTGTACTGTGCCCACTGTCCACCACTCATATCGGGTGGCACAGTACCTTGCAGATAAAAAAGTCATCAAATTTTTTCTCTGTAATATAATTGCAGTTGCCTGCCAGTGTGTGTCAGGCCCACTGACTATACTGTGCCCACTGCCAGTGCCCACCACTCATATCGGGTGGCACAGTACCTTGCAGATAAAAAAGTCATTTAATTTATTCTCTGTAATATAATTGCAGTTGCCTGCCAGTGAGTGTCAGGCCCACAAACTGTACTGTGCCCACTGCCCACCACTCATATCGGGTGTCACAGTACCTTGCAGATGAAAAAGTCATTTAATTTTTATCCTTTAATATAATTGCAGTTGTCTGCCAGTGAGTGTCAGGCCCACAGACTGTACTTTGCCAACTGCCCACCACTCATATCGGGTGGCACAGTACCTTGCAGATAAAAAGTCATTTCATTTTTTCTCTGTAATATATTTGCAGTTGCCTGCCAGTGTGTATCAGGCCTACTGACTGTACTGTGCCCACTGCCAGTGCCGACTACTCATATCAGGTGGCTCAGAACCTTGCAGATAAAAAGTAATTAAATTTTTACCCTTTAATATAATTGCAGTTGCCTGCCAGTGAATGTCAGGCCCACAGACTGTACTGTGCCCACTGCCCACCACTCATATCGGGTGGCACAGTACCTTGCACGCATAGTACCACTAATCTAAAAAAAAAAATGACAGGCAGAGGCAGGCCACCCCGCAGGGGCCGTCGTGGTCGTGGTGCTGTGATTTCCGTTGGCCCTAGAATAATGCCCATTGTTCAGAGGCCACGTACCCTGAACTCGAAAAGTTCTGAGGACATAGTTGACTGACTTACACAGTACACCCAATCTTCTACTGCTTCCGCTTGGAATCCTCCTCCAGCTCAGCTTCGGGCACCTCTCAAGTTACCACTCGCCGCCCGCCGCCACCACCAACACTAGCACCACAGCCGCTTCACTTGATCTGTCAGAGGAGTTATTTACACATCAGTTTAAAGAAATGAGTGATGCGCAACCATTATTGCCAGAGGATGTAGATAACAGGGATATGTCTCAGTCAGGCAGCATTACACACATGAACGTATGGTGTGATGATGATGATGTTGTACCGGCTACTGCTTCCTTTGCTGAGTTGTCAGATACAAGTGAAGTCGATGATGATGACGATGTGTCCATGGATGTCACGTGGGTGCCAGCTCAAAAAGAAGAAGAACAGGGGGAAAGTTCAGATGGGGAGACAGAGAGGAGGAGGAGACGAGTTGGAAGCAGGGGGAGGTCGTCGCAAGGAGCTAGTGGCACAGTCAGGCAGCATGTATCGGCACCCGGGGTCAGCCAGACAGCATGCCAATCAACGCATGCTGTTGCCACCACCAGAATGCCGTCATTGCAAAGCTCAGCAGTGTGGCATTTTTTTGTGTGTCTGCCTCTAAAAACAGCGATGCCATTTGCAACCTGTGCCAAAAGAATCGTGGTAAGTCCAACACCCACCAAGTTCAACTGCTTTACGAAGGCACATGATCTCACATCACAAACGCCTATGGGATCAACAAGCAGTACACAAACTCAAAGCCACCATCCTCCTCCTGGTCCAGCATCTTCAGCCACGTCAACCACTGCTGTCCTCCTTGCCCCCTCTCAACCACCCGCCACTCCGCCTCTCACCTTCAGCAGTTCCTGCTCATCTGCCCACAGTCAGGTGTCTGTCAAGGAATTGTTTGAGCGTAAGAAGCCAATGTCACAGAGTCACCCCTTTGCCCGGCGTCTGACATCTGGCTTGTCGGAACTCTTAGCCCGCCAGCTTTTACCATAAAAGCTGGTGGAGTCTGAGGTGGAGAATTTGTATCTATTGGGACACCGCAGTGGAAGGTACCCGGCCGAATTTTTTTTTTCACAAAAGGCAATCCCCAACCTGTACTCTATTGTGGAAAAGGAAGTCATGGCATGTCTGGCACACAGTGTTGGGGCAAGGGTCCATCTGACCACTGATACCTGGTCTGCAAAGCACAGTCAGGGCATGTATATCACGTACACTGCGCATTGGGTAAACCTGCTGACGGCTGCCAAGCATGGAATGCGTGGCTCTGCAGAGGCGTTGGTGACACCGCCACCACTTGCAGGCAGGCCTGCTGCCACCTCCTCTACTCCTCCTACCCCATCCTCTTCGCTAACCTCCTCGGCTGAGTCCTCTGCTGCTGCTGCGTCTTGCTCCACATCAACTGCACCCCCCCCCCCCAGCTCCCCAGGGGCTATTCCATATCCCGGATATGACAGTGTCACGCCATCTTGGGGTTGACTTGCCTGAAAGCAGAGAGTCACACCGGACCAGCACGCCTGTCCGCCCTGAATGCACAGGTGGATCAGTGGCTGACCCCGCACCAACTGGAGATCGGCAAAGTGGTGTGTGACAAAGGAAGCAATTTGTTGGCGGCATTGAATTTGGGCAAGTTGACACATGTGCCGTGCATGGCACATGTGTTGAATCTGACCATACAACGCTTTGTGTATAAGTTTCCCAGGCTTACAGGACGTCCTCAAGCAGGCCAGGAAGGTGTGTGACCATTTCAGGCGTTCCTACATGGCCATGGCGCACTTTTTCGATATTCAGCGGCGAAACAACATGCCAGTGAGGCGCTTGATTTGCGACAGCCCGACACGTTGGAATTCAACATCCTAATGTTCGACCGCCTGCTCCAACAAGAAAAAAACGTCAATGAGTATTTGTATGACCGGGGTGCTAGGACAGCCTCTGCAGAGCTGGGTATTTTTTTGCCACGTTACTGGACGCTCATGCGCAATGCCTGTGGGCTCATGCGTCCTTTTGAGGAGGTGACAAACCTAGTCAGTCGCACCGAAGGCACCATCAGCGACATCATCCCATTTGTTTTCTTCCTGGAGCGTGCCCTGCGAAGAGTGCTGGATCAGGCCGTAGATGAGCGTGAAGAGGAAGAGGAAGAGTTGTGGTCACCATCACCACCAGAAACAGCCTTATCATCATCGCTTGCTGGACCTGCGGCAACGCTGGAAGAGGAGTCTGAGGAAGAGGAGTCAGAGGAGGAATGTGGCTTTGAGGTGGAGGAAGACCAACCACAGCAGGCATCCCAGGGTGCTCGTTGTCACCTATCTGGTACCCTTGGTGTTGTACGTGACTGGGGGGAAGAACAGACTTTCAATGAGATCAGTGAGGATGAGAAACGGGACATGAATAGCTCGGCATCCAATCTTGTGCAAATGGGGTCTTTCATGCTGTCATGCCTGTTGAGGGATTCTCGTATAAAAAGGCTGAAGGAGAATGACCTGTACTGGGTGGCCACGCTACTAGACCCCCGGTATAAGCAGAAAGTGGCTGAAATGTTACCGAATTACCGGAAGTCGGAAAGGATGCAGCAGTTTCAAAACAAGTTAAAAAGTATGTTTTACACAGCGTATAAGGGTGATGTCACAGCACAACGGGAATCTAACAGGGGAAGAGGTGAAAGTAATCCTCCTCCTACCACGACCATGCCGGCAAGGACAGGATGCTTTACAGACGTGTTGTTGATGGAGGACATGCAGAGCTGTTTAAGTCCTACGCATCGCCACAGCCCTTCGGGGTCCACCCTCAGAGAACGACTCGACCGACAGGTAGCAGACTACCTCGCCTTAACTGCAGATATCGACACTCTGAGGAGCGATGAACCCCTTGACTACTGGGTGTGCAGGCTTGACCTGTGGCCTGAGCTATCCCAATTTGCGATAGAACTTCTGGCCTGCCCCGCTTCAAGTGTCCTGTCAGAAAGGACCTTCAGCGCAGCAGGAGGTATTGTCACTGAGAAGAAAAGTCGCCTAGGTCAAAAAAGTCTAGATTACCTCACCTTTATTAAGATGAATGAGGCATGGATCCCGAAGGGACTGACAGTGGGGGATGCATTTGACTAAAAAAGGCCTGATGAGATGCCTTGGGCTAAAAATGGTCCAGACGCTGCTATACTTAATCTCTGCATGCAGGATGACTTGCGTGACTTCTCCGCCACCAACTAGGGTTCAAGCCACAATGTTTTAGTGCACTTTCTGCCTGGAAAACATAATTTTTATAGCAGCGGTTGCAACAATACATAATTTTTCTAGTATGTGTACATGCCTAATTTTTCTGGCCTCTGGTTCTGCACTGTGGCTGCAAAAACAAAACAAAAAAAAAGGCACATACATGTGTCAATTCCCCTTCATGATCGATACCTTGTTGTGGTGAAGGGGCTTGGGTATCACAATGAAGTGATCACCTCTATGAGTGTTTTGGCAATGGCAATGTTGGCACACCCCAGATGATAAGGTCGTTGCTTCATTGTGAACAGACCAAAAGCGATCGGCTGGATAATTTTGCATAGAAAGAACATTAATTTTCTTTGTGATCATCTAAGGTGATCATTAAAGCCTACTAGGCCAAAAATGGGCCCACACTGCAGAGTCATTGTTTTCTGGGTCAGTTGCTTTGAAAAACCGCCATCGCCTGCAATCTCCCAAACGTGCGCACGAGCACAGTCATCACTACACCAAGATTGACGCTATTGACAACTCTTTGCGGTTGTCTAAAATCTATTCAATACACGTCCCCTGATAGGGGACGTAACAGGGATTAAACTGAATAGTACTACTTAACACACCACTCATATAAGGTGGCACAGTACATTGCACGGCGCACACGCAGTGCCCCAAATTGGAAGTAAGAGGACCAACCAAGCATCTTTATCCATCTCCCGGTTCCTAAAATCTATTCCATACACCGGCCCCTGATAGGGGACGTAACAGGGATTAAACTGATAGGAATAGTACTACTTAACATACCACTCATATAGGGTAGCACAGTACATTGCACGGCGCACGCGCAGTGCCCCAAATTAGAAGTAAGAGGACCGACCAAGCATCTTTTTCCATCTCCCGGTTCCTAAAATCTATTCCAAACACCGGCCCCTGATAGGGGACGTAACAGGGATTAAACTTATAGGAATAGTACTACTTAACACACCACTCATATAGGGTGGCACAGTACATTGCACGGCGCACGCGCAGTGCCCCGAATTTGAAGTAAGAGGACCGACCAAGCATCTTTTTCCATCTCCCGGTTCCTAAAATCTGTTCCATACACCGGCCCCTGATAGGGGACAAAACAGAGATTAAACTGGTAAGAACAGATTTTTTTAATTTAAAAAAAAGAGGACAGCCTCTGCGGAGCTGGGTATTTTTTGGCCGTGTTACTGAATGCTCATGCACAATGGCTGTAGGCTCATGCGTCCTTTTGCGGAGGTAACAAACCTGGTCAGTCAAACCCAAGGCAACATCATCAACCTCATCCCATATGCATTTTTTCTGGAGCGTGCCCTGCGAAGAGTGCTGGATCAGGCCATAGATGAGCATGAAGAGGAAGAGTTGTGGTCACCATCACCACAAGAAGCAGCCTTGTCGTCGTTGATTGCTGGACCTGCGGCAACGCAGAGAGAGGAGTCTGAAGAAGAGGAGTCAGAGGAGGAAGGTGGCTTTGAGGAGGTGGAAGACCAACCACAGTAGGCGTCCCAGGGGCTTGTTGTCACCTTTCGGGGACCCTTGG
This sequence comes from Bufo bufo, assembly GCF_905171765.1. Classification (NCBI taxonomy): domain Eukaryota; kingdom Metazoa; phylum Chordata; class Amphibia; order Anura; family Bufonidae; genus Bufo; species Bufo bufo. The sequence goes on along the minus strand of NC_053391.1, from coordinate 603,291,824 downwards.
TTTTGTACGTGCCTGGGTGGAGGAAGAGACCTTCAATGACGTCAGTGAGGACAAGAAACAGGACATGGCTAGCTTGGTATCCAACCTTGTGCAAATGGGGAGTTTGCGGCTGTGCAAATGGACTGTTTGCGGTTGTTTGCGGTGCGTTAAACGGGGAGTTTGGCCTGTCAGAGTTTGGTCTGTCACTGTGAAGCGGGCGTAACCCTTACACTACCTGATAGATACAACATCATACCTGATGTTTTAAAGCACGTTATTCCAAACAATTTAGGAATGTTAGGTGATTTATGCCCTTTATGGATTAAAAACCAACTCTGCGTCAACTACGTAATTTTCCATGGGAGTTTTGCCATGGTTCCCCCTCCGGCATGCCACAGTCCAGGTGTTAGTCCCCTTGAAACAACCTTTCCATCACTATTGTGGCCAGAAAGAGTCCCTGTGGGTTTTAAATTTTGCCTGCCTATTAAAGTCTATGGCGGTTCGCCCGTTCGCGAACATTTGCGGAAATTTGCGGAAGTTCGCGAACGGAAAATTTAATGTTCATGACATCTCTAGTTAGGGGACGGAAAAGAGAGTTATTGCAAGTGGGACAAACTCTAAAAAGGCTAGAGTCAGTGGTGGGGTACCACAAGAATCTGTGTTAAGCCCATTTAGCCCAGTTCTCCAGAATCTCTTTATCAGTTATCTTGTGAATGAGACGAGAGTGAAGTGTCAGTTCGTACATATGACACAAAATTGTGTAGGATACTTAAAATACAGCTTAATATTCAAATATTACAGGAGAACCTAGAGAAGCTTATAGAGTGGGCAAGAGCATGGCAGATGAATCTTAATATTGATAAATGTAGAGTAATGCGCTTAAGTCACACTAATCGTATAGCTGCCTATACATTACATAGAATGGGGATATCAGTACAAGAAAAGGCATGGGTACTCCAGCTACAAGTAAGCTAAGCAGCAGTACTCAATGTCAAAAGCATAGACATTTGTAGGGTTTTATAAAAGAGATCTAAAAACCCAGGGCAGCCAGATTTTCAAACGGGATGGGGGATCTTATAATGAGAAGCTTAACCCCTTAACGCAGAACATCGTGCATGTACGGCGGGGGATACATTGCCAGAATGCATTTCGCCGTACATTCACGGCGGGATGATCGGGCGGGCTTGGTCTCCTAGTTCTCCTGTCTGTGTACTACTCACTGTAGTACACGAACAGGCAATGCATTACAATACAAATGTATTGTAATGCACTGCAGAGAGGATCAGAGCCCCAAAAGTTGAAGTCCCAGAGTGGGACAGAATAAAGTTTAAAAAAAATATGTAAAAAAAAGTGTTTTGAATAAAAAACATGCCCCAGTCCCCTGATTGTCTAAGAAAAAAAAGAAAAAAAAAGAAAGACCGCGCATATTAGGTATCGCTGCCGCGTCCGTAACGAACGTCTCTATAAATATATCATATGATCCACCCCGTCCGATAGAAAAATAAAAAATAAAAACTGTGTAAAAAAAAAAGCCATTCATGTCACCTTACATCACTAAAAGTGCAGCACCAAGCGATCAAAAGGCATATGATCCCAAAAATAGTACCAATCTAACCGTCACCTCATCCCGCAAAAAATTAGCCACTACAAAGGACAATCGCCAAAAAATAAAAAAAACTATGGCTCTCAGACTATGGAGACTCTAAAACATGATTTTTTTTGGTTTCAAAAATGCTTTTACTGTGTTAAATGTAAAAAAAAAAAGTATACATATTAGGTATCGCCACGTCCTTAAAAACCTGCTTTATAAAAATACAACATGACCTAACCCCTCAGGTGAACACCGTAATTTTTTTTTTAAAAAGTGTAAAAAAAGCCTTTTTTTTTTCACCTTACATCACAAAAAGTGTAATAGCAAGCAATCAAAAAGTCATATGCACCCAAGAATTGTACCAATCAAACCGTCATCTCATTCCACAAAAATGATACCCTACCTAAGAGAATCGCCCAAAAAATAAAAAATTTATGGCTCTCAGACTATGTTGTTTTTTCAAAAATAATATTAGTGTATAAAACTTAAACAAATAAAAAAGTAAACATATTAGGTATCACCGCGTCCGTATCAACCTTCTCTATAAAAAAATATCACATGATTTAACCCCTCAGGTGAATACCATAAAAAAAAAAAACTGTATCAAAAAAGCCATTTTTTTTTCACCTTACATCACAAAAAGTGTAATAGCAATTAGCAAGCAATCAAAAAGACATTTGCACCCCCAAAATAGTGCCAATCAAACCGACATCTCATCCCACAAAAATGATACCCTACTAAGATAATCGCCCAGAAACTGAAAAAAAACTATGGCTCTCAGAATATGGAGACACTAAAACATGATTTTATTTTTTTTGGTTTCGAAAATTATATTATTGTGTAAAACTTACATAAGTAAAAAAAAAGTATACATATTAGGTATCGCAGCATCCGTAATAACCTGCTCTATAAAAAAAATTACATGACCTAACCCCTCAGGTGAATACCATAAAAAAAAAAAGGTGTAAAAAAAAAAAGCCTTTTTTGTCACCTTACATTACAAAAAGTGTAAAAGCAAGCAATCAAAAAGTCATATGCACCCCAAAATAGTGCCAATAAAACCAGCATCTCATTCTGAAAGAAATGACCCCTGCACAAGACAGTCACCCAAAAAATAAATAAAACTATGTCTTTCAGAATGTGGAGACACTAAAGAATCATTTTTTTTAAAGGGAATCTGTCACCTGCTTTTAGCATTTTAAGATGTCACCATCGCCATGTTCACTAAAGTACCTTATTTCCTGCAGTCTTCTTCTTACTTTATTTTGTTTTGTCCTTTTGATAAAAAAGCCCTTTTTATGATATGCTAATGAAGCTCCAAAGTGCCCAGAGGGGCATTTTTTTCCTCTCTGGAAGAAGGACGGGACATTTCTAGAAGGTAGACGATGACGTGGGGAGGGGGCAGAACCGTTTGCTGGGGCTGTGGGAGGTTATTTCAGGATCAGGAGGCGTTCTTGGGATTCAAATTAAGGCGGGTTAGGCACTGCAGGGGGGCGTCACTGGGCACCAGAGAGGAAAAAAAACGCCCCTCTGGGCACCTTGGAGCTTCATTAGCATATCATAAAAAGGGCTTTTTTATCAAAAGGACAAAACTAAATAAAGTAAGAAGAAGACTGCAGGAAATAAGATACTTTAGTGAACATGGCGATGGTGACAGCTTAAAATGGTAAAAGCAGGTGACAGATTCCCTTTAAATGCTTTGTTATGTAAAACTGAAACAAACAACCAGAAAAGTAGTCATATTTGGTATTGTTGCGTCCGTGACAACCTGCTCTATAAAAATACCACATGATCTAACCTGTCAGATGAATGTTGTAAATGACAAAATATAAAAACGGTGCCAAAACAGCTATTTCTTGTTACCTTGCCTCACTAAAAGTGTAATATAGAGCAACCAAAAATCATATGTACCCTAAAATAGTACCAACAAAAGTGCCACCCTATCCCGTAGTTTCTAAAATGGGGTCTCTTTTTTTGAGTTTCCACACTAGGGGTGCATCAGGGGGGCTTAAAATGGGACATGGTGTCAAAAAAACAGTCCAGCAAAATCTGCCTTCCAAAAACCGTATGGCATTCCTTTCCTTCTGCGCCCTGCCATGTGCCTGTACAGCATTTTACGACCACATATGAGGTGATTCTGTAAACTACAGAATCATAGCCATAAACATTGAGTTTTTTTTGGCTGTTAACCCTTGCTTTGTAACTGGAAATAAATTATTAAAATGGAAAATCTGCCAAAAAAGTGAAATTTGGAAATGTTATCTCTATTTTCTATTAATTCTTGTGGAACACCTAAAGGGTTAACAAAGTTTGCAAAATCAGTTTTAAATACCTTGAGGGGTGTAGTTTGTAAAATGGTGTCATTTTTGGGTGGTTTCTATTATGTAAGCCTCACAAAGTGACTTCAGACCTAAACTGGTCCTGAAAAAGTGGGTTTTAGAAATTTTCTAAAAAATTTCAAGATTTGCTTCTAAACTTATAAGCCTTGTAACGTCCCCAAAAAATAAAATGGCATTCACAAAATGATCCAAACATGAAGTAGACTTATAGGGAATGTAAATTAATAACTATTTTTAGAGGTATTACTATGTATTATAGAAGTAGAGAAATTGAAACAATTTTTGGTAAATTTGGTATTTTTTTATTAATAAAAATAATGTTTTTTTTAATCCATTTTACCAGTGTCATGAAGTAAAATATGTGACGAAAAAACAATCTCAGAATGGCCTGGATAAGTAAAAGCGTTTTAAAGATATTCACACATAAAGTGGCCTGGTCCTTAAGGTGAAAATGAGCCCGGTCCTTAAGGGGTTAAAATTGGGCTTGTTCAGCTTGGAATAAAGACACCTTTGAGGTGGCCTTCTTTACATGTACAAATATATGTGTGGTCAATACAAGGAACTGGCGCAGGATTTATTCATTCCAAGGAGTTTACAAAGGAACCAGGAGACGTTCCTTACATGTGGAGGAAAGATAATTTAGAAATCAATATAGGAAAGGATTCTGTACAGAGTAGTCAGACTATAGAATACCCTAAACCGAGCGGAAGTAATGGCCAATACCATGTCAGCATTTACATAGGGCCAGAAGCTTTACCCAGTAGCAAATGGCATTAAGCGTTTCAGCATTCAGTACGTAATTAATGATGAAGGTGGATAGTTCAGTGAAAAAAGTTGAAGTTGATGGACTTGTGTTTTTTCTTTTAACCTATGTAAGGCTAGTTTCACACTTGCGGCTGTCTCTCTGACAGGCTGTTCTGACACACAACGGCCTACTGGAGTTCTCCGGATCTGACATTACTGGATACTGCCGCCTGACAAATATGCCAGCAATCAGCCAGGCAAAAACTACTGCAATCGTTCACTGCCGGAACAGCCAAATGCAGGTGTGAAACTAGCTTAAGATAATTTATAGAATAAGAATTATTTTTTTCATTTTTTTTTTCAGCTAATCGATTTTTGTGTTATGTTTATGGCAGCTCATGTGTATTTGTTTTTCAATGAAAGCAGGGTAAACACATTGTGGTCCTGCATCTGCAATCATTTTGCATTGTACCATTCAACAGCAGTTTGTGATATCTAAAAAAATGTATTGCGGCATAAAAGTACACAAACTACAGTTCATGTAAGATTCACATGCAGTTTATTGAAGATATAAAGAAAAGACAAGACATGCGAGCCTGGAGCTGAAAGATCCAGTAAACAGTATTTATATACATCGAACACCCGGATCCCTGACTTACGTAACTCTCAGAAACAAAGAAAGCAGGAACATACAAGACTGGCACCATCCATTACCTAGCTCAGAAGTTTCAAGCAAACTCACCTAGGTATGTTACAGGGATACACATGAGTGCAATTACATTCATACAAAGGGAATATAAGGGACACGTCACCCTCTAAATGATGTGGTCATGATCTTTTGTTTTGACAAATACAGTGGTGTTAACTTCCCAAATTCCTGATAATATATTCAACAATTTGACTGATGGATATAACTAAGATAGTTAAAGGAAGTATGGAATGTCTACATTATAGTCAATTGTATCCCTTAGAAAACACGATATGAGCCAGGATGATACAACTGAACATACTAGTGAAGCTTCATGTATTTGAGCAGACTGACAAAAGTATAGTGCAGTTTGGAGATGAAGGGTGGTGACTAGTGCTAGGGCATTGGAACATGCTAATAGGTTTTCTTCACTGAGGATGTTGATGTTTTTGAAACCGCCACTGAGCTTCTGCCTCCAGAATGGCTGTAACTGCTGCCTCCTTGAGAGGCACCATGTTGACCACTGCTGGTTCCTCCATATGATATCCCACCGCCAGAGCTGCCTCCTCCATATGACCCTCCACTGCCAGACATGCCTCCTCCATATGATATTCGACCGCCAGAGCTGCCTCCTCCATATGACCCTCCACTGCCAGACATGCCTCCTCCATATGATATTCCACCGCCAGAGCTGCCTCCTCCAGTGCCATATCCACTTCCTCCACCAACACCAAATCCTCCTCCTACTCCACCAGAGTGACTTGAAGAACCGCCAACAACGGCTAGATTTAGAAAGAATAAACTTCAGTTATGTTTCATAAATTACTTTAGCATAATTATTATATTACCTTAATAACATTGGTGAGCTATACTTACAGATGGTGACATTGCTGACAACTTCTCCAGACATTCTGAAAATACAAGAATATGTGTAGTAACATTAGACTAGTTGAGATTCTATCAGGTTGGTAACAACCCTTAAAGGGAACCTGTCACCAGGTTTATGGTGTCCTAACTAAGGGCAACATAAATAAGTGACTGATTCTCTTAGCACAATGTTGGGTCACTTTCTTTAATTGACCCAGTCAATCTGCCAACATCTTGTATTGAAAAGCTCCAGCTGATAATGATGAGTCATGAATATTCATGAGCTCCTGACTCTCCCCGCCCACCTGCTGCTGAGTGACAGTTTGTTTCCATAGGAACCAGCAGCAGGTGGGCAGGGGAGTGGCTATAGCTCTGAATAAAATATATGCTGGACTCAATGACATCACGCCGGACTCAAATCAGCTCATTAGCATGCGGAATCTTTGTGTGTATATTAAGGGGTAACCATCTGTCACACCAGTAAGTGAATACATCTAAGGTACTTTTTAGTAGTTAATGATTGTATATAATTAGTTAGATTATAATGAAATATCCACATGACAGGTTCCCTTTAAGGTTCTTTTACATGGGTCAACTTCCAGCGATGGTCAGTAATCAACTGACAAAATAGGAAACACTTATTTGTTGTTGATGGCATCTTCACATGGGGATAAAAAGAATCATTTGTCAGCAACAGTAACTCTTTGAGAGGAGGGGTTTGAACAAACAATCATTGGAACGATCGTTCATTCCAATCTGTCCCAATAATTGACCGATCAATTTCCCATATGATCTGTCGGTGTGTGTTAAAGTCCATCTGCTTGTGTAAAGGGAGCCTTATATGGATCCGGTGAATATGGCTAGTGTCACACTAGCACTGTTTCACACTTTATACTTTTCCAGCAGGCTGTTCCAGTAGAGAACCAGCCTGCTGGAGTTTATCGTATCCAGCCATATACTACCTTTCCCCGCCAGAGCCCATTGACTGTAATGAGACCCAGCAGGCATCCGGCCTGTTTCTGGAATTAGTGCCAGGATTCGGATGGACAGTATTTAGCCGGGTAAATCTCAGCAGTAATTCTGGAAACAGGCTCGATCGCCAACGGGTGCAGTCGGTGCTCCGATAGTTTCCGGCTAAGCCGGATGCAATGAATTATGACAGGTTGTTGCTCTACCAAAACAGCCTAGCAGAACAGTTTAGCACTAGTGTGAAACAAGCCTATATCTGGGAAATATATTACTGATGGCAAGCTTAGCAGTATGTCCAGGCCTTTGTCCTTCAAACGGAAACCAAGGAACAAACATTAAACATATGTTAATATTTTAAAGACCCCTTATGTATCTCATAAAACTGACCTTTCCTCTTCTCCTTCCAGGATTCTTTTGTAAGTGGCAATTTCAACCTCAATATTAATTTTCGCGCTCAAGAGCTCCTGGAAGTCACGCAGTTGACGGGCCAGGTCTTCTTTGGCCTTCTGTAATGCAGCTTCAAGTTCAGCCAACTTCTGTTTGGCATCTTTCAGAGCAGCCTCACCACGTTGCTCAGCCTTAGCAACTGCGGCCTTGAGAGATTCAATCTAATAAAATAATTGCAATTATTTTCTTGATTCCCAAAGCAATCTCCATACTGTATAAGGACAAATTCAGTCATTATCAATGCATCTATTCTAACCAGCTAGGCTTACCTGCTTCTTCGTGCTCTCGATCTCAGACCTCATCCTCTGGATCATACGGGTGAGTTCTGAAATTTCAGTCTTTGTGCTATTTAGGCTGTCACCGTGTTTTCCAGCAGCAGCTTGCAACTGCTTGTACTAAAAGAGTTAAAAAGAGAACATCTCAGCATCTTAATATGGACGCAAGCATAGCACATGCTAAGTGTTACATTTATAAATAATATATTAAGTTGTAAGGGTATTTTACCTTGCACCGAGGTAGAGGGAGCAATTTGGTTGCTGTGGTATCCTCGAGCCTTCTGAAGGATCTGAGACCTACCACAGCTATGTTCATAGGAACATGTTAACCATCCCATAGAGTGCAATGGTAATTCACTGCAGTCTAAGGGAGAATGATCAGATGATTGCATGTTAAACGGTTGGCCACTTTCTGGCTAATATTAGCAATATGATAATATGTCACTTACTAGTTTAGCCTTTGTTAAATTCTGCACCATTTTCTATATTTCATAAGCAACATCTCCTTGTTAGGCAAATCCTCTGTGCTGTCCACAGAGAGATCCTGTTCATAAAATGGCTGATGATGGAAGGTCATGTGACAAGTTATATCGCCTCCACTGTGAAGTCTCTTCTGTTAAAATACACTGCACTTGCACTGTTAGGCCTTTAGTGCAGATGCAGTGTATTTCAAGGCAGGAGACATCACATGGAGGTTATTTTCCTGGTCAAATGACCCTATTTCAGCAGCCATTTCATGGACAGCACAGAAGATTTGCCTAACAAGAGGCATGGCTTATGAAATATAGTGAACGGCAGCAAATATAAACAAAGGCTGTATTAGCAATTGCCATATTATCATCTAAACTAAACATTGGTCATAGTTAGCTAGAAAGTGACCACCCCTTTAAAAAAAAGGAAAAAGAAAATGCAAAAAATGAAAATCGCTTGGTCCTTAAGGGATAATTTACTGGAATGTTATACTGTATGATTAACAATAAGTATAAAAGTGAATATTAAAGGGGTTGGCCACTCTGTTAGCACTTATTAAAGCTATGAAGAAAGTAGGGAGATATTACACTTACTAATATATCTTCTTAAGTAGAACTGCCTGGTTTTCCTGCTATTGGAAGCCACGCCCCCTCCTGTCCTGCTCTCACCACGCCCCCTCCTGTCCTGCTCTCACCACGCCCCCTCCTGTCCTGCTCTCACCACGCCCCCTCCTGTCCTGCTCTCACCACGCCCCCTCCTGTCCTGCTCTCATTACACCCCCTCCTGTCCTGCTCTCACCACGCCCCCTCCTGTCCTGCTCTCACCACGCCCACTCCTGTCCTGCTCTCACCACGCCCCCTCCTGTCCTGCTCTCACCACGCCCCCTCCTGTCCTGCTCTCACCACGCCCCCTCCTGTCCTGCTCTTACCACGCCCCCTCCTGTCCTGCTCTCACCACGCCCCCTCCTGTCCTGCTCTCACAGCTGCCTATCTGTCCATCCTTGCAGGTGCCATGGAGGAGCTTCCTTGTCCATGCCTGAAGGAGTGTGCTGCTGTCTGGGTCCTAAAGCATCCTTCTTGTATCAGAGGTGCTATCCTTCTGTGGCTGGTACTCCTGGCTGGCAGGGGCTTAGCAGGGACACTTGTTGAAAGCTAAAATAAAGAAATGTTTGCAGGTGGAAGAAAGACTAAGGGAAAGCTGTGATGGCTGATCTGACTGCAGGTTCTGCCCCCTCTGTTTCCCCTGTACTGACAGGATCCTGCCAACATGTGACGATGTAGCAGAGCCAGCGCAGCGCTGTGAACCACAAACTGTGAGCAATCCCAGGGTCTGTCCTGTTTATGGTTCCTCTATTACAGACATGATATTACAGCCAGACCAACAGTTCAGGAGCTTTAACCCCTTGAGAGCTGTCAGTATGGCTGAGGTCAGTGATATCTACAGCAGTCACTGGTCTCACCATCTATAATTGTGTGCCCTCTCCTTCCTGCACTCTGTATATGGTGATATGTGACCCCCACCACTGCATATAGAGATCCGTGACCCCCTGTACACTATATACAGTGATCTGTATACAGAGCCCACAAGTGCCGCCAGAAGTCCGCTCCGACCCCATTCACTTTAACCACCTCCGGACCGCCTAACGCAGGATCGCGTTCCGGAGGTGGCAGCCCTGCGCACAGTCACGCATATATGCGTCATCTCGCGAGAAGCGAGATTTCCTGTGAACGCGCGCACACAGGCGCGCACGCTCACAGGAACGGAAGGTAAGAGAGTTGATCTCCAGCCTGCCAGCGGCGATCGTTCGCTGGCAGGCTGGAGATGTGTTTTTTTTTAACCCCTAACAGGTATATTAGACGCTGTTTTGATAACAGCGTCTAATATACCTGCTACCTGGTCCTCTGGTGGTCCCCTTTGTTTGGATCGACCACCAGAGGACACAGGTAGCTCAGTAAAGTAGCACCAAGCACCACTACACTACACTACACCCCCCCCCATCACTTATTAACCCCTTATTAGCCCCTGATCACCCCTGATCACCCCATATAGACTCCCTGATCACCCCCCTGTCATTGATTACCCCCCTGTCATTGATCAACCCCCTGTAAAGCTCCATTCAGACGTCCGCATGATTTTTACGGATACACTGATAGATGGATCGGATCCGCAAAACGCATCCGGACGTCTGAATGAAGCCTTACAGGGGCATGATCAATGACTGTGGTTATCACCCCATATAGACTCCCTGATCACCCCCCTGTCATTGATTACCCCCCTGTAAAGCTCCATTCAGATGTCCGCATGATTTTTACGGATGCACTGATAGATGGATCGGATCCGCAAAACGCATCCGGACGTCTGAATGAAGCCTTACAGGGGCATGATCAATGACTGTGGTTATCACCCCATATAGACTCCCTGATCACCCCCCTGTCATTGATTACACCCCTGTCATTGATCAACCCCCTATAAAGCTCCATTCAGATGTCCGCATGATTTTTACGGATCCACTGATAGATGGATCGGATCTGCAAAACACATACAGGCGTCTCCCTGGAGCCTTCCAGGGGGGGTGATCAATGACTGTGGTGATCACCCCATATAGACTCCCTGATCACCCCCCTGTCATTGATCACCACCCCTGTCATTGATCACCCCCCCCTGTCATTGATCACCCCCCTGTCATTGATCACCCCCCCTGTCATTGATCACCCCCCTGTCATTGATCACCCCCCCTGTCATTGATCACCCCCCCTGTCATTGATCACCCGCCTGTCATTGATCACCCCTTTGTAAGGCTCCATTCAGACATTTTTTTGGCCCAAGTTAGCGGAACTATTTTTTTTTTTTCTTACAAAGTCTCATATTCCACTAACTTGTGTAAAAAAATAAAATCTCACATGAACTCACCATACCCCTCACGGAATCCAAATGCGTAAAATTTTTTAGACATTTATATTCCAGACTTCTTCTCACGCTTTAGGGCCCCTAGAATGCCAGGGCAGTATAAATACCCCACATGTGACCCCATTTCGGAAAGAAGACACCCCCAGGTATTCCGTGAGGGGCATATTGAGTCCATGAAAGATTGAAATTTTTGTCCCAAGTTAGCGGAACGGGAGACTTTGTGAGAAAAAAATAAAAAATATCAATTTCCGTTAACTTGTGCCAAAAAAAAAAAATTTCTATGAACTCGCCATGCCCCTCATTGAATACCTTGGGGTGTCTTCTTTCCAAAATGGGGTCACATGTGGGGTATTTATACTGCCCTGGCATTCTAGGGGCCCCAAAGCGTGAGAAGAAGTCTGGTATCCAAATGTCTAAAAATGCCCTCCTAAAAGGACTTTGGGCACCTTTGCGCATCTAGGCTGCAAAAAAGTGTCACACATCTGGTATCGCCGTACTCAGGAGAAGTTGGGGAATGTGTTTTGGGGTGTCATTTTACATATACCCATGCTGGGTGAGAGAAATATCTTGGTCAAATGCCAACTTTGTATAAAAAAATTGGAAAAGTTGTCTTTTGCCAAGATATTTCTCTCACCCAGCAAGGGTATATGTAAAATGATACCCCAAAACACATTCCCCAACTTCTTCTGAATACGGCGATACCACATGTGTGACACTTTTTTGCAGCCTAGGTGGGCAAAGGGGCCCATATTCCAAAGAGCACCTTTAGGATTTCACAGGTCATTTACCTACTTACCACACATTAGGGCCCCTGGAAAATTCCAGGGCAGTATAACTACCCCACAAGTGACCCCATTTTGGAAAGAAGACACCCCAAGGTATTCCGTGAGTGGCATGGCGAGTTCCTAGAATTTTTTATTTTTTGTCACAAGTTAGTGGAAAATGCTGATTTTTTTTTTTTTGTTTTTTTCATACAAAGTCTCATATTCCACTAACTTGTGACAAAAAATAAAAACTTCCATGAACTCACTATGCCCATCAGCGAATACCTTGGGGTCTCTTCTTTCCAAAATGGGGTCACTTGTGGGGTAGTTATACTGCCCTGGCATTCTAGGGGCCCAAATGTGTGGTAAGGAGTTTGAAATCAAATTCTGTAAAAAATGACCTGTGAAATCCGAAAGGTGCTCTTTGGAATATGGGCCCCTTTGCCCACCTAGGCTGCAAAAAAGTGTCACACATCTGGTATCTCCGTACTCAGGAGAAGTTGGGGAATGTGTTTTGGGGTGTCATTTTACATATACCCATGCTGGGTGAGAGAAATATCTTGGCAAAAGACAACTTTTCCCATTTTTTTATACAAAGTTGGCATTTGACCAAGATATTTATCTCACCCAGCATGGGTATATGTAAAATGACACCCCAAAACACATTCCTCAACTTCTCCTGAATACAGAGATACCAGATGTGTGACACTTTTTTGCAGCCTAGGTGGGCAAAGGGGCCCATATTCCAAAGAGCACCTTTCGGATTTCACAGGTCATTTTTTACAGAATTTGATTTTAAACTCCTTACCACACATTTGGGCCCCTAGAATGCCAGGGCAGTATAACTACCCCACAAGTGACCCCATTTTGGAAAGAAGAGACCCCAAGGTATTTCGTGATGGGCATAGTGAGTTCATAGAAGTTTTTATTTTTTGTCACAAGTTAGTGAAATATGAGACTTTGTAAGAAAAAAAAAAAATCATCATTTTCCGCTAACTTGTGACAAAAAATAAAAAGTTCTATGAACTCACTATGCCCATCAGCGAATACCTTAGGGTGTGTACTTTCCGAAATGGGGTCATTTGTGGGGTGTTTGTACTGTCTGGCCATTGTAGAACCTCAGGAAACATGACAGGTGCTCAGAAAGTCAGAGCTGCTTCAAAAAGCGGAAATTCACATTTTTGTACCATAGTTTGTAAACGCTATAACTTTTACCCAAAGCATTTTTTTTTTACCCAAACATTTTTTTTTTATCAAAGACATGTAGATCAATAAATTTAGAGCAAAATTTATATATGGATCTCGTTTTTTTTTGCAAAATTTTACAACTGAAAGTGAAAAATGACATTTTTTTGCAAAAAAATCGTTAAATTTCAATTAATAACAAAAAAAGTAAAAATGTCAGCAGCAATTAAATACCACCAAATGAAAGCTCTATTAGTGAGAAGAAAAGGAGGTAAAATTCATTTGGGTGGTAAGTTGCATGACCGAGCAATAAACGGTGAAAGTAGTGTAGGTCAGAAGTGTAAAAAGTGGCCTGGTCTTTCAGGGTGTTTAAGCACTGGGGGCTGAAGTGGTTAAGGTCGGAGATGTGGCCACAGCACGACAAACTTGCCGGGAGGCGGCCGGAGTAAAAACGCAGCGTGCTGGGCATCAGTGAATGTGAATGGGGCCGGAGCGGACTTCCGGCGGCACTAGTGGGCTAGCGTTAGCACAGATCCAGCAGGGGAACAGCCTGCCGGACCCTGCTAACGCTAGTGTGAAAGTAGCCTTAGTCGTGTGATGATAGACAGGAGGCTCCTCTCCATGTGAGCAGATCGATTTCTACAAATGTATTCATCAGAGATCTGTCCCCCGCTCAACAGCCCCCTCTATGGCCGTCCATGCACCTAAACAGAAATCTATGACAGCTCAGAGCTGCCATGGACTTCTGGCTTCATTTGTGTCAGAAAACTGGTGAAAATTAACGTAAATTTGTTGGGGCGACTGGTCACGCCCCCTCCCTGCCATTGTCACGCCCCTTTTTTTTTCTTTTTTAAAGGCACAGTTAAAAAGTTGCAAACACATAGTTTGCAACTTTTTAACACCACTTTTCAGAAACAAAGGAAATGATAAATCTCCCCTTCTATTCATTCTGTTCATGGTTTAAATCCAGTGGTGCAACTAGAAATGACTAGGCCCTACAGCAGGTTTATGAACAGGGCCCCCCCTCCCCCCAGTAACATATGTGTGATACATTAGCATCATATTCCTGTGTGCTGCTGGGACTGGGGCCTACTTCCTATTGCTATGTCTGTACAGTGGTCAGAGGGGCTCTTGTCTCTATGGAAACACAGGTGGGCGGGGATGTCATGTGACCGCTCCTCTGAACATGCTTGCTGCAGTGCATGCTGGGATATTTACTTTCACTTTGCCGCTGCTCCTCCCACACAGCCGGTCTGAGGAGCTCCTCCAGGGAGGCATGTCATGGTGAACAGGTTAGAAAAATGACATATAGCCAGTGCATGTCACAGGATATAAATACTTCATGGTTTTGGCTATTGTCTGGGGCACTTTGGATTTTTGATACTTAGGGTGGCCAACCCCTTTAATGTAACAAATTATACGTATTCCATAAAGTATTTCATAACACACTGTCTAAGTTTCGACTTGCATTGGCAATATATCTATTAGGAGTACAGGGTGGGGTCTAATTATAAGCGTTGATAGGGTTTAGATTAGCATGCATTAGCAGGTGGCTGACACTAACCTTATTGTCATATAATGCTTCTGCTTCAGCTCTGCTTCTCTGTGCAATCTGTTCATATTGCTCCTTAATTGCCGCAATGATGCTATTCAAGTCGAAGTTTCGGTTATTATCCATGGACAGAATAACAGAGGTATCCTCACTTCCTCCTTGTGTTTGTGAGAGCTCCTGTAAATCACACAAAGCATCACACATAAGCTAAGGTTCAAAGCTACGATAATAATGTTTCTATTAATTTAATTTTAATTTAAGGTATATTAAATAATGCTGTTAAAATGACATAAAATGATGATATATTTTAGCCAGAATTAATCACCGGTATTGTTCCTTTATTTAACTCCATGTACAATGAAAAATGGTTAATAAACCAGAAGACTTACAGCATCATATAGAGTTCTCAAGAAGTGAAGATCTTCTGTCAGGCCATCTACCTTGCTTTCCAAATCCACCTTGATCATATATGCTGCATCGACATCCTGTAAAATAGAAATAGTCAATGCATTCCAACAATTCATTTATTTTGAGGCTCCATAACTTCGCTTACTTAAAAATAATGTCGAATTAGCCTTAGTTCACTTGAACACAACTCACCTTCTTAAGCACCACAAACTCATTTTCTGCCTGAGTGCGCCTATTCATTTCATCTTCATATCTACAAAAAGTACAAATACAATGTAAAATGGCTGATCCTTATTATAAATGATTTGTACTTGAGTTGTGGAAAAGCTTAGTGTATAATATACAAAAAAAAAGATCTTAGTTTAGAAATTGTTCTCTTGCCAAGAAGTCAAAGAAAGGTTAATTAATTTAGTAATCAGATCAATATTCTAAACTATAATGCCATCATACTTTTTCTTGAATTCTTCTACCATTTCTTGCATGCGCTTCAGTTCATTGTCTAGATTGGCTTTCTGGCTTGTTATGCTGTAAAGATGTTTCTGCAGATTGCTAATATAAGCTTCAAAAATTGGCTCTAAGCTGTTTCTTTTGGTACCACCCTTTGATCCTTGTTCTTGCAAGAGTTTCCATTTTGTCTCTAGTACTTTGTTCTGCTGTTCCAAGAATCTAACCTATAAATGAAATGGAAGTCATGTTTATAAACTGAGAAACAGCTTTGTCCAAATTAATTTCAATGCGCTGACTATAATAAATAAACACATTTACTTAAAAAAGTTATACAATTTACAAATGTTCAATTGATTTAGTTTTTCTCCATAGGAGTCTTACCTTGTCAATGAAAGTTGCAAATTTGTTGTTGAGGGCTTTAATCTGTTCTCTTTCTTGAGTTTTTACTTTTTGAATCTCTGGATCTATTTCCACATTCATTGGCTGCAAAAGGATTTTGTTGATTGTGACTTCCTGGATTCCACCAGGTGGGCAAACAGGAAAACCATGGTCACCTCCATGGCCACCAAATCCTCCTACTCCCCCACCATATCCTGCTCCCCCACCGAATCCTCCTGCACCACCATATCCTGCTCCCCCACCTAATCCTCCTGCACCACCATATCCTGCTCCCCCACCGAATCCTCCTGCACCACCAAATCCTCCTGCACCACCAGATCCTCCTCCACCAAAACCATATCCTGCACCACTACCAAATCCTCCTGCACCACTACCATGGCTTCCCCCAGCGTGATAGCTGGTAGCACCAATTGAAGTTTTCCTTTGTCCACCAAGATTATATAAACTTCTTGATCCAAAACCAGAAACTCGGGAGCTTCCTGTTCTTCCGCCACCTACTGAGCAGGTACTAAATCCCCTGCTTCCACCACCACTTTTGCTTTGCTTTTGCAAATAAGCCATAATGGATTCTGAAAAATGAAATTGAAAGGGAACGAAAAGTAGAGATAAGGTGAAGGAGTGTGGGCCCCTTTGCACTGAGAGACAACAGTGTCCCTTTTTATCTGTTTGAAACTTGGGCTTGGTTGCATGGGTGTCAAGAGACCAGTTTAATGCAATAGTGGGTTTGGCAAAGCTGGCAACCACCTATCAATCTGCTTAACTGATCACACCTTTGGGAAATATTGCTTTGCTTGCACTGTTTAAACTCAGCAATCTATTTCCCTATATCTAATCACTGCAATGTTCTCACGATCATTAGGGTACATTATCATTTTATGTTGGATTGTAACAGCCAGTTGAACTTAATACTTAAAAGGAGACACCTGTATATAGGACATACAAGATTACTCTTGAGTATCCAGATTGTTTACGCAACAGTTGTCATTAATCTGTCTATTGTAATTAAAATATATCTGACGTGTATTTACTTGTAGTAATCTATGACAATCAAACCCATGAAGAGTGCAAGACAAACTCTATGTTTTAATTGCACTAACTATACAATATGATATATCAAATCATGTTCTGAATATTTAATAATACTGTAAGTACTTTTTTGTGGATGGTAACAGTTTATTTTGAACTTTTAGCCCACTATCTTCTGTGTACACCTTCATTCTACTGGCTACTTTCACACTTGCGTTGTTCTTTTCCGGCATAGAGTTCCGTCACAGGGGCTCTATACCTGAAAAGAACTGATCAGGTATGTCCCCATGCATTCTGAATGGAGAGTAATCCGTTCAGTTTGCATCAGGATGTCTTCAGTTCAGTCGTTTTGACTGATCAGGCAAAAGAGAAAACCGCAGCATGCTACGGTTTTATCTCCGGCTAAAAAAACTGAAGACATGCCTGAATGCCGGATCAGGCATTTTTTCCCATAGGAATGTATTAGTGCCGGATCCGGCATTCAGAATACCGGAATGCCGGATCCGTCCTTCCGGTATGCGCATGCGCAGACTGAAAAAAAGGTGAAAAAATAAATGCCGGATCCGTTTTTGCCGGATGACACCGGAAAGACGGATCCGGCATTTCAATGCATTTTTTCGACTGATCAGGCATTTTTAAGACTGATCAGGATCCTGATCAGTCTTACTAATGCCATCAGTTAGCATACATTTTGCCTGATCCGGCAGGCAGTTCCGGCGACGGAACTGCTTGCCGGATCTCTCTGCCGCAAGTGTGAAAGTAGCCTAACAGAAGGGGTATCAGTCACAGATCCTCCTCAAAGATACATAATGTATCAGCTTTAAAGTGATTATCTTTAGCTAGTGATGAGCGTGCATGCCCGACCGAATACCGGTTTGGCTTGAGCATCGCTATGCTCGGCACATGGCCGTACTCGTCCGAGTTCCGCATGTGCTCGAGCGCTATGCTCGAGTCTCCCTCCCGCACGTTTCGCGACTGCTAAGCAGCCAATAAACGTGCAGTTAAGTACTGCCATCACTGTAATGCCAGTAGCCATGTTGGCTGCTGGCATTACAGTGATTGGCTGGCCGGAACGCATCATCGGGTGCTATATAGCACCCGATGACACATGCTCGGATCAGTCATAGTCAGGGAGAGCAGAGGGTAGGAAGAGAAAGGCAGTTTAGGGAGCGAAATTCACAGTTATTATTCTAAGAAAGCTTTTCAAAGACCCAAAAGTCCTTTTAAGGACTACTGTGTGTGTGTGTGTGTTTTAGAGCAGCAATATATTTTTACCTGCGCCAAATTGATCAGTCTCAGGGACATCCGTGCTGAGGAAGGGACAGATAGTGCAGGGAGAGAAATTTGCTGTTTTTACTACCAAAAGCTTTTCAAAGACCCCAAAGTCCTTTTAAGGACTACTGTGTGTGTGTTTGTCAGCAGCAAGATGTTTTTCTTTAATACCTATTGACATATACTGTACATCATCCGCAGACTGTGTCTTTTTGCGTAAATTCAAATAATCACACTTATTGTCTATAGTGTGTGTTTAATACACATTCGTGACATATACAGTACTCCATCCGAAAACTGTTTCTTTAGCGCAAATTTCAATAATCTGGGCCTAATATAGTGTCCATATTCTGTGGGTTTCTGTGACAAATACTGTCCTAACATAGTAACATAGTACATAAGGCCGAAAAAAGACATTTGTCCATCCAGTTCGGCCTGTTATCCTGCAAGTTGATCCAGAGGAAGGCAAAAAAACCCTGTGAGGTAGAAGCCAATTTTCCTCACTTTAGGGGAATAAAAAATTCCTTCCCGACTCCAATCAGGCAATCAGAATAACTCCCTGGATCAACGACCCCTCTCTAGTAGCTATATCCTGTAATATTATTACACTCCAGAAATACATCCAGGCCCCTCATAAATTCCTTTATTGTACTCACCATCACCACCTCCTCAGGCAGAGAGTTCCATAGTCTCACTGCTCTTACCGTAAAGAATCCTTTTCTATGTTTGTGTACAAACCTTCTTTCCTCCAGACGCAGAGGATGTCCCCTCGTCACAGTCACAGTCCTGGGGATAAATAGATGATGGGATAGATCTCTGTACTGACCCCTGATATATTTATACATATTAATTAGATCTCCCCTCAGTCGTCTTTTTTCTAACGTGAATAACCCTAATTTTGATAATCTTTCAGGGTACTGTAGTTGCCCCATTCCAGTTATTACTTTAGTTGCCCTCCTCTGGACCCTCTCCAGCTCTGCTATGTCTGCCTTGTTCACTGGAGCCCAGAACTGTACACAGTACTCCATGTGTGGTCTGACTAATGATTTGTAAAGTGGTAGGACTATGTTCTTATCACGGGCATCTATGCCCCTTTTGATGCAACCCATTATCTTATTGGCCTTGGCACCAGCTGCCTGACGCTGTTTTTTGCAGCTTAGTTTGCTGTTTATTAAAATTCCTAGATCCTTTTCCATGTCAGTGTTACCCAGTGTTTTACCATTTAGTATGTACGGGTTACTTGCATTATTCCTTCCCATGTGCATAACTTTACATTTGTCAGTGTTAAACCTCATCTGCCACTTATCTGCCCAAGCCTCCAATCTATCCAAATCCCTCTGTAGTAGTATACTGTCCTCTTCAGTGTTAATTACTTTACACAGTTTAGTGTCATCTGCGAAAATTGATATTTTACTATGCAAGCCTTCTACAAGATCATTAATAAATATATTGAAGAGAATAGGGCCCAATACTGACCCCTGAGGTACTCCACTAGTGACAGTGACCCAATCTGAGTATGTACCGTTAATAACCACCCTCTGTTTTCTATCTGCATCCGAAAACTGAGTTTGTATTGCAAATTCCAATAATCTGGGCCTAATCTAGTGTCCATAGTGTGTTGTTTTCTATGACATACACAGTACGCCATCTGAAAACAGTTTCTTTAGCGTAAATTTAAATAATCAGGGGCCAGTCCTCATCTACTGTTTCTGTAGACATACAGTACAGACCAAAAGTTTGGACACACCTTCTCATTCAAAGAGTTTTCTTTATTTTCATGACTATGAAAATTGTAGATTCACACTGAAGGCATCAAAACTATTAATTAACACATGTGGAATTATATACATAACAAACAAGTGTGAAACAACTGAAAATATGTCATATTCTAGGTTCTTCAAAGTAGCCACCTTTTGCTTTGATTACTGTTTTGCACACTCTTGGCATTCTCTTGATGAGCTTCAAGAGGTAGTCCCCTGAAATGGTTTTCACTTCACAGGTGTGCCCTGTCAGATTTAATAAGTGGGATTTCTTGCCTTATAAATGGGGATGGGACCATCAGTTGCGTTGAGGAGAAGTCAGGTGGATACACAGCTGATAGTCCTACTGAATAGACTGTTAGAATTGGTATTATGGCAAGAAAAAAGCAGCTAAGTAAAGAAAAACGAGTGGCCATCATTACTTTAAGAAATGAAGGTCAGTCAGTCAGCCAAAAAATTGGGAAAACTTTGAAAGTAAGGGCTATTTGACCATGAAGGAGAGTGATGGGGTGCTGAGCCAGATGACCTGGCCTCCACAGTCACCGGACCTGAACCCAATCGAGATGGTTTGGGGTGAGCTGGACAGCAGAGTGAAGGCAAAAGGGCCAACAAGTGCTAAGCATCTCTGGGAACTCCTTCAAGACTGTTGGAAGACCATTTCAGGGGACTACCTCTTGAAGTTCATTAAAAGAATGCCAAGAGTGTGCAAAGCAGTAATCAAAGCAAAAGTTGGCTACTTTGAAGAACCTAGAATATGACATATTTTCAGTTGTTTCACACTTGTTTGTTATGTATATAATTCCACATGTGTTAATTCATAGTTTTGATGCCTTCATAGTCATGAAAATAAAGAAAACTCTTTGAATGAGAAGGTGTGTCCAAACTTTTGGTCTGTACTGTATACAGTACTGCATCAGAAAACTGTTTCTTTAGCATAAATTAAAATAATCTGGTCCTAATCTAGTGTCCATAGTGTGTTGTTTTCTGTGACATATACAGTACGCCATCCGAAAACTGTTTCTTTAGGGCAAATTCCAATAATCTGGGCCTAATCTAGTGTTCATAGTGTATGGCTTTCTGTGACATATACAGTACACCATCCAATAACTGTTTCTTTATGGCAAATTTAACTAATCTGGGCCTAATATAGTGTCCATATTCTGTGAGTTTCTATGACATATACTGTCCTGCATTCGAAAACGGTGTCTTTAGCGGACTGTGAAACAATCTGCACCACATCAAGTGACAAAACCATTAACATGAAGAAGGCGAGCACTAAGGGACGGGGAAGTGGGCGTGATGCTGATGGTGCACGCAGAGGCCGTGGCCCTCGGCGCAATAAAACTGTGCCTGTTGCCATTGCACCAGAAAAAAAAAACATCCACTGTACCCAGCTTTATGTCCAAGTTAGCTGGGCGGCGCAGGACAACCTGTCCAAGTCGGACCAGTGCAAACAGTTGGTCGGTTGGATTGCTAAAGATAATGCTTCCAGTCGGTTAAGCAGAGTGAGAAAGTGTAAGAGGAGGTGGTTGACGATGAGGTCACTGACCCAACATGGGAAGGTGAAAAGCCGAGCGAGGACAGCAGTACAGAGGGGGAGGGATCCGCAGCACCGCAACAGGCTGGAAGAGGCAGTGGGGTTGCAAAAGGGAGATGTCGGCCCACACCAAACAGGCCCGCAACCGTTACACTGAGCACCCCCATGCATAAATCTACCTTGCCAAGGGGTAGGTGTTCCACAGTGTGGCGCTTTTATGAGGAAAGTGCAGATGACAAAAGAGTGGTAGCTTGCAACCTGTGCCGTACCAAAATGAGCCGGAGCGTGAACACTTGCAACCTCACCACCACCAGCATGATCTGCCACATGGCATCCAAGCACCCTAATAAATGGGCCAAACGCCTGGGTCAACAATCTGGCCCTGCAGGTTACACCACTGCCTCCTCTTCCCCTGTGTTACGCACTGCTGGCCAATCTCCTGTCGAAGGGACAGGCCTGGATGCCCCTTGCCCTGCATCTGGACCTTCGCATGAACCATCAGCCATAACATCCACTTCCCTGTCCCAGCGCAGCATCCAAATGTCCATAACACAATCATTTGAATGCAAGCGCAAATACCCACCCACAGGCCATAGCACTTTATGCGCAACTTTCGAAATTACTGGCCCTTGAAATGTTGACATTTAGGCTTGTGGACACTGAGGCCTTCCGCAGCATGATGTCGGGAGCCATCCCTCAGTACGCAGTCCCCAGTCGCCACAATTTTTTTATGATGTGTCGTGCCCGCCTTACACCAGCATGTGCAGCACGCCAGACCTGCAGGGTATAGCGACAGTGAGGTCACGGTTATGGGTAATCGAGGGTTACTCACTTTTTGGAGGACCCTGGGCAGGCATGCGGCAGTGAAGGAGAGGTAGACACAAGTTCCTCTGGGGCAGACTCTGTATGGAGAAACCTAGCCTGGTGTTGGGTGAGGTGCCCTGGATGTTGCAGGTGTTTTGAGTGCCTGAGGCAAGGTCCCTTTAAGGATCGTGACGCCAGTGCCTGTAACGGTGGGTGCCCCCTGGTAGACCGCGTGGACCTTCTTACTGGCAGAGGTTCTTCCTGCCTGGACTCAGGAAGGTCAGAGGAGCCCACCGCCTCTGGAGCTACTTCAGGAGCTCTCTGGGGCAAGGTGTCCTGAGGCTGAGGGCTAACAGGAACTGGAGCTGGGACCATCAAGTTCAACCAGGGTGTGAGAAACCAATGGAGCGGTTCTTTGTCATAGAGTAAGTTCTCCACAGCCTGCATAGGGTCCACAGGTGGAGCTGGCAATTCAGGTTCAGGAGACTCCGGCTCCATATCCTCTGCCGCCGGTTCTCCTTCTATACAAGGCTTTAAACGATTCCTATGAACAATTTGAGAACCTTTACCTTCTCTGGAGACTTGGTAAATATGTGCTTCAGTATTAGGGATGGCAGAGATAATATAGGGAATCCTTTCCCATTTGCTGTCCAACTTGCTGGTTCCGCATGAGCAGCCTGGTCACAGTCTTTTTGTTGTCGTTCCCGAGCATTTTCCATGCGTTCCTGAACAATCTCTTTAGCATTGAGGAGACGTCTTTGGTGCTCCACTACCCAATCAGTCGTTGGCAGTGGGTTAATCACATCCGGCACTTGCACACCCAGGGAGTGATCCGCAGGCAACCTCCCTTGTCGGCCAAACATCAAATAGAACAGGGTGTAGCCGGTGGAACAATGAATGGTGTTGTTGTAGGTGTACATGAGTTGTGGCAACAGAGTAGGCCAATCACCCCTCGTTTCAGGGGGTACTGCTCTCAGCATTTCAATGAGAGTTTTATTCATCTTTTCACAGAGTCCGTTACCTTGCGGATGATAGGCGGTGGTCCGGACTTTCTGGCAATTATGTAGCAGGCACATCTCTTGAAACAGCTGTGACTCAAACGCAGACCCTTGGTCAGTGAGGATTCTCTCTGGGCAGCCGTAGGGCAAAAGGAAATGCTTCCAGAACGCCTCTGCTGTAGTCTTAGCTGTCAGGTCTTTCACAGGCACTGCTACGACAAACTTAGTGAAGTGATCAATAATAGTCATGGCATAAGTATACCCTGAGCGACTCGGCTCCAACTTCACATGGTCAATAGCAACAAGCTCTAAAGGAGCTTTACTTACGATAGGATGGAGAGGCGCCCTCTGGTCATGGCGTTCAGTCCGCCCCACAGCACAGGCAGTGCATTCTCTGCACCATTTCTCAATATCTTCTCTCATCCCAATCCAATAGAATCTTCTGCGAATGGTTGCCTCAGTCTTCTGCACCCCGAAGTATCCGGACTGGTTGTGGTACATTTCTAGCACCAGACTGGCATCTCGACATGGGATGAGGATCTGATATATCCTATCACAGGACACTGGATCCAGACTCCTTCTGAGCAACAGGCCTCTTTGAAGGAATAGTTGGTGGCGATGTCTCCACAGTCTCGCTAGCTCTGGGTCTGCACTCTTCCTGCGGATTCTCTCAGGGGTTTTCCCACTGGTGAGGAAGTCGAGCAGTTCACCAAGGACTCTACTTTCGGACTGGAGCTTAATCCACCTTTCTTGGTCGCCTCTGGACTCAGGAACATCTGATGAGGGAGGATCAGCAGCAGGGAGGTTTTCAGTATGGATATTATCCTGCTGGGCAAATTTATTGTAGAACGTTGGCATTTCTTCTTCTTCCCAGGCATCCTTTGGTTCATCTGGGGCTTCTGTAGTGGGAAGCCGCGACAGGGCATCAGCGTTATCGTTGGAGCGACCTGCCCGGTATTTCACAGTAAAGTCATAGTTGGCAAGGCGGGAGGCCCATCTTTGCTCCAGTGCCCCTAATTTGGCTATATTCAGATGTGCCAGGGGGTTATTGTCCGTGAAGGCAACAAACGGTGTGGCGGCGAGATAGTCTTTAAACTTTTCAGTCACAGCCCACACTAAGGCAAGAAACTCCAGCTTGAAGGAACTGTAGTTCTGGTCGTTCTTCTCAGCTCCCTTCAGGGATCTGCTGGCGTAGGCAATTACCCTCTCTTTGTTATCTTGCACTTGAGCCAACACGGCCCCCAGGCCTCTTTTACTGGCATCTGTGTAGAGGTGGAATGGCTTCTGATAATCTGGGTAACCCAGAACAGGGGGTTCAGTCAACTTCTTCTTTAGGAGCTGAAAGGCAATTTCCCGTTCTTCGTTCCATTCAACAGGAATTGGAGTTTTTGGGCTCTTCTTTGGATGCCCCCTCAGGAGTTCCTGGATTGGATCCGCAATTTGTGCGAAATGGGGAATGAAACGCATGTACCCTGCAAAACTGAGAAAGCTTCTCACTAGAGTTGAGCGAACACCTGGATGTTCGGGTTCGAGAAGTTCGGCCGAACTTCCCGGAAATGTTCGGGTTCGGGATCCGAACCCGACCCGAACTTCGCCCCGAACCCCATTGAAGTCAATGGGGACCCGAACTTTTCGGCACTAAAAATGCAGTAAAACAGCCCAGGAAAGAACTAGAGGGCTGCAAAAGGCAGCAACATGTAGGTAAGTCCCCTGCAAACAAATGTGGATAGGGAAATGAATTTAAAAAATAATAATAAAATTAACCAATATCAATTGGACAGAGGTCCCATAGCAGAGAATCGGGCTTCACGTCAGCAGAGAATCAGTCTATTCATGCCATAGCAGAGAATCTGGCTTCATGTCAGCAGAGAATCAGTCTTCATGTCATAGCAGAGAATCAGGCTTCTCGTCACCCACCACTGGAACAAGCCACTGTCACATATTTAGGCCCAGGCACCCAGACAGAGGAGAGGTTCATTCAACTTTGGGTTGCCCCGCAATATAATGGTAAAATGAAAATAAAAATAGGATTGAATGAGGAAGTGCCCTGGAGTACAATAATATATTGTTAAGGGGAGGTAGTTAATGTCTAATCTGCACAAGGGATGGACAGGTCCTGTGGGATCCATGCCTGGTTCATTTTTATGAACGTCAGCTTGTCCACATTGGCTGTAGACAGGCGGCTGCGTTTGTCTGTAATGACGCCCCCTGCCGTGCTGAATACACGTTCAGACAAAACGCTGGCCGCCGGGCAGGCCAGCACCTCCAAGGCATAAAAGGCTAGCTCTGGCCACGTGGACAATTTGGAGACCCAGAAGTTGAATGGGGCCGAACCATCAGTCAGTACGTGGAGGGGTGTGCACAGGTACTGTTCCACCATGTTAGTGAAATGTTGCCTCCTGCTAACACGTTCCGTATCAGGTGGTGGTGCAGTTAGCTGTGGCGTGGTGACAAAACTTTTCCACATCTCTGCCATGCTAACCCTGCCCTCAGAGGAGCTGGCCGTGACACAGCTGCGTTGGCGACCTCTTGCTCCTCCTCTGCCTTCGCCTTGGGCTTCCACTGGTTCTTCTGTGACATTTGGGAATGCTCTCAGTAGCGCGTCTACCAACGTGCGCTTGTACTCGCGCATCTTCCTATCACGCTCCAGTGTAGGAAGTAAGGTGGGCACATTGTCTTTGTACCGGGGATCCAGCAGGGTGGCAACCCAGTAGTCCGCACACGTTAAAATGTGGGCAACTCTGCTGTCGTTGCGCAGGCACTGCAGCATGTAGTCGCTCATGTGTGCCAGGCTGCCCAGAGGTAAGGACAAGCTGTCCTCTGTGGGAGGCGTATCGTCATCGTCCTGTGTTTCCCCCCAGCCACGCACCAGTGATGGGCCCGAGCTGCTTTGGGTGCCACCCCGCTGTGAACATGCTTCATTTTCATCCTCCTCCACCTCCTCCTCATCCTCGTCCTCCTCGTCCTCCAGTAGTGGGCCCTGTCTGGCCACATTTGTACCTGGCCTCTGGTGTTGCAAAAAACCTCCCTCTGAGTCACTTCGAAGAGACTGGCCTGAAAGTGCTAAAAATGACCCCTCTTCCTCCTCTTCCTCCTGGGCCACCTCCTCTTCCATCATCGCCCTAAGTGTTTTCTCAAGGAGACATAGAAGTGGTATTGTAACGCTGATAACGGCGTCATCGCCACTGGCCATGTTGGTGGAGTACTCGAAACAGCGCAACAGGGCACACAGGTCTCGCATGGAGGCCCAGTCATTGGTGGTGAAGTGGTGCTGTTCCGCAGTGCGACTGACCCGTGCGTGCAGCAGCTGAAACTCCACTATGGCCTGCTGCTGCTCGCACAGTCTGTCCAGCATGTGCAAGGTGGAGTTCCACCTGGTGGGCACATCGCATATGAGGCGGTGAGCGGGAAGGCCGAAGTTACGCTGTTGCGCAGACAGGCGTGCAGCAGCAGGGTGTGAACGCCGGAAGCGCGAACAGATGGCCCGCACTTTATGCAGCAGCTCTGACATGTCGGGGTAGTTGCGAATAAACTTCTGCACCACAAAATTCAGCACATGCGCCAGGCAAGGGATGTGCGTCAAACCGGCTAGTCCCAGAGCTGCAACGAGATTTCGCCCATTATCACACACCACCAGGCCGGGCTTGAGGCTCACCAGCAGCAACCACTCGTCGGTCTGTCTTTCTATACCCCGCCACAACTCCTGTGCGGTGTGGGGCCTGTCCCCCAAACATATGAGTTTCAGAACGGCCTGCTGACGTTTACACCGGGCTGTGCTGAAGTTAGTGGTGAAGTGCGATCCTTGGCGGCGGAAGTACGTGCGCCAAACAGCTCTCCGCCTGGGGCCCAGCCGCCACTACATTTACCCAGTGTGCAGTTAGGGAGATATAGCGTCCCTGGCCGTGCTTACTGGTCCACGTATCTGTGGTTAAAAGACCTTGCCACAGATGGCGTTGCGCAGTGCACACTTGATTTTATCGGACACTTGGTTGTGCAGGGAAGGCACGGCTCTCTTGGAGTGGCGGCTGGGAACAGCATACTGTGGGACAGCAAGCGACATGAGCTGTTTGAAGCTGTCTGTGTCCACCAGCCTAAATGACAGTATTTCATAGGCCAGTAGTTTAGAAATGCTGGCATTCAGGGCCAGGGATCGAGGGTGGCTAGGTGGGAATTTACGCTTTCTCTCAAATGTTTGTGAGATGGAGAGCTGAACGCTGCCGTGTGACATGGTTGAGATGCTTGGTGACGCAGGTGGTGGTGTTGGTGGTACATCCCATGTTTGCTGGGCGGCAGGTGCCAACGTTCCTCCAGAGGCGGAGGAAGAGGCCGAGGCGGCGACAGCAGCAGAAGAGGCTGAGGCGGCAGCAGCAGAAGAGGTAACAGGGGGAGCCTGAGTGACTTCTTTGTTTTTAAGGTGTTTACTCCACTGCAGTTCATGCTTTGCATGCAGGTGCCTGGTCATGCAGGTTGTGCTAAGGTTCAGAACTTTAATGCCTCGCTTCAGGCTCTGATGGCACAGCGTGCAAACCACTCGGGTCTTGTCGTCAGCACATTGTTTAAAGAAGTGCCATGCCAGGGAACTCCTTGAAGCTGCCTTTGGGGTGCTCGGTCCCAGATGGCGGCGGTCAGTAGCAGGCGGAGTCTCTTGGCGGCGGGTGTGCTGATTTTGCCCACTGCTCCCACTTTTGCTACGCTGTTGGCTCGGTCTCACCACTGCCTCTTCCTCCGAACTCTGAAAGTCAGTGGCACGACCTTCATTCCATGTGGGGTCTAGGACCTCATCGTCCCCTGCATCGTCTTCCACCCAGTCTTGATCCCTGACCTCCTGTTCAGTCTGCACACTGCAGAAAGATGCAGCAGTTGGCACCTGTGTTTCGTCATCATCAGAGACGTGCTGAGGTGGTATTCCCATGTCCTCATCATCAAGAAACATAAGTGGTTGTGCGTTAGTGCATTCTATCTCTTCCACCCCTGGGGAAGGGCTAGGTAGATGCCCTTGGGAAACCCTGGCAGCAGAGTCTTCAAACAGCATAAGAGACTGCTGCATAACTTGAGGCTCAGACAGTTTCCCTGATATGCATGGGGGTGATGTGACAGACTGATGGGCTTGGTTTTCATTCGCCATCTGTGCGCTTTCTGCAGAAGACTGGGTGGGAGATAATGTGAATGTGCTGGATGCACTGTCGGCCACCCAATTGACTAATGCCTGTACCTGCTCAGGCCTTACCATCCTTAGAACGGCATTGGGCCCCACCAAATATTGCTGTAAATTCTGCTGGCTACTGGGACCTGAGGTAGTTGGTTCACTAGGACGTGTGGCTGTGGCAGAACGGCCACGTCCTCTCCCAGCACCAGAGGGTCCACTAACACCACCACGACCATGTCCACGTCCGCGTCCGCGTCCCTTATTAGATGTTTTCCTCATTGTTCCCGTTCACCACAATTTTGAAAATGGCAAATTTGGGAATAGTTTTTCAACCCAGAACAAAAACTGTGCTTTTACGGTCACTACAAATAATTTGACCAGCTAAAACAGTACAGATTTGGTTGAATAGAAATCTGAGGCCTATTTTTTTTGCGCTGTGTGACAGGTATACGTTTAATCACAGAATTAGACTTGTATCTGCACGGTAGCGTGTGTGTTAAGTTTTTCTGAATGACACTATCAGCACCTTGAATCTAAGATATCCTTTTTGGGATAGATTTAAAGTAGGCCTGATATAGCATAAACTACTTATTTTGAGAATGGCAAATTTTGGAATAGTTTTTCAACCCAGAACAAAAACTGTGCTTTTACGGTCACTACAAATAATTTGACCAGCTAAAACAGTACAGATTTGGTTGAATAGAAATGTGAGGCCTATTTTTTTTGCGCTGTGTGACAGGTATACGTTTAATCACAGAATTAGACTTGTATCTGCACGGTAGCGTGTGTGTTAAGTTTTTCTGAATGACACTATCAGCCCCTTGAATCTAAGATATCCTTTTTGGGATAGATTTAAAGTAGGCCTAATATAGCAGAAACTACTTATTTTGAGAATGGCAAATTTGGGAATAGTTTTTAAACCCAGAACAAAAACTTTGCTTTAACGGTCACTACAAATAATTTGACCAGCTGAAACAGTACAGATTTGGAGGAATATAAATGTCAGGTCTATTTTTTAGGCACTGGGTGACAGGCTCAACTTGCCCCTGATGTAGTATATGGCCAAAAAATAACCACACTATTGATGGTTAAATGCACTTGGGTGACACAGGCTCAGCCTGCACCTGATGTAGTATATGGCCAAAAATGAACCACACTGTTGATGGTTAAATGCACTTAGGTGACACAGGCTCAGCCTGCACCTGATGTAGTATATGGCCAAAAATTAACCACACTGTTGATGGTTAAATGCACTTGGGTGACACAGGCTCAGCCTGCACCTGATGTAGTATATGGCCAAAAAATAACCACACTGTTGATGGTTAAATGCACTTGGGTGACACAGGCTCAGCCTGCACCTGATGTAGTATATGGCCAAAAAATAACCACACTGTTGATGGTTAAATGCACTTGGGTGACACAGGCTCAGCCTGCACCTGATGTAGTATATGGCCAAAAAATAACCACACTGTTGATGGTTAAATGCACTTCGATGACACAGGCTCAGCCTGCAGCTGATGTAGGATATAGCAAAAAATAACCACACTATTGATGGTTAAAAGCACTTGGTGGTAGCTTGTGCTGGCGCACCATAAGCCACAAATTGGCCGCCGATCACCCCAGAAAAAAGTGATATAAAAACGCTCTGGGCAGCCTAAAAAAAGTGAGCAATTCGATATTAGCACTTCAATGATCCACAGCTGGAGATCGATCACAGAATGAAGACTTTTGGAGGAGTTAATCTGCCTAATCTCGCCCTAACGTCGCAGAAGCAACCTCTCCCTATGCTTGAATCAGCAGAGTGACGTGCAGCGCTACGTGACCCAAGCTTATATAGAGGCTGGGTCACATGCTGCACTGGCCAATCACAGCTAGCCAAAAGTAGGCAAGGCTGTGATGGCCTCTTGGGGCAAGTAGTATGACGCTTGTTGATTGGCTGCTTTGCAGCCTTTCAAAAAGCGCCAAGAAAGCGCCGAACACCGAACCCGAACCCGGACTTTTACGAAAATGTTCGGGTTCGGGTCCGTGTCAACGACACCCCAAAATTCGGTACGAACCCGAACTATACAGTTCGGGTTCGCTCATCCCTACTTTTCACCTCTTTTACGGTGGTAGGAGTAGGCCAATTGCGGACAGCAGCAAGTTTATCAGGATCAGGCTGTACTCCTTCAGCTCTGACAACGTGCCCTAGGTATTTTACCGCTGGTTTCAGCAGGTGGCACTTTGATGGCTTGATTTTGAGGCCATATTTGGTAAGGACTTGGAACACTTCTGCCAGGTGTTCTAGTTGATCCTCATACGTATTGGAGTATATAATGACGTCATCTAGATATAACAATACGGTTTCAAAGTTCCTATGGCCTAAACAACGTTCCATCAGTCGTTGAAATGTCCCTGGAGCGTTACACAGTCCAAATGGCATGTAGTTAAATTCAAACAGGCCCATAGGTGTAGTGAAAGCAGTCTTTTCTCGATCTTCTGGGGCCATAGGTAATTGCCAGTACCCACTAGTCAAGTCCAAGGTGGAGAAATAGGCTGATGACCCCAGGGCAGTCAAGAACTCCTCAATGCGTGGTAGTGGATAGGCATCTTTGTGGGTGATTTGATTTATCTTTCTGTAATCCACGCAGAACCTTATGCTGCCATCTTTTTTTCGCACAAGGACTAGGCGCGCAGCCCAGGGACTGTGACTGTCCCGGATTATGTTAGAGTCTTTCATCTCTTGTATCATCTCTTTCACAGACTGATAGGTAGTAGGTGGTATGGGTCTGTGCCTCTCCTTGATAGGAGGATGAGAGCCAGTGGGTATGGTGTGTTTGATTACACTGACCTCTCCATAGTCTGTGGAATGCTTGCTGAAAGCTTTGTGATGTTCTATCACCAGCTTCAGAACTCCCTCTATTTGCTCTTTCGGTGTGGATTCGTTCCCCACGTGAAGCTCTTCCCACCAGGATGCTGTTGAGGTGTTGGGGGTGATGCTGCTGCTCTGTGTGGTCTGGAACGCCTCCGTGGCAGGCAGACAGATCACATCCTGGAAAGACACCTGGAAAAGCTGAGCAACGGGGCAGTGCTTAAAAAGAGTAACGGGGTGATCACCAAAGTTAATTAAACGGACAGGCACTTTACCTTGGGACACGGTCACCAGACTCTTGGCTGTCCGTACGAAGGGGTGATTCTCAGTCTGGATGGGTTCCACTAGGGCTTGGTAGTCCTGACCCTGGATCCCTAACACCGAACGGCAGCAAAGGATGATTTGAGAATTTGGAGGCAGGGTTACTGGCCGGTTGTCCCAGATCAGAACAGTACAAATTTCCCCTTTTTTGTTGGCAAACCTTTGTTGAGCGCACAGCACGCTGATAGTCTTTTGGATAACCCTTCTAGAAGCAGGCGAGGCTGAGGATATAGTTTGGTTCAATGCCTCAAGCACTTCAGAGTAACAACTTTTAAGGACATTGGTCCCTAGGATCACAGGGTGTCCTCCTTTATCTCCTGCTTGTACCACAATTACACCTTGCTGTGGTAGGGTGGCCTCTCCCACCTGAAGAGTAGGTTCCCAGTATCCGTGAACTTTCACTGGCTTCCCGTTGCTGGCAATGATATCCATCCAGGACTCTGGTGGCAGGGTGAGGAGACTTGGATCCCAGAACTTGTCAAAGGCAGGTCTTTGGATGGTGGTGACCTGTGACCCCGTATCCAGAAGGGCTTCAAAGGGTACCCCGTTGATACATATTTTAATTTTTGGACGTGATCCCACGTATTTAGGCATCCAGCTTGGATCCTTTGGACCTAGTGTTCTACCTCCCGAGGGGCGGTCCTCTGCCTCAGGGGTTGCCCGTTTAACTGCCAGCACATTGATTCAGTATGTCCATATTTGTTATGTGGTGCCGAGGCAATCAAAAATCTGCTCCAGGCTACTCTTTTCAGAACGGGGCCATGACATGACTTCCCTGCGGGCGGCCTAGGAGGATTTCCATTTGTTGTTTTTGCAGATATGGGATAGAGCCGGAACAAGGCCAGTATCTGGTCCCTGAAGTCCTTCAACTTATGGGCTTCCCCTGAATAACGTGGGAACCAGGGGGCCCCAAAATAATATGGCATGGTTAGCGGCATCAGGCTTGATGGTGCCGCGGCGGCAGGGGCCCTAGGGTCAGTTGTGGGTACTTCAGAAGGCACGACTGGGGCCACCTGCCCGTTTTCTTCAGGTGCGGACATGGCGTTACAGCGTCAGCAGGTAAGCGCGGCCTCTCGCAGCTCCGGGATTCAGGTAGGCGGCACCTTTTTCAGTCAGGGCCGCGTTCTTCCTCCTCGTTGGCTGGGCGGCAACTCCACCTTGTCCTTTTTCGCGCCAAACGGGTCCCACAAGGCGCACTTGTAATCCAGTCAGGTTAGGCGGCCATCTTTGGATAAATCGCTGTCTATTCACTGACAGCAAGCGGTGGCTTAAGCAAACGGCAAACAGTCCAGACAAGATAATCTTCACACCGCAAATTATTACAATTCTCTTTGGCCCAGCAATTTTTCAATAAAGCAATAGGGCTTAGTCACTTTAAGGCAAATAACGGCACACAGTTTTTGTATCCGCAATGGCGCAGGAATGATCGTATCCTGTTCGTGACGCCAATTTATGTAGCACGCCAGACCTGCAGGGTATAGCGACAGTGATGTCACGGTTATGGGCAATCGAGGGTTACTCACTTTTTGGAGGACCCTGGGCAGGCATGCGGCAGTGAAGGAGAGGTAGACACAAGTTCCTCTGGGGCACACTCTGTATGGAGAGACCTAGCCTGGTGTTGGGTGAGGTGCCCTGGATGTTGCAGGTGTTTTGAGTGCCTGAGGCAAGGTCCCTTTAAGGATCGTGACGCCAGTGCCTGTAACGGTGGCACACCGATTTGTAGGAGGATTAATAGAGTACACAGTTGGTAAACCAAACGTTACTTTACTTCAGGAAACAGTCCAACTTTATTCAAGTAATTGCAGTAGATGATAATGCAGTCCTTGACAGTACAAATGCACAGCAGGTTTACTTCACAATATGGCAGGAATAATCTTGCAAGATACTTGAAGGGTATACAGTTAATGCTTTGCAGTACAATGCTGCGCTATCCCCTCAGCTATTCTAGCTGGCTGGATCCCAAGGCCTGGATGCCTAATTGCTGGCTTGAATCCTTGGTATATATAATCCTTCCTCCAGAATTGGCACTTGCTTTATATTAAACACTTCTGCCCCTCAGGTTACTTAGCTGTTCTTGTGGTATTGTCCTTGCTGTGAGGGATACTGCAGGTTGCTCCCAGGAGGTGCTCTCCTACTACTGGGGTGTCTCTACTGAGCTAGATTAGCCTCAGGAGCTTCAGGGTGACTAGGTGTCGCTTCTAGTTCCCTGGCATACACTAACTCTCCCCTGTCTGGGCCTACCGATATATACTTAGGGCTCTCTAGCTTCCTCTAACGTCTAGGAGGCTAAACTACACCCTAACAGGCCTGACACCCAGATAACACAGGGAAATGCATATTAAACATCACATTAATGTAAAAGACATGTGAACCTTTGTGTAGCGCCCACCTTTACCTAGTGGGACACTACACATGTGTCCCAGAACATCACCCATGCCCTGACCAACACACTTACTGGGAAGGTCCACTTAACCACAGACACATGGACAAGTGCTGGTGGCCAAGGATGCTATATTTCCCTGACGGCACACTGAGTGAATGTTGTGGAGGCCGGGAGTGAGTCGTACCCTGGGATGGCACAGGTGCTACCCACGCTCGGGATTGCGGGCCCTACGTCCATCAGGGTCTCCACCAGCAACTATGTTACTGGTTCCAACCCCCACTTCTCCTCCTCCGCCGCCTCCTCCTCCACTTCCACCTCCAGCAGCAGTCAGCCATCAATCGCTAGCTGGAAGCAGTGTAGCACTGTTGTGGTAAGCGTCAACAGGCCGTGCTGAAGTTGATCTGTTTAGGGAACAAACAGCACACTGCCGCAGAGCTGTGGCAGGGTTTAAGGGACCAGACCGAGCTGTGGATTTCGCCACTCAACCTACAACCAGGCATGGTTGTGTCTGACAATGGCTGTAACTTATTGGCGGCTTTGGAGCTTAGCAACCTGTAATGACCGACGACACGCACAGGGAGGAAAACAGGGAAAGCCCTGCCCAAGGGAGAGGGAAAGGTGGTGACCCCTAACTCACCTTGCGGCTGGCACCTGACTGCCCTGACGTCCCTAGACGGGTTCCTCACCCGTGCGGCGATCGCGTGCCTAAACCCTGGCTTTCCCTAATATGAGCCCTGGATAGTGAACAGGCCGGTGGGATTGCTAGTCCACACCACTATCACTAAGAGGGAAACACCAGGGAGAGGACAGACAAAACATACAAACACATACACCCAGGTGGGCGACCACAATAAACCAAAAAGGTCCAACAGGGATCTGGAGGGTAGCGTACTGGACCAACTAACAGCGAACGCAGCAACACAGCTCCAGAAGGTCAGAATAGATGTCCAGGCAGGAAGCTCTATCTCTGGCAACCAGAGAAGTGTGAGAGAGAAATATAAGGAGGTCTGGGAGTGCTGGACAAGAAACAGCTGAGGAGAAGGAGCTACGGATCCCTGAGTGAGCCAAAAGGGTTTGCTAAGCAAACCCAGAAAGCTACCATAAGGAAAACAGCCCTATCTTAAATAGAGCGTGCAGCCAACCGCTGCGACTTCCTGACCCCGGGTATAACGGAGTCAGGCGTGGTCCTCGACACCCTCGTGACAGTACCCCCCTCTCTACGACCAGGTCTCCCAGGATGAGAGGCATGAAAAACCCGAACTAACCTGTCGGCGTTTACCTCAGACGCAGGAACCCACATTCTTTCCTCGGGACCGTAACCTCTCCAATGCACCAGATATTGAAGAGAGCGGCGGACCCGACGAGAATTAACAATTTTGGATATCTGAAATTCTAGGTTACCATCCACGACAACAGGAGGGGGTGGCAGCGGTGATGGTTCTAGAGGTGGAACATATTTTTTGAGTAACGACTTATGAAAAACATTATGAATTTTAAAAGTCTGAGGTAACTCCAGGCGAAAAGCCACGGGGTTGATGATGGCTACAATTTTGTAAGGGCCAATAAACCTAGGACCCAGTTTCCAAGAGGGAACCTTCAATTTAATATTCCTAGTAGACAACCACACATAGTCATTCACTCCTAGGTCCGGACCTGGCGACCGTCTCTTATCAGCCATGCATTTGTATTTACCTCCCATATTTTTCAAGTTAGCTTGCACCTTCTGCCATACCGATGAAAGAGATGACGAAAACCGTTCCTCTTCGGGAACCCCAGAAGACCCCCCCCTCTTTGAAAGTACAGAATTGGGGATGAAAACCATATGCACCAAGAAATGGTGACTTGCCAGTGGATTCCTGACGACGATTATTTATGGCAAACTCAGCTAACGGTAAATATGATGACCACAACTCTTGGTTTTCAGACACAAAACATCTTAGATATGTCTCAAGGTTTTGGTTGGTACGCTCAGTCTGTCCATTCGACTGAGGATGGAAAGCAGAGGAAAAGGACAAGTGTACCCCCAAACGAGAACAAAAAGCTTTCCAAAATTTAGAAATAAACTGGGTACCCCGATCCGAAACAACATCGGAGGGGACCCCGTGAAGCTTCACGATTTCACTGGCGAATACCTGAGCAAGAGTCTTAGCATTAGATAGTGCGGGTAACGCAATGAAGTGTACCATTTTGCTAAACCTGTCCACTACTACCAAAATAACTGTTTTACCCGCAGACAAAGGTAAGTCAGTGATAAAATCCATTGACAGATGTGTCCACGGTCTATTGGGAATGACGAGTGGTAATAGAGACCCTGCAGGACGTGTATGTGAAACTTTTGCGCGCGCACAGGTAGAACAAGAAGACACAAAATCCAATACATCCTGACGCAACCTTGGCCACCAAAAACGACGAGACAATAGTTCCAAGGTTGCTTTACTACCCGGGTGCCCAGCAAGTGCCGAATTATGATGTTCCTTTAATAATTCGAAACGTAAGTTCAACGGTACAAACAATTTCTCTGAGGGGCAAGAGACCGGGGCGTCCCCCTGGGCCTCTAACACCTTCCCCTCCAAAACAGAGTGTACCGCAGAAACAACCACTCCTCTTTGAAGAATGGGTACCGGATCACTCACATTACCCCCTCCAGGGAAACAATGAGATAGTGCATCAGCCTTGGTGTTCTTTGCCCCAGGACGATAGGTAATCACAAAGTTAAACCTGGTAAAAAATAGCGACCACCTAGCCTGTCTAGGGGTGAGACGCTTAGCTGATTCGAGGTACAGAAGATTTTTGTGGTCCGTAATTACAGTGACGGGGTGGACTGCCCCCTCTAAGAAATGACGCCACTCCTCAAACGCAAGTTTAATAGCTAATAGTTCCCTATTGCCAATATCGTAGTTCTTTTCTGCTGCAGATAGTTTTT
This sequence comes from Bufo bufo, assembly GCF_905171765.1. Classification (NCBI taxonomy): domain Eukaryota; kingdom Metazoa; phylum Chordata; class Amphibia; order Anura; family Bufonidae; genus Bufo; species Bufo bufo. Next base: position 603,254,771 of record NC_053391.1, on the reverse strand, counting down.
TAGAAAAGAAAGCACAAGGACACCATTTGCCAGGAGACGGACCCTGAGACAGCACCGCCCCCACTCCCACCTCTGACGCATCGACTTCAACAATAAAAGGCTGAGAGACATCAGGTTGGACCAGTACAGGTGCTGAGGTAAACCTCTCTTTTAGAGAGGAAAAAGCAACTTTAGCGGCGTCAGACCATTTAGAAAAATCAGTCCCCTTCCTAGTCATGTCAGTAAGCGGTTTTACAATAAGTGAATAATTTTTAATGAATTTCCTATAGAAATTCGCGAAGCCCAAGAACCGTTGTAGTGCTTTGAGGTTCTCAGGAAGATCCCAATCTAAAATTGCCTGGACCTTCCTAGGATCCATACGGAAACCTGACGCAGATAAAAAATAACCCAGGAATTGTATCTCCTGAACGGCGAAGACACATTTTTCAATTTTAGCATATAATTCATTCGTCCGTAGGACCTGCAGTACTTGTCTGACATGCCCCTCATGTGTTTTCAGATCGGACGAATAAATTAAAATATCATCTAGGTATATTACCACAAACCTGCCGATTAGATGACTAAAAATGTCATTAACGAAATGTTGAAAGACGGCAGGAGCATTGGTCAGACCGAAAGGCATAACTAGATTTTCATAATGCCCCTCAGGGGTGTTAAACGCTGTCTTCCACTCACCCCCCTCCTTAATACGAATCAGATTGTAGGCACCCCTAAGATCAAGTTTGGAGAACCACCTAGCACCCGCAATCTGATTAAACAGGTCAGGAATGAGAGGAAGAGGGTATGGGTCTCGGATGGTTATCTGATTTAATTCGCGAAAATCTAAGCAAGGACGCAGGCCCCCATCTTTCTTTTTAACGAAGAAAAACCCTGCAGCCACGGGTGAAGAAGAGGGTCTGATGTGTCCCTTAGCCAAGCTCTCGGAGATATAATCTTTCATGGCTTGTCTCTCTGGACCCGAAAGATTATATAACCTGGTCTTGGGTAATTTTGCGCCGGGAATAAGGTTAACCGGGCAATCATAAGGACGATGAGGTGGTAACTTCTGACAACCCTTTTCAGAAAAAACATCCTCAAAGTCCGAAATAAATGTAGGTAGGGTAGTTATGGAGGCGACTAAGCAATTGCTATTTAAGCAATTTTCTCTGCACTGCTCACTCCACTCCAATATCTCCCTGGCCTGCCAATCCACCACTGGATTGTGCGCTACCAACCAGGGAAGACCCAGCACTACCGGAGTGGGAAGCCCCTCCAGAACATAACCTGAAAGCATCTCATTATGGTGGTCCCCTACCCGAAGGTGTAAATTATGAACCATGTGCGTGAGGTTTCTCTGAGACAGGGGAGCAGAATCAATAGCGAATATGGGAATGGGTCTCTGTAAAGTACAGAGAGACAAACCCAAAGTGCGGGCAAAATGGGCATCTATCAAATTTACCCCTGCTCCACTGTCTAGAAAGAAAGAAATAGTCTCCGTCTTATCACCAAAAATAATAACCGCTGGCAACACAAATTGCGATGTACATATGGAGGAAACGTATACCCCCCGGCTGACATCCTCCACACAGCCTGGGGTTAGTAGTTTTTCCGACGGTCTTTTGTTTCTGAGGAAAGAAGGACAGACATTAATGAAATGACCCCTCTCCCCACAAAAAAAACAAACCCTACGCCTACGGCGAGCCTCAGGAGGACGGACCTGACGAGTAGTTCCTCCTAGCTGCATAGGCTCGTCTAAGTCCGTACAGACTAACTGCTGCTTGGGAGGGGTTACCAATTGCTCCGATTTTTTCAACCTGACCCTAAGGCGTCTATCTATTCGGATAGAAAGGGACATAACCGCATCAAGGGAAAAGGGGGTCTCATATAATGCAAGCGCATCCTTAACCCTTTCGGATAACCCAGAGCAGAACTGACTCCTGAGAGCCGGGTCGTTCCATTGGGTATCCGTAGCCCACCTACGGAATTCAGAGCAATACTCCTCTACCGGCCGCTCTCCTTGTAAGAGTCTCCGTAATCTTGATTCAGCCAGGGCGACTCGGTCAGGGTCATCATATATGAGACCCAAGGCCCCAAAAAACTCATCCACTGACCGAAGAGCCTGGGAATCAGTAGGTAAAGAGAACGCCCAGGACTGCGGATCCCCCTGCAGCAGGGAAATAACAACCCCCACCCGCTGATCTTCATTACCAGAGGAGTAAGGGCGCAGTTTAAAATATAACTTACAGGCCTCACGGAATGTCAAAAACTTGTCCCTTCCCCCAGAAAATCTGTCAGGGAGAGGGACCTTGGGTTCCGCAACAACCTGGTTACCAGTAGCAACCGCTGGGCTTGCAGTCAGTTGTAATTGCTGCTGTTGCTGGAGGACCGACGCCTTCAATCCTACCACCTCCAAAGACAGGCCATGAAATTGTTTGGACAGAGCAGCAATTTGATCCATACTGGATTCTAAGTAGGTAAATTTTTTTTTTTTTTTTACCTACACAAAATAAAGGCCAGAGATAATGTAATGACCGACGACACGCACAGGGAGGAAAACAGGGAAAGCCCTGCCCAAGGGAGAGGGAAAGGTGGTGACCCCTAACTCACCTTGCGGCTGGCACCTGACTGCCCTGACGTCCCTAGACGGGTTCCTCACCCGTGCGGCGATCGCGTGCCTAAACCCTGGCTTTCCCTAATATGAGCCCTGGATAGTGAACAGGCCGGTGGGATCGCTAGTCCACACCACTATCACTAAGAGGGAAACACCAGGGAGAGGACAGACAAAACATACAAACACATACACCCAGGTGGGCGACCACAATAAACCAAAAAGGTCCAACAGGGATCTGGAGGGTAGCGTACTGGACCAACTACCAGCGAACGCAGCAACACAGCTCCAGAAGGTCAGAATAGATGTCCAGGCAGGAAGCTCTATCTCTGGCAACCAGAGAAGTGTGAGAGAGAAATATAAGGAGGTCTGGGAGTGCTGGACAAGGAACAGCTGAGGAGAAGGAGCTACGGATCCCTGAGTGAGCCAAAAGGGTTTGCTAAGCAAACCCAGAAAGCTACCATAAGGAAAACAGCCCTATCTTAAATAGAGCGTGCAGCCAACCGCTGCGACTTCCTGACCCCGGGTATAACGGAGTCAGGCGTGGTCCTCGACACCCTCGTGACACAACCTGACACACATCTCATGCCTAGCCCACGTTTTAAACTTAGTGGTTGAGTGGTTTATCAAAACCTACCCCAATTTGCCAGAGCTACTAGTGAAGGCACGCCGTGTGTGTGCCCATTTCCACAAGTCTTTCACAGCTTCAGGTGGTCTGTCATCTCTGCAGCAGCGCTTGCGGCTTCTAGCTCACCAACTGTTGTGCGACGTGAGCACGCGCTAGAACTCTACGTTCCACATGATGGTCAGGCTTTGTGAGCAGCAGAGGGCAGTTGTGGAATACCAGCTGAAACATGGTCGTCGCCTTTCGAGTCAACTGCCAATATTCACAAGCGAGGAGTGGGCATTGATGTCAGACCTCTGTGAGGTTTTAAAAAACTTTGATGAATCCACACAGATGGTTAGTGGCGATAACGCTATTATCAGCGTAACTATTCCACTGCTGTGTCTACTCAACCGATCGCTGCTCACAATTAAGGACGACGCTCTGAATGTGGCAGACGAGGAAATGGGGCAGGACATTACACAGAGTGATAGCCAGACGACCCACAGTTTGTCTTCTCAGCGCAAATCGGACCATAAAGAGGAGGATGAGGAGCTGAGGAGTTGGAGACAGTTGCCTCTACTACAGAGGGTAGTACCTATGGAACTTTAATTCCATCTGTTCAGCGTGGATGGCAGAAGAGGAGGAGGAGGATGATGAGGAGATTGAGATTCATCCTGATGTCGACATCGACGTCTTGCCTGTTGGTACTCTGGCACACATGGCTGACTTCATGTTAGGCTGCCCTTCCAGCGACCCTCGCATTTTATGCATTTTAGATAACACGGATTACTGGGTGTTCACCATTCTTGACCCCCGCTTCAAAAATAACTTCTCATCTGCAATTCCTGTGGTGGAAAGGATGAGTAAAACGGTGCAATGCCAGAAGGTACATGTTGAGAGATTCCTCCAAAATTTTCCATCTGACAACGCGGCCAGCATAATTCGTACTTCCTTAGGCAACCAAGGAAGGGAGACAAGGGGAACACACAACAGTTTTAACAAAGGCAGGGCAACACTCTCCAAGGCGTGGAACACTTTCATGACACCCCACCAGCAACCTCACCCTGAAGCGCGGCCTAGTGGTACAAATAGGGAAAAGTTTTGGAAGATGGTGAAGGAATACATAGCAGACCGTGTCAGCATCCTAAATGATCCCTCAGTGCCTTACAACTACTGGGTGTCAAAGCTGTACACATGGCACGAACTTGCGCTCTAAGCCTTGAAGGTTCTGGCCTGCCCTGCCGCCAGCACTTTGTCTGAGCGTGTATTTAGTACTGCTGGTGGCATAATAACAGATAAGCGTATCCACTTGTCCACTGGCAATGCTGACAGGTTGACTCAGGTAAAAATGAACAAGGCCTGGATTGCCCCTGACTTCTCAACTCCACCAGAGGAGAGTTGAGCTGATGATGAACATAAAGGCAATTTCAATCTATCATTTATAATGTACTCAATCTACTGTAGTGTATTCCCATGCGCCTTTTCCACCACAAAAAAGAGTATATGGTTGAATCTTGTTTTCTCCTCCTCATCCAGATTGTATATATTCCCTTCATGTTTTTTAATATGGTCACCTCAACTGCAGGCCCTCAACTCAAATTTTTTTATAGGGTCAGCTTAATTGCAGGCCCTCAACTAAATTTTTTTTTTATAGGGTCAGCTGAACAGCATGCACTTGCATATAATGTTTTAGAGCAACAGCTGTACAGCATGCACTCGCATATAATGTTTTAGAGCATTAGCTCACCTAAAGGCACTCGCAAATAATGTTTTAGAGCGTCAGCTGAACAACATGCACTTATAAGTAATGTTTTAGAGCGTCAGCTGTACAGCATGTACTCGCATATAATGTTTTAGAGCATCATTTGAACAGCATGCACTTGCATATAATGTTTTAGATCGTCAGCTTACCTGCAGGCACTCACATATAATGTTTAACAGTGTCAGCTCACCAGCAGGCACTCGCATATAATGTTTTAGAGCGTCAGCTTACCAGCAGGCCCTCGCCCCTAATGTTTTAGAGGGTCAGCTCAGCAGCAGGCCCTCGCATATAATGTTTTACAGGGTCAGCTCACCTGCAGGCCCTCGCATATAATGTTTTACAGGTTCAGCTCAACTGCAGGCCCTCGCATATAGTTTTTTACAAAGTCAGCTCACCTAAAAGCCCTCGCATATAATGTTTTACAGAGTCAGCTCAACTGTAGGCCCTAGCATATAATGTTTTACAGGGTCAGCTCAACTGCAGGCCCTCGCATATAATGTTTTACAGGGTCAGCTCAACTGCAGGCCCTCGCATATAATGTTTTACAGGGTCAGCTCAACTGCAGGCAGAGGCGGACTGAGAACCCTCAGGGCCCCCGGGCAAAATAAATCAAGGGCCCCCTTACAGGCCCCACCCTTGTCCCGCCTCCATGCCCCACCTCCAGCCACACCCTACACAATCTTTAAAGGGTTTCTACCACCTCGTTTTGAGAAATTTAGCTGTCAGACACTAGCGATCCGCTAGTGTCTGCTCTACCAAACAATGCTATTATAATAGCTTTTTGTGCAGCCGTTTCCATAAAAAACTAACTTTTATCGATATGCTAATGAGCCTCTAGGTGCTATGCGGGCGTCTTTTTACGCACCTAGAGGCTCGGTCTACCTTCACAAAATGCCGCCCAGCACGTCCCTCCAGCCCGCCCATCTCCTCTGGAATGCGATCCTCCCTCTGAGTCAGTGGACGAATTCTCGCGCATGCGCCGTGCGCGTCTGTCTTCGGCGCAGGCGCAGTTAATGTCTGACCGCTCCCTGCACAGACATCTCTACTGCGTCTGTTCTTCTGAGCACTATGACGTAATCGGCGCAGGCGCAGTGGAGATGTCTGTGCAGAAAGCGGTCAGACATTAACTGCGCCGAAGACAGACGCGCACGGCGCATGCGCGAGAATTCGTCCGCTGACTCAGAGGGAGGATCGCATTCCAGAGGAGATGGGCGGGCTGGAGGGACGCGCTGGGCGGCATTTTGTGTGAGTAGACCGAGCCTCTAGGTGCTGAAAAGACTCCCACATAGCACCTAGAGGCTCATTAGCATATCGATAAAAGTTAGTTTTCTATGGAATCGGCTGCACAAAAAGCTATTATAATAGCATTGTTTGGTAGAGCAGACACTAGCGGAACGCTAGTGTCTGACAGCTAAATTTCTCAAAACGAGGTGGTAGAAACCCTTTAATAAGATTTCAAAGTTAAAGTGACACAAAAGGCACCCAGACCACTTCAGCTCATTGATGTGGTCTGGGTACAGTGTCCCTTTTGCAAATCGAGCTGCAATGTTCTAGAGAAACTGCATTGTTTACATTCTAGCAATAAGTCAGCCTCTAGTGGCTGGCAGCCACCTGAGGGCTTCCTGGAGTAAAACAGACCTTTGGTCTGGTATCTGACGCTGGACGTCCTCACACTCTGCATGATGACCTCCAAGGTCAGATTTTTCCCCATAGGAAAGCATTGATTCAATGCTTTCATATGGGGTGATCTAATCTCAGCGTCCATTAGTGAGCCTCTGTTAGAAGCAGTCCCCCCCACCTTGTACTTGTTCCACTGATCTGCTACTTGCGGGCTACGTGGGCATGAGTTCAGTCACTTCGGCGCGTGATCCCGCGAGACCCGTGACCTACAGTGGCGAGTCTCGCGGGATCACACGCTGCAGGACGGGATTGCGCACCAAACTGACTGAACTCATGCCCGCACAGCCCACAAGTAGCGGAACAATTACAAGAGGGGTGGGGAATAGCCAAATTAGAAAATATTTTGAACCAAAAGGTGTGCTTTTGGTGGGTTTTGAACTAATGGTGGACTAATGTGGATGGCACTGTCGTGGGGGCTCTGTGGATGGCACTGTCCTGGGGGCTCTGTGAATGGCACTGTCGTGGGGGCTCTGTGGATGGCACTGTCGTGGGGGCTCTGTGGATGGCACTGTCGTGGGGGCTCTGTGGATGGCACTGTTGTGGGGGCTCTGTGGATAGCACTGTCGTGGGGGCTCTGTGGATGGCACTGTCGTGGGGGCTCTGTGGATGGCACTGTGGTTGACACATACATAGCACCTTATGCTATATATGTGTCATCCACAGATCCCCCCCATAACAGTGTCCCTGTGAGTGAATGACCCCCAATACAGGGTCTGGGGGCCGGCATCTGGTGTTGAAATGGCCTCTCCCTCTCTGTACTCACAAACTCAGTAACAGCCTGGCAGGCCGGGCGGCAGCGCAATTCACTGACGTCACGCGCCTGCTCCTCCCACTTTATGAATGAAGCAGGCGGAGCAGGCGCGTGACGTCAGTGAGTTGCGCTGCCGCCCGGCCTGCCAGGCTGTTACTGAGTTTGTGAGTACAGAGAGGGAGAGGATCGCAGAGGATTTCTCTTCTTGTTCACATATGAAACTTAGTATTACAGTGAGCAGGTCCCGGTGCGATAGAATACAGTGACTGCACCGGGCTCCGCTGCCATTACCACATTGTTATTTTGCAGCGGGCCCCCATCCCAGCCGGGCCCTCGGACCATGTCCGAAGTGCCCGACCAGTCAGTCCGCCCCTGACTGCAGGCCCTTGCATATAATGTTTTACAGGGTCAGCTCAACTGCAGGCCCTCCCATATAATGTTTTACAGGGTCAGCTCAACTGTAGGCCCTCCCATATAATGTTTTACAGGAATAAAGCAAATGTATGGACTAGGTCCTGTGATGTTGATCACTATATATCAAATCTCATAAATTGCAGGGTTAGTGATTTATTATTTACGTTAAAACATAACTTTTACTAAAGATACTTAGAATAATAGGCCCAAAAAAAAATAAAGATAAACAATTAATAAACAGAGCGGCGGTTTGACAGGTAATCGTGCACGGCGGCACCCAAGGTAATATTAAGGGAATGCTCGGCGGCACCCAAATAAATGGAAACCCGTGCTCCTACCACTCTGTAGTCTGCGTCCAGGGTGCAGAATGCGTCCAGATGATGTCACGGTAATCGACTCCTAGGAAGACGCTGTTCTGCTGTAAGGATGGCGGGGTACAACTATGGCCCTGGTTTGCCCCTATAAATGTGGTCTATGGCTTGCCCTGATACTAATAAGGGATAGCAGCCTAACCACAGGGCACTCGTCCTTAAAAGGGCGACCCCGTCCGGAACCTTGCCCTGTCGCCTGGCCCTGAATGGCCCTGTTCTAGTCCCGCTCCCTACATGCACATTTCAGCAAGATAGCATCATCAGGGGAGATGTATAGGACTCTAAAGGCTTTGATGATCAATGATGGCAAAAGATAATCTCATCAGTTGATCATAGATGGACTATTTTGTGGAGTGCTGGATAATGCTCCACCTCAAAACAGGCATCCTTAGATAAGCCACGGGCAGTAAATCGCACCCGCGCTCTGTTTGCGCCAGAATTTAAATGCCAGGTACGGCTCGCACCTGTCCAGCGTGCCGCGTCATTAATCCGATGCGTCTGACGCGGCTCGGACCCATGCGCATGCGCGAAGGCTAGGGATCAGACTCAAACGTCATCCCAGCCGCGCATGCGCTCTGGTCCCGCTCGGCAGTGGTCACGTGGGGCGCCGCTCAGACTAGATGACGTGAGCGCGTCCTACCGCCCTGTATTAACAGGGCGGTCAGCTGAGATTGGTTGCCAGGGAGCTGGGCGCGTCTCCAGCAACCGATCGCTGGTAGGTCTAGTGATATAGACCTCAATGAATAGAGAGGCATTTACGGCATTTTGATCATAGCTAAATGATACAAGGATAAGGGGGCTGAAGTTCAGAACTCAGATCCGGGAGGATTGAGCAATTAGATGGATACAGACAGATATCACTACACAAAAATTATAATACTGATCCAGTAAACTCAGTGTGCACGTATACTGTAATGACTGATAATAATGATAATAGTACGCGCTTCACAGAGGTTATGATACATGATTGGAAAGTAATTCACTTAATCCATTTGTGTATTTATTGTCAAAAGCATTAGTCAGAGACGGCCGTTTGGGGGTTCATTTTTGGGGAGGGATGATTGGGGTATTTTAGACGAAGCAACTAAAATTAAGTTGCTCGTTAAGACCGGTTGGTGAGACCGTCTGCAGCTTGAAGATCCATCTGGTCTCACGCTGTAATAGTAAACGGTCCCAATCACCCCCTCTTACTGGTTGTTTAACCAGTTCGATCCCCGTGGCGCTCAGGCATTTGGGATTCCCATTATGGGCTTCGTGTATATGCCTCGAGACTGCTGTGTCTCTCTTGTTCGCTATATCTCCCAAATGCTCGCCTATTCGTCTACGCAGCTCCCTTTTAGTTTTCCCTACATACTCCATTTTACATACGCATGTTAACTTGTATATCACACCGCTGCTGCGGCAGTTGATGAAGTCACGTATTTCAAAGGAGCGTTGGAGGTTTGTGCTCTCGAAGGTCTTACTGGGTCTGAGGGTGCCACATGCCACACAGTCACCGCCACACCTGAAGCAACCCAAAGGTCTACGGTCCAACCAAGTACCCTTCGCCGGTACAGGCTGGAGGTGGCTGTGGACTAAGGCATCCCTCAAACTTTGTCCCCTCCTAAACGTAATCTGCGGGTAGTCGTGCACACTGTCTCGGATGTCCGGGTCCATAAGAAGAATGGGCCAATGCTTCTGTAGTATTTGCCTTACACTGTGTGACATGTTGTCGAATGTCCCAATCAGGCGAATTTTACGATCTCCAACTGTTTTTGCTTTAGGTGACAGGAGATTACTGCGGGGTACTGCCATAGCTTTTTGGTAGCCTTGTCGCAGCACCTTGTCTGGATAACCTCTAGAGAGAAACCTCTGTCTAAGGTCTTTTGCCTGTCTCACAAATTCATTATGATCAGAACAATTGCGACGCAGGCGCAAATATTGTCCACCTGGGATACCCTTTTTCAACGATGTAGGATGTCCACTTGACCAGTGGAGAACTGAGTTTGTGGATGTGGGTTTCCTGTAAATCGTGGTCTGTAATTCCTCTGATTCCCCCCTGGAGATACACACGTCTAAGAACGATAATGAGCTACGTTCTATCTCGTGGGTGAATCTCAGGCCCACAGAGTTACAGTTTAGCCTACCAACAAACTCAGTGAAAGCCTCCTTGGAGTTATTCCAGATAATGAAGATGTCGTCGATGTACCGGGCCCATAGTAAAATGTTCCCGGTACTCGACGACCTCTCCTCAGAGAAAGCAGTGGTAGATTCCCACCAGCCCAGGAACAGATTGGCATAGGATGGCGCACAAGAGCAACCCATTGCCGTGCCCCTGAGCTGGTGGTAAATCTTTCCACTGTAAAGGAAAAAGTTATGAGTGAGGAGAAATCGCAGCAGTTTTAAAACAAAGTTATTGTGTTGAGTATACTGCTGTCCCCTCATACTCAAAAAATGTTGTACCGCCCCTAGGCCTACCTCATGGGGAATTGATGAATATAATGCCTCTACATCTATACTGGCCAACCACGAATCAGCATCTACAGTGATGCCCTCTAGCCTTTTAAGGAGATCTGTTGTGTCCCTTGTATAAGAGGGGAGTGAGATGACAAATGGCATAAGGATTTTATCTATGTAGATACCCAAATTCTGGCAGACACTTCCTATTCCGGACACTATGGGTCTACCTTTCAATGGCCTGGTCCCTTTATGTACCTTCGGAAGGCTGTAAAATGTCGCTATGATGGGGAACCTAGGGAGGAGGAAGTCATATTTAACATCACTTATTAAGCGGTTACTCTTAGCTTCTGCAAGGATCTCTCTTAGTTCGGTCAGGTATGAATCGGTCGGATTCGAGGACAAGACAGCATAGCTGTCTTTTTCTTTCAGAATTTGATGACACATAGTTTCGTAATCCAACCGATTCATAACCACCACATTACCTCCCTTGTCAGAAGGCTTGATAATACATGTAGAGTCATCTTTCAGTGATTTGATGGCCATCCGTTCCTCCCTTGTACAGTTTGGAGTCTGGTGTGATGGACACAGTGTTGACAGGTCCTCCAATACCAGCTGAGAAAAAACATCCAAACATGATACATCCATCATAGGAGGCATCCTTCTGCTTTTATTGGTTAATGTAGTGAAGGGGCCCTCACCTTCTGGTTTTGACCTGTCTTCCGCCAGACTATGTAGCAATTGGACATCTGGTAGTAGATCAGGTGGAATTCCTAGCTCTCTACACTTGCGTTTGTCATTATTCTTGAATAGTTTGTGCCAGCGTAATTTACGAATAAATAGCTGCACATCTTTAGTCCATGTGAACAGGTCAAAACCACGTAACGGGACAAATGAGAGGCCTTTACTCAGGACCGTCATCTCCAAGTCCGAGAGGGCCCTGCTGGATAAGTTGATCACTTTTGGGCCGTCCGGTCTCGAGAGCTGGTACGGTTCCTGAGATGATATGCTACTCCCTGGTCTAAAAAAGTATTTTGAGGGGTATTGGATTGACCTCTACCTCGGCCTCCTCTGCCTCTGCCCCAATCCTTCCTGGGGGGATATCTCCTAACTGTGTTAGGGCCTGTATATTCATGCTCGCTGTCTGATTGGTCGGTCTCTGTATTTGAGAGGTCTGAGGTAGGTTCCCTTTGTTGCGGTTGCGGTTTATCCTTTAATACCAAATATGCTTTTTTATCTTTAAACTCCTGGAGGTCTTTATTAAATTGCCTGTGTTTACGTTCCCTTAAAAAATACTGAAATTTTTCAATGGATGCCTGTAATTGTGTTTCTTTATTAGTGAATTCGGGGTCTGCTGAGAAGGTTTGAGCTACTTCAATCTGAGATTTAAGTTTACTGTCAAGGCTTAATAAATTTTGCTTCTCCTCCTCTAATAGTAAGGTCATAAATTGCAGTGAACTGGTAGTGGCTATCTCTTCCCAGCGATTGTTAAACCCCGGGCTACGGTTTCTCTGGGCTGGTGTTAATGTAATTCTGAGGCCCCTGGGCACTATAGCATGCTTTATGTAATTGTCCAGACTCTGGACTTCCCACCAGCATGTAAGGTGCTCCTTGTATAACTTTAGTAGCTCTTTAAATGCTGCCTTAAATGAAGGAATAAACTTTTTTTGTGTGTAGGTAATGTCTGAAAAAACCTCTTTTGCTTCTTGCAACCAGGAATCTGTGTCTAGCCCTCCAGCCAGAAATCCCGCCATGCCTGGGTTAATCGAAATAAAGCAAATGTATGGACTAGGTCCTGTGATGTTGATCACTATATATCAAATCTCATAAATTGCAGGGTTAGTGATTTATTATTTACGTTAAAACATAACTTTTACTAAAGATATTTAGAATAATAGGCCCAAAAAAATAAATAAAGATAAACAATTACAGTAATAAACAGAGCGGCGGTTTGACAGGTAATCGTGCACGGCGGCACCCAAGGTAATATTAAGGGAATGCTCGGCGGCACCCAAATAAATGGAAACCCGTGCTCCTACCACTCTGTAGTCTGCGTCCAGGGTGCAGAATGCGTCCAGATGATGTCACGGTAATCGACTCCTAGGAAGACGCTGTTCTGCTGTAAGGATGGCGGGGTACAACTATGGCCCTGGTTTGCCCCTATAAATGTGGTCTATGGCTTGCCCTGATACTAATAAGGGATAGCAGCCTAACCACAGGGCACTCGTCCTTAAAAGGGCGACCCCGTCCGGAACCTTGCCCTGTCGCCTGGCCCTGAATGGCCCTGTTCTAGTCCCGCTCCCTACATGCACATTTCAGCAAGATAGCATCATCAGGGGAGATGTATAGGACTCTAAAGGCTTTGATGATCAATGATGGCAAAAGATAATCTCATCAGTTGATCATAGATGGACTATTTTGTGGAGTGCTGGATAATGCTCCACCTCAAAACAGGCATCCTTAGATAAGCCACGGGCAGTAAATCGCACCCGCGCTCTGTTTGCGCCAGAATTTAAATGCCAGGTACGGCTCGCACCTGTCCAGCGTGCCGCGTCATTAATCCGATGCGTCTGACGCGGCTCGGACCCATGCGCATGCGCGAAGGCTAGGAATCAGACTCAAACGTCATCCCAGCCGCGCATGCGCTCTGGTCCCGCTCGGCAGTAATCACGTGGGGCGCCGCTCAGACTAGATGACGTGAGCGCGTCCTACCGCCCTGTATTAACAGGGCGGTCAGCTAAGATTGGTTGCCAGGGAGCTGGGCGCGTCTCCAGCAACCGATCGCTGGTAGGTCTAGTGATATAGACCTCAATGAATAGAGAGGCATTTACGGCATTTTGATCATAGCTAAATGATACAAGGATAAGGGGGCTGAAGTTCAGAACTCAGATCCGGGAGGATTGAGCAATTAGATGGATACAGACAGATATCACTACACAAAAATTATAATACTGATCCAGTAAACTCAGTGTGCACGTATACTGTAATGACTGATAATAATGATAATAGTACGCGCTTCACAGAGGTTATGATACATGATTGGAAAGTAATTCACTTAATCCATTTGTGTATTTATTGTCAAAAGCATTAGTCAGAGACGGCCGTTTGGGGGTTCATTTTTGGGGAGGGATGATTGGGGTATTTTAGACGAAGCAACTAAAATTAAGTTGCTCGTTAAGACCGGTTGGTGAGACCGTCTGCAGCTTGAAGATCCATCTGGTCTCACGCTGTAATAGTAAACGGTCCCAATCACCCCCTCTTACTGGTTGTTTAACCAGTTCGATCCCCGTGGCGCTCAGGCATTTGGGATTCCCATTATGGGCTTCGTGTATATGCCTCGAGACTGCTGTGTCTCTCTTGTTCGCTATATCTCCCAAATGCTCGCCTATTCGTCTACGCAGCTCCCTTTTAGTTTTCCCTACATACTCCATTTTACATACGCATGTTAACTTGTATATCACACCGCTGCTGCGGCAGTTGATGAAGTCACGTATTTCAAAGGAGCGTTGGAGGTTTGTGCTCTCGAAGGTCTTACTGGGTCTGAGGGTGCCACATGCCACACAGTCACCGCCACACCTGAAGCAACCCAAAGGTCTACGGTCCAACCAAGTACCCTTCGCCGGTACAGGCTGGAGGTGGCTGTGGACTAAGGCATCCCTCAAACTTTGTCCCCTCCTAAACGTAATCTGCGGGTAGTCGTGCACACTGTCTCGGATGTCCGGGTCCATAAGAAGAATGGGCCAATGCTTCTGTAGTATTTGCCTTACACTGTGTGACATGTTGTCGAATGTCCCAATCAGGCGAATTTTACGATCTCCAACTGTTTTTGCTTTAGGTGACAGGAGATTACTGCGGGGTACTGCCATAGCTTTTTGGTAGCCTTGTCGCAGCACCTTGTCTGGATAACCTCTAGAGAGAAACCTCTGTCTAAGGTCTTTTGCCTGTCTCACAAATTCATTATGATCAGAACAATTGCGACGCAGGCGCAAATATTGTCCACCTGGGATACCCTTTTTCAACGATGTAGGATGTCCACTTGACCAGTGGAGAACTGAGTTTGTGGATGTGGGTTTCCTGTAAATCGTGGTCTGTAATTCCTCTGATTCCCCCCTGGAGATACACACGTCTAAGAACGATAATGAGCTACGTTCTATCTCGTGGGTGAATCTCAGGCCCACAGAGTTACAGTTTAGCCTACCAACAAACTCAGTGAAAGCCTCCTTGGAGTTATTCCAGATAATGAAGATGTCGTCGATGTACCGGGCCCATAGTAAAATGTTCCCGGTACTCGACGACCTCTCCTCAGAGAAAGCAGTGGTAGATTCCCACCAGCCCAGGAACAGATTGGCATAGGATGGCGCACAAGAGCAACCCATTGCCGTGCCCCTGAGCTGGTGGTAAATCTTTCCACTGTAAAGGAAAATGTTATGAGTGAGGAGAAATCGCAGCAGTTTTAAAACAAAGTTATTGTGTTGAGTATACTGCTGTCCCCTCATACTCAAAAAATGTTGTACCGCCCCTAGGCCTACCTCATGGGGAATTGATGAATATAATGCCTCTACATCTATACTGGCCAACCACGAATCAGCATCTACAGTGATGCCCTCTAGCCTTTTAAGGAGATCTGTTGTGTCCCTTGTATAAGAGGGGAGTGAGATGACAAATGGCATAAGGATTTTATCTATGTAGATACCCAAATTCTGGCAGACACTTCCTATTCCGGACACTATGGGTCTACCTTTCAATGGCCTGGTCCCTTTATGTACCTTCGGAAGGCTGTAAAATGTCGCTATGATGGGGAACCTAGGGAGGAGGAAGTCATATTTAACATCACTTATTAAGCGGTTACTCTTAGCTTCTGCAAGGATCTCTCTTAGTTCGGTCAGGTATGAATCGGTCGGATTCGAGGACAAGACAGCATAGCTGTCTTTTTCTTTCAGAATTTGATGACACATAGTTTCGTAATCCAACCGATTCATAACCACCACATTACCTCCCTTGTCAGAAGGCTTGATAATACATGTAGAGTCATCTTTCAGTGATTTGATGGCCATCCGTTCCTCCCTTGTACAGTTTGGAGTCTGGTGTGATGGACACAGTGTTGACAGGTCCTCCAATACCAGCTGAGAAAAAACATCCAAACATGATACATCCATCATAGGAGGCATCCTTCTGCTTTTATTGGTTAATGTAGTGAAGGGGCCCTCACCTTCTGGTTTTGACCTGTCTTCCGCCAGACTATGTAGCAATTGGACATCTGGTAGTAGATCAGGTGGAATTCCTAGCTCTCTACACTTGCGTTTGTCATTATTCTTGAATAGTTTGTGCCAGCGTAATTTACGAATAAATAGCTGCACATCTTTAGTCCATGTGAACAGGTCAAAACCACGTAACGGGACAAATGAGAGGCCTTTACTCAGGACCGTCATCTCCAAGTCCGAGAGGGCCCTGCTGGATAAGTTGATCACTTTTGGGCCGTCCGGTCTCGAGAGCTGGTACGGTTCCTGAGATGATATGCTACTCCCTGGTCTAAAAAAGTATTTTGAGGGGTATTGGATTGACCTCTACCTCGGCCTCCTCTGCCTCTGCCCCAATCCTTCCTGGGGGAATATCTCCTAACTGTGTTAGGGCCTGTATATTCATGCTCGCTGTCTGATTGGTCGGTCTCTGTATTTGAGAGGTCTGAGGTAGGTTCCCTTTGTTGCGGTTGCGGTTTATCCTTTAATACCAAATATGCTTTTTTATCTTTAAACTCCTGGAGGTCTTTATTAAATTGCCTGTGTTTACGTTCCCTTAAAAAATACTGAAATTTTTCAATGGATGCCTGTAATTGTGTTTCTTTATTAGTGAATTCGGGGTCTGCTGAGAAGGTTTGAGCTACTTCAATCTGAGATTTAAGTTTACTGTCAAGGCTTAATAAATTTTGCTTCTCCTCCTCTAATAGTAAGGTCATAAATTGCAGTGAACTGGTAGTGGCTATCTCTTCCCAGCGATTGTTAAACCCCGGGCTACGGTTTCTCTGGGCTGGTGTTAATGTAATTCTGAGGCCCCTGGGCACTATAGCATGCTTTATGTAATTGTCCAGACTCTGGACTTCCCACCAGCATGTAAGGTGCTCCTTGTATAACTTTAGTAGCTCTTTAAATGCTGCCTTAAATGAAGGAATAAACTTTTTTTGTGTGTAGGTAATGTCTGAAAAAACCTCTTTTGCTTCTTGCAACCAGGAATCTGTGTCTAGCCCTCCAGCCAGAAATCCCGCCATGCCTGGGTTAATCGAAATAAAGCAAATGTATGGACTAGGTCCTGTGATGTTGATCACTATATATCAAATCTCATAAATTGCAGGGTTAGTGATTTATTATTTACGTTAAAACATAACTTTTACTAAAGATATTTAGAATAATAGGCCCAAAAAAATAAATAAAGATAAACAATTACAGTAATAAACAGAGCGGCGGTTTGACAGGTAATCGTGCACGGCGGCACCCAAGGTAATATTAAGGGAATGCTCGGCGGCACCCAAATAAATGGAAACCCGTGCTCCTACCACTCTGTAGTCTGCGTCCAGGGTGCAGAATGCGTCCAGATGATGTCACGGTAATCGACTCCTAGGAAGACGCTGTTCTGCTGTAAGGATGGCGGGGTACAACTATGGCCCTGGTTTGCCCTATAAATGTGGTCTATGGCTTGCCCTGATACTAATAAGGGATAGCAGCCTAACCACAGGGCACTCGTCCTTAAAAGGGCGACCCCGTCCGGAACCTTGCCCTGTCGCCTGGCCCTGAATGGCCCTGTTCTAGTCCCGCTCCCTACATGCACATTTCAGCAAGATAGCATCATCAGGGGAGATGTATAGGACTCTAAAGGCTTTGATGATCAATGATGGCAAAAGATAATCTCATCAGTTGATCATAGATGGACTATTTTGTGGAGTGCTGGATAATGCTCCACCTCAAAACAGGCATCCTTAGATAAGCCACGGGCAGTAAATCGCACCCGCGCTCTGTTTGCGCCAGAATTTAAATGCCAGGTACGGCTCGCACCTGTCCAGCGTGCCGCGTCATTAATCCGATGCGTCTGACGCGGCTCGGACCCATGCGCATGCGCGAAGGCTAGGAATCAGACTCAAACGTCATCCCAGCCGCGCATGCGCTCTGGTCCCGCTCGGCAGTAATCACGTGGGGCGCCGCTCAGACTAGATGACGTGAGCGCGTCCTACCGCCCTGTATTAACAGGGCGGTCAGCTGAGATTGGTTGCCAGGGAGCTGGGCGCGTCTCCAGCAACCGATCGCTGGTAGGTCTAGTGATATAGACCTCAATGAATAGAGAGGCATTTACGGCATTTTGATCATAGCTAAATGATACAAGGATAAGGGGGCTGAAGTTCAGAACTCAGATCCGGGAGGATTGAGCAATTAGATGGATACAGACAGATATCACTACACAAAAATTATAATACTGATCCAGTAAACTCAGTGTGCACGTATACTGTAATGACTGATAATAATGATAATAGTACGCGCTTCACAGAGGTTATGATACATGATTGGAAAGTAATTCACTTAATCCATTTGTGTATTTATTGTCAAAAGCATTAGTCAGAGACGGCCGTTTGGGGGTTCATTTTTGGGGAGGGATGATTGGGGTATTTTAGACGAAGCAACTAAAATTAAGTTGCTCGTTAAGACCGGTTGGTGAGACCGTCTGCAGCTTGAAGATCCATCTGGTCTCACGCTGTAATAGTAAACGGTCCCAATCACCCCCTCTTACTGGTTGTTTAACCAGTTCGATCCCCGTGGCGCTCAGGCATTTGGGATTCCCATTATGGGCTTCGTGTATATGCCTCGAGACTGCTGTGTCTCTCTTGTTCGCTATATCTCCCAAATGCTCGCCTATTCGTCTACGCAGCTCCCTTTTAGTTTTCCCTACATACTCCATTTTACATACGCATGTTAACTTGTATATCACACCGCTGCTGCGGCAGTTGATGAAGTCACGTATTTCAAAGGAGCGTTGGAGGTTTGTGCTCTCGAAGGTCTTACTGGGTCTGAGGGTGCCACATGCCACACAGTCACCGCCACACCTGAAGCAACCCAAAGGTCTACGGTCCAACCAAGTACCCTTCGCCGGTACAGGCTGGAGGTGGCTGTGGACTAAGGCATCCCTCAAACTTTGTCCCCTCCTAAACGTAATCTGCGGGTAGTCGTGCACACTGTCTCGGATGTCCGGGTCCATAAGAAGAATGGGCCAATGCTTCTGTAGTATTTGCCTTACACTGTGTGACATGTTGTCGAATGTCCCAATCAGGCGAATTTTACGATCTCCAACTGTTTTTGCTTTAGGTGACAGGAGATTACTGCGGGGTACTGCCATAGCTTTTTGGTAGCCTTGTCGCAGCACCTTGTCTGGATAACCTCTAGAGAGAAACCTCTGTCTAAGGTCTTTTGCCTGTCTCACAAATTCATTATGATCAGAACAATTGCGACGCAGGCGCAAATATTGTCCACCTGGGATACCCTTTTTCAACGATGTAGGATGTCCACTTGACCAGTGGAGAACTGAGTTTGTGGATGTGGGTTTCCTGTAAATCGTGGTCTGTAATTCCTCTGATTCCCCCCTGGAGATACACACGTCTAAGAACGATAATGAGCTACGTTCTATCTCGTGGGTGAATCTCAGGCCCACAGAGTTACAGTTTAGCCTACCAACAAACTCAGTGAAAGCCTCCTTGGAGTTATTCCAGATAATGAAGATGTCGTCGATGTACCGGGCCCATAGTAAAATGTTCCCGGTACTCGACGACCTCTCCTCAGAGAAAGCAGTGGTAGATTCCCACCAGCCCAGGAACAGATTGGCATAGGATGGCGCACAAGAGCAACCCATTGCCGTGCCCCTGAGCTGGTGGTAAATCTTTCCACTGTAAAGGAAAAAGTTATGAGTGAGGAGAAATCGCAGCAGTTTTAAAACAAAGTTATTGTGTTGAGTATACTGCTGTCCCCTCATACTCAAAAAATGTTGTACCGCCCCTAGGCCTACCTCATGGGGAATTGATGAATATAATGCCTCTACATCTATACTGGCCAACCACGAATCAGCATCTACAGTGATGCCCTCTAGCCTTTTAAGGAGATCTGTTGTGTCCCTTGTATAAGAGGGGAGTGAGATGACAAATGGCATAAGGATTTTATCTATGTAGATACCCAAATTCTGGCAGACACTTCCTATTCCGGACACTATGGGTCTACCTTTCAATGGCCTGGTCCCTTTATGTACCTTCGGAAGGCTGTAAAATGTCGCTATGATGGGGAACCTAGGGAGGAGGAAGTCATATTCAACATCACTTATTAAGCGGTTACTCTTAGCTTCTGCAAGGATCTCTCTTAGTTCGGTCAGGTATGAATCGGTCGGATTCGAGGACAAGACAGCATAGCTGTCTTTTTCTTTCAGAATTTGATGACACATAGTTTCGTAATCCAACCGATTCATAACCACCACATTACCTCCCTTGTCAGAAGGCTTGATAATACATGTAGAGTCATCTTTCAGTGATTTGATGGCCATCCGTTCCTCCCTTGTACAGTTTGGAGTCTGGTGTGATGGACACAGTGTTGACAGGTCCTCCAATACCAGCTGAGAAAAAACATCCAAACATGATACATCCATCATAGGAGGCATCCTTCTGCTTTTATTGGTTAATGTAGTGAAGGGGCCCTCACCTTCTGGTTTTGACCTGTCTTCCGCCAGACTATGTAGCAATTGGACATCTGGTAGTAGATCAGGTGGAATTCCTAGCTCTCTACACTTGCGTTTGTCATTATTCTTGAATAGTTTGTGCCAGCGTAATTTACGAATAAATAGCTGCACATCTTTAGTCCATGTGAACAGGTCAAAACCACGTAACGGGACAAATGAGAGGCCTTTACTCAGGACCGTCATCTCCAAGTCCGAGAGGGCCCTGCTGGATAAGTTGATCACTTTTGGGCCGTCCGGTCTCGAGAGCTGGTACGGTTCCTGAGATGATATGCTACTCCCTGGTCTAAAAAAGTATTTTGAGGGGTATTGGATTGACCTCTACCTCGGCCTCCTCTGCCTCTGCCCCGATCCTTCCTGGGGGGATATCTCCTAACTGTGTTAGGGCCTGTATATTCACGCTCGCTGTCTGATTGGTCGGTCTCTGTATTTGAGAGGTCTGAGGTAGGTTCCCTTTGTTGCGGTTGCGGTTTATCCTTTAATACCAAATATGCTTTTTTATCTTTAAACTCCTGGAGGTCTTTATTAAATTGCCTGTGTTTACGTTCCCTTAAAAAATACTGAAATTTTTCAATGGATGCCTGTAATTGTGTTTCTTTATTAGTGAATTCGGGGTCTGCTGAGAAGGTTTGAGCTACTTCAATCTGAGATTTAAGTTTACTGTCAAGGCTTAATAAATTTTGCTTCTCCTCCTCTAATAGTAAGGTCATAAATTGCAGTGAACTGGTAGTGGCTATCTCTTCTCAGCGATTGTTAAACCCCGGGCTACGGTTTCTCTGGGCTGGTGTTAATGTAATTCTGAGGCCCCTGGGCACTATAGCATGCTTTATGTAATTGTCCAGACTCTGGACTTCCCACCAGCATGTAAGGTGCTCCTTGTATAACTTTAGTAGCTCTTTAAATGCTGCCTTAAATGAAGGAATAAACTTTTTTTGTGTGTAGGTAATGTCTGAAAAAACCTCTTTTGCTTCTTGCAACCAGGAATCTGTGTCTAGCCCTCCAGCCAGAAATCCCGCCATGCCTGGGTTAATCGAAATAAAGCAAATGTATGGACTAGGTCCTGTGATGTTGATCACTATATATCAAATCTCATAAATTGCAGGGTTAGTGATTTATTATTTACGTTAAAACATAACTTTTACTAAAGATATTTAGAATAATAGGCCCAAAAAAAAATAAAGATAAACAATTAATAAACAGAGCGGCGGTTTGACAGGTAATCGTGCACGGCGGCACCCAAGGTAATATTAAGGGAATGCTCGGCGGCACCCAAATAAATGGAAACCCGTGCTCCTACCACTCTGTAGTCTGCGTCCAGGGTGCAGAATGCGTCCAGATGATGTCACGGTAATCGACTCCTAGGAAGACGCTGTTCTGCTGTAAGGATGGCGGGGTACAACTATGGCCCTGGTTTGCCCTATAAATGTATAGATGTATAGGACTCTAAATGCCTCTCTATTCATTGAGGTCCATATCACTAGACCTACCAGCGATCGGTTGCTGGAGACTCGCCCAGCTCCCTGGCAACCAATCTCAGCTGACCGCCCTGTTAATACAGGGCGGTAGGACGCGCTCACGTCATCTAGTCTGAGCGGCGCCCCACGTGACCACTGCCGAGCGGGACCAGAGCGCATGCGCGGCTGGGATGACGTTTGAGTCTGATTCCTAGCCTTCGCGCATGCGCATGGGTCCGAGCCGCGTCAGACGCATCGGATTAATGACGCGGCACGCTGGACAGGTGCGAGCCGTACCTGGCATTTAAATTCTGGCGCAAACAGAGCGCGGGTGCGATTTACTGCCCGTGGCTTATCTAAGGATGCCTGTTTTGAGGTGGAGCATTATCCAGCACTCCACAAAATAGTCCATCTATGATCAACTGATGAGATTATCTTTTGCCATCATTGATCATCAAAGCCTTTAGAGTCCTATACATCTCCCCTGATGATGCTATCTTGCTGAAATGTGCATGTAGGGAGCGGGACTAGAACAGGGCCATTCAGGGCCAGGCGACAGGGCAAGGTTCCGGACGGGGTCGCCCTTTTAAGGACGAGTGCCCTGTGGTTAGGCTGCTATCCCTTATTAGTATCAGGGCAAGCCATAGACCACATTTATAGGGCAAACCAGGGCCATAGTTGTACCCCGCCATCCTTACAGCAGAACAGCATCTTCCTAGGAGTCGATTACCGTGACATCATCTGGACGCATTCTGCACCCTGGACGCAGACTACAGAGTGGTAGGAGCACGGGTTTCCATTTATTTGGGTGCCGCCGAGCATTCCCTTAATATTACCTTGGGTGCCGCCGTGCACGATTACCTGTCAAACCGCCGCTCTGTTTATTAATTGTTTATCTTTATTTTTTTTTTTGGGCCTATTATTCTAAATATCTTTAGTAAAAGTTATGTTTTAACGTAAATAATAAATCACTAACCCTGCAATTTATGAGATTTGATATATAGTGATCAACATCACAGGACCTAGTCCATACATTTGCTTTATTTCAATTAACCCAGGCATGGCGGGATTTCTGGCTGGAGGGCTAGACACAGATTCCTGGTTGCAAGAAGCAAAAGAGGTTTTTTCAGACATTACCTACACACAAAAAAAGTTTATTCCTTCATTTAAGGCAGCATTTAAAGAGCTACTAAAGTTATACAAGGAGCACCTTACATGCTGGTGGGAAGTCCAGAGTCTGGACAATTACATAAAGCATGCTATAGTGCCCAGGGGCCTCAGAATTACATTAACACCAGCCCAGAGAAACCGTAGCCCGGGGTTTAACAATCGCTGGGAAGAGATAGCCACTACCAGTTCACTGCAATTTATGACCTTACTATTAGAGGAGGAGAAGCAAAATTTATTAAGCCTTGACAGTAAACTTAAATCTCAGATTGAAGTAGCTCAAACCTTCTCAGCAGAACCCGAATTCACTAATAAAGAAACACAATTACAGGCATCCATTGAAAAATTTCAGTATTTTTTAAGGGAACGTAAACACAGGCAATTTAATAAAGACCTCCAGGAGTTTAAAGATAAAAAAGCATATTTGGTATTAAAGGATAAACCGCAACCGCAACAAAGGGAACCTACCTCAGACCTCTCAAATACAGAGACCGACCAATCAGACAGCGAGCGTGAATATACAGGCCCTAACACAGTTAGGAGATATCCCCCCAGGAAGGATCGGGGCAGAGGCAGAGGAGGCCGAGGTAGAGGTCAATCCAATACCCCTCAAAATACTTTTTTAGACCAGGGAGTAGCATATCATCTCAGGAACCGTACCAGCTCTCGAGACCGGACGGCCCAAAAGTGATCAACTTATCCAGCAGGGCCCTCTCGGACTTGGAGATGACGGTCCTGAGTAAAGGCCTCTCATTTGTCCCGTTACGTGGTTTTGACCTGTTCACATGGACTAAAGATGTGCAGCTATTTATTCGTAAATTACGCTGGCACAAACTATTCAAGAATAATGACAAACGCAAGTGTAGAGAGCTAGGAATTCCACCTGATCTACTACCAGATGTCCAATTGCTACATAGTCTGGCGGAAGACAGGTCAAAACCAGAAGGTGAGGGCCCCTTCACTACATTAACCAATAAAAGCAGAAGGATGCCTCCTATGATGGATGTATCATGTTTGGATGTTTTTTCTCAGCTGGTATTGGAGGACCTGTCAACACTGTGTCCATCACACCAGACTCCAAACTGTACAAGGGAGGAACGGATGGCCATCAAATCTCTGAAAGATGACTCTACATGTATTATCAAGCCTTCTGACAAGGGAGGTAATGTGGTGGTTATGAATCGGTTGGATTACGAAACTATGTGTCATCAAATTCTGAAAGAAAAAGACAGCTATGCTGTCTTGTCCTCGAATCCGACCGATTCATACCTGACCGAACTAAGAGAGATCCTTGCAGAAGCTAAGAGTAACCGCTTAATAAGTGATGTTGAATATGACTTCCTCCTCCCTAGGTTCCCCATCATAGCGACATTTTACAGCCTTCCGAAGGTACATAAAGGGACCAGGCCATTGAAAGGTAGACCCATAGTGTCCGGAATAGGAAGTTTCTGCCAGAATTTGGGTATCTACATAGATAAAATCCTTATGCCATTTGTCATCTCACTCCCCTCTTATACAAGGGACACAACAGATCTCCTTAAAAGGCTAGAGGGCATCACTGTAGATGCTGATTCGTGGTTGGCCAGTATAGATGTAGAGGCATTATATTCATCAATTCCCCATGAGGTAGGCCTAGGGGCGGTACAACATTTTTTGAGTATGAGGGGACAGCAGTATACTCAACACAATAACTTTGTTTTAAAACTGCTGCGATTTCTCCTCACTCATAACTTTTTCCTTTACAGTGGAAAGATTTACCACCAGCTCAGGGGCACGGCAATGGGTTGCTCTTGTGCGCCATCCTATGCCAATCTGTTCCTGGGCTGGTGGGAATCTACCACTGCTTTCTCTGAGGAGAGGTCGTCGAGTACCGGGAACATTTTACTATGGGCCCGGTACATCGACGACATCTTCATTATCTGGAATAACTCCAAGGAGGCTTTCACTGAGTTTGTTGGTAGGCTAAACTGTAACTCTGTGGGCCTGAGATTCACCCACGAGATAGAACGTAGCTCATTATCGTTCTTAGACGTGTGTATCTCCAGGGGGGAATCAGAGGAATTACAGACCACGATTTACAGGAAACCCACATCCACAAACTCAGTTCTCCACTGGTCAAGTGGACATCCTACATCGTTGAAAAAGGGTATCCCAGGTGGACAATATTTGCGCCTGCGTCGCAATTGTTCTGATCATAATGAATTTGTGAGACAGGCAAAAGACCTTAGACAGAGGTTTCTCTCTAGAGGTTATCCAGACAAGGTGCTGCGACAAGGCTACCAAAAAGCTATGGCAGTACCCCGCAGTAATCTCCTGTCACCTAAAGCAAAAACAGTTGGAGATCGTAAAATTCGCCTGATTGGGACATTCGACAACATGTCACACAGTGTAAGGCAAATACTACAGAAGCATTGGCCCATTCTTCTTATGGACCCGGACATCCGAGACAGTGTGCACGACTACCCGCAGATTACGTTTAGGAGGGGACAAAGTTTGAGGGATGCCTTAGTCCACAGCCACCTCCAGCCTGTACCGGCGAAGGGTACTTGGTTGGACCGTAGACCTTTGGGTTGCTTCAGGTGTGGCGGTGACTGTGTGGCATGTGGCACCCTCAGAACCAGTAAGACCTTCGAGAGCACAAACCTCCAACGCTCCTTTGAAATACGTGACTTCATCAACTGCCGCAGCAGCGGTGTGATATACAAGTTAACATGCGTATGTAAAATGGAGTATGTAGGGAAAACTAAAAGGGAGCTGCGTAGACGAATAGGCGAGCATTTGGGAGATATAGCGAACAAGAGAGACACAGCAGTCTCGAGGCATATACACGAAGCCCATAATGGGAATCCCAAATGCCTGAGCGCCACGGGGATCGAACTGGTTAAACAACCAGTAAGAGAGGGTGATTGGGACCGTTTACTATTACAGCGTAAGACCAGATGGATCTTCAAGCTGCAGACGGTCTCACCAACCGGTCTTAACGAGCAACTTAATTTTAGTTGCTTCGTCTAAAATACCCCAATCATCCCTCCCCAAAAATGAACCCCCAAACGGCCGTCTCTGACTAATGCTTTTGACAATAAATACACAAATGGATTAAGTGAATTACTTTCCAATCATGTATCATAACCTCTGTGAAGCGCGTACTATTATCATTATTATCAGTCATTACAGTATACGTGCACACTGAGTTTACTGGATCAGTATTATAATTTTTGTGTAGTGATATCTGTCTGTATCCATCTAATTGCTCAATCCTCCCGGATCTGAGTTCTGAACTTCAGCCCCCTTATCCTTGTATCATTTAGCTATGATCAAAATGCCGTAAATGCCTCTCTATTCATTGAGGTCTATATCACTAGACCTACCAGCGATCGGTTGCTGGAGACGCGCCCAGCTCCCTGGCAACCAATCTCAGCTGACCGCCCTGTTAATACAGGGCGGTAGGACGCGCTCACGTCATCTAGTCTGAGCGGCGCCCCACGTGACCACTGCCGAGCAGGACCAGAGCGCATGCGCGGCTGGGATGACGTTTGAGTCTGATTCCTAGCCTTCGCGCATGCGCATGGGTCCGAGCCGCGTCAGACGCATCGGATTAATGACGCGGCACGCTGGACAGGTGCGAGCCGTACCTGGCATTTAAATTCTGGCGCAAACAGAGCGCGGGTGCGATTTACTGCCCGTGGCTTATCTAAGGATGCCTGTTTTGAGGTGGAGCATTATCCAGCACTCCACAAAATAGTCCATCTATGATCAACTGATGAGATTATCTTTTGCCATCATTGATCATCAAAGCCTTTAGAGTCCTATACATCTCCCCTGATGATGCTATCTTGCTGAAATGTGCATGTAGGGAGCGGGACTAGAACAGGGCCATTCAGGGCCAGGCGACAGGGCAAGCTTCCGGACGGGGTCGCCCTTTTAAGGACGAGTGCCCTGTGGTTAGGCTGCTATCCCTTATTAGTATCAGGGCAAGCCATAGACCACATTTATAGGGCAAACCAGGGCCATAGTTGTACCCCGCCATCCTTACAGCAGAACAGCGTCTTCCTAGGAGTCGATTACCGTGACATCATCTGGACGCATTCTGCACCCTGGACGCAGACTACAGAGTGGTAGGAGCACGGGTTTCCATTTATTTGGGTGCCGCCGAGCATTCCCTTAATATTACCTTGGGTGCCGCCGTGCACGATTACCTGTCAAACCGCCGCTCTGTTTATTAATTGTTTATCTTTATTTTTTTTTGGGCCTAATGTTTTACAGGGTCAGCTCAACTACAGGCCCTCGCATATAATGTTTTACAAGGTCATCTCAACTGCAGGCCCTCGCATATAATTTTTTTCAGAGTCAGTTCACCTGAAGGCCCTCGCATACAATGTTTTACAGGGTCAGCTCAATTGCAGGCCCTAGCATATAATGTTTTACAGGGTCAGCTCAATTGCAGGCCCTCGCATATAATGTTTTACAGGGTCAGCTCAACTACAGGCCCTTGCATATAATGTTTTACAGGGTCATCTCATCTGCAGGCCCTCGCATATAATATTTTACAGGGTCAGCTCAACTGCAGGCCCTCACATATAATGTTTTACAAGGTCAGCTCACCTTCAGGCCCTCGCATATAATGTTTTACAGGGTCAGCTCAACTGCAGGCCCTCGCATATAATTTTTTACAGAGTCAGTTCATCTGAAGGCCCTCACATATAATGTTTTACAGGGTCAGCTCAACTGCAGGCCCTAGCATATAATTTTTTACAGGGTCAGCTCAACTACAGGCCCTCGCATATAATGTTTTACAGGGTCATCTCACCTGCAGCCCCTCGCATATAATGTTTTACAGGGTCAGCTCAACTGCAGGCCCTCGCATATAATGTTTTACAGGGTCAGCTCACCTGCAGGCCCTCATTCTTTATAGGCAATAGCTTGGATGCAAGCTGCAGTTATCGATCCTCGTCACTGGAATTAGGGTTCCTACCCCGTTGGCTGTAGAAAATAAACTCCAGCGACATAAGCAGGTATTTTTGCTTAGTGAATTTTATTAGTTATGCGGCTTAGGCATTATGTTTCGGCCTTCAAGGCCTTTTTCAAATTGGTGCCGCTCTGTAGGAAGGTAAGAAGGAGTTTTGAGAAGGCAATGGCTGAATGTGTAATGTGTGCAGACGCATCCTCCGGTCGTGCCTAGGCGCATAACTAATAAAATTCACTAAGCAAGAATACCTGCTTATGCCACTGGAGTTTTTTTTCTGCACCTGCAATCTTTTACAGGGTCAGCTCACCTTCTGATGATGACAGCGAAGTCTTGCCTGTTAGTACTCTGGCACACATGGCTGACTTCATGTTAGGCTGCCTTTCCCATGACCCCCGTGTTATACGCATTTTAGACAACACGGATTACTGGTTGTTCACCCTTCTCGACTCCCGCTACAAAGAGAACTTCTTATCTCTCATTCCTCTGATGGAAAGGACAAGCAAAACGGTGCTATAACAGAAGGTCCTTGTTGAAAAATTGCTCCAAAGTTGATAGGGCAGACATCCAAATGGATCATATCCGTCACGGCAGCAGGCCCTCACCTACAAGTCCAGTCTTGGTAGCCAAGAGTCTGGTCAACACAAGTCTAACCATGATGGCACACTGGGTGAACATTGTGGAGGCTGGGAGCAAGTTGGCTGCTAGCACCAGGCTTGCCTTTCAATAGATCCTTGTTAACGGAAAGTGTACTCATTCCAATAACAGGGCCGCTTAGGAGTGCTGTATTGTTATTTATCGTCACTACCTCCTCGAGTTGGGAGTGGGTAATTGCTGCGTGCCTGCTGCCTTCCTTGGATTCTTGTGCTTTAATAACTTGAAACACCCTCTCTGGGTGGTTCACAATTAGGAAAAAAAAGGGGCAAGGCAACAACAGCCAGTCAGATTTCAGCCATTGACCTCCCTTGGATGTGGTATCCCTTTCTCAAGCTCCCTCTCCGGCATCGAATCCTGATTCCCCATTACCATGGTAGGTGCAGAAAAGAACATCGAAAGTTGCTAGGTGTAGCTAGCCAGCTAAGGGCTCTTTCACACTTGCGTTGTCCGTATCCGTCGTGTATTCCATTTGCCGGAAGTGCCTGCCGGATCCGTAACACCGCAAGTGAACTGAAAGCATTTGAAGACTGATCCGTCTTCAAAATGCGTTCAGTGTTACTATGGCAGCCAGGACGCTATTAAAGTCCTGGTTGCCATAGTAGTAGTGGGGAGAGGGTGAGCAGTATACTTACCGTCTGTGCGGCACCCGGGGCGCTCCAGAATGACGTCAGAGCGCCCCATGCGCATGGATGACGTGATCCATGCGATCACGTCATCCATGCGCGTGGGGCGCCCTGACGTCACTTTGAAGCGCCCCGGGAGCCGCACAGACGGTAAGTATACTGCTCCCCCGCTCCCCACTACACTTTACCATGGCAAACAGGACTTTAGCATCCTGGCAGCCATGGTAACCATTCAGAAAAAGCTAAACGTCGGATCCGGTAATGCGCCGAAACGCCGTTTAGCTTAAGGCCGGATCCGGATTAATGCCTTTCAATGGGCATTAATTCCGGATCCGGCCTTGCGGCAAGTGTTCAGGATTTTTGGCCGGAGCAAAAAGCGCAGCATGCTGCGGTATTTTCTCCGGCCAAAAAACGTTCCGGTCCTGAACTGAAGACATCCTGATGCATCCTGAACGGATTTCTCTCCATTCAGAATGCATTGGGATAATCCTCAGGATTCTTCCGGCATAGAGCCCCGACGACGGAACTCTATGCCGGAAAAGAACAACGCAAGTGTGAAAGAGCCCTAAGACCTGTCCTAGGTTGCTAGTATAGCTTATATGTGTATACAGCTGGACCTGCCAATAGCCTTAATACAGTTCCTATGTTTATGTGTTAGAGACAAAAGCAGAGTTATTTACTGTGACATCATGTACCTGTTATATTTTGTGTTCACAAAAGCAGAAAAAGATAATATGCCTTTAAGATTCATTTTGTAATGTAAAGTAAGCTCAGTAACACAGCAGAAACAACAGAAAGCATAGTGTTAGGCTGCATTCACACGTCCGTGGAACAAGGACCGTGAGATACCGGACTGGCATCCTACTTAGTGCAGGAGCGCACGGCGTCATTGGTTGCTATGATGCTGTGTGCTTCTGCAGCGTACTCAAGTTAGGTGTAGAAATGTTCCTGGGTGTTGTAGTGCAATAGACACTAACCTGAGACGGCTGACTCTCTGCAATGGCAGGTGATGATAGGAAATGTTCGTGACGCCAGTGCCAATTAAACGGTGGCACGCCGTTTGCTGATAGCAGGAATAACTGAGGAACCACGTGATGTTAAAACAGAACTCAAACTTTAGTAGTCATCATACATGGACATAGGTAGAAACGCAGTTCTTTTGCAGACAGTTGGTTGCAGTACATTCGATGCAGGCAATATATATATAGCAAGGTGACTTCAGAGTGTTAAACACAGGACTTGCAGTACAGGCGGCTTGCACTCTATTCCTGACTGATCCTGGAACATAGAAAATCTTCTCCAAGGCCCGATACCCTAGCTCTGGCGTATATCCTTGGTTTTATAATTATAAAGTACCTCCTCTGTTGTCTTGAGTACCTCTTGCTTTTCTTGACTTGCCTCTGTCTCTCTCTCAGCTTCCTCAGGCTCTTTAACTGAGGTGTTCCTGCTTCTGCATAGGTGAACTCAGGAGGGGAACCTTCTCCTTAAATCTGGAACCCGGTTACAGGGACTGCAATACCCTCTCCTGGTCTGCAGGCTTCAGGCCTGGACTTGACTCTGACATTGTCTAATCTCCAACTTGGTTCCCACTCTGGTTAGACTAGACTACCGACTCTAGACTGACTCTCCTTACCCTGACTGGGCCTTATATAACCTAGGGTTCCCTGGCTCCCTCTAGTGACTAAGAGCTGGAATGACACCCCTAGCAGGCCTGTACATGCACATTTTACAGTAACAGGGAAGCACATAGCATTACATTACATTTTATAAAGACAACTCATACTAATCTCCCCATAAATAAGGGGGGGGGGAACGACAACACACCAAGTGACCTTTCTGTAGTGACGGGCATTATAGCCCCCGTACACTACATACCCCACTGCTTTAAGCTGAGTACGACCTCGTACTCCATCAGGGCCCACCCAACTGGAATCTTTACCTGAAACAGAAAAAGACACATGCAGGCATACATATACGTAGTTCATCTGCATTTACATTCATATCAGGACCAACTGGCAAAGGTGAAGTGCGGTGACAAGGGGCGTCGTTCTCTTCTCTCAGGATAGTGAATGGAACTGGGGCGCTGACCTGGCACAGCGTAACATTATCACCAGGATAGTCCATATGTGCAAATTGTCCTTAATAGAACAGCAAGAAAAATATAAAACAGTATAAAAGTTCTTGGAGGCTCAAAGAACAAATATGAGTCCGTACCCAGATTACTTTCCTATAACTCACAGAGGCTCTCATGCAGTGGAGTCCATCTCTGGGCACATTTCCTTTAAAAAGAGTAAGAATCTCAGAGGCTCAGGTTCTTTTGAGTCTATCTCTGGGCACAGTTCCTTAATATCAAGTTGCACAATATAAAACAAGTGCTGTAATACCCCTGATCAACCTGAAAAGGGGGTTAAGGATAAAAGGTGCAACAACGGAACAGGCACAACGTGGTGTGAGATAGCAAAAGCAGGCAGGAGGTCCTGGAAACAAACTTGGCTTTGTTGACTTTGATATTTTAGTGGTTGACACCTACCACTGAGCCGTGGATGAACTGGCAGCAGCAACAAAGGACCAGGGAAACATAGGACTCCTGTCCTGGAAGGGTTAGGTTTTCAACATCATTCTTTAGCAAAATAAATCAAAGGGCCTAGCAGGCTGATTCACAGAGGCATGTCACAATCATCCGGCCCTGCTGGCAAATATGGCCTGTAGTAGTCCTCTACAGGAGGATGTGCCCACATTACAGTGTTAGGGGGCAGCTGCAAAGTGAAGGGACCCCTAATAGGTATTGGCCCCATAGGCCTAGGGGTAAACACTCTTGTGGACCGTACCGGTCCCGGCATAATGATTGTGGGCTGTGCTGCATTGGGTACCGCCGCCGCAAGCGGTCCGGTGGGCTTTGTGCAGCAATTCACAGGAATAGTGGGTCTTCTTTGGGGCCTTGACGGAGCAATGTTAGCAGACGGTGGTTTACGGGTGGTGACAGGCACCCTTACCCCGTCCTCCTTAGGCGGCATCTGGATCCTGGCGGTGGCAATCTTGCGCAGCTCCCGCAACTTTTCCTCCAGCCGGACAATCTGGTCACCGATGCTTTCCGTGTCGGAATCGCTGTCCTCTGCTGGCGCCGCCGGCGCAGGTACAGTCAACGATGCGTCAGACACGTCCGCGGCAGGCTCCGGTGGTGCATCGGGTCTCCTACCCTTCCGGATATTCTCCAGGGTAACACGGAGTCCTTTGAGATTTTCCAAGTCCTGTATTGTCTTCTCCCGGCGAGGCAGCTCGGGGGAAGGATAGGGACTCACCCATTTCTCCAACACGGTTGGCTGCCAGAATACATTAGGACCAATGAAAGAGCCCCGCTCCTGGAACGCGTGATGGGCTGGTTCTGGAGAGCGTTCAGGTTCTTGCTCGCAGCCAGAATAGTCCTCTTCTGCCTCCCAGTCCTCCGGTTCTCTCTTGGGACGGGACACGGCAGTTGCATATGGGCCTCGCAGGCTCTCGGCAGGGGTGAACTCCACTTCCTCTCCCTCGCGGAGGTTATGCAGATGGGCAGGGAGGTAATCTCTCTTGACAGATCTCCGGTTGACGTATAAGTCTCTGCCAGTAACATAGTCCTGTATGAACCCGTAGCCATAGGTTTTGTCAAAAGACAGCACCAACCCCTTTCTCCTTTCCAGGCGGGGTTGGGTATTGGGATGACGGTCATAAATAGACTTGGTCAGCTCTTCATAATATATTTTGTTTTTAGTGTTCTTTTTTATAGCGGCCTCCCGGATCTCTGCCATAAGTGTTGACCACTTGAATGAGGGCTGAAAGAAGTCTCTCCAAGAGCCGTAGTGGTGCTCTGGTTCTTTCCCCAGTGGCGAGCAGGCGGGTCTCTCCGGTCCCGGAGAATAGGCCGGTGGAGCCTCCTCTGGCTCTACACCAATCTCAGCCATGTTTGGTAACTCAGGCGCGGACGTTGGAGCAAAACAGTCCTCACTCTCCAACATGCTCGATCCTTCTCTGGAGAGCGACAGGGTGGCGCCAATAAGTTCAGCCAGATCCTCCCATTGCACTGGGAGGCCGCCCCCCAGGTATTCCAGTATATGGAAGGCGGAGTCCATGCTGGCAGACATGCAAATGTCCAGACAGGCTGTGGCGCCTGACCTTGAACCCTTTCCCGCTTTTTCATCAAAAAGGCGCCAATTTTTCCCGCTTTTTCGGGATGAAGATGATGCAGCAGTAAATTCAGCAAGCTCAGCGGCCATCTTTAGCAAAAACGCTGTCTATTCACTGACAGCAAGCAGGATAATAAAAAGTCCATAAAAACACACTCTGATGTGGTGATTTCCTTCCTCTTGATAGCGCAACACTGCACAGTGCTTTTTGGAGGTTTTAGGAACACTTTGGGTATGTCTTTCAGTCCACAAAGTCCACTTTAATAAAACAGGAAATTTTTCACTTTGGTCACAGGGCAACTGTATAAGGCACAAAGTTCACGCTTCATGCACTAGAAAGCGTGCGTATCCTGTTCGTGACGTCAAAAGAGAGGTGCAGCGTACTCAAGTTAGGTGTAGAAATGTTCCTGGGTGTTGTAGTGCAATAGACACTAACCTGAGACGGCTGACTCTCTGCAATGGCAGGTGATGATAGGAAATGTTTGTGACGCCAGTGCCAATTAAACGGTGGCACGCCGTTTGCTGATAGCAGGAATAACTGAGGAACCACGTGATGTTAAAACAGAACTCAAACTTTAGTAGTCATCATACATGGACATAGGTAGAAACGCAGTTCTTTTGCAGACAGTTGGTTGCAGTACATTCGATGTAGGCAATATATATATAGCAAGGTGACTTCAGAGTGTTAAACACAGGACTTGCAGTACAGGCGGCTTGCACTCTATTCCTGACTGATCCTGGAACATAGAAAATCTTCTCCAAGGCCCGATACCCTAGCTCTGGCGTATATCCTTGGTTTTATAATTATAAAGTACCTCCTCTGTTGTCTTGAGTACCTCTTGCTTTTCTTGACTTGCCTCTGTCTCTCTCTCAGCTTCCTCAGGCTCTTTAACTGAGGTGTTCCTGCTTCTGCATAGGTGAACTCAGGAGGGGAACCTTCTCCTTGAATCTGGAACCCGGTTACAGGGACTGCAATACCCTCTCCTGGTCTGCAGGCTTCAGGCCTGGACTTGACTCTGACATTGTCTAATCTCCAACTTGGTTCCCACTCTGGTTAGACTAGACTACCGACTCTAGACTGACTCTCCTTACCCTGACTGGGCCTTATATAACCTAGGGTTCCCTAGCTCCCTCTAGTGACTAAGAGCTGGAATGACACCCCTAGCAGGCCTGTACATGCACATTTTACAGTAACAGGGAAGCACATAGCATTACATTACATTTTATAAAGACAACTCATACCAATCTCCCCATAAATAAGGGGGGGGGGAACGACAACACACCAAGTGACCTTTCTGTAGTGACGGGCATTATAGCCCCCGTACACTACACTTCCTGCTGCCACCGCAGTACAGTAACACTGGTATAGATCATACGAGTGTATCACTGTACAGCGGCAGCAGCAGGAAGCGCACGGCGTCATAGCAACCAATGACGCCGTGCGCTCCTGCACTAAGTAGGATGCCAGTCCGGTATCTCATGGTCCGTGTTCCACGGACGTGTGAATGCAGCCTTTCAAAAAGTGCCACACGATCAGGGACAAACTAGTGAGAAGTAGATTGAGGGAAACAAAAGCAAAAAATTGGCTCACTGAACCTACACCAGTAGGGAGTTACAAATGTGGTGATTGCTCCTTCTGCCAACATGCTGTACAAGGCAAATACATATTTTTTGCAGGCATCAAACAGAGGTTTAAACAATTTACCACGTGTAAAACTAAATACGTGGTCTATTTAATTTTATGCTCCTATGGATCTTCCTACATAGGGAAGACCATCCGCCCTATGTATGAGAGGTTCAGGGAACATATTAATTCCGTTAGATCAGGAAAAGGGTGCCCAAGATTGATTGAACACATGCTTAGTAAGCATAACGGCAATATAAAATGTTTAAAATTTGTGGCCTTGGCGCATGTCCCTTAACCAACTGCAGGGGGGGACAGAGACTGCCTCCTCATGCAAAGGGAGGCCAACTGGATTATTCGCACAGGTGCGATGGGACCCCTAGGGTTAAACGACCGCAATGATTTCAGTGTTTATTTGTGAGTTAGAATGGCAGGTAAGCATCTAGATTAGCACATATTGGTAAAAAAAGTCGATGTCAGGGATGTTTTTAAGTCCGATACCTGAGTACATAGTTCAGCAAGTGAGGCAATTGATTGCTGATATGCTCCAGCGCCGGTGGTTGCCTAGGCAACTGAGACACGCTAAAAGGGAGCGCACAGGTAGCGTGATGAGGTCAGAGGCCAGATGAAGCGCAAGGTGTGCAAAACGGCCGTCGCCAGCTGATCACTCAGCAAACATACGCATTTGTCCGCCCCAGCCCGCTGAACTGTGTATTCGACTTCACATGAATAAAGATACAACTTGCAACAGTGTGGTGAGTGCCGCTATCGTTATTCTTTCTACTTACTGCATGATTATTGTGGACCTCCTGTTGATAGCAGAGCACCACTGAACAATGTCGATAGACTGAGCCGCACATTTCCCTGTCTCTGAGAGTGCCGGACGGATCGGCAGTGCCGCCTCATACCCCTACATATTTTGAGAACTATTAGTAGAGTTGAGCGGACACTAGGAGGTTCGAGTTCAACAGGTTCGGCGGAACTTTACAAAAAAGTTCGACTTTGGGACCCGAACTTGACCACGAACCCCATTGAAGTCAATGGGGACCCGAACTTTTGAGCACTAAAATGGCTCTAAAAATGTCATGGAAAGGACTAGAGAGCTGCAAATGACATCAAAATGTGGTTAAGAGCATGGCAAATGCTCTGCAAACAAATGTGGATAGGTAAATGTTTTTAAATAACATAAAATACATAAAAATAAAAAATAATAATCTTGATCTAGGAGGACGAGGTCCATATGGAGTAGGAGGTTGAGAAGGCAGTGTATGTGGCGGGAGGAGGAGGAGGTAGCCTACACTGCTTTTTGGTTTTACATTTATTTATATTTTTTAAATTAGGGTACACCCCAAAACATTGGGAAATATAACC
This sequence comes from Bufo bufo, assembly GCF_905171765.1. Lineage (NCBI taxonomy): Eukaryota > Metazoa > Chordata > Amphibia > Anura > Bufonidae > Bufo > Bufo bufo. The sequence goes on along the minus strand of NC_053391.1, from coordinate 603,218,397 downwards.
TGTGATAACCCCCTTGAGTCGTGCGAAACACACGTTCAGACAATACACTGGCTGCAGGGCAAGACAGCACCTCCAAGGCGTAAAGGACAAGCTCATGCCATGTGCCCAATTTGGAGACCTAGAAGTAGCAGGGGGCAGATCCATCAGTCAGTTAGTGTAGGCGTGTGCACACATACTGCCCCACCATGTCGCACGTCCCCGTGATGTTCACGATCCAATTGGATATCTGCTCTATCAACTTTTGATGTTCTTTTCTGCGCCAACCATGTTGATCACGGTTAGCGGTGAATCAGGGTTCCACGCTGGAGAGGGAGCGTGAGAAAGGGATAGCACTTCCAATGGAGATCAATGGATGAAATTTTATTGTGATCGAGCGGAAATGTGGGAGAAGCTATTAAAACGGAAGAATTGAAGGAAAGGAGGGGGCGCACAGCAATTACCCACTCCCGACTCGCGGAGGTAGTGACAATAACTAACAGTACAGGACTCTTAAGATGCCCTGTTATTGGAATGATTAATAAAAAATCATAGGGAATGTCACTGGGGTATTTAGGATTTGGAAACATTAGACAGGAGAGGCCCTGCTGCCGCTTTGTTGACTCTAGATAACTTCTGCCTGGTCGCACGTCCCCGTGACATCCACGATCCAATTGGATATCTTCTCTATCAACTTTCGATGTTCTTTTCTGAGCCTACCATGTTGATCACAGTTATCAGCGAATCTGGGTTCCACACCGGAGAGGGATACCACATCCAAGGGAGGTCAATGGCTGGAATGTGATCGAGCTGAAATGTGGGACAAGTTATTAAAGTGGAAGGATCAAATGAAAGGGCCAATTAAAGACGAATTTTGCAAATTCTATTCCCTGGCACCTATGCAGAGCAGGGGGTTTTCATTGCCAGAAATGGGTTAATGTCACCCACCAATGGAACAGATGATTTTAAAAAATTTCGGTCCCTGTCACCGGGGTTTATTCACGGCAAAAATGGTAAAATGTCACCCAAGAATGTAACAGACAAATTTGTGAAATTTATTAACCTGTCTACTAGGTAGAGCAGGGGTATATCACAGCCAAAAATTGGTGAATTTCACCCGAGAATGTAACAGGCAAATTAGCGAATTTTTTTTACCTGTCTACTAGGTAGAGCAGGGTTATATCACAGCCAAAAATTGGTGAATTTCACCTGAATATGTAACAGACAAATTAATTAAATTCTTTTACCTCTCTACTAGGTATAGCTGTCATATATTTCAGCCATAAATTGTTGCATTTCAACCAAATATGTAACAGACAAATTAGTGAAATGTTACCTGTCTACTAGGTAGAGCAGGGGTATATCACAGCCGAAAATTGTGAATTTCACCCGAATATGTAACAGATAGAGTTGAGCGAACACCTGGATGTTCGGGTTCGAGAAGTTCGGCCGAACTTCCCGGAAATGTTCGGGTTCCGGATCCGAACTCGACTCGAACTTCGCCCCGAACCCCATTGAAGTCAATGGGGACCCAAACTTTTCTGCACTAAAAAGGCTGTAAAACAGCCCAGGAAAGGGCTAGAGGGATGCAAAAGGCAGCAAAATGTAGGTAAATCCCCTGCAAACAAATGTGGATAGGGGAATTAATAAAAATAAAAATAAAATAACTAAAAATTAACCAATATCAATTGGAGAGAGGTCCCATAGAAGAGAATCAGGCTTCATGTCACCCACCACTGGAACAGGCCACTGTCAGATATTTAGGCCCCGGCACCCAGACAGAGGAGAGAGGTCCCATAGCAGAGAATCAGGCTTCATGTCATAGCAGAGAATCAGGCTTCATGTCACCCACCACTGGAACAGGCCATTGTCAGATATTTAGGCCCCGGCACCCAGACAGAGGAGAGAGGTCCCATTGCAGAGAATCAGGCTTCATGTCACCCACCACTGGAACAGGCCACTGTCAGATATTTAGGCCCCGGCACCCAGCCAGAGGAGAGAGGTCCCATAGCAGAGAATCAGGCCTCATGTCATACCAGAGAATCAGGCTTCACGTCACCCACCACTGGAACAGGCCATTGACAGATATTTAGGCCCCGGCACCCAGACAGAGGAGAGAGGTCCCATAGCAGAGAATCAGGCATGGGTGTGTCTGGTGTCTGCAGCTGAGGTGAAAGGGTGTGTGTGCAGCAGCTCCTGACAACTTCCACCTCGTTAAGGCCCTAGGGAGATTTTTCAACACCTTAATCCCCTGGGAGGGACCAGGCTTGTGGGGAGATTTTCCACCTTTCTCCCCAGCCCAGGCCCTGCCTCTCCCTAGGGAGCTGGTAAGGGCCTGGGCCATGCGCTCAGGCAAGGCCCAGGATCCTGCTTCCCGGGGTAGGCCGGCGGGGAGTAGGGGAGGTGAACTACCGGCCTCTGCTCCATCTTCCGCTCCGGGGGTCAGAAGATCAAGCAGGGGTCATGTGGAAGTGTCCCCTGTGGCCCCCAGGGGCGAAGCCGTGAACATCGCCGGCAAGTCCAGGAGGGTGGACGATAACCCTCCTCAAGGTATGCGGGGTGCTCCTGGAGGTGGGTCGGGTTTGGTGGAGGCCGACTGGGGTACTATGAAGCCCAGGGAGTCGGTGGTCCAGTATAGCTCCCGTATTGCAGCCCACCTCCGGGAGTACGAAGAGGTTGGTAAGGCCTTAAAAAAACTCCAGCATGATATAAAGGAGGAAAGGCAAAAAGCTAACAAGGCCTCTAAGGTGAAAAGGCCTGAAATAGCGGCGAAAATAAGGACCCTGAAGGTTGACATAAGGGAGATGGAGGATAAGAGGGCTGACATACTGAGAAATAGTGGCCCATTTGAGGAAAAATTAAGGAATGAAAAGAGATTCGCAGAGATGAACCTGAAAAAGGTTTCTTCAGATGAGGATGAGACCATAGTGAGCCTGGGGGGACAGTCTGCGGGGCCAGCGGATTCTGGGATCCGGCCCGAGCAGGTCCGTCTCCCCCCCACTAGCTCAGATGAGGAGGAGGGCAGCGAGAGCAGTGGGGTAGGGGGACAGTTGATGGAACGGATACGTTCCCTAGAGTCCCCCCGGGCTCATGTAGACGGGCTTGTTTTCGGGGACGAATTGTTGGAGGATGAACCTGCAAAAAAGAAAAAGAGACAGAAACAAAAAGAAGCAAAGAAGAAACAAAAAGAGGCAAGCAAAGAAGTGAACTGGGTGTATGTGTCCTATCCACTGCCCTCTGGAACGGCTGCAAAGTCGGCTCAGGGGGCTAACCCCACTATCCCCCCTAGCCTGGTTTCTACAGTGGAACCAGAGCGTGGGAGTGGGGAGAATAGAGAGAATGTAGCAAAAAGTTATTTAATCCGTGAGAAAAAGATGGCGTCGGACGCCGACCCTGTTTGCAGTAGCAGGGGCGGCAAGGTGGGAGTGGCTGAAATGCCGCACAAGCTGGTGCCGATAGCGAGAGGAGGGGGGGGCGTGGCTGCATTGCGTGTGGCCCCGCCCACCGCCGCTGCCTCCACCGGGATGCTAGATAAATGTTTGGTGGGGGTGCGGCAGTGTGATGATTTGGTCGCCGCCCCTCCTGCCTTGGATGGTGGTGTGGTCCTTGCTTCCTCTTCCCCCGTTGGACCCCGTGCGCCTGTGTCTCCCGCCGCCCCCTCCGCCGGCGTTAGTGCGTCGGCGGTGGAGGGGGGCGGGGCCGGGGTGGGGGGAACACCTGTCTGTGGGCGGGGGGGGGGCGGGGTCCATGCATCCGTCACCATGTGTTCGGCTGGCATGGCTGGGGGCAGTAGTGCCACAGGGCGCCTGCTCCAGCCAAATCCTCTGGGAAGAGGGAGCCCCAGTGAAGTTGTTATGGATACAAGCAATGCAGAAGGACGTTGTGTGGACATTAAAATAAATAAAGCAAAAGAAGTTGCAAGGACAGTACATAGGGTGTACAGGGCGATGGACGTCCCCGCGTCCTCTCTGTCCTCCTCAGAAGGGGGGGGGATGGGGAGGATAGTGACAGAGGTCGCGGTCCACCATGAAAACGCCTATGAAGCCGAGGATGTGGTGGTAGGGACCACTGAGGCGGAGGCGGATGTGTATAAAAAGAGAAATGTTAATGTCATTGCCCCAGCTGGTCCAGCTGTGTGTTTGGAGGCAGGTGAAAATTCAGGGATCGTTCGGGGTCCTGGTGGGGGGGTGGATGCGGGGGTTGGTCCTGCCGCTGGAAAAGTGGCGGGCCCTCCCTGCGTGCCCCCCTCGGGGGGATCTGGTGCGACACTTGTGACAGGTAGGGGGGGGGGAGCCGGTTCTGCTGCCCCTCCTGCGTCCGTGGCGCCTGGCAGAAGTTATGCCAGTGTGGCTGCGGCTGTAGGGGGGGAGAGCTGACTTCTTTGGCTTCCTCGCTCTCAGGGTCTGGTAATGGTGACTTGCAGCGGCGACTGCTGGAGGCCCTCAAAAAGGGGGAGAGCTCCTTTTCCGTAGAGGGAGAGAAGGTGGAATGTTCATTCTGGTTCAACAGACATGGCGTTCGGACCTTCCGAGAACAGAACGGGGGCGAGACCGCCTGGTCTTCACCCACAACCGGCCCTGGAGCCAGACGGAATGTGGTCTGTCTCAAGTGGAGTAGCGATGAAGCTTGCCCTACTAGAAAGAGGGTAGTGGAGCTCCTGCTTGGGATGGGTTTCAAGGCAACCGACATCTTTGCCTTGATCCATCCTTTTGGCTCCAAGGAGTTTGACATCAGCTTTGTCCGGCCGGAGGGGCTTGAGCTCTTCTGGTCCGGATATGAGCTGGTGAAGAACATGCCGGACTGGCGTGGTTTCGTTGCAAAAGCGATAACCCGCCAGAGTGAGGTCAAGAGAGTGACCGTGCTGACCCGTAACGAGTCGCTCTCTTGTATTGACATCATGACCTGGCTGGGAAGGTACGGAGAGGTCCAGGGAATACCAGCTAAAAACCTGCACGAGTTTGGCATTTGGTCGGGTGCCTGGACGTTTAATATCAAGCTTAAGCGTCTGGGTAGTACAGTTTCCCACATTCCATCATCTGCCTTTATCGGCCGAGACAGGATCTTGGTTTTCTACAGGGGGCAGCCTAAGCTCTGTCACAAGTGCGGCAGCCCCACACACTTCAGCGCCAGCTGCCAAGTGCAGAAGTGCGCGTTGTGTGGGGGGACAGGTCATCTTGCTGCATCTTGTGAGGAGATTAGATGCAACCTGTGTGGGGAGCTCACGCACCCCTTCAGTCGCTGTCCTCTCTCTGAGGCCAATGCGGCCCGAGCTCATGCAGGAGCGGGCCGGGAGGTCCCTTCGGCTGAGGCGGGTACTGGCAAAGGCAGTGGAGTTAAGGGGTCCGTGAGGAACCGGAACAACCCGTCCCGGCAGAGGCGGAGAGAGAGGCGTCAGGCGGAAAGGGAGGGGGAGGAACCCCGTCCTGGGGTGATGCCCGCTCCTTCCCAAACGACTGCCCCTCCTGAATCCGAGACCCTAGGGGGCAGCGAGCTGGAGGAGGAGATTGAGAGACTGGATCGGGCCGAAGAGACTCTGTCCTCGCACTACGAAAGTTCTGCAGAGGGTAGTGGGGCAGAGTCCCAAAGTAGACGGAAACGGCGTACTAAAAAAAAAAGATCTAGCCCGACCAAAGTTGCCAAGGAAGGTGTAACCGGCTCCCCTCTGGAGCTCTCCAACCGGTAGCTCATCTTGGATGAGACCTCTGCCTCCTCTGCTGAGGAGGAGGTTGAAGGTGAGGGGCCGGGGGCGAAGGAGGGAGGGCCTTCAGGGGGCCCCGCGCCCCCCTCTGGTGGGGATGCAAGGTCCTCAGGAGGGGTGGCAAAACCAGGCCCTGAGACTGAGAAAGCCAGGAGTGGTGCGCAAAGGGAGGTGGTGGTGGCAGAGATGGATACCACTATCTCCCTCAAGAGAGGTCGTGCTGCTCTAGAAGGCAGCCCCGGGAGGGGGGAGAAGGATGGGAAGAAGGCCGTCTAATTTAACTACTCTTTATGGCGGTACCCGCTCTGCTGACTCTGGCGACCATTAATGTCGCCAGCATTAAGTCGGATGCGGCTCGTTTCACAGCCTTCGATTTTCTCAGCCGTGTTGAAGCTGATATTTTGTTTTTGCAAGAGACCAGGCTGCCAGATTTGGCAGCGATTTATAAAGCCAAGAGGGAGTGGAGACCAGGGCCCTCCTACTGGTCTCTTGCGGCTGAGCCGTATAGCGGAGTGGCGGTCCTTTTTACCGCACCGGTAGAATGCCGACGAGTAATTGAATTAGAAATGGGGAGGTGTTTGATCTTGGATGTCCTCATGAAGGGACAGGAACTGCGCCTGATTAATATCTACGGGCCCCAGTCCAGGTGGGACAGGAAATGTCTCTTTATGAGGATTAAGCCTTTCCTTTTTACAAGCCGGCAGGTGGTTTTTGGTGGGGACTTTAATACTGTCACAAGGCCCCAAGACAGGGGAGGCACCAGAAACCAGCTGACTTATGATAGTATTTTTCTGAACAGAGTAGCTAGTGAGGCTCGTCTGGAGGATGTCCACATCAGGCATACCCCAGGCCACGGGGGTTTCACTTTCTATAGAGGTAGTCAGATCAGGTCTAGAATAGATAGGTTTTATTTGAAGGAGGAGGCTACCTTTTCGCCCTTAAGGGTTGTGGAGGTGGAATTCTCTGATCACTGTTTGATTATGTTTTCTCTGAATATTTCAGAATCCCCCCAAATGGGAAGAGGTTATTGGAAACTGAATTCGGGTGTCCTGGAGGAAGCAGAGGTGAGACAATCCTTTGAGGACTTCCTTCAGAGTCAGGTACCTTTACTGGATCTCTGTGATACTAAGTCAGAGTGGTGGGAGATAATCAAAGATCGAGCTGCAAAGTTCTTCCGCCGGCTCTCGAGCCTCAGGTCCCTGGACAGGTACCGCCTGTATCAGGGTCTGAGGAGGAAACTCGAGCATCTGGTCTCGACTGGTGGTAGCCGCGAGGATATCTCCAGGGTGAAATCTTTGCTCAAGAGGTGCCAGTATGATAGGCACACATCTTTAGTTTTTGAGAAGGACTTCGGGAGGTACCGCTCGCCCGACCCCTACAGAAATTGTAAGATGTCAGTGAAGAGTAAGTTAATAACAGGACTGGTCGATAGTACGGGATCGCTGAGCAGGTCCAGATCAGGGATCCTGGAAGTCATTAGATCCTTTTACTCGTGCCTCTTGGGGAGGAGGGATCTGGATCGGGACAGGATGTCGGCTTTCCTGGCTGAAGTCATCCCTGAGTCAGGAGCTCACCTCTCTTTTGACGGTTTGGTAGAAGAGATCAGGAAGGAGGAAGTTATCCTGGCGGTGGAAGGGTTAGCTCTGAAGAAGTCGCCAGGCCCGGATGGCTTAACATCCGAGTTTTATAAGACCTTTAAGGACTCTTTATGTCCCCTCTTGACTGAGGTATTCAATGAGTGTTTATCCTCGGGCACTCTGCCTCGGTCAATGAGGAGGTCAGCTCTGATCCTTCTATCAAAGAGTAAAGATCCGAACCGTATTGAGAACTGGCGTCCCATAGCACTTCTTAATACGGACAGAAAGATTCTGGCCAAGATACTTTTTAATAGGCTGGTAAAATTTGCACCCCAACTCCTTTCGGCGGCTCAGCATTGCTCGGTTCCAGGCCGCAGCACTTTTAGTGCTGTACTCGGTGTCCGAGAGGCAGTGGAACAGAGTAGAGCAGGCCACTGGAGGGGGTACATGCTGTCTTTAGATCAAGCAAAGGCGTTTGATCGGGTGAACCATGAGTACCTCTGGTCGGTTCTTCTGAAGTATGGCCTGCCGGGGGGGTTTGTCGATTGGTTAAAGATCTTGTATGCAGGGGCAGAGAGTTTCCCGCTGTGAACGGTTGGTCTGGCTGCTCTTTTGAGGTTGGGTCTGGCGTCCGCCAGGGTTGTCCTTTGAGCCCGCTTTTATACGTGTTCGCGATTGATCCCTTTCTTAAGCGGATCGATCGTGGACCGTTGGCGGGAGTCAGGATGGATCAGGTGGCGCCGGAAGCCACTCTGAGGGTAGTTGCGTACGCTGACGATGTCACCATTTTCGGATCCTCGAGAGGGGAGGCGGAGTATGTGATGTCTGAAGTGGATCGCTACTCGGAGGCATCCGGGTCCATGATCAATCGGGATAAGTGTGAGAGTCTCTGGCTGGGAGGGGGTGATCCAGTTTTTGATCTCCCGGACACCCTCCCAGGGCCCAAGTCGTCAGCCAAAGTCCTAGGCATCCATTTTGGCCATGGGGATTATCCCACTCAAAATTGGGACGACAGGCTGTAAGATCGCTGCTCAGAAGGTCGACCAGTGGAAGGGTTGGTCTTTGACCCTCAGGGAAAGGGTAAACCTGATCAAGGCCTACTTACTCCCTTTGCTTATCTATTTGGGTAGCGTGTGTATCTTGCCAGAGCCTCTCTGGACTCGGGTTTATAGTCTGTTCTTCCAGCTCTTATGGGGGAATAGACTGAACCTGATCAAGAGAGAAGTGACTTACCGCACGAGGAGACTAGGGGGGTTATCTATGGTCAACCCCGTGGAGTTTCTTGTAAACACCTTTGTTAAAGCGAATCTGGCTAACCTCTGGATGGAGAGGGCTTCTCCGTGGGTAGTCTCCTGCCGGGGGTGGTTTCGGCCTTTCTTCCAGGAATGGGAGACAGGAGGGCAAGTGAAGGACTTACGTACGCCTCACGGATATCTTCCGACTTACGTCACCCCGATTCTGAAGGTGATCCGCCGGTGGGGTTTGGAGGTGAGGGAGATCAGGACTCTGTCAAGGAGGTCCCTTGACGAGAGGGTCTTGTTGTCCCACTTCCAGAAGCCCCTGGCCCTCAGGGATTGCCCAAGCCGGGATCTAGACAAGGGGTTACAGTTGCTAAATTCTGCAAGGATCCCCTTGAAGTTTTGGGACTTGGCTTGGCGCTGCTTTCACGGGAGCCTGTATGTGAGGGACAACTTGAAGTACAGGAACTCTGATGAAAGGGGTTGTCCCCGGGAGGAGTGTGGCTCCATACTGGAAAGTATGGATCACTTCCTGCTTCAGTGTCCCTTTAATACAGAGGTATACCAACGGGTGGGAGCTTCCATTGGCTGGCCTAGGCTAGCCAGCCTCTCCTACGCGGAGTGGGCTTATGGAGTGCTCAGAGACATTGGTAGAAGGGACCTGTGCACATGTTTTTTAGTCAGTATAGTGGTTAGGTTCTACACGTGGAATGCACGGTGCTTAGTTTCAACGCAGCAGAAAGTCCTCCCAGTGGACGAGGTATGTAGGAACATTCTGGGTAACCTGGTGAAGGTGCGTTCTTTGGAGTATGAGAGACTGGGCACCAGTAGGGCCTCTCTCCTCTGGAGAGGCTTTGCTTTTAGCGTGCCCTAGCCTAGTCATACGTTTCCTGGTGGTGGGCTGATGCTTTCACCGTAGACTTTTGTTTTGTGGGATGTTGAGCTTTGAAGAAAGGCTTACAGAGACCGAGCTTGGGCCTTCGGGTATTTCTGTATATTAGAATATTTTGCAGTGTGTGTTAAATAGTTATGTTGTTTATGTTATTTTTTAGGATAGAATGAGTTGGGGCTAGGTTGGGTGGGTGAGGGAAGGGGTCTTTTATTTGTGCTTTTAAGTGTTTTATGTGTGTATTGAAGTGGGGAGGCCTGCATCTAGCCCTGGACTATGCGGACATGGGTGGACATGGGGCGAGGGGCTAGATGTGGGTGGTGGAGGTAGGGCTGGCCTCGGACTATGCGGACACGAGAGAGACGTGAGGCGGAGGTCAGCCTTGGGTGATGGATGAAGGGTGATGGAGTAGGTAGTGGGGGTTAGGGCTAGATTAGGGAGGTGAGGTTTGTTTTGCCTTATGTGTTATATTAGTAAAAAGGTAATATAAAAAAAAAAAAAAAAATTGGTGATGGGAAAAAAATAAATATAAAAAAAAATAGAAAATAAATAAATATATATATATATATTTTTTTTTTGTTTGTTTTCTATTATTATTATTATTATTATTATTATTATTGTTTTATTAGTCTTATTTGCGTTTTTGTTTTATTGACGAGTAGTCAAGTTTTTCCTTTTGGGTTTTATAGCTGAACCGGCTAAGTAAGTTTCATTTCATTTTTAGCATTTGTATATAGTTTGTATAAAGTTTTTTTATAGGGTATTGATATGAATGTGAGTGTGAGTGAGGCTGGGCCAGCTGAAAAGCTGTTCTGTTTTGTTTTTCTTGTCTGAAAAGTTTTGTATTTTTCTAATAAAAAAAGAGTTCCCATAGCAGAGAATCAGGCTTGGGCGTGTCTGGTTCCTGCAGCTGCGGTGATCAGACGTGTGCTGAGAGAGCTCCTGGACTTCCAGAGACTTCCAGGGAGATTTCCATCTACTTCCCCTGTGAACAGTTCCAGACTTGCGGGGAGTTTTTTTTACCACCTCTCCCCAGCCCAGGCCCTGCCTCTCCCTAGGGAGCTGGTGGGGTCCTGTGGCCATGTCCTCCCAGAAGGACGCCCCTGCTCCCCGGCCTGGGTTGGTGGGGAGTAAGGGGTCACAGCGACCGACCCTGAAGGATGGCGGCGAGGGGGTAACAACACCAGGACGCGGTAGTGGCAGCCGAGTCCCCCCCTGAGGACCCGAAGACGCCAGGAGGAAGAAGCTTTCCTGCAGGGAGTCGGGAGGTGTCGCCCCAGGTAGTGCAGCACGCCAGACCTGCAGGGTATAGCGAAGCGGGGTCACGGTTATAGGCAATCGAGGGTTGCTCACTGTATTGGAGAACCCTGGGCAGGCATGCGGCAGTAAAGGAGAGGTAGACACAGTTCCTCTGGGGCACACTCGGTATGTAGGGACCAGGCCTGATGGTGGATGAGGTGCCCTGGATGTTACAGGTATTTTTAGTGCCTGGGGCAAGGTCCCTTTTGGATTCGTGACGCCAGTGCCTGTAACGGTGGCACACCGATTTATAGTTGGAATAACTGAGGTACACAGATGGTATAGTGAACCAAACGTTGCTTTACTGAACAGTCCAACTTTGTACATACAGATGTTAACACAGTCCTTTAGATCACAGCTTTACAAGTAGGCTTTATTCCACACGATGGCAGGTATTAATTATGCAAGATACTCAGAGGGTAAATCCACAATGCACTCAGAATCAGGTTGTACCTTTCCTCAGAAATAGCGTACACTGTCCTTTCTAGAACTCCTGTCTGGTTTCAATCCCAAGGCCCGGATGCCTAAATGGTGGCTTCAATCCTTGGTATATATATATCTTCCTCTCGTATTAAATCCTTGCTTTTCTTCCTAAAGCATCTGCCTATCAGGGTTACTTATCTTTGCCTGTAGTATGTTGGCTTTATTGCTGCAGGGCTGTGGTTTTCTCCCAGGAGGTTCTGTCCTGCAACTGGGGTGTCTTCAGAGCTAACTAAGGCTCTCTTGATCCGCAGGTAGGCTAGGATCCCTCTACTAACCTCCTGGTAACAACTAGTAGCTTGGGCTGTCTAGCTGCATGTCAGGAGGAGGCCCTCAGCTTGTCCCTGGCTGGTGCCTTCTAACTTCTGTCTCTGCAGACTCCTGACTCTGAACTCACTCTCCCTGTCTGGGCCTGGATATTTATACTAGGGGTTCCCTATCTCCCTCTAGTGTCTGGGATGTCTAACTACACCCAGCTAGGCCTGCTATTGCATCATACAAGAGAACATTGCATATAAAAACACATTATAAAATACATTGAATGCACACTTAAATATAACATTTCTGTCCCTTGTGAGTAGAAGTACCACGCACACCAATTGACCCTTGTGTAGTGCCCACGCCTATCTAGTGGGACACTACATACCACCACGCTATAACGTTGCCCGTCCTCGGCGCAACATGGAGGGGCCCTGCCCAGCTGGATACTGCACCTGCATAAAATCAGGCAGTTCCACTGGCTTAGGAACAAGTAACGGTGAAAAGGGGCGTCGTTCTCTTCTCTCAGGATAGTGTGAGGGAACAGGGGCGCTGACCTGGTGCAGCGTATCATTATAACCAGGATAGTCCATAAGTGCCAAACGTCCATAATAGAACAGCAGAAAAATGTAAACAATTTTAAAGTTCTTGGAGGCTCAAGGAACAAATATGAGTCCGTACCCAGGTTTCTTTCTTATTTAGAACAAGTGTCCTTCACCATTCGAACAAGGTACAAGCAAGGTAGACGATCACAGAGGCTCACTTACAGTGGAGTCCATCCCTGGGCACATTTCTTTAAAGTAGCAATATCTCAGAGGCTCATGTACTTTTGAGTCTATCACTGGGCACGTTTCCTTGACATTTAATGTTGCACAATAAAAAGACAGCACATAAAAATAGCCCACATTATTCCATTGGCATATATATAAAAGCAAGTGCTGTAATACCCTTAATCAACCTGAAAAGGGGGTTAAAGGGTTAAAGGTGCAACAAAAATAGGCACAACTTGGTGTAGTAGAGTAGAAGCAGGCAGAAGGTCCTGTAAACAAACATGGCTTTGATGCAATTTTGTAGTTTCAGTGGGTGACCACCACCACTGAGCCGTGGGTAACTTGCAGCAGCAACAAAGGACCAAAACAAAGGACTCCTGGAAGGGTTAATCCTCGGCAATAAGGTCCCTTGATGGAAGCAAAACAAATCAACGGCCTAGCAGGCCAATTCACAGGGGAGATGAGGCCTGTAGTAAGCCTCCACAGGCGGATGTGCCCACAACACGGTATTGGGGGGCAGCTGCAACATAAATGGGCCCCTAATAGGTATTGGCCCCATAGGCCTAGGGGTGATTACAGTTGAGGACCGCACCGGTCCAGGCATAATTAATGTAGGCTGTGCTGGCCTAGGTACCGCCGCCGCAAGCGGTCCGGTGGGCTCTGGAACAACTGGCTCTGCGCAGCAAGTCACAGTGTGAGAGGGCCTTCTTGGGGGCCTCAACGTAGCCGCAGTAGCTGTAGGTGGCCGGCGGGTAGGGACAGGTACCCTTACCTCTTCCTTTCTCGGTGGCGTCTGGATCCTGGCGGTGGCAATTCTGTGTAACTCCTGCAACTTCTCCTCCAGACGGACGATCTGGTCGTCCAGGCTCTCGATCTCAGGATCGCTGTTCTCCGCTGTCGCCGCCGGCACTTGTACCATAGAGGGTGAATCCTGCGCAGCCGCTACAGGCTCAGGTGGCGCATCAGGTCTTTTACCCTTCCGGATATTATCCAGGGTAATGTGGAGTCTTTTCAGATTCTCCATTTCTTGCATCGTTTTCTCCCGGCGAGGCAGCTCAGGGGACGGATAGGGGCTCACCCATTTCTCCAACACTGTGGGCTGCCAGAAAACATTCGGGCGAATGAAAGAGCCCCGCTCTTGAAATGCATGATGGGCCGATTCTGGAGAGCGCGCTGGTCCGCGCTCGCAGCCAGAGTAGTCCTCATCTGCTTCCCAGTCCTCCGGTTCTTTCTTGGGACGGGTCACGGCAGTGGCATATGGGCCTCGCAGGCCCTCGGCAGGGGTGAACTCCACTTCCTCTCCCTCGCGGAGGTTATGCATATATTCGGAGAGGTAACTCCGCTTGACGGACCTCCAATTGACATATAAGTCTCTGCCGGTGGTATAGTCCTGTATGAAACCGTAGCCACGGTTCTTGTCGAAGGCCACAACCAACCCCTTTCTCCTTTCCAGGCGGGGTTGGGTGTCAGTGTGGCGCTCGTGAACGGTCTTTGCCAGTTCCTCGTAGTATATCTTTGTCTTTGTATTTTTCTTTATGGCGGCCTCCCGGATCTCTGCCATTAATGCTGACCACTTGAACGAGGGCTGGAAGAAGTCTCTCCAGGAGCCATAGTAGGTCTCCGGTTGCGTCCTCGGTGGCGGGCAGGCGGGTTTCTCCGGTCCCGGAGAGTAGGCCGGTGGAGCGTCCTCTGGCTCTACACCAACACAATCCATCTTTGACAACTCAGGCGCGGACATCCCAACAGAGCAGTCTTCATTCTTCAACATGCTCGATCCTTCTCTGGAGAGCGACAGGGTGGCGCCAATAAGTCCAGACAGATCCTCCCATTGCACTGGGAGGCAGCCCCCCAGGTACTCCAGTATGGGGGAGGCGGAGTCCATTTCTGCAGACATGCAAATGTCCAGACAGGGCGGTGGCGCCGACAGATAGCCTTTTCCCGCTCTTTTCAGCAAAAAGGCGCCAACTTTTACCGCCAACTCAGGATGAAGATGACGCAGCAGTAAATCAAGCAAGCTCAGCGGCCATCTTTAGCAAAACGCTGTCTATTCACTGACAGCAAGCGGTGGCTTAAATAAGCAGCAAACAGTCCAGAAAACGTTATCTTCACACCGCTACTTAGGACAGTTCTTGGGCCCAGCAATTTTCAATAAAACAATTAGGGCTTAGTCACTTTAAGGCAATTTTCAGCACACAGTTTTATATCCGCAATGGCGCAGGAATGTTCCGTCAATCCTGTTCGGGGACGCCAATTTATGCAGCACGCCAGACCTGCAGGGTATAGCGAAGCGAGGTCACGGTTATAGGCAATCGAGGGTTGCTCACTGTATTGGAGAACCCTGGGCAGGCATGCGGCAGTGAAGGAGAGGTAGACACAGTTCCTCTGGGGCACACTCGGTATGTAGGGACCAGGCCTGATGGTGGATAAGGTGCCCTGGATGTTACAGGTATTTTTAGTGCCTGGGGCAAGGTCCCTTTTGGATTCGTGACGCCAGTGCCTGTAACGGTGGCACACCGATTTATAGTTGGAATAACTGAGGTACACAGATGGTATAGTGAACCAAACGTTTCTTTACTGAACAGTCCAACTTTGTACACTTAAATATAACATTTCTGTCCCTTGTGAGTAGAAGTACCACGCACACCAATTGACCCTTGTGTAGTGCCCACGCCTATCTAGTGGGACACTACAGTAGGTTGGGGGTCCCGGCGGGAGGGAGAGAATACCTCCACCTACAGCTCTCGCTTGGCCGCCCACCTGCGTGAATACGATGAGCTGGGACGGCACCTCAAAACCCTGAAGATAGAGTTAAAGGGTTTGCGGGCGAAAGCCAACAATGCTAGCAAGAAAAAAAGGCCCCCGATAAATGAAAAGATTAAAGTGTTTAAAGGGAAGCTGGAGGACTCCCTGAAGCAGCGAGAAAGCCTGCTGGATGGCAGTGGCCCTTTTAGGGAGAAGCTGTTGAATGGGGAGAATTTTTTGGACATGGAGGCTGTGGTTAAAGGGGACCTGTGTGGGGATATGGAGTGTGAGGAGGAGGATGAATGCTCCGGATCCCTGACATCTCAGGCGGGTCCCCAACCCATAGAGCCGGAGCATGCACCACCCCCTCCATCTATGGAGTCGGCGGTGGTAGAAACATACAGTGATGTACCCCCAGAGCAAGTCCGCTTACCTTCGTCTGAGGAGTCATCAGATGGTGGTGAGGTGTACAGCGATGAAGATGGTGGTGGTGGTTTGCTGAGAGAAATTTAAATGCTGGAATCCCCAGTTGATTTCCAAGGCTTTACATTTGGAGACGAACTGCTGGAAGAGAACAGTGGCAAAAAAAAGAGAAAAAAAAATAAAAAGGACAAAGAGCAGACATGCTTGGTGTATGTGCCTGCGGAGCGCTCGGTGCAGGCTGAGGGGTCCGTACCGGGTGCTCTGCCAGTAGGTGTCGCAGTTGCGCTGCCTAGTATTGCACCAAGTTCGTCTGCATTAGAATCTGGCAGTGCGGCAGTCAATATGCCAAAGATGGCACTGAACGCTGACATAGCAGGCAAGAGAAGCGGCAATTCTATTCAATCGGGGGCCTCTGGTGCTGATGGCCACTCCCCAGTGGGAGGGGGGGTGGTCCGGCACCGGAGCTAGCCCCCGTGAAAGAGGTGGCCCCGCCTGCCGCTCTGCCTACTCTGCCCGCCGCACCGGTGTGTAGGGTGGTGCTGGGTCGGTGTGATGGGGTCACCGTCCCTCCCACACAAAACGATGCTGAACCTGAGACTCCGCCTGCAGCTGCAAAAGCGCGGCGGGGATCGGGGGAAGCGGCAGAGAGTGTGGCTGCAGGCGCGGCTGGGGGTGTGTCCGGGGGTGCGTCTGGGTGTCCTCCTATCGGCGCGCATGTGGGCGTGGCCGTGGAGGTGCCCGGCCGTGCTTCCGGATGCGCTCCCAGGGTTGTAGGTGAATACGCAGGCGCAATGAACAAGCGCCTGCGCACTGAAGAAGCGGGGGCCGGGGCAGCCGGGAAAGATCTGACAGCGGCGCTCCGGTCCTCTGCAAAGTATACTAAGAAGATAAAGGCTGGATATATTGCGCCAGAACATGTGGCCATGTACGTTGCCACTGGGCATCCCCCCCTGTCTCTGCCTCCTCTTCCTCCAGCGCTGAACTAAGTGCTGGGGAGGGGGGGAGTGTGATCACCAGTGCCCAAATCTTAAGGGCAGCAGAGGGGGGGAGTGGCTTGTCCAGGGGCAATGACAGTGGCAAAGTAAATATTGATAAGTGTAATAATAAAGGTAGTAATAATAAAGGTAATTATAGAAGTAGTTTGGTGACACCTGCTGCACCAGCTGTCCCAGCAGGGAGAGAGGGTGTATGTGAGCAGGGTGTTGGTAGGGGTATTGGTGAGGGTGCTTCGTCGGGTCCCAAATGTGGGATGGATGCTGGGAGTCGGCGGGCTGTCGCTGAAAAAGTGGCGGCCACGGCTCCTGGTGTTCGCCTTCCGGAGGGATCCGACGTGGCATCTGGTACTAGTGTAGTGGGGTGGGCCGGTTCGGTTGCCCCTCCTGCGGCCGTAACACCTGGCAGAAGTTATGCCAGTGTGGCTGCGACCGTGGGGGGGGAGGGGCTATCCTCGTTGGCTTCCTCATTCCCAGGAGTCACGGTTGGTGACTTGCAACGGCGACACCTGGAGGCCCTCAAAAAGGGGGAGAGCTCTATAACGGTAGAGGGAGAGAAGGTGGACCTATCCTTATGGATAAACAGGCATGGCCTGCGAGCTTTCCGAGAGGAAAGGGGGGCGAGACCACCTGGTCCCTGCCTACAACCGGCCCTGGGACCAGACGGAATGTAGTTTGTCTCAAGTGGAGAAGCAATGATGCCTGCCCTACGAGAAAGAGGGTGGTGGAGCTCCTGCTTGAGATGGGCTTCAGGGTGGCTGACATCTTTGCCCTGATACATCCGTATGGTTCCAAGGAGTTCAACGTCAGCTTTGCCCGGCCGGAGGGCCTAGAGCTTTTCTGGTCTGGGTATGAGCTGGTGAAGAACTTACCGGACTGGAAGGGTTTTTTCGCTCAGGCGATAACCCGGCAGAACAACGTCAAGAAGGTGACCGTTTTAACCCGTAACGAATCATTTTCTTGCGTTGACATTCTGACGTGGCTAAGCAGGTATGGGGACGTCCAGGGTGTACCATCCAAAAACCTGGACGAATTTGGCATTTGGTCGGGAGCCTGGACTTTCAATGTGAAGTTGAAATGTCTAGGAAGCACGGTTTCCCACATTCCATCCTCTGCCTTCATCGGCCGGGATAGGATCCTGGTTTTCTACAGGGGGCAGCCTAAGCTCTGTCACAAGTGTGGCAGCCCTTCACGCTTCAGCGCCAACTGCCAAGTGCAGAAGTGCGCGTTGTGTGGAGGGACAGGTCACCTTGCCGCAACTTGTGGGGAGATTAGGTGCAACTTGTGTGGTGTGCTCGGACACCCATTTAGTCGCTGTCCCCTCTCTGAGGTCAATGCGGCCCGAGCTCATGCAGGAGTGGGCCGGGAGGTCTCTTCGGCTGAGGCGGGTGCTGGCGGAGACAGTCAAGTTAAGGGGTCAGTGAAGACCAAGAGCGGTCCGTCCCGGCAGAGGCGGAGGGAGAGACGCCAGGCGGAGAGGGAACAGAAGGAACCCCACCACAATGGGGTGATGTCTGCCCCTCCCCAAGTGGCTGACTCCCGTAGTTCAGAGACCCTAGGGGACAGGGAGCTAAGGGCGAGATCAGAAGACTAGAACGAGCCGATGAGACCCAGTCTTCACACTACGAAAGTGCAGCAGAGGGTAGTGAGACTGGGTCTAACATCAATAGAAGGAAACGGTACTCAAAAAAAAAGAGCCCGACCAAAGTAGCCAAGGAAGGCGAAACCGGCTCCCCTCTAGAGCTTTCCAACCGGTATCTCACTTTGGATGAGACCGCCGCCTCCTCTTCATCTGAGGAGGAGGTAAGAAGTGGGGTACCGGGGGCGAAGGAGGGAGGGGTTTCAGGAGGCCCTCTCTGGTGCCCCTCTCTGGTGAGGATGTAAGGTCCCCAGAAGAGGAGGCAAATCCGATTCCTGGAACTGAGAAAGCCAGGGGCGGTACGCTAGAGGGAGTGGTGGTGACAGATGGAATGGACACCACCGTCTCCCTCAAAAGAGGGCGTGCCGCTTTAGAGGATAGCCCCGGGAGGGGTAAGAAGGTTGGGAAGGAAGGAGGACATCTAGCTTAAACACCAAGTATGGCGGTACCCACTCAGCTGACACTGGCGACCATTAATGTCGCCAGCATTAAATCTGATGCGGCTCGTTACACAGCCTTTGATTTTTTCAGCCGAGTTGAAGCTGATGTTTTATTTTTGCAAGAGACCAGACTGTCAAACTTGGCAGAAGTCCATAAAGCGAAGAGGGAGTGGAGATCTGGGCCCTCCTTCTGGTCTCTTGCGGCTGAGCCGTATAGCGGAGTGGCGGTTCTTTTCACCGTACAGGTAGAATGCCGACGGGTGGTTGAACTAGAAATGGGGAGGTGTTTGATCTTGGATATCCTCATGAAGGGACAGGAACTGCGCCTGATCAATATCTACGGGCCCCAGTCCAGGTGGGGCAGGAAATGTCTCTTTATGAGGATCAAGCCTTTCCTTTTTACGAGCCGGCAAGTGGTCTTTGGTGGGGACTTTAACACTATCATAAGGTCCCAGGATAGGGGAGGCACCAGAGACCGGCTGACTTATGATAGTATAGCTCTAAACAGTATAGCTAGTGAGGCTCGTCTGGTGGATGTTCACATTAGGCACACTCCAGACCACGGTGGTTTCACTTTCTACAGAGGTAATAAGATTAGGTCTAGAATAGATAGGTTTTTTTTGAAGGAGGAGGCTACCTTCTCGCCCTTAAGGGTTGTAGAGGTAGAATTCTCCGACCACTGTCTGATTATGTTTTCTCTGAATATTTCAGAATCCCCCCAAATGGGAAGAGGTTACTGGAAGCTGAATGCGGGAGTCCTGGAGGAAGCAGAGGTGAGACAATCCTTTGAGGACTTTCTTCAGAGTCAGGTAGCTTTACTGGATCTCTGTGACACTAAGTCAGAGTGGTGGGAGGTATTCAAAGACCGGGCCGCAAAGTTCTTCCGCCAGCTCTCGAGCCTCAGGTCTCTGGACAGGTACCGCCTGTATCACAGTCTGAGGAGGAAACTCGAAGGTCTGGTCTCGACTGGAGGTAGCCGCGAGGATATCTCCAGAGTGAAATCTTTGCTCAAGAGGTGCCAGTATGATAGGCACACATCTTTAGTTTTTGAGAGGGACTTCGGGAGGTACCGCTCGCCCGACCCCTACAGAAACTGTAAAATGTCAGTGAAGAGTAAGTTAATAACAGGACTGGTTGATAGTACGGGATCTCTGAACAGGTCCAGATCAGGGATCCTGGAAGTCGTCAGATCCTTTTACTCGTGTCTCTTGGGAAAGAGGGATCTTGATCGGGACAAGATGTCGGCTTTCCTGGCTGAAATCACCCCTGAGTCAGAGGCTCACCTCTCTTTTGACGTCTTGGTGGAAGAGATCAGGAAGGAGGAAGTTATCCTGGCGGTGGAAGGGTTAGCTCTGAAGAAGTCGCCAGGCCCGGATGGCTTAACATCCGAGTTTTATAAGACCTTTAAGGACTCTTTATGTCCCCTCTTGACTGAGGTATTCAATGAGTGTCTATCCTCGGGCACTCTGCCTCGGTCAATGAGGAGGTCAGCCCTGATCCTTCTATCAAAGGGTAAAGATCCGAGCCGTATTGAGAACTGGCGTCCCATAGCACTTCTCAATACGGACAGAAAGATTCTGGCCAAGATACTGTTTAACAGGCTGGCTCAGCATTGCTCGGTTCCAGGCCGCAGCACTTTTAGTGCTGTACTCGGTGTCCGAGAGGCAGTGGAACGGAGTAGAGCAGGCCACTGGAGGGGGTACATGCTGTCCTTAGATCAAGCAAAGGCGTTTGATCGGGTGAACCACGAGTACCTCTGGTCGGTCCTTTTGAAGTATGGCCTGCCGGGGGGGTTTGTCGATTGGTTAAAGATCTTGTATGCAGGGGCAGAGAGTTTCCCACTTGTGAACGGTTGGTCTGGCTGCCCCTTTGAGGTTGGGTCCGGCGTTCGCCAAGGTTGTCCTTTGAGCCCGCTTTTATACGTGTTCGTGATTGATCCCTTTCTTAAGAGGGTCAGTCGTGGACCGTTGGCGGGAGTCGGGATGGATCGGGCGGCGCCGGAAGCCACTCTGGGGACAGTAGCGTACACCGACGATGTCACAATTTTCGTGTCCTCGAAAGGGGAGGCGGAATATGTGATGTCTGAGGTGGATCGCTACTCGGAAGCATCCGGGTCCATGATCAACCGGGATAAGTGTGAGAGTCTCTGGCTGGGAGGGGGTGATCCAGCTTTTGATCTCCCGGACACCCTCCCAGGGCCCCAGTCATCAGCCAAAGTCCTAGGCATCCATTTCGGTCATGGGGATTATCCCACTCAAAATTGGGACGACAGGCTTAAGATCGCCGCTCAGAAGGTCGACCAGTGGAAGGGCTGGTCTTTGACCCTCAGGGAAAGGGTACACCTGATCAAGGCTTTCCTGCTCCCTCTGCTTATCTATTTGGGCAGTGTGTGTATCTTGCCAGAGCCTCTCTGGACTCGGGTTTACAGTCTGTTCTTCCAGCTCTTATGGGGGAATAGACTGAACCTGATCAGGAGGGAGGTGACTTACCGCACAAGGAGATTAGGGGGGTTATCTATGGTCAACCCCGTGGTGTTTCTTGTCAACACATTTGTTAAAGTAAATCTGGCAAACCTCTGGATGGAGAGGGCTTCTCCATGGGTAGTCTCCTGCCGGGGGTGGTTTCGACCTTTCTTCCAGGAATGGGAGACAGGAGGGCAAGTGAAGGACTTGCGTATGCCTCACGGATATCTTCCGGCTTACGTCACCCCGATTCTGAAGGTAATCCGCCGGTGGGGTTTGGAGGTAGGGGAAATCAGGACTCTGTCAAGGAGGTCCCTTGACGAGAGGGTCTTGTTGTCCCACTTCCAGAAGCCCCTGGCCCTCAAGGATTGCCCAAACCGGGATCTAGACAAGGCGTTACAGTTGCTAAATTCTGCAAGGATCCCCTTGAAGTTTTGGGACTTGGCTTGGCGCTGCTTTCACGGGAGGCTGTATGTAAGGGACAATCTGAAGTACAGGAACTCTGATGAAAGGGGTTGTCCCCGGGAGGAGTGCGGCTCCATACTGGAAAGTATGGAGCACTTCCTGCTCCAGTGTCCCTTTAATACAGAGGTGTACAAATGGGTGGGAGCTTCCATTGGCTGGCCTAGGCTAGCCAGCCTCTCCTACGCGGAGTGGGCCTATGGAGTGCTCAGAGACATTGGTAGAAGGGACCTGTGCACATGTTTTTTAGTTAGTATAGTGGTTAGGTTCTACACGTGGAATGCACGGTGCTTAGTTTCAACGCAGCAGAAAGTCCTCCCAGTGGATGTGGTATGTAGGAACATTCTGGGTGACCTGGTGAAGGTGCGTTCTATGGAGTATGAGAGACTGGGTACCAGTAGGGCCTCTCTCCTCTGGAGAGGCTTTGCTTTTAGCGTACCCTAGCCTAGTCATACGTTTCCTGGTGGTGGGCTGATGCTTTCACCATAGATTTTTGTTTTGTGGGATGTTGAGCCTTGAAGAAAGGCTTACAGAGACCCAACTTGGGCCTTCGGGTAGTCTTGTATATTTTGCAGTGTGTGTTAAGTAGTTATGTTGTTTATTAAGATAGGATGAGTTGGGGCTAGGTAGGTTGGGTGGGTGAGGGAAGGGGTCTTTTATTTGTGCCTTTATGTGTTTTATGTGTGTTTTGAAGTGGGGAGGCCTGCATCTAGCCCTGGACTATGCGGACATGGGAGGACATGGGGCGAGGGGCTAGATGTGGGTGGTGGAGGTAGGGCTGGCCTCGGACTATGCGGACACGAAAGAGACGTGAGGCGGAGGTCAGCCTTGGGTGATGGGTGAGGGGTGATGGAGTAGGTAGTGGGGGTTAGGGCTAGATTAGGGAAGTTAAAAGGTTGTCTTGTTTTGTGTGGAAAGAAGAGAAAAAAAAATAAAATAAAATAAATAAATAAAATAAAAAAAATAAAAAAGATTGGGTGATGGAAAAAAAAAATAAAAAAAAAAGTTTTTTGTGTTTGTTTCTTTTATTTTTATTATTATTATTGTTTTATAGGCAAGAATAGTATTTTTTGCGTTTTCGTTTTATTGACGAGTAGTCAAGTTTTTCTTTGGTTTGGGTTTTACAGCTGAACCGGCTAAGAAAGTTTCATTTCTTTTT
This sequence comes from Bufo bufo, assembly GCF_905171765.1. Taxonomy (NCBI): domain Eukaryota; kingdom Metazoa; phylum Chordata; class Amphibia; order Anura; family Bufonidae; genus Bufo; species Bufo bufo. The sequence continues at coordinate 603,195,893 of NC_053391.1, read as the reverse complement.
AGCGTTTGTATATAATTTGTATATAGTTTTTATAGTTTTTTTTTATAGAGTGTGGGTGTGGGTGTGAGTGTGAGTGAGGCTGGGTCAGCTGGGAAGCTGTTCTGTTTGATGTTCTGTCTGCAAAGTTTTGTATTTTTGTAATAAAAAAGAGTTCCCATTGCAGAGAATCAGGCTTCATGTCACCCACCACTGGAACAGGCCACTGTCAGATATTTAGGCCCCGGCACCCAGACAGAGGAGAGAGGTCCCATAGCAGAGAATCAGGCATCATGTCATAGCAGAGAATCAGGCTTCATGTCACCCACCACTGGAACAGGCCATTGTCAGATATTTAGGCCCCAGCACCCAGACAGAGGAGAGAGGTCCCATAGCAGAGAATCAGGCTTCATGTCATAGCAGAGAATAAGGCTTCACGTCACCCACCACTGGAACAGGCCATTGTCAGATATTTAGGCCCCGGCACCCAGACATAGGAGAGAGGTCCCATTGCAGAGAATCAGTCTTCATGTCACCCACCACTGGAACAGGCCACTGTCAGATATTTAGGCCCCAGCACCCAGACAGAGGAGAGAGGTTCCATTGCAGAGAATCAGGCTTCATGTCACCCACCACTGGAACAGGCCACTGTCAGATATTTAGGCCCCGGCACCCAGACAGAGGAGAGAGGTCCCATAGCAGAGAATCAGGCTTCATGTCACCCACCACTGGAACAGGCCACTGGCAGATATTTAGGCCCCGGCACCCAGACAGAGGAGATAGGTCCCATAGCAGAGAATCAGGCTTCATGTCATAGCAGAGAATCAGGCTTCATGTCACCCACCACTGGAACAGGCCACTGGCAGATATTTAGGCCCCGGCACCCAGACAGAGGAGAGAGGTCCCATTGCAGAGAATCAGGCTTCATGTCACCCACCACTGGAACAGGCCACTGTCAGATATTTAGGCCCCGGCACCCAGACAGAGGAGAGTGGTCCCATTGCAGAGAATCAGGCTTCATGTCACCCACCACTGGAACAGGCCACTGTCAGATATTTAGGCCCCGGCACCCAGACAGAGGAGAGAGGTCCCATTGCAGAGAATCAGGCTGCATGTCACCCACCACTGGAACAGGCCACTGGCAGATATTTAGGCCCCGGCACCCAGACAGAGGAGGGGTTCATTCAACTTTGGGTTGCCCCGCAATATAATGGTAAAATTAAAAAAAGAGGATTGAATGAAGTGCCCTGGAGTACAAGAATATATTGTTAAGGGGAGGTAGTTATAAATGTCTAATCTGCACAAGGGATGGACAGGTCCTGTGGGATCCATGCCTGGTTCATTTTTATGAACGTCAGCTTGTCCACATTGGCTGTGGATAGGCGTCTGCGTTTGTCTGTAATGACGCCCCCTGCCGTGCTAAATACATGTTCAGACAAAACGCTGGCCGCCGGGCAGGCCAGCACCTCCAAGGCATAAAAGGCTAGCTCTGGCCACGTGGACAATTTGGAGACCCAGAAGTTGAATGGGGCCGAACTATCAGTCAGTACGTGGAGGGGTGTGCACACGTACTGTTCCACCATGTTAGTGAAATGCTGCCTCCTGCTAACACGTTCCGTATCAGGTGGTGGTGCAGTTAGCTGTGGCGTGGTGACAAAACATTTCCACATCTCTGCCATGCTAACCCTGCCCTCAGAGGAGCTGGCCGTGACACAGCTGCGTTGGCGACCTCTTGCTCCTCCTCTGCCTTCGCCTTGGACTTCCACTTCTTCCCCTGTGACATTTGGGACTGTTGGTAGTCACTCTCAGGAAAGGAGAAGGGGAAGGGGTAACCCTCTACACCCTGGCCCCCCAGGTCAACCCGCCACAAATGACACTGACAACAAGTCATGTTTATAACCTTTATTTAACGATTTTGTTGGGTGGTAGTCGGCCACAGCTAATTCTTTTAACGGCATAACACATAACTAAGCCCGTGCGATCCGCTGGCCGCTGGACTCCCAGCGGGCAGATTACGCCAGTTCACCTGCTCAGTATCCTATTTCTCTTTACCTGCCGCCACGGAGGAGACCCGCCCTCACACGGGGCTCCGACCACCACCCAACAAGAACATGGCCTGTTCAACCCCATCCTGGAGATCAGAGAGAAAAATATCCAGGCCGATATCGGACAAGTGGACACCATCCGGCCTCATCAACGAGCGATTGTCGCCCTCCAATTGTCGATGACGAACAACCACCCCACCGCGGGATCTAACAAAACGGGACATTCGTGCGTTTACCGTCCGCCTGCACTTCTCGGTGGCCTCACCATCCCTACCACCTTGCCATACCACTCGCAATACAATCTCGGACCATACTAAAACGACCTCCCGGAAAAAAGACGGAAAACGTTCTAAGTCAGCCCGCATTAGCGTCAAGAGCTTCAGCAACGGCATGGACCCGATATCGTTGCCCCCCGCGTGGACCACCAACACTACGGGACCACCCGCCTGCATGCCAATCTCCACCACTTGTGACAACAGCTGGGACCATCTGAGGCCCCGGATCCCCCTCCACGACACTCTCACATCACTGAAGCCCAGGGATTTTCCACGGGGTCGACATTCGGCTCTCTGCGCTGCCCAGAAAATGTAGGAATGACCCACCATCCACACCGTCGGTCCTACTGCGCCTGCGAAGAAACAACCATTAAAACTGCGAAAACATAACCATAAAATGAACAAAAGTGATCAATTGAACAGGCCCCCGGGAAGGGGGGGGGGACGGGGGACCGGAGACAGATTCCTTTTTTTCTTACTTTTTATTTATTCATTTATTTATAAAAAAAAAATTTTTTTTATTCTATAATAGGTCCGGTCTAATATACCTTGCAAAACAAGCGGACTTCCATCTACCGATCCTCATGACCTCCGACTCTGGCAAACCCGCCCTAGCGGCTTCAGTCGCCGCACCAATACGAAATGAATGAGTGCCAAATTCCCTGGGATTCATCCCGGCCAGATCTAAACAGGCCTTAAAAACAGAAGTGAACTGAAACTTGGTCAGAGGAGAGCCGTCAGCATGCGCCAAGAAAGTATGGCCCATCCCCCGCATGGAGCTATAACTAGACGTCAGTCGAACTGGGCATGCCACACCGGGAACCGGGTGAAGGGGGATCCATGAGCCGCTACCAAACTGGTCCGTCTTGGAGCGACTCACCCTGATCCTCAATGAGTCATTACCCAGGACCACGTCGGCACAAGAAAGGCCACCCGGTCTGCTACCAGCCAGACATACCAGCTCGCTGATCCGTAGCGCTGCAAAGAAGGCTATACTGAAGCTGGCAGAAAACAGCACAACCTCAAACGGGGACCCACAGACCTCAGAAAGCTTAGCGATGAGTCTGCCTAAAAGATTAAATGACACCGGGCGCCTACATTCACGGTATACAAGCTCCTTCCTCCACCCCCGAAGCGCCTGGCGTATAACAAATCTCTTAGTGACATCCGGCCAATCGCGCAACCGAAAATGGAAGGCTACCCCAGACAGCCTATGCTGCGCAACTGAAGCTGACACCCCACTGGAGCGTAATTGCAATAACCATTCAATCGTTACCTCCAGGCGGAGATCATCTCTGGAAACCACATCTCGCCCCCCCACCATGCTCTCCCATTCTCCCCATGCCTTACCATGCGCCTGCCAGGTTGCAGGGGAAACCGAAGCCTGAATCAGCGGCATCAACTGTTGTCCACCAGGAGCCATAGGTGCTGCGGGCACTCCTTGCCTTCCAGATCTGCCTCCGGGTGAAGGGACCGAAAATCCTGCCAATGACAACGGGAAAGACCATCAGCAATCTTATTCTCCACCCCCGGAACATGTCGAGCCCTGAAATAGATGTTAAACTCAAGACACCAAAGCACCAAATGCCTGAGCAAGGACAAAACCGGGAGGGAAGAGGAAGAAAGACTAATCCCATTTAATCCCATAGACCACCGACAGATTATCCGTCCAAAAAGAAACATGTCTATTGGATAAACTCCTACCCCAAAGCTCTACAGCCACAATAATCGGGAACAGCTCGAGTAACGTGAGATTCCGGCACTAACCGGAGGAAGACCATGACACAGGCCATGAGGCAGCACACCACTCATTCCCAAAAATGGTACCGAAACCACATGTTCCCGCGGCGTCGGAGAACAGACACAACTCAGAATTAGGGACCACCTTGTACATATAACACGTATGCCCGTTATAGGCAAGCAAAAAAGACCTCCAAACCCTTAAATCGTCTTTCAAGGACCTAGTAAGTCTAATACGATGACCCGGGGCTTTAACGCCGCAAGAGGCCAACGACAAACGCCGTGAAAAAACCCGCCCCATGGGCATCACTATATACGCAAAGCACAGAAGACCTAACAAGGACTGGAGCTGGAGGAGAGTAACCTTCCTAACGGCTAAAAACCCATCAATCAAGCCGAGAAGCTTCTGGAGGAGAAGGAGGAGGAGACACAGGGCCTTATAAAGGGGCACCATGCAGCACGCCCCTTCCTGCACTGCAGGATGACATCATTAACCCCCAAAGCACCAAATCCTGACCAAAATCAAATGAGGCCCTAAAACAAGGATAGGGAACCTGGGAAAGGGGGAAGGGGGACCCCCAGTCCCTGTACACCCTCCCTATATGGTCAGGTGTCCTCCAGAATGCTCTCAGTAGCACGTCTATCAACGTGCGCTTGTACTCGCGCATATTCCTATCACGCTCCAGTGCAGGAAGTAAGGTGGGCACATTGTCTTTGTACCGGGGATCCAGCAGGGTGGCAACCCAGTAGTCCGCACACGTTAAAATGTGGGCAACTCTGCTGTCGTTGCGCAGGCACTGCAGCATGTAGTCGCTCATGTGTGCCAGGCTGCCCAGAGGTAAGGACAAGCTGTACTCTGTGGGAGGCGTATCGTCATCGTCCTCCGTTTCCCCCCAGCCCCGCACCAGTGATGGGCCCGAGCTGTGTTGGGTGCCACCCCGCTGTGAACATGCTTCATCCTCATCCTCCTCCACCTCCTCCTCATCCTCGTCCTCCTTGTCCTCCAGTAGTGTGCCCTGTCTGGCCACATTTGTACCTCGCCTCTGCTGTTGCAAAAAAACTCCCTCTGAGTCACTTCTAAGAGACTGGCCTGAAAGTGCTAAAAATGACCTCACTTACTCCTCCTCCTGGGCCACCTCCTCTTCCATCATCGCCCTAAGTGTTTTCTCAAGGAGACATAGAAGTGGTATCGTAACGCTGATAACGGCGTCATCGCCACTGGCCATGTTGGTGGAGTACTCGAAACAGTGCAACAGGGCACACAGGTCTCGCATGGAGGCCCAGTCATTGGTGGTGAAGTGGTGCTGTTCCGCAGTGCGACTGACCCGTGCGTGCTGCAGCTGAAATTCCACTATGGCCTGCTGCTGCTCGCACAGTCTGTCCAGCATGTGCAAGGTGGAGTTCCACCTGGTGGGCACGTCGAATATGAGGCGGTGAGCGGGAAGGCCGAAGTTACGCTGTAGCGCAGACAGGCGAGCAGCGGCAGGATGTGAACGCCGGAAGCGCGCACAGACGGCCCGCACTTTATGCAGCAGCTCTGACATGTCGTGGTAGTTGTGAATGAACTTCTGCACCACCAAATTCAGCACATGCGCCAGGCAAGGGATGTGCTTCAAACCAGCTAGTCCCAGAGCTGCGACGAGATTTTGCCCATTATCGCACACCACCAGGCCGGGCTTGAGGCGCACCGGCAGCAACCACTCGTCGGTCTGTTGTTCAATATCCCGCCACAACTCCTGTGCGGTGTGGGGCCTGTCCCCCAAACATATGAGTTTCAGAATGGCCTGCTGACGTTTACCCTGGGCTGTGCTGAAGTTGGTGGTGAAGGTGTGTGGCTGACTGGATGAGCAGGTGGAAAAGAATGGGCGAACTCTCTTGGCGGCGGGTGTTCTGCTTTTGCCCACTGCTCCCTCTTTTGCTACGCTGTTGGCTTGGTCTCACCACTGCCTCTTCCTCTGAACTCTGAAAGTCAGTGGCACGACCTTCATTCCATGTGGGGTCTAGGACCTTACCGTCCCCTGCATCGTCTTCCACCCAGTGTTCCTCCCTGACCTCCTGTTCGGTCTGCACACTGCAGAAAGACGCAGCAGTTGGCACCTGTGTTTCATCATCATCAGAGATGTGCTGAGGTGGTATTCCCATGTCCTCATCATCAGGAAACATAAGTGGTTGTGTGTCAGTGCATTCTATGTCTTCCACCACTGGGGAAGGGCTAGGTGGATGCCCTTGAGAAACCCTGCCAGCAGAGTCTTCAAACAGCATAAGAGACTGCTGCATAAGTTGAGGCTCAGACAGTTTCCCTGATATGCATGGGGGTGATGTGACAGACTGATGGGCTTGGTTTTCAGGCGCCATCTGTGCGCTTTCTGCAGAAGACTGGGTGGGAGATAATGTGAACGTGCTGGATCCACTGTCGGCCACCCAATTGACTAATGCCTGTACCTGCTCAGGCCTTACCATCCTTAGAACGGCATTGGGCCCCACCAAATATCGCTGTAAATTCTGGCGTCTACTAGGACCTGAGGTAGTTGGTACACTAGGATGTGTGGCTGTGGCAGAACGGCCACGTCCTCTCCCAGCACCAGAGGGTCCACTAACACCACCACGACCATGTCCGCGTCGACGTCCCTTACCAGATGTTTTCCTCATTGTTACCGTTCACCACAATAAGAAAAAAATAATTTGGCCCAATGTATTGAATTCAAATTCAGGCCATTTTTTACAGGCACCTAACACTATCTGGCTATCTATTTAGGTACCGTATTACACTAATACAGGCACAACAGAAGCCACTGATTTAGGGAATTGCTAATTTGGGAATTGTATTTCAACCCAAAACAAAAACTGTTCTTTGACGGACACTAAATAACTTGACCAGCCACAGCAGTAACCTCGGATTTAGCTGAATATAAATTGTAGGCCTAGTATTTAGGCCCTGGATGGATGACAGGTATCCCTTTACGGAAAGAATTAGACTTGGAGATGCACGGTAGTGTGTGAAGTTATTGAGAATGACCCTACCAGCACCTTTAATATAATATACCCTTTTATGGATAGATTTAAACTTGGCCTGATACAGCAGAATCCACTGATTTAGGGAATTGATAATTTGGGAATTGTATTTCAACCCAGAACAAAAACTGTGCTTTGACGAACACTAATTAACTTGACCAGCCACAGCAGTAACCTCGGATTTAGCTGAATATAAATTGTAGGCCTAGTATTTAGGCCCTGGATGGATGACAGGTATCCCTTTACAGACAGAATTAGACTTGGAGATGCACGGTAGCGTGTGAAGCTATTGAGAATGACCCTATCAGCACCTTTAATATAATATACCCTTTTATGGATAGATTTAAACTTGGCCTGATACAGCAGAATCCACTGATTTAGGGAATTGATAATTTGGGAATTGTATTTAAACCCAGAACAAAAACTGTGCTTTGACGAACACTAATTAACTTGACCAGCCACAGCAGTAACCTCGGATTTAGCTGAATATAAATTGTAGGCCTAGTATTTAGGCCCTGGATGGATGACAGGTATCCCTTTACGGACAGAATTAGACTTGGAGATGCACGGTAGTGTGTGAAGCTATTGAGAATGACCCTACCAGCACCTTTAATATAATATACCCTTTTATGGATAGATTTAAACTTGGCCTGATACAGCAGAATCCACTGATTTAGGGAATTGATAATTTGGGAATTGTATTTAAACCCAGAACAAAAACTGTGCTTTGACGAACACTAATTAACTTGACCAGCCACAGCAGTAACCTCGGATTTAGCTGAATATAAATTGTAGGCCTAGTATTTAGGCCCTGGATGGATGACAGGTATCCCTTTACGGACAGAATTAGACTTGGAGATGCACGGTAGCGTGTGAAGCTATTGAGAATGACCCTATCAGCACCTTTAATATAATATACCCTTTTATGGATAGATTTAAACTTGGCCTGATACAGCAGAATCCACTGATTTAGGGAATTGATAATTTGGGAATTGTATTTAAACCCAGAACAAAAACTGTGCTTTGACGAACACTAATTAACTTGACCAGCCACAGCAGTAACCTCAGATTTAGCTGAATATAAATTGTAGGCCTAGTATTTAGGCCCTTGATGGATGACAGGTATCCCTTTATGGACAGAATTAGACTTGAAGATGCACGCATAGCGTGTGAAGCTATTGAGAATGACCCTATCAGCACCTTCAATGTAATATACCCTTTTATGGATAGATTTAAACTTGGCCTGATACAGCAGAAACCACTGATTTAGGGAATTGCTAATTTGGGAATTGTATTTCAACCCAGAACAAAAACTGTGCTTTGACGGACACTAAATAACTTGACCAGCCACAGCAGTAACCTCGGATTTAGCTGAATATAAATTGTAGGCCTAGCATTTAGGCCCTGGATGGATGACAGGTATCCCTTTACAGACAGAATTACACTTGGAGATGCACGGTAGCGTGTGAAGTTATTGAGAATGACCCTATCAGCACCTTCAATGTAATATACCCTTTTATGGATAGATTTAAACTTGGCCTGCTACACCAGAAATCACTGATTTAGGGAATTGCTAATTTGGGAATTGTATTTCAACCCAGAACAAAAACTGTGCTTTGACGGACACTAATTAACTTGACCAGCCACAGCAGTAACCTCGGATTTAGCTGAATATAAATTGTAGGCCTAGTATTTAGGCCCTGGATGGATGGCAGGTATCCCTTTACCTACAGAATTAGACTTGGAGATGCACGCATAGCGTGTGAAGCTATTGAAAATGACCCTATCAGCACCTTCAATGTAATATACCCTTTTATGGATATATTTAAACTTGGCCTGATACAGCAGAAACCACTGATTTAGGGAATTGCTAATTTGGGAATTGTATTTCAACCCAGAACAAAAACTGTGCTTTGACGGACACTAATTAACTTGACCAGCCACAGCAGTAACCTCGGATTTAGCTGAATATAAATTGTAGGCCTAGTATTTAGGCCCTGGATGGATGACAGGTATCCCTTTACAGACAGAATTACACTTGGAGATGCACGGTAGCGTTAGAAGCTATTGAGAATGACCCTATCAGCACCTTCAATGTAATATACCCTTTTATGGATAGATTTAAACTTGGCCTGATACAGCAGAAACCACTGATTTAGGGAATTGCTAATTTTGGAATTGTATTTCAACCCAGAACAAAAACTGTGCTTTGACGGACACTAATTAACTTGACCAGCCACAGCAGTAACCTCGGATTTAGCTGAATATAAATTGTAGGCCTAGTATTTAGGCCCTGGATGGATGGCAGGTATCCCTTTACCTACAGAATTAGACTTGGAGATGCACGCATAGCGTGTGAAGCTATTGAAAATGACCCTATCAGCACCTTCAATGTAATATACCCTTTTATAGATATATTTAAACTTGGCCTGATACAGCAGAAACCACTGATTTAGGGAATTGCTAATTTGGGAATTGTATTTCAACCCAGAACAAAAACTGTGCTTTGACGGACACTAATTAACTTGACCAGCCACAGCAGTAACCTCGGATTTAGCTGAATATAAATTGTAGGCCTAGTATTTAGGCCCTGGATGGATGACAGGTATCCCTTTACAGACAGAATTACACTTGGAGATGCACGGTAGCGTGAGAAGCTATTGAGAATGACCCTATCAGCACCTTCAATGTAATATACCCTTTTATGGATAGATTTAAACTTGGCCTGATACAGCAGAAACCACTGATTTAGGGAATTGCTAATTTTGGAATTGTATTTCAACCCAGAACAAAAACTGTGCTTTGACGGACACTAATTAACTTGACCAGCCACAGCAGTAACCTCGGATTTAGCTGAATATAAATTGTAGGCCTATTATTTAGGCCCTGGATGGATGACAGGTATCCCTTTACGGACAGAATTAGACTTGGAGATGCACGGTAGCGTGTGAAGTTATAGAGAATGACCCTATCTGCACATTCAATCTAATATACCCTTTTATGGATAGATTTAAACTTGGCCTGATACAGCAGAATCCACTGATTTAGGGAATTGCTAAGTTGGGAATTGTATTTCAACCCAGAACAAAAACTGTGCTTTGGCGGACACCAAATAACTTTACCAGCCACAGCAGTAAACACAGATTTAGCTGAATATAAATTGTAGGCCTAGTATTTAGGCGCTGGATGACAGGTATAAGTTTACGGACAGAATTAGACTTGGAGATGCACGGTAGCGTGTGAAGTTATTGAGAATGACCCTATCAGCACCTTCAATGTAATATACCCTTTTATGGATAGATTTAAACTTGGCCTGCTACAGCAGAAACCACTGATTTAGGGAATTGCTAATTTGGGAATTGTATTTTAACCCAGAAAAAAATATATCCTTTGTCAGACAACAGACAGTATTACAATTGGCTAGCCACAGCTGAAACACCAGATTTAGGGTACTGCTATTTTGGCAATTGTATTTCATCCCTCAATAAAATAGCAAGCACAGCCAAGCCCCTGATGTAGGATATAGCAAAAAAAAAAAACACACTATTGATGGTTAAATGGACTTGGTGGCAGCTTGTGCTGGCGCACCGCAAGACACAAAATGGCCGCTGATCACCCCAGAAAAAAGTGACAGAAAAACGCTCTGGGCAGCCTAAAAACAGTGAGCAATTAACTAGCAGAAGTTGAATAATACACAGCTGTAGATTGTTCACTTCAGTAAGTGTTTTTGATGAGTAAATCCCTGCCTAATCTGGCCCTAACAGCAGCAGCTGCATCCTCTCCCTACACTGATCAGAGCAGAGTGACGTGCGGCGCTACGTGACTCCAGCTTAAATAGAGGCTGGGTCACATGCTGCACTGGCCAATCACAGCCATGCCAATAGTAGGCTTGGCTGTGATGGCCTCTTGGGGCAAGTAGTATGAAGCTTGTGATTGGCTGCTTTGCAGCCTTTTTAAAAAGCATCAAGAAAACGCTGAACACCGAACCCAGACTTTTACGTAAATGTTCGGGTTCGGGTCCGTGTCACGAACACCCGAAAATTCGGTACGAACCCGAACTATACAGTTCGGGTTCGCTCATCCCTAGTAACAGACAAATTAATGACATTTTTTTACCTGTCTACTTGGTATAGCAGTGGTATATCACTGCCAAAAATTGGTGAATTTCACTCGAGAATGTAACAGACAATTTAGTGAAATTTGTTTATCTGTCTACTAGGTACAGCAGGGGTATATCACACCCAAAAATTGGTGAATTTCACCCGAATATGTAACAGACAAATTAGTGAAATGTTACCTGTCTACTAGGTAGAGCAGGGGTATATCACACCCAAAAATTGGTAAATTTTACTCGAATATGTAACAGACAACTTAATGAATTTTTTTTTTACCTGTCTACTAGGTATAGCAGTGGTATATCACAGCCAAAAAATTGTGAATTTCACCCGAAAATGTAACAGACAAATTAGTGAAATGTTTTTACCTGTCTACTAGGTGCAGCCGGGGTATATCACACCCAAAAATTGGTGAATTTCCCCCGAATATGTAACAGACAAATTAGTGAAATTTTACCTGTCTACTAGGTAGAGCAGGGTATATCACACCCAAAAATTGGTGAATTTCACCCGAATATGTAACAGACAAATTAGTGAAATTTTTTTACCTGTCTACTAGGTATAGCCGGGGTATATCACACCCAAAAAGTGGTGAATTTCACCCGAATATGTAACAGACAAATTAGTGAAATTTTACCTGTCTACTAGGTAGAGCAGGGTATATCACACCCAAAAATTGGTGAATTTCACCCGAATATGTAACAGACAAATTAGTGATTTTTTTTTACCTGTCTACTAGGTATAGCCGGGGTATATCACACCCAAAAAGTGGTGAATTTCACCCGAATATGTAACAGACAAATTAGTGAAATTTTACCTGTCTACTAGGTAGAGCAGGGTATATCACACCCAAAAATTGGTGAATTTCACCCGAATATGTAACAGACAAATTAGTGATTTTTTTTACCTGTCTACTAGGTATAGCCGGGGTATATCACACCCAAAAAGTGGTGAATTTCACCCGAATATGTAACAGACAAATTAGTGAAATGGTATCTGTCTACTAGGTAGGGCAGGGGTATATCACACCCAAAAATTGGTAAATTTCACCCAAAAATGTAACAGACAAATTAGTGAAATGACATAAAATAAAATACGTACAAATATGCTTGATTTATGAGGTGGATTTATGAGGTGGAGGTGCATATGGAGTAGGAGTTTGAGGAGGCGGAGGACGTAGCGGTGTAGGTGGAAGCGTCGATGGAGGAGGACGAGGTAGCCAACACTGGTTTTTGGTTTCCATTTTTTTGTTTTTGTTTTTTTAAATTAGGGTACACTCCAAAAGGGTGTGAAATATCCAAAATACAACAATGAGCAATTGCGCAGTAGTATAACAATAACTGGATAAGGCCGGTATACATGTCTAAAATGCACAAGGTACGGACAAGTCCTGTGGGATCCATGCCTGGTTCATTTTAATGAACGCGAGCTTGTCCACATTGGCTGTGGACAGGCGGCTGCGCTTGTTTGTGATAACACCCCCTGCAGTGCTAAACACACGTTCAGACAATACACTGGCTGCAGGGCAGGCCAGCACCTCCAAGGCGTAAAGGGCAAGCTCAGGCCATGTGCCCAATTTGGAGACCCAGAAGCTGAAGGGGGCAGACCCGTCATTCAGCACGTGTAGGCGTGTGCACACATACTGCTCCACCATGTTGGTGAAATGATGCCTCCTGCTAAGACGTTCCATATCAGCTGGTGGTACTGGTTGTTGTGGCGTGCTGATAAAGCTTTTCCACATTTCAGCTATGCTAACCCTGCCTTCTGAGGTGCTGGTGGTGCCCTAGCTGCATTGGCGACCTCTTCCTCCTCTGCCTTCGCCTTGTGCTTCCACTGTGCCCCCGCTGTTAGGTGGGAATGCCACCAGCAGCGCATCTACCAGCATGCACTTGTACTCACGCATCTTACGATCACACTACAGTGACGGAATTAAGGATGGTACGTTGTCCTTGAAATGGGGATCCAGCAGCATGGCCACCCAGTAATCAGCACAAGTTAGACCCTGCAGCATGTAATCGCTCATGTGTGTCAGGCTGCCCAGAGGCAACGAAAAGCTGTCCTCTGTGGGAGGTGTATCGTATGTGTCCTCTGTATCCCCATAGCCACGCACCAGTGATGGCCATGAGCTGGTTTGGGTACCACCCTGCTGTGAACATGGTTCCTCCTCCTCCATCGTCTACTCCTCATCCTCCACCTCGTCATCCTCCAGAACTGTGCCCTGGCCGGACAATTATGTACCTGCCGTTTGTGGGTGCAGGAACCCACCCTCGGAGCCACTTGTGAAATGATCCCTCTTCCTCCTCCTACTCCTGTGCCACATCCTCTTCCATGATCGCCAGCAGAGTCATAGAAGTGGGATAGTAATGCTGAGAACGGCGTTATCGGCACTGGCCATGTTGGTGGAGTACTCGAAACAGCGCAACAAGGAACACAGGTCTCGCATGGAGGCCCAATCATTGGTGGTGAAGTGGTGCTGTTCCGCAGAGCGACTCACCCGTGCGTTCTGTAGTCTGGCCAGCATGTGCAAGGTGGTGTTCCACCTTGTGAGCACGTCGCATATGAGGCGGTGAGTGGAAGGGCCGAAGTTACGCTGCATCGCTGACAGGCGAGCAGCAGCAGGGTGAGAACGTCGAAAGCGCGCACAGACAGCCCGCACTTTATGCAGCAGCTCTGACATATCGGTGTAATTTTTAAGGAACCTCTGCACCACCAAATTCAGCACATGAACCAGGCAAGGGATGTGCATCAAACCAGCTAGTCCCAGAGCTGCTACAAGATTTTGCCAATTATCGCACACCACCAGGCCGGGCTTGAGGCTCACTGGCACCAACCACTCATTGGTTCAAGGCCCGTCCACAGCTCCTGCGCGGTGTGGGGTTTGTCCCCCACACAGATACATTTTAAAACTGCCTGCTGTGGTTTACTCCTGGCTATGCTGAAGTTGGTGGTGAAGGTGTTACACTGACCGGATGAGAAGCCGGTAGAGGATGAGGAAGCGGAGTAGGAGGAGGAAGCAACAGGAGGCAAACTGAAGCGCCCTGCAAAACTTGGTGGAAGGACATGCGCCAAATTGCTATCCGCCTCAGGCCCAGCCACCACTGCATTTACCCAGTGTGCTGTTATGGAGATATAATGTCCCTGACCGTGCTTACTGGTCCACGTATCCGTAGTTAGGTGGACCTTGCCACAGATGGCGTTGCGCAGTGCACACCTGATTTTGTCCCCCACTTGGTTGTACAGGGAAGGGATTGCACGCCTGGAAAAGTAGTGGCGGCTGGGCACGACATACTGTGGGACAGCCACCGCCATAAGGCTTTTAAAACTCTCCGTCTCCACCAGACGGAATGACAGCATTTCAAAGGACAGTAATTTTGAAATGCTGGCATTCATGGCCAGGGATCACGAGTGGTTAGGAGGGAACTTCCTCTTCCGCTCCAGTGTTTGGGAGATGGAGAGCTGAACGCTTCCTTGGGACATTGTGGAGATGTTTGGTGACCCAGGTGGTGATGTTGCTTGCAGATTCCCTGTTTGTGGGGTGGAAGGTGCCACTGTCACTCCAGAGGTGGATGAAGAGAATGAGACTGCAGCAGAAGAGGAAGCAAGAGGAGCCAGAGACCTTTCTTGATTTTTGAGGTGTCTAATCCACTGCAGCTCGTGCTTTGCACTTAGATGCCTGGTCATGCAGGTTGTGCTCAGGTTGAGAACGTTTATGCCTCGCTTCAGGCTCTGATTGACTCATGTCTTGTCGTCAGCACATTATCTGAAGAACTGTTATGCCAGGGAACTCCTTGGAGCTGGCTTTGGTGTGCTTGGTCCCTTGCTGCGGTGGGCAGCAGGAGGCGTACTGTCTAGAGGACGGCCGCTCCGCTTTTGCCCCCTGCTCCCTCTTCTGCTGTGCTGGTGGCTCTGTGCGACCACCGCCTCTTCCTCCAAACTACACAGGTCACTCGCATGACCTTGATTCCATGTGGGGTTGAGGACCTCATCGTCCTCCACATCATCTTCCACTCAATCTTCTCCCCTGCCCTCCTTTTCGGTCTGCACACTGCAGAAAGCCACAGCAGTTGGCACCTGTGTTTCGTCATCATCCGAGACGTGCTGTGGTGGTCCTCCCATGTACTCATCTTGAAACATAAGTGGTTGGGCATTGGTGCACTCAATATCTTCCACTTCTGGGGCACGGCTAGGTGGATGGCCCTGGGAAACCCTGCTAACAGAGTCATCAGAAAGCAGAAGAGACTGCTGCATGACTTGGGGCTCAGACTGCTTGGCTGATTTGCAAGGGGGTGAGGTGAAAGACTGATGGACATCGGCTGCAGGTGCCAACTCTGATCTTTCAGCAGGAAGACTGGGTGGGAGACAATGTAAAGGAACTGGAGGCACTGTCAGCAACCTAATTTTCTATCGCCTGTACTTGTTCTGGCCTCACCATTCGTAGAGCCAAATTAGGCCCGACCAAATACCGCTGAAGGCTTTGTCGCCTACTCGCACCTGAGAAAGGTGTTTCACTTGTGCGTGTAGCTGGCACAGATCGACCACGTCCTCTCCCTGCAACAGGAGCTCCACCAGAAGCAACACGAACGGGAACTACGTCCCTTATTTGACGCTTTCCTTATATTTCTAAAATTTAGGATCTTGCCCAAAATGGGTGTTTTTTTAATAGAAGAATAGAACAACAGTATCTAAAGGGTGTATCTCACAATGACAGATGCAGCAAAGGCTGCAAAATTAAGACGTTTGCAATAAATCTGTGTTTTTTTAATAGCAGAATAAAACAACAGTATCTAAAGGGTGTATCTCACAATGACAGATGCAGACAATGCCGCAAATTAAGTATTTTGCCCAAAAAAGGGTGTTTTTTTTAATAACAGAATATGACAGCAGTATATAACACTTTCATTTCACAATGACATATGCAGACAAGGCCGCAAATTAAGTATTTTGCCCAAAAAAGGTGTTTTTTTTAATAACAGTATATGACAGCAGTACGTAACGCTTGAATTTCACACTGACAGAAGCAGCAAGGACTGTAAAATTGAGTATTTTGCCCAAAAAGGGTGTTTTTTAAAACCCTGAAAATTATTGCTGTATTTCTAGCTTAAATTGCACACTGACTAATGCGGCAGAGGCCCAAGATGGAGGGTATTGCCAAAAATGGGTGTTTTTTAAAACCCAGAAAATTATAGAAGTATTTCAAGCTTGTTTTTAACACTCACAGATACAGCAAAGGCTGCAATATTAAAGGGAACCTGTCACCAAATAAACGCTTACTAAGCTGTTAATAGTACCTTATAGTGCTGCATAGTAGTTTCCTAATGCACTTTTTCATCGTTTAGCCGCATCTAGCCTCCTTGAGAAATCAATGTTTTATTCAGCCGCTGCCCCCTGCTTCAACTCAGGTTTGAAGTCAAGGGGGCAGCGGCCTAGGCGTCTCTAATGCTGCAATCCCCGCCTCCCGCCGCCTTTATTGACAAGCCGGATCTCAGTGCCGGGACCGCGCTCCCAGCCTTCTTGATTTCTCAAGGAGGCTAGATGCGTCTAAACAATGAAAAAGTGCATTAGGAAACTACTATGCAGCACTATAAGGTACTATTAACAGCTTAGTAAGTGTTTTTTTGGTGACAGGTTCCCTTTAAGTACTTTGCCCCAAAATGGGTGTTTTTTTAATATCAGTATATGACAGCAGTATATAACGCTTGAATTTCACACGTACAGATGCAGAAAGGGCTGTAAAATTGAGTATTGCGGCAGAGGACCCAGATGGAGGGTATTGCCAAAAATAGGTGTTTTTTAAATCCCAGAAAATTATAGAAGTATTTCAAGCTTGTTTTTAACAATCACAGATGCAGCAAAGGCTGCAATATTAAGTACTTTCCCTAAAATGGGTGTTTTTTTCATTACTTGACTGACGTTTATTTTATCCGCTTGGGCCATCATCCATTTAGCATAATTATTCAGTTCATTTCATTTATCGATTAGTCTCAATTCTATATATTTGTTACCTGCCAGGGTTGAGAGTGCTTTATAATATGCCACTTGTTATACAGTTCAGCCCGACTGGAAGCTGTAGGGTATATATGCAAATTTGTCTCAAAATTGCATTACAAAAGAGTAAATCAACAGTGGAAATCCACAACATAAAGTCACATATAGCATATTTAATATCTGCAGGTTCCTCTAAGATTTTTGCAGATTTACCTTTGTTACAGTAAAAACACCCCTAATGCCACAGTCTATATGCCACATGTACCCTAAAAAACAAAAAACAAATTATGTACATGCTAATTGGCATATTTGTGAATTATTTTTTTTTAGCACATAAGGGGTCATTTATAGGGATGAGCGAACCCGAACTGTATAGTTCGGGTTCGTACCGAATTTTGGGGTGTCCGTGACACGGACCCGAACCCGAACATTTTCGTAAAAGTCCGGGTTCGGGTTCAGTGTTCGGCGCTTTCTTGGCGCTTTTTGAAAGGCTGCAAAGCAGCCAATCAACAAGCGTCATACTACTTGGCCCAAGAGGCCATCACAGCCATGCCTACTATTGGCATGGCTGTGATTGGCCAGTGCACCATGTGACCCAGCCTCTATTTAAGCTGGAGTCACGTAGCGCCGCACGTCACTCTGCTATGATCAGTATAGGGAGAGGTTGCAGCTGCGACGTTAGGGCGAGATTAGGCAGATTAACTCCTCCAAAAGACTTCATTCTGTGATCGATCTGCAGCTGTGGATCATTGAAGGGCTATTATTGACTTGCTCACTTTTTTGAGGCTGCCCAGAGCGTTTTTAGATCACTTTTTTTCTGGGGTAATCGGCGGCCATTTTGTGACTTGTGGTACGCCAGCACGAGCTATCACCAAGTGTATTTAACCATCGATAGTGTGGTTATTTTGTGCTATATCCTACATCAGCTGCAGGCTGAGCCTGTGTCACCGAAGTGCATTTAACCATCAACAGTCTGATTATTTTTTGGCCATATACTACATCAGCTGCAGGCTGAGCCTGTGTCACCCAAGTGCATTTAACCATCAACAGTGTGGTTATTTTTTGGCCATATATTACATCAGGGGCAAGTTGAGCCTGTCACCCAGCGCCTAAAAAATAGACCTGACATTTCTATTCAACCAAATCTGCACAGTTTTAGCTGGTCAAGTTATTTGTAGTGACCGTAAAAGCAGACTTTTTGTTCTGGGTTGAAAAAGCATTCCCAAATTTGCCATTTTGAAAATTTCTAGTTTGTGGTATTTGAGGCCTACTTGAAATCTATCCCAAAAAGAAAATCTTACATTGAAGGTATTGATAGTGTCATTCAGAAAAACCTAAGACACACGCTATCGTGCTGATAGAAGTGTCATTCTGTGATTAAACCTATAACTGTCACACAGCGCAAAAAAAAACAGGTCTCACATCTCTATTCAACCAAATCTGCACAGTTTTAGCTGGTCAAGTTATTTGTAGTGACCGTAAAAGCAGACTTTTTGTTCTGGGTTGAAAAAGCATTCCCAAATTTGCCATTCTGAAAATAACTAGTTTGTGGTATTTGAGGCCTACTTGAAATCTATCCCAAAAAGAAAATCTTACATTGAAGGTATTGATAGTGTCATTCAGAAAAACCTAAGACACACGCTAGCGTGCTGATAGAAGTGTCATTCTGTGATTAAACCTATAACTGTCACACAGCGCAAAAAAAAACAGGTCTCACATCTCTATTCAACCAAATCTGCACAGTTTTAGCTGGTCAAGTTATTTGTAGTGACCGTAAAAGCAGACTTTTTGTTCTGGGTTGAAAAAGCATTCCCAAATTTGCCATTCTGAAAATAACTAGTTTGTGGTATTTGAGGCCTACTTGAAATCTATCCCAAAAAGAAAATCTTACATTGAAGGTATTGATAGTGTCATTCAGAAAAACCTAAGACACACGCTAGCGTGCTGATAGAAGTGTCATTCTGTGATTAAACCTATAACTGTCACACAGCGCAAAAAAAAACAGGTCTCACATCTCTATTCAACCAAATCTGCACAGTTTTAGCTGGTCAAGTTATTTGTAGTGACCGTAAAAGCAGACTTTTTGTTCTGGGTTGAAAAAGCATTCCCAAATTTGCCATTCTGAAAATAACTAGTTTGTGGTATTTGAGGCCTACTTGAAATCTATCCCAAAAAGAAAATCTTACATTGAAGGTATTGATAGTGTCATTCAGAAAAACCTAAGACACACGCTAGCGTGCTGATAGAAGTGTCATTCTGTGATTAAACCTATAACTGTCACACAGCGCAAAAAAAAACAGGTCTCACATCTCTATTCAACCAAATCTGCACAGTTTTAGCTGGTCAAGTTATTTGTAGTGACCGTCAAAGCAGACTTTTTGTTCTGGGTTGAAAAAGCATTCCCAAATTTGCCATTCTGAAAATAACTAGTTTGTGGTATTTGAGGCCTACTTGAAATCTATCCCAAAAAGAAAATCTTACATTGAAGGTATTGATAGTGTCATTCAGAAAAACCTAAGACACACGCTAGCGTGCTGATAGAAGTGTCATTCTGTGATTAAACCTATAACTGTCACACAGCGCAAAAAAAAACAGGTCTCACATCTCTATTCAACCAAATCTGCACAGTTTTAGCTGGTCAAGTTATTTGTAGTGACCGTAAAAGCAGACTTTTTGTTCTGGGTTGAAAAAGCATTCCCAAATTTGCCATTCTGAAAATAACTAGTTTGTGGTATTTGAGGCCTACTTGAAATCTATCCCAAAAAGAAAATCTTACATTGAAGGTATTGATAGTGTCATTCAGAAAAACCTAAGACACACGCTAACGTGCTGATAGAAGTGTCATTCTGTGATTAAACCTATAACTGTCACACAGCGCAAAAAAAAACACGTCTCACATCTCTATTCAACCAAATCTGCACAGTTTTAGCTGGTCAAGTTATTTGTAGTGACCGTAAAAGCAGACTTTTTGTTCTGGGTTGAAAAAGCATTCCCAAATTTGCCATTCTCAAAATTGTGGTGAACGGGAACAATGAGGAAAACATCTAATAAGGGACGCGGACGCGGACGTAGACATGGTCGTGGTGGTGTTAGTGGACCCTCTGGTGCTGGGAGAGGACGTGGCCGTTCTGCCACAGCCACACGTCCTAGTGAACCAACTACCTCAGGTCCCAGTAGCCAGCAGAATTTACAGCGATATTTGGTGGGGCCCAATGCCGTTCTAAGGATGGTAAGGCCTGAGCAGGTACAGGCATTAGTCAATTGGGTGGCCGACAGTGGATCCAGCACGTTCACATTATCTCCCACCCAGTCTTCTGCAGAAAGCGCACAGATGGCGAATGAAAACCAAGCCCATCGGTCTGTCACATCACCCCCATGCATATCAGGGAAACTGTCTGAGCCTCAAGTTATGCAGCAGTCTCTTATGCTGTTTGAAGACTCTGCTGCCAGGGTTTCCCAAGGGCATCCACCTAGCCCTTCCCCAGGGGTTGGAAGAGATAGAATGCACTAACGCACAACCACTTATTTTTCCTGATGATGAGGTCATGGGAATACCACCTCAGCACGTCTCTGATGATGACGAAACACAGGTGCCAACTGCTGCGTCTTTCTGCAGTGTGCAGACTGAACAGGAGGTCAGGGATCAAGACTGGGTGGAAGACGATGCAGGGGACGATGAGGTCCTAGACCCCACATGGAATGAAGGTCGTGCCACTGACTTTCACAGTTCGGAGGAAGAGGCAGTGGTGAGACCGAGCCAACAGCGTAGCAAAAGAGGGAGCAGTGGGCAAAATCAGAACACCCGCCGCCAAGAGACTCCGCCTGCTACTGACCGCCGCCATCTGGGACCGAGCACCCCAAAGGCAGCTTCAAGGAGTTCCCTGGCATGGCACTTCTTCAAACAATGTGCTGACGACAAGACCCGAGTGGTTTGCACGCTGTGCCATCAGAGCCTGAAGCGAGGCATTAACGTTCTGAACCTTAGCACAACCTGCATGACCAGGCACCTGCATGCAAAGCATGAACTGCAGTGGAGTAAACACCTTAAAAACAAGGAAGTCACTCAGGCTCCCCCTGCTACCTCTTCTGCTGCTGCCGCCTCGGCCTCTTCTGCTGCTGCTGCCGCCGCCTCGGCCTCTTCCTCCGCCTCTGGAGGAACGTTGGCACCTGCCGCCCAGCAAACATGGGATGTACCACCAACACCACCACCTGCGTCACCAAGCATCTCAACCATGTCACATGGCAGCGTTCAGCTCTCCATCTCACAAACATTTGAGAGAAAGCGTAAATTCTCACCTAGCCACCCTCGATCCCTGGCCCTGAATGCCAGCATTTCTAAACTACTGGCCTATGAAATGCTGTCATTTAGGCTGGTGGACACACACAGCTTCAAACAGCTCATGTCACTTGCTGTCCCACAGTATGTTGTTCCCAGCCGCCACTACTTCTCCAAGAGAGCCGTGCCTTCCCTGCACAAACAAGTGTCCGATAAAATCAAGTGTGCACTGCGCAACACCATCTGTGGCAAGGTCCACCTAACCACAGATACGTGGACCAGTAAGCACGGCCAGGGACGCTATATCTCCCTAACTGCACACTGGGTAAATGTAGTGGCGGCTGGGCCCCAGGCGGAGAGCTATTTGGCGCACGTCCTTCCACCGCCAAGGATCGCAGGGCAACATTCTTTGCCTCCTGTCTCCTCCTCCTCCTACTCAGCTTCCTCCTCCTCTTCTTCCACCTGCTCATCCAGTCAGCCACACACCTTCACCACCAACTTCAGCACAGCACGGGGTAAACGTCAGCAGGCCATTCTGAAACTCATATGTTTGGGGGACAGGCCCCACACCGCACAGGAGTTGTGGCGGGGTATAGAACAACAGACCGACGAGTGGTTGCTGCCGGTGAGCCTCAAGCCCGGCCTGGTGGTGTGCGATAATGGGCGAAATCTCGTTGCAGCTCTGGGACTAGCCGGTTTGACACACATCCCTTGCCTGGCGCATGTGCTGAATTTGGTGGTGCAGAAGTTCATTCGCAACTACCCCGATATGTCAGAGCTGCTGCATAAAGTGCGGGCCGTCTGTTCGCGCTTCCGGCGTTCACACCCTGCCGCTGCTCGCCTGTCTGCGCTACAGCGTAACTTCGGCCTTCCCGCTCACCGCCTCATATGCGACGTGCCCACCAGGTGGAACTCCAACTTGCATTTGCTGGACAGACTGTGCGAGCAGCAGCAGGCCATAGTGGAGTTTCAGCTGCAGCACGCACGGGTCAGTCGCACTGCGGATCAGACCCACTTCACCACCAATGACTGGGCCTCCATGCGAGACCTGTGTGCCCTGTTGCGCTGTTTCGAGTACTCCACCAACATGGCCAGTGGCGATGACGCCGTTATCAGCGTTACAATACCACTTCTATGTCTCCTTGAGAAAACACTTAGGGCGATGATGGAAGAGGAGGTGGCCCAGGAGGAAGAGGAGGAAGAGAGGTCATTTTTAGCACTTTCAGGCCAGTCTCTTCAAAGTGACTCAGAGGGAGGTTTTTTGCAACACCAGAGGCCAGGTACAAATGTGGCCAGACAGGGCTCACTACTGGAGGACGAGGAGGACGAGGAGGAGGTGGAGGAGGATGAGGATGAAGCATGTTCACAGCGGGGTGGCACCCAAAGCAGCTCGGGCCCATCACTGGTGCGTGGCTGGGGGGAAACACAGGACGATGACGATACGCCTCCCACAGAGGACAGCTTGTCCTTACCTCTGGGCAGCCTGGCACACATGAGCGACTACATGCTGCAGTGCCTGCGCAACGACAGCAGAGTTGCCCACATTTTAACGTGTGCGGACTACTGGGTTGCCACCCTGCTGGATCCCCGGTACAAAGACAATGTGCCCACCTTACTTCCTACACTGGAGCGTGATAGGAAGATGCGCGAGTACAAGCGCACGTTGGTAGACGCGCTACTGAGAGCATTCCCAAATGTCACAGGGGAACCAGTGGAAGCCCAAGGCGAAGGCAGAGGAGGAGCAAGAGGTCGCCAACGCAGCTGTGTCACGCCCAGCTCCTCTGAGGGCAGGGTTAGCATGGCAGAGATGTGGAAAAGTTTTGTCAACACGCCACAGCTAAGTGCACCACCACCTGATACGGAACGTGTTAGCAGGAGGCAACATTTCACTAACATGGTGGAACAGTACCTGTGCACACCCCTCCACGTACTGACTGATGGTTCGGCCCCATTCAACTTCTGGGTCTCCAAATTGTCCACGTGGCCAGAGCTAGCCTTTTATGCCTTGGAGGTGCTGGCCTGCCCGGCGGCCAGCGTTTTGTCTGAACGTGTATTCAGCACGGCAGGGGGCGTCATTACAGACAAACGCAGCCGCCTGTCTACAGCCAATGTGGACAAGCTGACATTCATAAAAATGAACCAGGCATGGATCCCACAGGACCTGTCCATCCCTTGTGCAGATTAGATATTAACTACCTCCCCTTAACAATATATTATTCTACTCCAGGGCACTTCCTCATTCAATACTATTTTTAATTTCATTTTACCATTATATTGCGGGGCAACCCAAAGTTGAATGAACCTCTCCTCTATCTGGGTGCCGGGGCCTAAATGTGTGACAGTGGCCTGTTCCAGTGGTGGGTGACGTGAAGCCTGATTCTCTGCTATGACATGAATACAGATTCTGCGCTGACATAAGGCCAGATTCTCTGTTACGGGACCGCTCTCCTCTGCCTGGGTGCCTGGGCCTAAATGTGTGACAGTGGCCTGTTCCAGTGGTGGCTGACGGGAAGCCTGATTCTCTGCTATGACACGAAGACAGATTCTGCGCTGACATAAGGCCAGATTCTCTGTTACGGGACCGCTCTCCTCTGTCTGGGTGCCGGGGCCTAAATGTGTGACAGTGGCCTGTTCCAGTGGTGGGTGACGTGAAGCCTGATTCTCTGCTATGACATGAATACAGATTCTGCGCTGACATAAGGCCAGATTCTCTGTTACGGGACCTCTCTCCTCTGCCTGGGTGCCTGGGCCTAAATGTGTGACAGTGGCCTGTTCCACTGGTGGGTGACGTAAAGCCTGATTCTCTGCTATGACATGAATACAGATTCTGCGCTGACATAAGGCCAGATTCTCTGTTACGGGACCGCTCTCCTCTGTCTGGGTGCCGGGGCCTAAATGTGTGACAGTGGCCTGTTCCAGTGGTGGGTGACGTGAAGCCTGATTCTCTGCTATGACATGAAGACAGATTCTGCGCTGACATAAGGCCAGATTCTCTGTTACGGGACCTCTCTCCTCTGCCTGGGTGCCTGGGCCTAAATGTGTGACAGTGGCCTGTTCCAGTGGTGGGTGACGTGAAGCCTGATTCTCTGCTATGACATAAATACAGATTCTGCGCTGACATAAGGCCAGATTCTCTGTTACGGGACCTCTCTCCTCTGCCTGGGTGCCTGGGCCTAAATGTGTGACAGTGGCCTGTTCCAGTGGTGGGTGACGTGAAGCCTGATTCTCTGCTATGACATGAATACAGATTCTGCGCTGACATAAGGCCAGATTCTCTGTTACGGGACCGCTCTCCTCTGTCTGGGTGCCGGGGCCTAAATGTGTGACAGTGGCCTGTTCCAGTGGTGGGTGACATAAAGCCTGATTCTCTGCTATGACATGAAGACAGATTCTGCGCTGACATAAGGCCAGATTCTCTGTTACGGGACCTCTCTCCTCTGCCTGGGTGCCTGGGCCTAAATGTGTGACAGTGGCCTGTTCCAGTGGTGGGTGACGTGAAGCCTGATTCTCTGCTATGACATGAAGACAGATTCTGCGCTGACATAAGGCCAGATTCTCTGTTACGGGACCTCTCTCCTCTGCCTGGGTGCCTGGGCCTAAATGTGTGACAGTGGCCTGTTCCAGTGGTGGGTGACGTGAAGCCTGATTCTCTGCTATGACATGAATACAGATTCTGCGCTGACATAAGGCCAGATTCTCTGTTACGGGACCGCTCTCCTCTGCCTGGGTGCCTAGGCCTAAATGTGTGACAGTGGCCTGTTCCAGTGGTGGCTGACGTGAAGCCTGATTCTCTGCTATGACATGAAGACAGATTCTGCGCTGACATAAGGCCAGATTCTCTGTTACGGGACCTCTCTCCTCTGCCTGGGTGCCAGGGCCTAAATGTGTGACAGTGGCCTGTTCCAGTGGTGGGTGACGTGAAGCCTGATTCTCTGCTATGACATGAAGACAGATTCTGCGCTGACATAAGGCCAGATTCTCTGTTACGGGACCGCTCTCCTCTGTCTGGGTGTCGGGGCCTAAATGTGTGACAGTGGCCTGTTCCAGTGGTGGGTGACGTGAAGCCTGATTCTCTGCTTTGACATGAAGACTGATTCTGCGCTGACATGAAGCCAGATTCTCTGCTATGGCATGAAGAGATTGATTCTCTGCTGACATGAAGCCAGATTCTTTGCTATGGCATGAAGAGACTGATTCTCTGCTGACGTGAAGCCAGATTCTCTGCTATGGGACCTCTGTCCAATTGATATTGGTTCATTTTTATTTTTTTAATTTTAATTTTAATTCATTTCCCTATCCACATTTGTTTGCAGGGGATTTACCTACATGTTGCTGCCTTTTGCAGCCCTCTAGCTCTTTCCTGGGCTGTTTTACAGCCTTTTTAGTGCCCAAAAGTTCGGGTCCCCATTGACTTAAATGGGGTTCGGGTTCGGGACGAAGTTCGGTTCGGGTTCGGATCCCGAACCCGAACATTTACGGGAAGTTCGGCCGAACTTCTCGAACCCGAACATCCAGGTGTTCGCTCAACTCTAGTCATTTATTAATCTGAAATACATCTAAATTATGCAACTATTATCCGCTCACACAAGGTCTAAAAGAAACCGACAGCAGGTCAGATGTGTCCAAACCGGTACTTAAAGGGGTTGTCCGGGTTCAGAGCTGAACCCGGACATACCCTTATT
Organism: Bufo bufo; assembly: GCF_905171765.1. Taxonomy (NCBI): domain Eukaryota; kingdom Metazoa; phylum Chordata; class Amphibia; order Anura; family Bufonidae; genus Bufo; species Bufo bufo. Next base: position 603,169,787 of record NC_053391.1, on the reverse strand, counting down.
TTCACCAAGGCAGCCTCCCTGAGGCTAGCATCGGAGCATCTCATGCTCTGATGCGCTCCCTCGCCCTACGCTACATCGCGCAGGGCAAAAGCTATTTTGTTTATCATAATACACTGCGGGGCGGAAGCTTCCGCCTGGCAGTGTGTTCGGTGACGTCACCAGCTGTGATGGGCGGGCTTTAGCCGTTTTACTAGCTAGGGCAGCGCTAAAGCCCGACCATCAGTGCAGGTGACGTCACCGAGCTTCCTGGCAGCTCCATGGAGAGCCCCAATACTTCACCGGAACTCCTAAAAATGCCTTTGCCCTGCATGATTTAGCGCATTGCAAAGGAGAGCATCGGAGCATGAACTGCTCCAATGCTCAAGTCAGGGGGGCTGCCTGGGTGAAAATGGGGAATGTGTAATGTTTGCAGACGCATCCTCCGGTCGTGCCTAGGCCGCATAACTAATAAAATTCACTAAGCAAGAATACCTGCTTATGTAACTGGAGTTTATTTTCTACACCTACAATCTTTTACAGGGTCAGCTCACCTTCTGATAACGACAGCGAACTCTTGCCTGTTAGTACTTTTCCACACATGGCTGACTTCATGTTAGGCTGCCTTTCCCACGACCTGCGCGTTATAAGCATCTTAGACAACACGGATTACTGGTTGTTCACCCTTCTCGACCCCCGCTACAAAGAGAACTTCTCATCTCTGATTTCTCTGAAGGAGAGGACAAGCAAAACGGTGCTATACCAGAAGGTCTTTGTTGAAAAATTGTTCCAAAGTTGATAGGGCAGACATCCAAATGGATCGTCGCCGTCACGGAGACGTGCGATCGCCTAGAAGTTATCTAGAGTCAACAAAGCAGCAGCAGGCCCTCACCTACAAGTCCAGTCTCGGTAGTCAAGACTGGACTACACAATCCTCACCATGATGGCACACCGGGTGAACGTTGTGGAGGCTGGAAGCAAGTTGGCTGCTGGCACCAGACTTGCCCTCCAATAGATCCTCGTTAACGAAAAGTATACTCATTCCAATAACAGGGCCGCTTAGGAGTGCTGTATTGTTATTTATCGTCACTACCTCCCCGAGTAGGGAGTGGGTAATTGCCACGTGCCTGCTGCCTTCCTTGGATTCTTGTGCTTTAATAACTTGACCCACCCTCTCTGGGTGGATCACAATTAGGAAGAAAAAAGGGACAAGGCAACAACAGCCAATCAGATTTCAGCCATTGACCTCCCTTGGATGTGGTATCCCTTTCTCAAGCTCCCTCTCCAGGATCGAACCCTGATTCCCCGTTACCCGTGATCACCATGGTAGGCACAGAAAAGAACATCGAAAGTTGCTAGGTGTAGCTGGCTAGCTAAGACCTGTCCTAGGTTGCTAGTATAGCTTATATGTGTATATAGCTGTACCTGCCAATAGCCTTAATACAGTTCCTATGTTTATGTGTTAGAGACAAAAGCAGAGTTATTTACTGTGACATCATGTAACTGTTATATTTTGTGTTCACAGAAGCAGAAAAAGATAATATGCCTTTAAGATTCATTTTGTAATGTAAGACAAGCTCAGGCTACTTTCACACTAGCGTTCGGGTGTCCGCTCGTGCGCACCGTTTGAAGGGGCTCACAAGCGGCCCCGAACGCATCCGTCTGGCCCCAATGCATTCTCAGTGGAGGCGGATCCACTGAGAATGCATCCGCCTGCCAGCGCTCAGCCTCCGCTCCGCTCAGTGAGCGGACACCTGAACGCTGCTTGCAGCGTTCGGGTGTCCGCCTGGCCGTGCGGAGGCGAGCGGATCCGTCCAGACTTACAATGTCAGTCAATGGGGGCGGATCCGCTTGAAGATGACACCATATGACTCAATCTTCAAGCGGATCCGTTCCCCATTGACTTACAATGTAAAGTCTGAACGGATCCGCTCAGACAACTTTCACACTTAGAAAATTTTCTAAGTTTTAATGCAGACGCATCCGTTCTGAACGGATGCGAACGTCTGCATTATCGGAGCGGATCCGTCTGATGAAACATCAGACGGATCCGCTCCGAACGCTAGTGTGAAAGTAGCCTTAGTGACACAGCAGAAACAACATAAAGCATAGTGTTACTCTGTTGTTGCTGGGCAGAAGTCTAGACCAATCATAGCCAGCTTCTCACACAGCAAGAGTTTTCACCAATCACAGCCAGCCTCACACACAGCGTGTGTGGGGAATTCCCCCAGCTGGAATCATTACTCACCAGAGAGAGGAGCTGAACAGACACACATTTCCAGTCAGAGTCCAGTTTTATGGGAACAAGAGGCCAAAGTAGGTATTTAGAACAGTTATATAATGTTCATATTGTTAGTATTGTGATTAGAACTGTATGAACACAGTTATATGTGTGTTTACTTACAGTTCCACAAAATTGCAAGCATCCAATTGCAAATTGCATCCAATTGCAAACTATAAAGTTCACAATCCAAATTAAAATTCCATGTTGCAATCCAAATTGCATACAACCATACCAGATCATACTCAACCAATCTGCAAATAGTTACTGCTAACTGCATACTGCAAATTGTGACCAAATTCAGCAAGTAGAACTATTAGTTAGACCTCAGATATACCTCTTAGAGAGATCATAAAGTGCTTAAATAACTTAAAGTGAGAGTACAAATACTCAAGAGAGAAATATATCCACCATTTTATGTTGAATGACAAGATTGAACAGTATGCATACCGCCATTTTGTGCTATCTTTTCAACACGTGTTTTGTACATGGACTATCTGCTGCGGAGGCGGCAGTGTTATATATGAAGAAAAGTTGAAGTTAATAAAGAAGTTATTTGAAGCATTTGGTGTGCTCTTTGAACCTACTGTTTCCATAGAACGGCGCTAGAGGAATTACAGAGTAATAGACAGTCTAGTTAGACTAAAAGTCAGACATATCAAAATTCTTCTAAGCGCAAAAGTCACTTCATAGTGCTGCGCCTGCCACAATAGGGTAGACATCCAAATGGATAGTCGCCGTCACGGTGATGTGCAATCGCCCAGAGGTTATCTAGAGTCACCAATGTTGCAGCAGGCCCTCGCCCCTAAGGTTTTAGATGGTCAGATCAGCAGGCCCTTGCTCCAAATGTTTTTGAGGGTCACCAGCAGGCCATCAATCATAATGGCAGCCCTTTCACTTAGTGCATAGGCTTTATGAGTGTAGGAGTCGCACTACCTGAACAATTGTACCACAATGTGAATGAGGCCCTCCTTTATGTGATATACAGGCTGTTTCGGAGTGCCTCTTGCTTGTAATTTTTTGCAACACTTGCACTTTATATACAATTGAATATACAGGAAAGAATGTTTCCTAACAATTTTTCCTGTGAAATAGATTTTTTTGGTGGGATTTTGTGCGTATTTTTGCCAGTCTGTAAAAGTGGCATACAACTCAGACAACATGGTTCCCAGTAGCAACCTGGGAGTCAAAGATGCATCCAGACATCGTCCCCATGCTGTTCCCAATCCATTTTGGTGATGTTTATGTCACTTTCTGACTTTTTCTAATAGACCAGGCACCCTCCCCTCTTCAGAGCAGGGGGTGCCTGGTTGTCTCCCATTGACTTCCATTATACTCGGGTGCTCCATTATACTCGGAATCATGTGACCCCCCCGTATCGGCGATCGCCGAAAACCGCAGGTCAATTCAGACCTGCGGTTTTCTGCGTTTCTGGTCCATTCGGGTCTCCGGTGACCCGATGAACCGGAAAAAGACTGCGATCGGTGGCGTGATTACACACCACCAATCACAGTACGAAGATTTGGAGAGGCGGTGCTGGCCATGGTGCTGATGCCTGCTGTCCAGGGTGCTGATTGGTGCAGGGAGAGAGGCGCGAGATTCCTGCGCTCCTCTCTCCCCTCCTCTTCCTGTTCTGCTTGAGCACCCTGCAGCACCGTCCTCACCACGCTCCTGAGATCCCCCTAATCGGCACCCATCACCCTCCTACGCCCATCGCCCTCCAGGTAGGTTAGGGTCAGTGAGGGAGAGGCACCATTAGGCAGGGATAGAAGGGAAAAGTTAGTTAGGAAAAAAAAAATAATAATCACTTTTATCAAAACTTTTTTTTTGTTTCAGCTTTCAAACCCTAGACCCCCCCCCTGCCACTTGCCCCCCCCCCCCACCACCAGCCCCCTTACCACCACTTTTTTTTTTTCTGCGTGCGCTGACTGGCCGTCACTCTTAGCGTCCAGCCACTGTTAGCGCATCGCCCTCCCCACCGCTGATCAGCGTTGTACCGCTGATCAGCAAGTTTGAACTTTTTTTTTTTTCTAACACTTCTCCATTTTTTTCTTTTTCACTTTTTAGTACGCGAACACCCATGCCCCCACACACACGCACATATACAAATAAAGGTTTACACACAGGCACATACACACGCACACACATACCCATGGCCCGCCGGATGTTCTCGGTTGAGGAGGCATACACCCAGATTGCCTCCGACTCCGAGAGCCCCAGTGAGGATGAGGATGACCCACGTTTCTCTTGTCATCCGCATCCTCCTCCTCATCATCTGACGACGATGAGCCCCCAAGGCAGCGGAGACGCCGCCAGGCGGAGCCAGGGGCCCCGTATGCTAGGGATCCTGTGGCCCACCCTAGTACGAGCGGCCCTGGGGCTCGTACTGGTTTCCCGGCTCACCAAATAAGCCCACCGGAGCCCCCTGCCGGTGAACTTAGCTGGTGTCCCCCAGTGGATTTTGAGCCCGAGATTCTGGATTTTGTTGGCAATCCAGGAATCCAGATTCCCACAGTGGGGTTTACTGAAATGGACTTTTTTAGTTTTTTTTTCAGTAACCCATTTGTGAATCTGATGGTGGAGCAGACGAACCTGTACGCCCAACAGTTCGTTGCTCAGCACCCGGGCTCATTTTTGACTAGACCCGGTGGCTGGACGCCGGTCAGCGCAACAGAGATGAGGACATTTTGGGGCCTCGTGCTGCATATGGGTCTAGTGCAAAAACCCAGTGTCAGGCAATACTGAAGTGGGGACGTCCTCTACCAGACCCCACTCTACAGTATGGCCATGACACGTCCCCGGTTTGAGGCCATCCGGAAATGTCTGCATTATTCCGATAATGCAGCATGTCCCCCCCGAGGTGATCCTGCCCATGACCGTCTGTATAAGATACGGCCGGTCATCGATCACTTCGGGGCCAAATTTGAGCAGGCCTACGTACCTGGAAGGGAGGTCGCGGTTGATGAGTCTCTCGTTGCGTTCAAGGGGAGACTCAGTTTCCGCCAATACATTCCCACTAAGCGGGCGAGGTATGGCGTGAAAATGTACAAAATTTGTGAGAGTGCCTCAGGGTACACTTACAAATTTCGTGTGTACGAGGGGCGAGATTCCCGTATTGAACCCCCAGAATGTCCCCCCACTCTGGGTGTTAGCGGGAAACTCGTGTGGGACCTTATGTACCCACTGCTAGATAAGGGTTACCACCTTTACGTGGATAACTTTTATACTAGCATTCCCTTGTTCAGGTCCCTTGCCGCCAGATCCACGTTTGCTTGTGGGACCGTGCAGAAAAATCAACGCGGCCTCCCTGCCTACCCCCTCCAGGTACCTATCCCCAGGGGTGAGACCCGTGCCCTTACCAGTGGAAACCTGTTGCTGGTCAGGTATAAGGACAAGAGGGATGTCCTTATGCTGTCCACAATCCATGGTAACAGCACCACACCCGTCTCTGTGCGAGGTACCGCGGCAAAGGTCCTCAAGCCCGATTGTATCGTCAACAACAATCGGTATATGGGAGGAGTTAATCTCTCTGATCAAGTCCTCAAGCCATATAATGCCATGCGCAAAACCCGGGCATGGTACAAAAAAGTTGCGGTCTACTTGGTGCAGGTTGCCATGTACAACTCTTTTGTACTATCCCGAAGCGCTGGCAGCACAGGGACATTCCTCCAATTCTATGAGGCAATCCTCAAGGACCTGATCTTTTCAGACCGGGAAAGAGCAGGCCGGAGTACCTTGGGAATTGGAGGCGCCCAGATCGCCCCTGGCCAACATTTTCCAGGTGTGGTCCCCCATACTAGAAAGAAGGGACGAAACCCCAAAAAAGTGCAGAGTGTGTCGCAGGAGGGGGATACGGAAGGACACCACCACTCAGTGTGACACGTGCCCCGATCATCTGGGCCTCTGTGTTATCGATTGCTTCAGGGAGTATCACACTTACATGGAGTACAACATTTTTATAATCCCCAACAGTCCCCTAGAGAACATAAAAAACTATGGCTCTCAGACTTTGGAGACACAGAAATAATTTTTTTCCCCAAAAAAAATATTAGTTTTAGTGCAGGCATCCTCAAACTGCGGCCCTCCAGATGTTGTAAAACTATAACTCACAGCATGCCCAGACAACCTACAGCCATCAGCAGGGCATGGTGGGAATTGTAGTTTTACAACATCTGGAGGGCCGCAGTTGAGGATGCCTGCTTAGTGTCTCCAAAGTCTGAGAGCCATACATATTGGGCATCACCGCGTCCGTAAAAATCTTCTCTATAAAAGTAACATGTAACCCAACCCCCCCCCCCCCCCCAGAATGTAGCCTAGACTAAAAACTCCAAAAAAGTGACCCCATCTAAGAAACTACACCCCTCAAGGTATTCAAAAGTTACTTTACAAACTTTGTTAACCCTTTAGGTGTTCCACAAAACGAAATAGCGAATGTAGAAACAATTTTAGAATTTAAATTATTTGTTACCTTGCCTCAAAAAAGTGTAATATAGAGCAACCAAAAATCATATTTACCCTAAAATAGTCCCAAAACAACAATGACCTTATCCTGTAGTTTCCTAGATGGGGTCACTTTTATGGAGTTTCTACTCTAGGGGTGCATCAGGGGTCTTGTAAGGGTACATGGTGTAAATAAACCAGTCCAGCAAAATCTGCCTTCCAAAAACCATATGGTGTTCCCCTTCTTCTATGTCCTGCCGTTTAGCCAAATAGCAGTTTACGACCACATATGGGGTGTTTCTGCAAACTACAGAATCAGGGCAACCCATATTGAGTTTTTGAAATAGAAGAATATGTGGATAGCTCACCACCCTCCTCAGTAAGGTAGGGGTGCTCTAGCCGAAAGACTGCTCACTCAATCAGTACAAAGAGATAAATAAAATGGGAAAAAGACGGCTGGCACTCACTATGTGGTTTCACATCAAACAACAATTTATTATGACTATACCGCTATTTAAACAGTAAAATACATGTTATCTTAAAACAAAATAGTTAAAAATCCCCCTAAAAAATAAATAGTAAAAAACAATAAACTGTTCAATTGGATCATAAACCGCACAAGAATGAAGTCTCTTGGAAAGATGTAGTATTTCTTTGCCTGTTTGGGCGATATGTGTCCAATTAAATATAACAAGGATACTGTCACTTTAAATGAAATGAGAAATGCAGCCAAGTCCACAAGCTGTATTAATAACTGCTGGGGTATAATCTCTATCTCTCTATGGTTTGCTTCAGCAGCTCTTATTTGGGTAAGTCTTGTAGATTTCAGTTTTTGGATATGTAATTCATTTACAGGGTAATTGTACAGCTTACCCACCAGAACGAAACTCCGGCTGTCTGCTTAGCTCGCCGCTGCTCGCTCTCGGCGTCCCCCGCTCTCCGATGTTTGGCACGTGATGTACCTGAGTTATCGCGGGATTTGACAATTTCAATCCGAAGATCTGGTGAGAGCAGAACGAAACTCCGACCGTCTGCTTAGCTCGCCGCTGCTCGCTCTCAGCGTCCCCGCTCTCCGATGTTTGGCACGTGATGTACCTGAGTTATCGCGGGATTTGACAATTTCAATCCGAAGATCTGGTGAGAGCTGCAGAGTAAGTATATGAATGGAGCGCTCCACTTGTAGAAAATACTTCAAATTTCGTTGGTCATATCCAGAGGCTTCTTGTTGGCAGGGATATAACGCTAAACGCGTTTCGAGGACTTCAATCCTCTTCCTCAGTAGCTATATCCCTGTTCTTGAGTCTCCTCCTTTTATATCATCCTCAGCAGTCCCCAAAATCTGGGCTGGAATCGCTTTTCCTCCTGATGCGGTTTTTGGTGCGTTTCTGGTGCGGTTTTAAAATCGCATGTGCGTTTTTCATGGCATCAAAACCGCAACCTCTTGTTTAATATAAGTCTACCCAAACGCAGTCATTCTCCAATGTAAAAACACATAATAATGATCAATATATTAAATTTATAAAAATTATTAAAAACAGTTTTCAATATATCCCAGGAGATCAGAAGTTTATAAATAATAAAAAAATATATAATGATATATAACAGATACAAGCTAGTCAATGACGTCTGTATGGTAAAGGGCCTCATCCTCCATAAATTCTATTCTTATCTCTCTTGCAATGTTGGTATTAATATAGGAGAATGACGTAAAAGGTAGCGTGCACATCAAACAAGAGGGGACCACAGTGCCGTTAAACGGCCAACCATGTGATTCCCAATTGGATGAGGGGCACACTATCTAATCTATAGGAATCCAAAAATTTCCAGTTCTGCGTTTAAGCCCACTGGTATCAAACTTCCAAAGTTATATATTTGTTTGGATTCTGCCCTAGACATCCGCTCTATATGGTTTCCACCTCTCCAATGTTTGTCAATTTTTTCTAGAGCTACAAAGGACAGACCTGTGGGGTCCTGTCCATGAGCTTCTTTAAAGTGCCTTGAGAGTGAGTGTTTATCGTACCCCTTCTTGATATTGGAAATGTGTTCCGATATCCTCACTCTCAAGGCCCTTTTCGTCCGTCCAATATATTGTCTTGAGCACGGACATTGTGCTAGATAAATCACGCTCACAGAGTTACATGTCAGGAATTGTTCAATCTCCCACACAAAGGAATTTTGCGTGGAAGATACCGTCTTAGTATTCCTAGGAATTCTTGTAATTTTGCAACAACTGCACTGTCCGCATTTGTAAAAACCTTTCAGATTCGTTAGTCTCCCGGTATTCAATGTAGCTCTCTTTCTAGTTTTGATCGATGGAGCTACTTTTATCCCTAAATTGGCAGCTCTAGTATATATTATTTGTGGTTTAATTGGTATTATCCTACCTATTGTTTTGTCTTGTAGTAGGTGGTGCCAATGCCGTTTAATGATTTCCTCCACCTTTCTTCTTTGTGTTGTGTATGGAAGGATAATCCTGAATTGGGAGTCTACTTCATTTTGCTCTGCTGTTTTGACAGTTAATAATGAGCTCCTCGGTAGTTTCCTGACTTTTTCCAATGAACTTTCTAGTATATTGGTTGGGTATTGTTTGGCCAGGAATTTATCTCTCAGGTGCATTGCTTCTAATTCAAATTGAGCCTCTTCGGTACAATTCCGTTTTAATCTACGGAACTGTCCGAAGGGTACATTTAACAGCCAATTGGGCAGATGACAACTAGAGTGCAGGATAAATGCATTCCGGGCAGAAGGTTTTTGATATGTCTTGCAAATGTATTTATCCGCTACCCTCGTAATTGCCAGATCTAAAAATTCTATTTCCGTCGTTCCAGTATTTTGGGTAAAAACTAAATTCAAGCTGTTTGCATTGAGTTCTGTTAAAAAATTATTAAAACTATCTTGATCTCCCTTCCAAATTAAAAGAACGTCGTCAATATAACGACGCCAGAGCACCAGGTCACCCCCTCTATGCAAATCAATAGTTTCCTGTTCCCAATGTGCTAGGAACAGGTTTGCATAACTGGGGGCAAACCTGGTGCCCATGGCTGTTCCTCTGATCTGTAGATAAAAACATCCCTCAAAATAAAAATAATTATGTTGTAAGATGTGTTTAATACCTTCTAAAATAAAATCTGATTGTTGTTTTTTTATTGTCTTACTATTTTCCAATTGGGTTTTAATGGCTCTTATTCCAGCTTCATGGTCTATTACTGTGTAGAGGGACTGGATATCGAGTGTGGTCATAATCCAGTCCTCTCCCACATTTAACCCTTCTAATATCTGGATGATTTGTGTAGTATCCCTCAAGTATGATGTGGTGGTTTTTACCATGGGTTGTAGCCATGTGTCAATATATCTAGATAAATTCGATGTTAAAGAGCCAATCCCTGATACTATGGGGCGGCCGGGAGGACTCTCCATGTCCTTGTGTACCTTGAGAAGGCAATAGAAGACCGGGAGTCTTCCCGGCGTCCCCATAATATAATCAGATTCTTGTTGAGACAAGATGCCCATCTGGGCACCTTTCTGGCAGTATTCTTCTAATTTATCATTGAATGTTTTTGTGGGGTCTGCATCCAACTTTTTATATGTCAATTTGTCAGATAATTGTCTCGAGCATTCCTGTATGTATTTAGCGGTATCCAAAATTACGATCGCCCCCCCTTTGTCTGCGGGGCGAATCGTAATTTTCTCATTTTTTTGGAATTCTTTAATTGCGGACACTTCTCCATTGGTTAAATTTTTTCTGTAAAATTGTTTTTCTTTTATTCTTCTGAGATCGGTTTCAACATTTTTCTGGAAGCTTCCCATTTCTGGGCCAATTTCATTTCTAGGAAATTTTTTTGACTTTTTCTTTAAATTCGTATGTTTGAATCTATCTTCTACCTGTACAGTTGTAGAGATCGGATTTTTAATGAAATACTTTTTCAGACAAATGTTCCTCATAAATTTTTGGATCCCGATGTAGGTATCAAATTTGTTTAGTTGTGCGCTAGGAGCGAATTTTAATCCTTTATTTAAAAGGGAACTTTGTGCTGGTGTTAAATTCATCTTACTCAAGTTGATAATGTTGTCCAATTCTGTGCTGTGTGTCTTTATCTGTGAACCCTTCTTTTTCCTCCCCCTTCGTGTCTTATTGTTTCTAATTGGTGATTGTGATATGTTTGTTTCTGACCTTCCCTCTGCGTGTATATTGGTGGTGTTCTCTGGTGATCCCTCTGTCCTGATGGACGTGCTTGGTGTGGTGTGTAATAGGATTCCTCCTGTCTGTGATGATTGTGGTGTCTCAAATTGTATTGGTGTTTCTGTGGTGTTTGTGCTCTCCTGTTCTGTTCTGGTGTCCGTGCATATCTGGATTTTACTCTTGGTGAATGGTGGGGTGGAGTCCCATCTAAAAAAGGCTGTTGCGCTAATGTTTCAAACCTATTTCTAGTTGGTATTGTAGGTTTAATTTGTTCCACAGGGAGTCTAATTCTGTTATCTGATTTATTCTGTATTGTTTTCGGGACAAAATTATGTTTTTTACTCTTTTTTGTAATTATTTCAGATTCAGTTTGGTCTAAACTCTTACATATTCTGTCCTGCCATAAATCTAGAACACTGTCTTTAGGTAATTGGTCTATTTTAATTTTCATCTTGTTAATTTCATCTGTAACATTTCCCAAGATTTGTACTCTCCTTTTTATAATTAGTTCAACTAGTGACCTTGATTGCATATGCAGGAGGTTAGCCCATTCAAGGTTAAACTCCTCCCCATATAAATCCTGTGCAGGAGTTTTCAATAGTTGTAAACCTTTTGGGATCCTATCTTGGTCTAGATATTGGCGTAGGGATTTAATCTCCCAGTTGTGTTTCAGTTGTTTAATGACCAAATGTTCTAATTCTCTGAATGTATCCTGTACGGATTTGGTCTCTGTATTGTCCAATAGAGGAACTTCAAATAGGAAGGTGTCCATTTTTTGTTTCTTTAGTTCGATATGACTCCACATATCCATCCTGAGTATGGTGGGAGCTAAATCCACAAACGAGTGATAAGAAATTGAAATAGAAGAATATGTGGATAGCTCACCACCCTCCTCAGTAAGGTCGGGGTGCTCTAGCCGAAAGACTGCTCACTCAATCAGTACAAAGAGATAAATAAAATGGGAAAAAGACGGCTGGCACTCACTATGTGGTTTCACATCAAACAACAATTTATTATGACTATACCGCTATTTAAACAGTAAAATACATGTTATCTTAAAACAAAATAGTTAAAAATCCCCCTAAAAAATAAATAGTAAAAAACAATAAACTGTTCAATTGGATCATAAACCGCACAAGAATGAAGTCTCTTGGAAAGATGTAGTATTTCTTTGCCTGTTTGGGCGATATGTGTCCAATTAAATATAACAAGGATACTGTCACTTTAAATGAAATGAGAAATGCAGCCAAGTCCACAAGCTGTATTAATAACTGCTGGGGTATAATCTCTACCTCTCTATGGTTTGCTTCAGCAGCTCTTATTTGGGTAAGTCTTGTAGATTTCAGTTTTTGGATATGTAATTCATTTACAGGGTAATTGTACAGCTTACCTACCAGAACGAAACTCCGGCTGTCTGCTTAGCTCGCCGCTGCTCGCTCTCGGCGTCCCCCGCTCTCCGATGTTTGGCACGTGATGTACCTGAGTTATCGCGGGATTTGACAATTTCAATCCGAAGATCTGGTGAGAGCAGAACGAAACTCCGGCCGTCTGCTTAGCTCGCCGCTGCTCGCTCTCAGCGTCCCCGCTCTCCGATGTTTGGCACGTGATGTACCTGAGTTATCGCGGGATTTGACAATTTCAATCCGAAGATCTGGTGAGAGCTGCAGAGTAAGTATATGAATGGAGCGCTCCACTTGTAGAAAATACTTCAAATTTCGTTGGTCATATCCAGAGGCTTCTTGTTGGCAGGGATATAACGCTAAACGCGTTTCGAGGACTTCAATCCTCTTCCTCAGTAGCTATATCCCTGTTCTTGAGTCTCCTCCTTTTATATCATCCTCAGCAGTCCCCAAAATCTGGGCTGGAATCGCTTTTCCTCCTGATGCGGTTTTTGGTGCGTTTCTGGTGCGGTTTTAAAATCGCATGTGCGTTTTTCATGGCATCAAAACCGCAACCTCTTGTTTAATATAAGTCTACCCAAACGCAGTCATTCTCCAATGTAAAAACACATAATAATGATCAATATATTAAATTTATAAAAATTATTAAAAACAGTTTTCAATATAGCCCAGGAGATCAGAAGTTTATAAATAATTAAAAAATATATAATGATATATAACAGATACAAGCTAGTCAATGACGTCTGTATGGTAAAGGGCCTCATCCTCCATAAATTCTATTCTTATCTCTCTTGCAATGTTGGTATTAATATAGGAGAATGACGTAAAAGGTAGCGTGCACATCAAACAAGAGGGGACCACAGTGCCGTTAAACGGCCAACCATGTGATTCCCAATTGGATGAGGGGCACACTATCTAATCTATAGGAATCCAAAAATTTCCAGTTCTGCGTTTAAGCCCACTGGTATCAGAGAGCGAGCAGCGGCGAGCTAAGCAGACGGCCGGAGTTTCGTTCTGCTCTCACCAGATCTTCGGATTGAAATTGTCAAATCCCGCGATAACTCAGGTACATCACGTGCCAAACATCGGAGAGCGGGGGACGCCGAGAGCGAGCAGCGGCGAGCTAAGCAGACAGCCGGAGTTTCGTTCTGGTGGGTAAGCTGTACAATTACCCTGTAAATGAATTACATATCCAAAAACTGAAATCTACAAGACTTACCCAAATAAGAGCTGCTGAAGCAAACCATAGAGAGATAGAGATTATACCCCAGCAGTTATTAATACAGCTTGTGGACTTGGCTGCATTTCTCATTTCATTTAAAGTGACAGTATCCTTGTTATATTTAATTGGACACATATCGCCCAAACAGGCAAAGAAATACTACATCTTTCCAAGAGACTTCATTCTTGTGCGGTTTATGATCCAATTGAACAGTTTATTGTTTTTTACTATTTATTTTTTAGGGGGATTTTTAACTATTTTGTTTTAAGATAACATGTATTTTACTGTTTAAATAGCGGTATAGTCATAATAAATTGTTGTTTGATGTGAAACCACATAGTGAGTGCCAGCCGTCTTTTTCCCATATTGAGTTTTGTTTGGCTGTTAACCAATTTTTTCCAGTAATAAAGTAAGGGTTAAAATGGATAATTTTCCAGAAAATAGAAATTTCTAAATTGTTTCTCCATCTGCCATTAACTCTTGTGGAACACCTAAAGGGTTAACAAAGTTTGTAAACCCAGTTTTGAATACCTTGAGGGGTGTACTTTCTTAGATGGAGTCACTTTTTTGAAATTTCTATTCTTGGGGTGCACCGGGGGGCTTCAAATGGGACATGGTATAAACAAAACCAGTCCTGCAAAATCTGCCTTCCAAAACCCATATGGCGTTCCCCTCCTTCTATGTCCTCCCGTTTGTCCAAACAGTAGTTTATGACCACATATGGGGTGTTTTTGCAAACTACAGAATCAGGGCAAACCATATTTAGTTTTGTTTGGCAGTTAACCCTTACTTTATTACTGGAAAATATGGGTTAAAATTGAAAATTTTCCCAAAAATTAACATTTCGAAATTGTTTCTCCATCTGCCATTAACTCTTGTGGAACACCTAAAGGGTTAACAAAGTTTGTAAACCCAGTTTTGAATACCTTGAGGAGTGTAATTACTTAGATGGAGTCACTTTTTCGAAATTTTTATTCTAGGGGTGCAACAGGGGGCTTCAAATGGGACATGGTATAAACAAAACCAGTCCTGCAAAATCTGCCTTGCAAAAACCATATGGCGTTCCCCTCCTTCTATGTCCTCCCGTTTGGCCAAACAGTAGTTTACGACCACATATGGGGTGTTTCTGCAAACTACAGGATCAGGGCAACCCATATTGAGTTTTGTTTGGCAGTTAACCCTTGTTTTTTTCCAGGAAAAAATTGATTATATTGGAAAATTTTCCCAAAAAATCGAAATTCTTACATTTTATGTCCATTTGCCATGAAATCTTGTGGAAGACCTAAAGGTTTAACAAAGTTTGTAAAAACTGTTTTGAATACCTTGAGGGGTGTAGTTTCTAGAATGGGGTCACTTTTTTGGAGTTTTTTTTTGGATGGTTTCTATTATTTAAGCCTCACAAAGTGACTTCAAACCTGAACTGTTCCATAAAAAGTAGGATTTGGAAAATGTCAGAAAAAATTCAAAATTTGCTTCTAAACTTCAAAGCTATTTAACATCGCCAAAAAATAAAATATCATTCCCAAAATGATACAAACATGAAGTAGACATATGGGGAATGTAAAGTCATCACAATTTTTGGGAGTATTACTATGTATTACAGAAGTAGAGAAACTGAAACTTTGAAATTTGCTACTTTTCAAAATTTTTGCTAAATTTGGTATTTTTTTATGCCAAAAAATTTAATTTTTTGACCCAATTTTAGCAGTGTCATGAAGTACAATATGTGACGAAAAAACAATCTCAGGATTGTTTGGTAGAGCAAACACTAGCGGATCGCTAGTGTCTGAAAGCTAATTATGTGAAAACAAAGTGGTAGAAACCCTTTAACCACTTTTTACTTTGCTTTGTAAACGCTAACTATAAGGAAAACATCTAATAAGGGACGTGGTCATGATCGTGGTGTTGGTGAAGCCTCTGGTGCAGGGAGAGGACGTGGCCGTTCTGCCACAGCTACACGTCCTACTGAACATACTACCTCAGGTCCCAGTAGCCACCAGAATCGACAGTGATATTTGGTCAGGCCTAATGCCGTTCTAAGGATGGTAAGGCCTGAGCAAGTACAGGCGCTAGTCAATTGGGTGGCCGACAGTGGATCCAGCACGTTCACATTATCTCCCACCCAGTCTTCTGCAGAAAGCGCACAGGTGGCGCCTGAAACCCATGCCCATCAGTCTGTCACATCACCCCTGTGCATATCGAGGAACCTGTCTGAGCCTCAAGTCATGCAGCAGTCTCTTATGCTGTTTGAAGACTCTGCTGGCAGGGTTTCCCAAAGGCATCCACCTAGCCCTTCCCCAGGGGTGGAAGACATAGAATGCACTGACGCACAACCACTTATGTTTCCTGATGAGGACATGGGAATACCACCTCAGCACGTCGCTGATGATGACGAAACACAGGTGCCAACTGCTGCGTCTTTCTGCAGTGTGCAGACCGAAAAGGAGGTCAGGGAGGAAGACTGAGTGGAAGACGATGCAGGGGACGATGAGGTCCTAGACCCCACATGGAATGAAGGTCGTGCCACTGACCTTCAGAGTTCGGAGGAAGAGGCAGTGGTGAGACCGAGCCAACAGCGTAGCAAAGCGGGAGCAGGGTGCAAAAGCAGAGCAGCTGTCGCCAAAACAGTTCGCCTGCTACTGGCCACCGTCACCAGGGCCGAGCACACCAAAGGCAGCTTCAAGGAGTACCCCTGGCATGGCACTTCTTCACACAATGTGCTGACGACAAGACCCGAGTGGTTTGTACGCCTTGCCATCAGAGCCTGAAGCGAGGCATTAACGCTCTGAACCTTAGCACAACCTGCATGACCAGGCATCTACATGCAAGACACGGGCTGCAGTGGAGTAAACACCTTCAAAACCAAGAAAGGGCTCAGGCCCCTCCTTTTCCCTCTTCTGCTGCTGCCTTGGCCTCTTCCTCCGCCTCTGGAGGAACGTTGGCACCTACCGCCCAGCAAACAAAGGATGTGCCACCAACACCACCTCCATCACCAAGCATCTCCATCATGTCACACGGAAGCGTTCAGCTCTCCATCTCACAAACCTTTGAGAGAAAGCATAAATTCCCACCTAGTCACCCTCGATCCCTGGCCCTGAATGCCAGCTTTTCTAAACTGCTGGCCTTTGAAATGCTGTCATTCAGGCTGGTGGAGACAGACAGCTTCAAACAGCTCATGTCGCTTGCTGTCCCACAGTACGTCGTTGCCAGTGAGCCTCAAGCCCGGCCTGGTGGTGTGCGATAATGGGCGAAATCTCGTTGCATCTCTGGGACTAGCCGGTTTGATGCACATCCCTTGCTTGGCGCATGTGCTGAATTTGGTGGTGGACAAATTTATTCACAACTACCCCGACATGTCTGAGCTGCTGCATGAAGTGCGGGATGTCTGTGCGCACTTCCCGCGTTTTCATCCTGCCGCTGCTCGGCTGTCTGCTCTACAGCGTAACTTCGGCCTTCCCGCTCACCGCCTCATATGCGATGTGCCCACCAGGTGGAACTCCACCTTGCACATGCTGGAGAGACTGTGCGAGCAGCAGCAGGCCATAGTGGAGTTTCAGCTGCAGCACGCACGGGTGAGTCGCACTGCGGAACAGCACCGCTTCACCACTAATGACTGGGCCTCCATGCGAGACCTGTGTGCCCTGTTGCGCTGTTTCGAGTACTCCGCCAACATGGCCAGTGGCGATGACGCCGTTATCAACGTTACAATACTACTTCTATGTCTCCTTGAGAAAACACGTAGGGCGATGATGGAAGAGGATGTGGCCCAGGACGAGGAGGAGGAAGAGGGGTCACCTTTAACACTTTCAGGCCAGTCTCTTCGAAGTGGCTCAAAAAGAGGATTTTTGCAACAGCAGAGGCCAGGTAAAAATTTGGCCAGCCAGGGCCCACTACTGGAGGAGGCGGAGGATGAGGAGGAGGAGGAGGATGGGGATGAAGCATGTTCACAGCGGAGTGGCATCCAACGCAGCTCGGGCCCATCACTGGTGCGAGGCTGGAGGGATATGGAGGACGCAGACGATACGCCTCCCACAGAGGACAGCTTGTCCTTACCTCTGGGCAGCCTGGCACACATGAGCGACTACATGCTGCAGTGCCTGCGCAACGACTGCAGAGATGCCCACATTTTAACGTGTGCTGACTACTGGGTGGCCACCCTGCTAGTTCCCCTTTACAAAGACAATGTGCCGTCCTTAATTCCCTCACTGGAGCGTGATCGGAAGATGCGCGACTACAGGCGCACGCTAGTAGACGCACTCCTGAGAGCATTCCCGACTGACGCCGGGGGACAAGTGGAAGCACAAGGTGAAGGCAGGGGAGGAGGAAGAGGTCGCCAACGCAGCTGTGTCAGCGCCAGCACTTCAGAAGGCAGGGCTAGCATGGCCGACATGTGGAAAAGCTTTGTCACCTCGCTGCAACAACCGGCCCCAACTGCTGATATGGAGCGTGTTAGCAAGAGGCAGCATTTGAACAACATGGTGGAACAGTACCTGTGCACACGCCTACACATACTGACTGATGGTTCTGCCCCATTCAACTTCTGGGTCTCCAAAATGTCCACATGGCCAGAGCTTGCCCTGTATGCCTTGGGGGTGCTGGACTGCCCTGCAGCCAGTGTACTCTCTGAACATGTATTTAGCATGGCAGAAGGCGTCATTACAGACAGACGCAGCCGTCTGTCCACAGCCAACGTGGACAAGCTCAAGTTCATTAAAATGAACCAGGCTTGGATCCCACAAGACTTGTCTGTACCTTGTGCAGAATAGACATTTATGCCACCATCAAACATACATTCTTGTACTCAAGTCAAGTGCAATGATTCTTTGTTTTATTTTTTTGTTTTATTTGTCCCAATATTTTGGGGGCTACCTACCCCAATAAAAAATAAACATTGTTGGCTACCTCCTCCTTCTCCATTGCTGCCTCCACCTACAACACGACATTCACTGCCTCTTCAACCTTCGACTCCATATCCACCTCCTTTTCTGAGTTGCAGGTTAATAATTTTTTATTTTAGTTATTTTATTTCATTTTAAGTTATTTCCCTATCCACATTTGTTTGCAGAGCAGTTGCCATGCTCTTAAGCACATTTTACTGCCTTTTACATCCCTCTAGCCTTTTCAAGGACTATTTTAGAGCCATTTTAATGCAAAAAAAAAAGTGCCAATTTTAGTGCCCTAAATTCAAGAGACTCTTATTTTCAATTGTCGGTTGACATTTTACAATTTTTGGCGTATACAAACCCCTGCTGTGCCTGGGTGACAGGGGCCTAAATCTCTTAAAATCCTCTGTTCTTTTGCTGGGTGACATGAAGCCACTTTGGCCGTGAATGAACCCCTGCTGTGCCTGGGTGACAGGGGCCTAAATCTCTCAAAATCCTCTGTTCTATTGCTGGGTGACATGAACCCCCTTTTGCCGTGACTGAACCCCTGATGTGCCTGGGTGACAGGGGCCTAAATCTCTCAAAATCCTCTGTTCTATTGCTAAGTGACAAGAACCCTCTTTTGCCGTGAATGAACCTCTGCTGTGCCTGGGTGACATGGGCCTAAATCTCTCAAAATCCTCTGTTCTTTTGCTGGGTGACAAGATCCCCTTTTGCCATGAATAAACCCCTGCTGTGAGTGGGTGACATGGGCCTCATTCTCTCAAAATCTGCTGTTCTATTGCTTGGGTGACATGAAGCCCCTTTTGCCGTGACTGAACCCCTGATGTGCCTGGGTGACAGGGGCCTAAATCTCTCAAAATCCTCTGTTCTATTGCTGGGTGACATGAAGCCCCTTTTGCCGTGAATGAACCCCTATTGTGCCTGGGTGACATGGGCCTAAATCTCTCAAAATCCTCTGTTCTATTGCTGGGTGACATAAACCCCCTTTTGCCGTGAATGAACCTCTGCTGTGCCTGGTTGACAGGGGCCTAAATCTCTCAAAATCCTCTGTTCTATTGCTGGGCGACAAGATCCCCCTTTTGCCGTGAATGAACCCCTGCTGTGCCTGGGTGACATGGGCCTAAATCTCTCAAAATCCTCTGTTCTATTGCTGGGCGACAAGATCCCCCTTTTGCCGTGAATGAACCCCTGCTGTGCCTGGGTGACATGGGCCTCGTTCTCTCAAAATCCTCTGTTCTATTGCTGGGTGACAAGATCCCCATTTTGCCGTGAATGAACCCCTGCTGTGCCTGGGTGACATGGGCGTCGTTCTCTCAAAATCCTCTGTTCTATTGCTGGGTGACATGAACCCCCTTTTGCCGTGAATGAACCCCTGCTGTGCCTGGGTGACAGGGGCTTAAATCTCTCAAAATCCTCTGTTCTTTTGCTGGGTGACAAGATCCCCCTTTTGCCGTGGATGAACCCCTGCTGTGCCTGGGTGACAGGTGCCTAAATCTCTCAAAATCCTCTGTTCTATAGCTGGGTGACATGAACCCCCTTTTGCCGTGAATGAACCCCTGCTGTGCCTGGGTGACAGGGGCCTAAATCTCTCAAAATCCTCTGTTCTATTGCTGGGTGACATGAACCCCCTTTTGCCGTGAATGAACCCCTGCTGTGCCTGGGTGACAGGGGCCTAAATCTCTCAAAATCCTCTGTTCTTTTGCTGGGTGACAAGATCCCCCTTTTGCCGTGGATGAACCCCTGCTGTGCCTGGGTGACAGGTGCCTAAATCTCTCAAAATCCTCTGTTCTATTGCTGGGTGACATGAACCCCCTTTTGCCATGAATGAACCCCTGCTGTACCTGGGTGACATGGGCCTCGTTCTCTCAATATCCTCTGTTCTATTGCTTGGTGACAAGAACCCCCTTTTGCCATGAATGAACCCCTGCTGTGCCTGGGTGACAGGGGCCTAAATCTCTCAAAATCCTCTGTTCTATTGCTGGGTGACATGAACCCCCTTTTGCCGTGAATGAACCCCTGCTGTGCCTGGGTGACATGGGCCTAAATCTCTCAAAATCCTCTGTTCTATTGCTGGGTGACATGAACCCCCTTTTGCTGTGAATAAACCCCTGCTTTGTCTTGGTGACATGGGCCTAAATCTCTCAAAATCCTCTGTTCTATTGCTGGGTGACATGAACCCCCTTTTGCCGTGAATAAACCCCTGCTGTGCCTGGGTGACATGGGCCTAAATCTCTCAAAATCCTCTGTTCTATTGCTGGGTGACATGAACCCCCTTTTGCCGTGAATGAACCCCTGCTGTGCCTGGGTGACAAAAGCCTAAATCTCTCAAAATCCTCAGTTCTATTGCTGGGTGACAAGAACCCCCTTTTGCCGTGAATGAACCTCTGCTGTGCTTGGCTGACAGGGTCCTAAATCTCTCAAAATCCTCAGTTCTATTGCTGGGTGACAACAACCCTCTTTTGCCGTGAATGAACCCCTGCTGTGCCTGGGTGACAGGGGCCTATATCTCTCAAAATCCTCTGTTCTATTGCTGGCTGACATGAACCCACTTTTGCCATGAATGAACCCCTGCTTTGCCTGGGTGACAAGGGCCTAAATCTCTCAAAATCCTCTATTCTTTTGCTTGGTGACATGAACCCCCTTTGGCCGTGAATGAACCCCTGCTGTGCCTGGGTGACAGGGGCCTAAATCTCTCAAAATCCTCTGTTCTATTGCTGGGTGACATGAACCCCCTTTTGCCGTGAAGGAACCCCTGCTGTGCCTGGGTGACAGGGGCCTAAATCTCTCAAAATTCTCTGTTGTATTGCTGGGTGACATGAACCCCCTTTTGCCGTGAATAAACCCCTGCTGTGCCTGTGTGACATGGGCCTCGTTCTCTCAAAATCCTCTGTTCTATTGCTTGGGTGACATGAAGCCCCTTTTGCCGTGACTGAACCCCTGATGTGCCTGGGTGACAGGGGCCTAAATCTCTCCAAATCCTCTGTTCTATTGCTGGGTGACATGAACCCCCTTTTGCAGTGAATGAACCCCTGCTGTGCCTGGGTGACATGGGCCTCGTTCTCTCAAAATCCTCTGTTCTATTGCTTGGTGACATGAAGCCCCTTTTGCCGTGAATGAACCCCTGCTATGCCTGCGAAACATGGGCCTAAATCTCTCAAAATCCTCTGTTCTATTGCTGGGTGACATGAACCCCCTTTTGCCATGAATGAACCCCTGCTGTGCCTGGGTGACATGGGCCTCGTTCTCTCAAAATCCTCTGTTCTATTGCTTGGGTGACATGAAGCCCCTTTTGCCGTGACTGAACCCCTGATGTGCCTGGGTGACAGGGGCCTAAATCTCTCAAAATCCTCTGTTCTATTGCTGGGTGACATGAACCCCCTTTTGCCGTGAATAAACCCCTGCTGTGCCTGGGTGACATGGGCCTCGTTCTCTCAAAATCCTCTGTTCTATTGCTTGGGTGACATGAAGCCCCTTTTGCCGTGACTGAACCCCTGATGTGCCTGAGTGACAGGGGCCTAAATCTCTCAAAATTCTCTGTTCTATTGCTCGGTGAAATGAACCCCCTTTTGCAGTGAATGAACCCCTATTGTGCCTGGGTGACAGGGGCCTAAATCTATCAAAATCGTCTGTTCTATTGCTGGGTGACAAGAACCCACTTTTGCCGTGAATGAACCACTGCTGTGCTTGGGGGACAGGGGCCTAAATCTCTTAAAATCCTCTGTTCTTTTGCTGGGTGACAAGATCACCCTTTTGCCGTGAATGAACCTAAATCTCTCAAATTCCTCTGTTCTATTGCTGGGTGACATGAACCCCCTTTTGCCGTGAATGAACCCCTGCTGTGCCTGGGTGACATGGGCCTCGTTCTCTTAAAATCCTCTGTTCTATTGCTGGGTGCCTCCTGACGAAGCCTACGTGGCGAAACATGTGTTGAGGTTGAAGCAGTGGGGGAACCGTGTCACCATTTTTCAGCAGCAACATGGATAGGTAACATGGTATCTGGATTAGGGTGGGACTAGTGATTTACAGTTATTGTTATATGCCATCTTTATGAGTAGTATTGCACTGTCCAATTACACCCTACAGCATCCATTGCTTGGATGCTGTGAATAAGAGCTAGGTAGTTGTTCAACACTAGGGGACAGCAATTGCACCCGCAACTACTCCAATATTC
This sequence comes from Bufo bufo, assembly GCF_905171765.1. Taxonomy (NCBI): domain Eukaryota; kingdom Metazoa; phylum Chordata; class Amphibia; order Anura; family Bufonidae; genus Bufo; species Bufo bufo. The sequence goes on along the minus strand of NC_053391.1, from coordinate 603,147,231 downwards.
ACAGCTTCTGTTAATTGTCTGTTAACTGCTGTATATGGTCACATTATCCCCCATTGTGATTCTCCACATTGCAGAGCCCTATGGTGGCCCAGTCTCCATGTTCTGTCCCTTTTGATTCTCACCTGTAATGTTCATGTGATTTATAATTAATAAAATGAGATTTTTTTACCTTGTTAAATCCTTGCTCTTTTTTTGTACAAGTGAATGAACCCCTGCTGTGCCTGGGTGACATGGGCCTAAATCTCTCAAAATCCTCTGTTCTATTGCTGGGTGACATGAACCCCCTTTTGCTGTGAATGAACCCCTGCTTTGTCTTGGTGACATGGGCCTAAATCTCTCAAAATCCTCTGTTCTATTGCTGGGTGACATGAAGCCACTTTGGCAGTGAATGAACCCCTGCTGTGCCAGGGTGACAGGGGCCTAAATCTCTCAAAATCCTCTGTTCTATTGCTGGGTGACATGAACCCCCTTTGACCGTGAATGAACCCCTGCTGTGCCTGGGTGACAGGGGCCTATATTTCTCAAAATCCTCTGTTCTATTGCTGGGTGACATGAACCCCCTTTTGCCGTGAATGAACCCCTGCTGTGACTTGGTGACAGGGGCCTAAATCTCTCAAAATCCTCTGTTCTATTGCTTGGTGAAAAGAACCCCCTTTTGCCGTGAATGAACCCCTGCTGTGCCTGGGTGACATGGGCCTAAATCTCTCAAAATCCTCTGTTATTTTGCTGGGTGACAAGATACCCAATTTGCCGTAAATGAACCCCTGCTGTGCCTGGGTGACATGGGCGTCGTTCTCTCAAAATCCTCTGTTCTATTGCTGGGTGACATGAACCCCCTTTTGCCGTGAATGAACCACTGCTGTCCCTGGGTGACAGGGGCCTAAATCTCTCAAAATCCTCTGTTCTATTGCTGGGTGACATGAACCCCCTTTTGCCGTGAATGAACCCCTATTGTGCCTGGGTGACAGGGGCCTAAATCTCTCAAAATCCTCTGTTCTTTTGCTGGGTGACAAGATCCCCCTTTTGCCGGGAATGAACCCCTGCTGTGCCTGGGTGACAGGGGCCTCGTTCTCTCAAAATCCTCTGTTCTATTGCTGGGTGACATGAACCCCCTTTTGCCGTGAATGAACCCCTGTTGTGCCTGGGTGACATGGGCCTAAATCTCTCAAGATCCTCTGTTCTATTGCTGGGTGACATGAACCCCCTTTTGCCATGAATGAACCCCTGCTGTGCCTGGGTGACAGGGGCCTAAATCTGTCGAAATCCTCTGTTCTATTGCTGGGTGACATGAACCCCCTTTTGCCGTGAATGAACCCATGCTGTGCCTGGATGACAGGGGCCTAAATCTCTCAAAATCCTCTGTTCTATTGCTGGGTGACATGAACCCCCTTTTGCCGTGAATGAACCCCTGCTTTGTCTGAGTGACATGGGCCTAAATTTCTCAAAATCCTCTGTTCTATTGCTGGGTGACAAGATCCCCAATTTGCCGTGAATGAACCCCTGCTGTGCCTGGGTGACATGGGCGTTGTTCTCTCAAAATCCTCTGTTCTATTGCTGGGTGACATGAACCCCCTTTTGCCGTGAATGAACCACTGCTGTCCTTGGGTGACAGGGGCCTATATCTCTCAAAATCCTCTGTTCTATTGCTGGGTGACAAGATCCCCCTTTTGCCGGGAATGAACCCCTGCTGTGCCTGGGTGACAGGGGCCTCGTTCTCTCAAAATCCTCTGTTCTATTGCTGGGTGACATGAACCCCCTTTTGCCGTGAATGAACCCCTGTTGTGCCTGGGTGACATGGGCCTAAATCTCTCAAGATCCTCTGTTCTATTGCTGGGTGACATGAACCCCCTTTTGCCATGAATGAACCCCTGCTGTGCCTGGGTGACAGGGGCCTAAATCTGTCGAAATCCTCTGTTCTATTGCTGGGTGACATGAACCCCCTTTTGCCGTGAATGAACCCATGCTGTGCCTGGATGACAGGGGCCTAAATCTCTCAAAATCCTCTGTTCTATTGCTGGGTGACATGAACCCCCTTTTGCCGTGAATGAACCCCTGCTTTGTCTGAGTGACATGGGCCTAAATTTCTCAAAATCCTCTGTTCTATTGCTGGGTGACAAGATCCCCAATTTGCCGTGAATGAACCCCTGCTGTGCCTGGGTGACATGGGCGTTGTTCTCTCAAAATCCTCTGTTCTATTGCTGGGTGACATGAACCCCCTTTTGCCGTGAATGAACCACTGCTGTCCTTGGGTGACAGGGGCCTATATCTCTCAAAATCCTCTGTTCTATTGCTGGGTGACATGAACCCCCTTTTGCCGTGAATGAACCCCTATTGTGCCTGTGTGACAGGGGCCTAAATCTCTCAAAATCGTCTGTTCTATTGCTGGGTGACAAGAACCCGCTTTTGCCGTGAATGAACCCCTGCTGTGCCTGGGTGACAGGGGCCTAAATCTCTCAAAATCCTCTGTTCTATTGATGGGTGACATGAACCCCCTTTTGCCGTGAATGAACCCCTGCTGTGCCTGGGTGACAGGGGCCTATATTTCTCAAAATCCTCTGTTCTATTGCTGGGTGACATGAACCCCCTTTTGCCGTGAATGAACCCCTGCTGTGACTTGGTGACAGGGGCCTAAATCTCTCAAAATCCTCTGTTCTATTGCTTGGTGAAAAGAACCCCCTTTTGCCGTGAATGAACCCCTGCTGTGCCTGGGTGACATGGGCCTAAATCTCTCAAAATCCTCTGTTATTTTGCTGGGTGACAAGATCCCCAATTTGCCGTAAATGAACCCCTGCTGTGCCTGGGTGACATGGGCGTCGTTCTCTCAAAATCCTCTGTTCTATTGCTGGGTGACATGAACCCCCTTTTGCCGTGAATGAACCACTGCTGTCCCTGGGTGACAGGGGCCTAAATCTCTCAAAATCCTCTGTTCTATTGCTGGGTGACATGAACCCCCTTTTGCCGTGAATGAACCCCTGCTTTGTCTGAGTGACATGGGCCTATATTTCTCAAAATCCTCTGTTCTATTGCTGGGTGACATGAACCCCCTTTTGCCGTGAATGAACCCATGCTGTGCCTGGATGACAGGGGCCTAAATCTCTCAAAATCCTCTGTTCTATTGCTGGGTGACATGAACCCCCTTTTGCCGTGAATGAACCACTGCTCTGCATTGCTGACAGGGAACTAAATAAAAAAAAAACATCTGTTACTGATCGGAAGATGAGCGACTACAAGTGCACGCTGCTGATGGCATTCCCACCTGACAGCGGGGGCACAGTGGAAGCACAAGGCGAAGGCAGAGGAGTAGGAAGAGGTCGCCAATGCAGCTGGGGCACCGCCAGCACCCGAGAAGGCAGGGTTAGCATGGCCCAAATGTGGAAATGCTTTGTCAGCCTTGGAGGTGCTGACCTGCCCTGCAGCCAGTGTATAGTGTGAACGTGTGTTTAGCATGGCAGAGAGCATTATCACAGGCCGCAGCCAATGTGGACAAGCTTACGTTTATTAAAATGAACCAAGCATGAATCCCACAGGACTTGTCCGTACCTTGTGCAGAGTAGACATTTATACCAGCCTCAACCATCCATTCTTGTACTCAAGTGCACTTATTCTTTGTTTTATTTTGTTATATGTCCCAATATTTTGGGGGATACCCCAATTTAAAAATAAAAAATAACACAAATCAGTGTTGGCTACCTATTCCTCCTTCACCGCCGCTTCCACCTACACCGCCATGTCAACCTACTCCGCCACATCCACCCATCCACCGCCTCCTCAACCTCCTACTCCTAGATCCAGATTGTTATTTTACATTTTTCTGTATTGTATGTTATTTTAAGTCATTTCCCTATCCACATTTGTTTGCAGAACAGTTGCCATGCTCTTAAGCACATTTTGATGCCCTCTAGCCCTTTCCAGGACTATTTTAGAGCCATTTTAGTGCCCAAAAGATCGGGTTTCCTTTGACTTCAATGGGGTTCGGGTTCGGGGTCACGTTCGGGTCAAGTTGGGGTCCCGAACCCGAACTTTTTTTTCAAGTTCGGCCGAACTCGTCGAACCCGAACATCCAGGTGTCCGCTCAACTCTAGTAGAGAGGCAAAAAAAATAATATAAATGTTAAAAGGGATTTTGCGGGATCAACTACCTGTTATTCTTGCAGCCTGCCTCCCGTTGCTGCTCCAGTCATGTGCACTGGCTCCCTGGAGCCCATATTCTGGCCCCTGGCTTGGGTACTCTCGGCATGAGCCTCATCTGTTCCTCTGCAGTCATTGACTGGTTTCAGCTGTGATGTATCCCCAAGCCATGGGCGGATTGGCCATAGACCTTACAGGGAAATTTCCCGTTGGGCCGGTGCCCAGGGGGCCGCCTGAGCCCTCCTTGCAGCCGGCCAGTGGAAGTTTTGGGGTATGTATTTTGTGCTGTTGGCGGCGGTATTTTGTGATGGATTGCGGTATTTGGCTCTGTTGGGGTTGTATATAATGTGCCACAATATGGTATTGCTGGCCCCGTCTACTTGTATTGGCCCTGCCTTGTATAAATTTGTTTGCAAAGGTATTGTCGGGATTCGAATCCGGGACCAGCCACATCCCAAGCGGCTACCGCTTGGGATGTGGCTGGTCCCGGGTTCGAATCCCGACAATACCCTTGCAAATATAAAAGAGAGGACGGTAGCCTAGTGAGCAGGGCTACCGCTTGGGATGTGGCTGGTCCTGGGTTCGAATCCCGACAATACCCTTGCAAATATAAAAGAGAGGACGGTAGCCTAGTGAGCAGGGGCTACCGCTTGGGATGTGGCTGGTCCTGGGGTCGAATCCCAACAATACCTTTGCAAATATAAAAGAGAGGACGGTAGCCTAGTGAGCAGATGTGGCTGGTCCCGGGGTTGAATGCCGACAATACATTTGCAAATACAAAAGAGAGGATGGTAGCCTAGTGAGCAGGGCTACCGCTTGGGATGTGGCTGGTCCCGGGTTCGAATCCCGACAATACCTTTGCAAATATAAATATACAGGACGGTAGCCTAGTGAGCAGGGCTACCGCTTGGGATGTGGCTGGTCCCGGGTTCGAATCCCGACAATACCTTTGCAAATTTCTATAAATTTGGACCCGACTACAAACTGGGGCCACTTTTTGTATTTTTTCCGGGGCCACTTTAAGTTGCCAGTAGGCCCCTGCCCCAAGCAATACCTCAGCATTGACACCACTTATTGGCTGCAGCAGAGAAGGTGGCCGCACACATGGAGGCAGATTGCTAGCATCACTTAAAAGTTAATTATTCCCAGAAAGCCCCTTTAAGGCTAGTACTACATGGCGACAAGTGTCACATGATATGAAGATATGAAAGCATTGTATTTAATAGTTAAAGGGGTCACAATGTGAAACGTGATATGTTGTGACTGTGGCAAAATAGTTGCAAAAACTCCAATACCCCAACATGTTACATGTGACTTAGATTTTTCTGCGATTTACAGTGTTTTTTACGGCCAAATCAACAGCAATTTGCAAACAAAATACAAAAATGTTTTTGGGCTCACAATTTTTCTGAGACTTGCTGTTGTGCAATACGTATCGTCATGTAGCCCCGGCCTTAGGCCCTTTTATTTCTGGTCATTGAAGGAGTTATCCCATGATTAAAGTAAAAATTGGGGTATGTTCTTTCAACTTGGGGTGTGTCCTTTCTGTTGCTGCTTTTTCTCTATAAGACCTCATACACACAAACGTATTTTCTTTCCGTGGCCGTTCAGTTTTTTTGCGGACCGTATGTGGAACCATTAATTTTAATGGGTCCGCAAAAAAAAAGGAAGCTACTCCGTGTTCACGTTTACGTATGTCCGTATTTCCATTCGGCAAAAAAAAAACATGTCCTATTATTGTCCGCATTATGGACAAGGATAGTACTGTTCTATTAGGGGCCAGCTGTTCCGTTCCACAAAATATGGAATGCATCCATAGTTTTGGCGGATCCCTTTTTTTGTGGACCGTGTGCATGAGGCCAGTGAATTTAGCTGGTGGCAGTTAAAGTGTGGAACTGAGCATGTACGACCATGCACATTTCACTAAACAGATTAAAACCCATGGGGCATCATTTTAATGAAGTACCGTAAATGGAATATCTTACAACTGGAGCAATATTATAACAGGAAGTAAATTGCAAGGTTTTCATGCTGAATTACATTAAAATAACATTTTAATGTTGGCAAAACCAACAGATTTTACTGCAGAATACAAAAAATATATTTCGGGTCATGTTGCAGCCTTTCAAATTGGTAGTATAGGTGGCACGTGCATAGGTAATTTTTATTGCAAATAGCTCGTGTTGTGCAAATTAGCCATAAAATCCAAAGCTAAATCTGCCGCGTATGAACTTAATCAGTTAATGTACTTATAAGGCCTCTTTCACACAAGTGTTACGGATTGGCTCCGGATGCGTTCAGGGTGCGTTCAGTGAAACACACACCATTTTGCAAGCAAGTTCAGTCAGTTTTGTCTGCGATTGCGTTCAGTTGTTCAGTTTTTTCAGCGTGGGTGCAATGCGTTTTGATGCGTTTTTCACGCGCATGATAAAAAAAACGGAAGATTTACAAACAACATCTCCTAGCAATCATCAGTGCAAAACGCATTGCATCCGCACTTGCTTCCGGATGCAATGCGTTTTTCACTGAAGCTCCATTTGACTTCTATGGGGCCAGGGCTGCGTGAAAAACGCTGAATATAGAACATGCTGCGTTTTTCAAGCAACACAGAACTGATACTTGAAAAAAAAAAACTCATGTACATTGAAATGAATGGGTCAGGATTCAGTGCAGGCGCCATGTGTTCTCTTCACACATCACACCCGCGCGGAAAACTTGCTCGTGTGAAAGGGGCCTAATGGTTGTATACATCTTAAACAATCATGGATAACAATCTGAATATTTTTTTCTTTATTTCCAATACGTTGCATTTTTATTGCTTTACTCTCCACTATCTTCTGTATTCCACACTTTCACATTGACCCGAGGATTCATGAATTTATGGCCACTAGTGTACATGCACTTAAGCTGAACTTTCATTTTTGGAGCAACCTATATTAAGGAATGGCATTAGTAGTATACGTGACATGACCCCAGGTATCACCCTATTACTCAAATTCTCATTAACTGATTTCTGGTTATCATCAGCAGAATTAAGTGAATAGATTGAGGAGGGACTGTCATTATGACCAAGCTCCTGTCATGGTTGTTCTATGGACTGCATTGGAAGTTTTTTTGCTGCAGGCAATTCGATTAACTTCTGACCATTTTAATTCTAGAAGCTGGGTTGCTCTTTCTGCTAAAGGGATTATTCAGGTAACTGATGAATGATGGCGCACATTACACATATTAGTAACAGTGGTTTTAAAGGTGGAATGACCCTTTAAAAACACTTTACAATTACACATGTTCCTTTATACTTATATTCAATATCCATGCTATATAAATGTCACAATTTATTTTATTTAGGGATTAGATACACAACACGATTCTGCATTCTGCTGAAAGTACATAGGGCAGCATCATTTATCCAAGTACAAAAAATAATAATTTGAATGTCATATTAAAAATTAAATACCGTATACGTGTTACAAGAGGCTTACATATCAAGATATTGGCAACTCCAATAGGCAACACCTAACAAAAAAAAACAAACACATCCACTGTAATAGCATTGTAACCTCCACTACACATTAAAATGTCCAGCTAACATCACATCTAAGGCCCCAATACTCAGTGAAGCGTTAAGGAGGTAGTATGCAGCCTAAATATATCCTATTCTACAAATGGCAGGCAATGTGAAAAAATAATAAAAGAGTGGGGCTTCAGTGAAAAATGCATTGCATCTGCAAGCAAGTGTGGATGCAATGCGTTTTTCACTGATGGTTGCTAAGAGATGTTGTAAACCTTCAGTTTTTTTATCACGCGTGTGAAAAATGCATCAAAACGCCTTCAGTTGTTCAGTTTTTTCAGCGCGGGTGCAATGCGTTTTGATGCGTTTTTCACGCGCGTGATAAAAAAACTGAAAGTTTACAAACAACATCTCTTAGCAACCAATTCTCACCTGTTAAATCCCCAATTGGCTGTAGTAACGATCTACCCATCTATATATGTGACCACTGCAGTCAATCTCTGGCTTCAGTGAATGTATACTGCTGAGATCAGTGATTGGCTGCAGCATACATGTGTGTAGACAGGCACGTAATCACTGCAGCCAACTAAACAAAGACTAGCAGGGAAAACCAGAGTGGCAGCAGTCTTGGTTCTTTTTTTGGACTTCAAAAATACCAAACAGCAAAAAACTCATATAAGTAGAATTACCTTGTAAGACATGTCCTATGAAAACAATGTAGATTTATGAAACTGTTTAAAGTGTCCCTGTACTCCCTGGGAAATCTTTTGATATGTCGTAGCAACATATCAAAAGTTTTGATTTGTGGGGATCTGAGCGCTGAGAAATGAGAGAGAAACACTCACATACATGCGCTGCAGGAGTTAGGGTCAATAGAATGTCTATGGGTCCATCTACATTCCATCTCCTGCAGTCAAAAAATAGAGAGAGTGTTATGTGAGTGCTTCCCTCTCCTCATTCAAGTTCAGCACTCAGACTCCAACCTATCAAAACTTTTAATATCTCATGGCTGTTTCCCATCTGTCCAGTTGACTTCGAGGGCAGGCCCCTTTTTTACATAATGTCACGTGCGCACCGCCCCAGCACGTGAGGTGGATGAGACTGCAATGGGTTGATCTATCTCTACTCACTCAGTCTTCCCCTTTCCTCTCTAAATTGAGAAGAAATCACACCCCAACACCGTTCACGTATTCCTAAATACAAAGTGCCATCATCCATCTTTATGGCCGAGGAGATGCCGAGTTAGCACACTGCACTTTCATTCATCACCCTTTAAAAAGCTGTGCGTTATTAGAACTACAAGGACTGAACTTTAAAGTTTTAAAGCTGTAAAAAGTGCAGTACTTAATAAAATATAAAAAAAGACAAAATAAAAATGACATGCAAACAGCAAAACAGTTCTAAAAAGGGAGGTAACAGGAGACCTAACAAAAGTTTCACTGTGTCTTTGAGAAAAATAGGAAGTATTGGGTCAACACTGACATATCTGGCATAATCCATATTAATGGGGTTGTCCGGGCTTGTACTATTGATAACCTATCCTCGGGTGATTTCTGCTACCACCACTTCCCTGCCTTCCTGGATGTGTGCAGTTGCCCGGCTGCTTGTAAATGCTAATCAGCTTGCTGCTTTAAGGGTGCTGACACTCTTTCAGGCTTTTTTAAGTCGTTTTTGAAGCCAAAATCAGCTTTTGATCATAACAGGAAAGACAGTATTGCGGACATATACCACTTCTCAACTTTTTTCAATCCACTCTTGGTTTTGGCTTTAAAAACTGCATTAAAAAAAACTTGGACTGTGGTGCTGTCCTCATTTCCTTGCCAGAGCAATTAGATTCCTAATTTGTTAAGTTCCTGCTAATGCATTTGTTTTCTGTTGTCTGCCACGTATCAACTTGTTACCAGAATCTGCCTCCCATCTGCCTGTCCTGACTTGAGCTTGCTTATTGTGACCATCTGCTGCCACATCGGACCTCCTACCTGTATCACATATTCGTTACTGATGTTTTCCTGTTTCTTCTGTGCCCTGCAACAGTGTCTTTGACCCCCCCCCCTTGGTCAGCCGTCAAACACACTCAGACTACACCAGGAGGTAGCAGTCTGGTGGCATCCTGGAGCGAAGTTCAGATTTCTGTATAGGGGCTAAAGGGTAGTCAAACTTTGGTTCCACACCCATTGCTGTAACAGTAGATGAGGGGAGGTTCACTTTAGATAAAACAAAGTTCTTGCTCTTCTTTGTGGGACAGAGAAACCAGGCCTGGGTATCACATCTCACACTTTGTACTGGCCAAAAAGCAAACTCCCACAGCTTTGGATCCTGCAATACAAACCCCTTGAGTAGTTACAAAAGGAGCCTACTCTCATGTGTAACATTAACCTTATGAATGTCACATATGTATATCCTTCTTTCTTTCCATTACAGTTTGTAACTACAACAGTGAGGTTTGTGAGGACCCAAGACTCTATTTGCTGAGGCAGGAAATGATGCCATTTGATAGACAGATATAGGCAAGATGACACCAATGAGGTGTTACACAGGACAACCACTGCAGTCATGTTACATGACATTCTCTGTCTATCAGATAAGCTACATGTTGTTTCGGGCTATAGATTCAATGAGGCATGTCTACACTGTTGTTAAACAGAAATTGGTTGCCCAGCAGTATTCTGAGAGAATGCGAGAAGGGGAAACTTTAGATGCAAAGACTTAAAGGGATTGTCTCACTTCAGCAAATGGCATTTATCATGTAGAGAAAGTTAACACAAGGCACTTACTAATGTACTGTGATTGCCTCCTTTGCTGACTTGATTATTTTTTCCATCACATTATACACTGCTCGTTTCCATGATTACGACCACCCTGCAATCCATCAGTGGTGGTCGTGCTTGCACATTATAAGAAAAAAGCACCGGCCTCTCTGGTGGCCGGGACCATGGGAGTGCGCATAGGCTAGCACTTTTTCCTAGTGTGCGCAAGCATGACCACCGTTTCTGGATTGAAGGGTGGTCATACCATGGAAACAAGCAGTGTATAATGTGATGGAAAAATGTATCCAGCCAGCAAAGGAAGCAATATGGATAATAACAATACATTAGTAAGTGGCTTGTATTCACTTCCTCTATATCATAAATGCTATTTACTGAAGTGAGACAACCCCTTTAAAGTGCATTTAGACCTGCCAAACAAGCAGGTAATTATTGGGTAGGGTTCGACTGAATCAACACAGCCTACTATTAACAAGGATGTACCTCCTAAATATATATATCAACTAAAGAGAATCGGTACTAAGTAGTATCCAATAAAATAAATTTTATTAATGACATAAAAGAACATACAAAGACTTATATGTAGAGACCATACAGGGTGCCTGCATGAGAAGTCCATAAAAAACACTGTTGTTAATATAATAGCAATCACTATAAAGCCAGCAGTCTCTGTCTAGGAAAGCTGTGTGAAGATATCCGGGCCAGCATATAAATATAAAAGCTGTCTCCGGCTATAGACACAACTGCCTACACTGAAAATGCATCTGACATGGATATAAATGGTATGGGTAACAATCATATGCTCCGGCCGTTGCCATATAAACAATTAAGTCGTATCACAATGATACTGCAGTCCATGATCGATCCGGTCAAAGTCTCTTTCTTACCCAATATCCAGTGATGTGTGAGTGGGCTGTCTCTGCTTGGCGTACTCCTCGACGTACGTTTCGCTAATGCTTCATCAGGAGGAGGATGATGAAGCATTAGCGAAACGTACGTCGAGGAGTACGCCAAGCAGAGACAGCCCACTCACACATCACTGGATATTGGGTAATAAAGAGACTTTGACCGGATCGATCATGGACTGCAGTATCATTGTGATACGACTTAATTGTTTATATGGCAACGGCCGGAGCATATGATTGTTACCCATACCATTTATATCCATGTCAGATGCATTTTCAGTGTAGGCAGTTGTGTCTATAGCCGGAGACAGCTTTTATATTTATATGCTGGCCCGGATATCTTCACACAGCTTTCCTAGACAGAGACTGCTGGCTTTATAGTGATTGCTATTATATTAACAACAGTGTTTTTTGTGGACTTCTCATGCAGGCACCCTGTATGGTCTCTACATATAAGTCTTTGTATGTTCTTTTATGTCATTAATAAAATTTATTTTATTGGATACTACTTAGTACCGATTCTCTTTAGTTGATATAATTATTGGGTAGGGACCGTTTCTTCCCGATAACTGCCTGCTTGTCAGAGAAGGTGAAGAGCTGCATTAACATGCATTGATCCCCTCCACCATATCGGGACAAGCAATCGTTACTGCCATCGCTCTCTTTGTCATGCAGATTCATTGTTTTTGGACAGCATTTCACCCAATGATTAAGGGTTTTGCTCATTCATCAGGTGATCACCAGCACATGTACATGAGCAGATGATCAGGAATGGACATCACCATGAGCAATATTGTGCTGTGTAAATCTGCCATTAGGGGAATTTTGAAATCATAGTAGCCTTGAGGGCTGATGGGATACTTAGATTTTTGGTACTGTTAACTAGAATTGTTTGGTACATAACATATATTTATGTATTTACCAAACCACAAGCTTTAAATGAGATAATAAACCCAACGTTATAGTGTAAGATGTATAATTTACTCTCTACTTAATTAGACAAGGCCATCCTTTTGTTAGCTTGTAAATTTCAACGTTTTCACCAATAAAGTTTGCTTAATGTGTTAATCACTGTGTTGCCTCTTTCTGTTTGTGTTATTTAATAACTAATACAGTATTTTAATAAAAATAACTTAAAATGTGTTTGAAGATTTTTCAGCAGATTTGCTGCAGGTTGCATTTTTTTCTTCTTTGTTTTGCTCCATGCTTACCTGCTTTCTGTGCTTCCTGGAAGAGAATGGCAAAAAAAATATATCAACTGTCAAAGGAAACAAGAAACAGGTATTTTACATTTCAACATTTTACAATTCTTGGCATCTGTGGATGATAATTAGTGCAAGACTAAGGGTGCATTTAGACGGCCCAAAAATCTGGCATATTATCGGGAACAACCATTCTTGCGAACAGTCGTTCCCAACAATACGCCCGTGTAAATGTGTCACTGATCAGGTGATCCTGTTTTTTATACAGTCACCACCGATCATAGTTTCTGAGCAGCAGATCACTGTTTAGACCACAGAAACCATGAATCTGTATGAGGACGAGTGATCACAATAGTGATTCTTCGTCCTCATACAGTGAAGGAGATCGCTGCATGTAAATGCAGTGGTCTCCTTCACTGAATGAGCTTTTGGCTGCAGAATCGTCCAGTCTGAATCCACCTTTAGTAAGTCTTGGTTTTATCGAGGCCCCCAGGAGTACAATAAAGCTGTTATTAACAACTCTACCAGCGAAAGATAATGAGAAGACTCTGCTTGTCCTTTTCTGTTCTATAGAACAATGCTGAAACATGAGCTACAGAAAATAGGAAACATCTACCTTTTATGCATGTTCTAGCGTCCATTGAGAGAACTGAAGTATTTCAGGATTTTTGGTATATTGATAGACACACACAAACGAAACATGTTTTAAAAATATATATATGCATGAGTTGTGGCTATTTACCTCTGAAATCATTTTAATTCAGATGGAAAAGAAGTCCTGCATGGAGGACTTTAATGGCTTCTATCACACAGTCAATTTTTGGTCAGTTTTTTGCATCAGTAGTTTATCAGTATGAAAGTCACAGAATGGTTAGGGTTCGGATGGCAAATGGTTTATTGTGAACATTCCCCTGGAACCCTCCACCGGAACCGCTCCACCCCCTCGTCCTCCAGGGGGCAGCCAGGGGTTGGCGGCGATGTCGGTGACCCGCCCAACCGATCTTGAAACATGGGCCAAGGAGTCTAAAGCACGCGCGAGTTAGAGGGCTCGCGACGAAACCCCGTTGGCCACACCCTCATTGAGGTGGAGCATGAGCATGCGCGATAGGACCCAAAAGATGGTGAATTATGCCTGGGCACGGCAAAGCCAGAGGAAACTCTGGTGGAGGTCCGCAGCGGTCGTAGAGGTCCGCAACGGTCCTGATGTGCAAATCGGTCGTCCGACCTTGGTATAGGGGCGAAAGACTAATCGAACTATATAGTAGCTGGTTCCGTCCGAAGTTTCCCTCAGGATAGCTGGCGCTCATTCGCCTCCCTCGAAGCAGTTTTATCCGGTATAACAAATGATTAGAGGTCTTGAGGCCGGAACGATCTCAACTTATTCTTAAACTTTAAATGGGTAAGAAGCCCGGCTCGCTGGCTTGGAGCCAGGTGTGGAATGCGAGCGCCCAGTGGGCCATTTTTGGTAAGCAGAACTGGCGCTGCGGGATGAACCATACGCTGGGTTAAGGCGCCACCTGCCAAATCAAGTAGCCCTTGCTAACCCTGCCTTCTGAGGTGCTGGCACTGACACAGCTGCGTTGGCGACCTCTTCCTCCTCCCCTGCCTTCGCCTTGTGCTTCCACTTGTCCCTCGGCGTCAGTTGGGAATGCTCTCATGAGCGTGTCTACCAGCGTGCGCCTGTAGTCGCGCATCTTTCGATCACGCTCCTGTGAGGGAATTAAGGACGGCACATTGTCTTTGTAACGGGGATCCAGCAGGGTGGCCACCCAGTAGTCAGCACACGTTAAAATGTGGGCAACTCTGCTGTCGTTGCGCAGGCACTGCAGCATGTAGTCGCTCATGTGTGCCAGGCTGCCCAGAGGGAAGGAAAAGCTGTCCTCTGTGGGAGGCATATCGTCTGCGTCCTCCGTATCCCCCCAGCGACGCACCAGTGATGGGCCAGAGCTGCGTTGGATGCCACCCTGCTGTGAACATTCTTCATCGCCATTCTCCTCCTCATCCTCCTCCTCCTTATCCTCCAGTAGCGGGCCCTGGCTGGCCAAATTTGTACCTGGCCTCTGCTCTTGCAAAAATCCTCTTTCTGAGTCACTTCTAAAAGACTGGCCTGAAAGTGTTAGAGATGACCCCTCTTCCTCCTCCTCGTCCTGGGCCACATCCTCTTCCATCATTGCCCTAAGTGTTTTCTCAAGGAGACATAGAAGTAGTATTGTAACACTGCCCATGTTGGTGGAGTACTCGAAACAGCGCAACAGGGCACACAGGTCTCGCATTGAGGCCCAGTCATTGGTGGTGAAGTGGTGCTGTTCCGCATTGAGACTCACCCGTGCGTGCTGCAGCTGAAACTCCACTATGGCCTGCTGGTGCTTGCACTGTCTCTCCAGCATGTGCAAGGTGGAATTCCACCTGGTGGGCACGTCGCATATGAGGTGGTGAGCGGGAAAGACGAAGTTACGCTGTAGAGTCTTCATATAAGATAGGGCCAGGGACTATTAATAGGATTCAGATATATTGGGCAGACTAGATGGGCCAAATGGTTCTTATCTGCCGACACATTCTATGTTTCTATGTTTCTATGTAGAGCAGACAGCCGAGCGGCGGCAGGATGAGAACGCCGGAAGCGCACACAGACGGCCTGCACTTTACGCAGCAGCTCTGACATGTCGAGGTAGTTGTGAATGAATTTCTGCACCACCAAATTCAGCACATGCGCCAGGCAAGGGATGTGCGTCAAACCGGCTAGTCCCAGAGCTGCAACGAGATTTCACCCATTATCGCACACCACCAGGCCGGGCTTGAGGCTCACTGGCAGCAACCACTCGTCGGTCTGTTGTTCTATACCCTGCCACAACTCCTGCGCGGTGTGGTGCCTGTCACCCAAACACATCAGTTTCAGAATGGCCTGCTGACGTTTACCCCTGGCTGTGCTGAAGTTGGTGGTGAAGGTCTGTCGCTGACCGGATGAGGAGGTGGTAGAAGAGGAGGAGGAAGCCGAGTAGGAAGAGGAGGCAACAGGAGGCAAAGAATGATGCCCTGCGATCCTTGGCGGCGGAAGGACGTGCGCCAAACAGCTCTCCGCCTGGGGCCCAGCCGCCATTACATTTACCCAGTGTGCAGTTAGGGAGATATAGCGTCCCTGGCCATGCTTACTGGTCCACGTATATGTGGTTAGGTGGACCTGCGCAGTGCACACTTGATTTTATCCGATACTTGGTTGTGCAGGGAGGGCACGGCTCTCCTGGAGAAGTAGTAGCGGCTGGGAACGACGTACTGTGGGACAGCAAGCGACATGAGCTGTTTGAAGCTGTCCGTCTCCACCAACCTGAATGACAGCATTTCAAAGGCCAGTAGTGAAGTTAGAAATGCTGGCATTCAGGGCCAGGGATCAAGGGTGTCTAGGTGGGAATTTATGCTTTCTCTCAAAGGTTTGTGAGATGGAGAGCTGAACGCTTCCGTGTGACACGGTGGAGATGCTTGGAGACGGAGGTGGTGTTATTGATGGCACATCCTCTGTTTGCTGGGCGGCAGGTGCCATAGTTCCGTTAGAGGTGGAGGAAGAGGCTGAGGCAGCAGCAGAAGAGGGAGCAGGAGAGGCCTGAGCCCTTTCTTGGTTTTGAAAGTGCTTACTCCATTGCAGCCCGTGTCTTGCATGTAGATGCCTGGTCATGCAGGTTGTGCTAAGGTTCAGAACGTTAATGCCTCGCTTCAGGCTCTGATGGCACAGCGTGGAAACCACTCGAGTCTTGACGTCAGCACATTGTGTGAAGAAGTGCCATGCCAGGGAACTCCTTGAAGCTGCCTTTGGTGTGCTTGGTCCCTGGTGACGGAGGCCAGTAGCAGGCGAACTGTTTTAACGACGGCTGCTCTGCTTTTGCACCCTGCTCCCGCTTTTGCTACGCTGTTGGCTCGGTCTCACCACTGCCTCTTCCTCCGAACTCTGAAAGTCAGTGGCACGACCTTCATTCCATGTGGGGTCTAGGACCTCATCGTCCCCTGCATTGTCCTCCACCCAGTCTTCCTCCCTGAACTACTTTTCGATCTGCACACTGCAGAAAGATGCAGCAGTTGGCATCTGTGTTTCGTCATCATCAGAGACGTGCTGAGGTGGTATTCCCATGTCCTCATCAGGAAACATAATTGTTTGTTCGTCAGTGCATTCTATGTCTTCAACCCCTGGGGAAGGGCTAGATGGATGCCCTTGGGAAACCCTGCCAGCAGAGTCTTCAAACAGCATAAGAGACTGCTGCATGACTTGAGGCTCAGACAGGTTCCCCGATATGCACGGGGGTGATGTGACAGACTGATGGGTATGGGTTTCAGGCGCCACCTGTGCGCTTTCTGCAGAAGACTGGGTGGGAGATAATGTGAACGTGCTGGATCCACTGTCGGCCACCCAATTAACTAGCGCCTGTACTTGCTCAGGCCTTACCATCCTTAGAACGGCATTAGGCCCGACCAAATATCGCTGTAGATTCTGGCGGCTACTGGGGCCTGAGGTAGTAGGTTCAGTAGGACGTGTAGTTGTGGCAGAATGGCCACGTCCTCTTCCTGCACCAGAGGCTCTACCAAAACCACCACCACGACCATGACCGCGTCTCTTATTAGATGTTTGCCTCATAGTTAGCGTTTATAAAGCAAAGTAAAAAGTGGTTAAGTCTGTTAAAAATAATTAACCGCAAATAAAAACCCTGATGTAGGGTATTGCACAATTTTTTTTTTTTTAACTCTATATAAAAGTGGTATTTGTGGCCTAAATTTCACAGTAACTTATGCACGTCTAATCCCATATGTGCAGTATATCATAAGGGTTTTTTCACCCCAGTAACCAAAAAGCCGTATTTCTGGCCTAAATGTGACAGTCACTTATGCACGTCTTATCCCAGATGTGCAGTATATATTAGAGGGTTTTTTCACCCCAGTAACCAAAAAGCCGTATTTCTGGCCTAAAAAAGACAGTCACTTATGCACGTCTTATCCCAGATGTGCAGTATATCAGAGGGTTTTTTCGCCCCAGTAACCAAAAAGCCGTATTTCTTGCCTAAATGTGACAGTCACTTATGCACGTCTTATCCCAGATGTGCAGTATATTAGAGGGTTTTTTCACCCCAGTAAGCAAAAAGATGAATTTCTGGCCTAAATGTGACAGTCACTTATGCACATCTTATCCCAGATGTTCAGTATATCAGAAGGTTTTTTCACCCCAGTAACCAAAAAGCCGTATTTCTGGCCTAAATGTGACAGTCACTTATGCACGTCTAATCCCAGATGTGCAGTATATTAGAGGGTTTTTTCACCCCAGTAACCAAAAAGCCGTATTTCTGGCCTAAATGTGACAGTCACTTATGCATGTCTAATCCCAGATGTGCAGTATATTAGAGGGTTTTTCACCCCAGTAACCAAAAAGATGTATTTCTGGCCTAAATGTGACAGTCACTTATGCACGTCTTATCCCAGATTTTGCAGTATATTAGAGTGTTTTTTTACCCCAGTAAGCAAAAAGATGTATTTCTGGCCTAAATGTGACAGTCACTTATGCATGTCTTATCCCAGATGTGCAGTATATCAGAGGGTTTTTTGACCCTAGTAACCAAAAAGCCGTATTTCTGGCCTAAATGTGACAGTCACTTATGCACGACTTATCCCAGATGTGCAGTATATCAGAGGTTTTTTTCACCCTAGTAACCAAAAAGCCGTATTTCTGGCCTAAATGTGACAGTCACTTATGCACGTCTTATCCCAGATGTGCAGTATATCAGAGGGTTTTTTCACCCCAGTAACCAAAAAGCCATATTTCTGGCCTAAATGTGACAGTCACTTATGCACGTCTAATCCCAGATGTGCAGTATATTAGAGGGTTTTTTCAGCCCAGTAAGCAAAAAGATGTATTTCTGGCCTAAATGTGACACTCACTTTTGCACGTCTTATCCCAGATGTGCAGTATATCAGAGGTTTTTTTTCACCCCAGTAACCAAAAAGCCGTATTTCTGGCCAAAATGTGACAGTCACTTATGCACGTCTAATCTTAGATGTGCAGTTTATATTAGAGGGTTTTTTCACCCCAGTAACCAAAAAGATGTAATTCTGGCCTAAATGTGACAGTCACTTATGCACGTCTTATCCCAGATGTGCAGTATATTAGAGGGTTTTTTCACCCCAGTAAGCAAAAAGATGAATTTCTGGCCTAAATGTGACAGTCACTTATGCACATCTTATCCCAGATGTTCAGTATATCAGAAGGTTTTTTCACCCCAGTAACCAAAAAGCCGTATTTCTGGCCTAAATGTGACAGTCACTTATGCACGTCTAATCCCAGATGTGCAGTATATTAGAGGGTTTTTTCACCCCAGTAACCAAAAAGCCGTATTTCTGGCCTAAATGTGACAGTCACTTATGCATGTCTAATCCCAGATGTGCAGTATATTAGAGGGTTTTTCACCCCAGTAACCAAAAAGGTGTATTTCTGGCCTAAATGTGACAGTCACTTATGCACGTCTTATCCCAGATTTTGCAGTATATTAGAGTGTTTTTTTACCCCAGTAAGCAAAAAGATGTATTTCTGGCCTAAATGTGACAGTCACTTATGCATGTCTTATCCCAGATGTGCAGTATATCAGAGGGTTTTTTGACCCTAGTAACCAAAAAGCCGTATTTCTGGCCTAAATGTGACAGTCACTTATGCAAGACTTATCCCAGATGTGCAGTATATCAGAGGTTTTTTTCACCCTAGTAACCAAAAAGCCGTATTTCTGGCCTAAATGTGACAGTCACTTATGCACGTCTTATCCCAGATGTGCAGTATATCAGAGGGTTTTTTCACCCCAGTAACCAAAAAGCCATATTTCTGGCCTAAATGTGACAGTCACTTATGCACGTCTAATCCCAGATGTGCAGTATATTAGAGGGTTTTTTCAGCCCAGTAAGCAAAAAGATGTATTTCTGGCCTAAATGTGACACTCACTTTTGCACGTCTTATCCCAGATGTGCAGTATATCAGAGGTTTTTTTTCACCCCAGTAACCAAAAAGCCGTATTTCTGGCCAAAATGTGACAGTCACTTATGCACGTCTAATCTTAGATGTGCAGTTTATATTAGAGGGTTTTTTCACCCCAGTAACCAAAAAGATGTAATTCTGGCCTAAATGTGACAGTCACTTATGCACGTCTTATCCCAGATGTGCAGTATATTAGAGTTTTTTTTCACCCCAGTAACCAAAAAGATGTATTTCTGGACTTGCAGACATGCAGATAGCCTGTGCTGGTGCACTATCGTTGCATAAAATGGCTGCCAATTATGTATTGATATTGACAAACTGAAGTAAAAAAAGTTCGTTTTCAGCAGTAATTGGCTCAGGGCAGGCTTAAAAAAATTGTGCACTGCACCCACAAAACACATTTGCTGTAGATCGCTGAATACAAAAAACAGTTATTGATAAGATTTCTCCCTGATCTCTTCCTCACAGCAGCTGCAGCCTCTCCCTACACTAATCTGAGCAGAGTGACGGGCGGCGCTACGTGACTCCAGCTTAAATAGAGGCTGGGTCACATGCTGCAGTTGGCCAATCACAGCCATGCCAATAGTAGGCATGGCTGTGATGGCCTTTTGGGGCAAGTAGTATGACGCTTGTTGATTGGCTGCTGTGCAGCCTTTCAAAAAGCGCCCAGAAAGCGCCAAACACCGAACCCAAACTTTTACGTAAATGCTCGGGTCCGGGTGCCGAAAAACCTAAAGTTCGGTACGAACCCGAACTTTACAGTTCGGGTTCGCTCAACTCTAGTGCTGACTGACTGCCAATGCCTCTATGAACCAGTGCACCGCTAGTTGTTTACGGACAGGTAGGCTCCTGAGTAGCAGATAGTCTACCCCGGGCATGTTTGGCTCCAGATCTCACACTGCTGCCACCCTGCTGACTCACGCCACGCTTGCACCCTTCTGGCTGCCACCCTCATTCCCTGATGATGATGATGATGAATCCCCCTCTTCACCCGGCTCCCACATGCCAAAAGCTACATCATCATCCACTACTGTTTATACGTCACTGATGTCACCCTCACCAGTCTCATGGCCACGTGCCTGACCACTTGCACCACTTGCTCCGATGCAACTCTCATCGTCACTACTTGCCCACCTACAGGATCTCTCCTCCAAATCTTGGCTGGGCAGTAGCTGCTGACTGTCCTCAGTAAGCTCTTCCTTGTTGAAAAGCGGAGAAAAAGAAAGAGGCAGGTTCAGGGCAGGTGGGGGCACAGAGTTTGTTCCTGGGCCTTGCAAACTAAGCATGGTAGGTGAGGATCCCACCAACTCTTTGCTTGGGGTGTCTGATGTCAGTTAGGATGATATTGATGACCGAGTCAATCATTCAAGGATAGCTGGGTTGCTAGTCAAAACACGACTGCTGGATAACACTGGCAGTTCTGGCCTAATGCTGCGACTGCTGCTACCGCCCCCCTTCTTCTGCTTCTATTTCTGCCAGCTTTAGAAACGTTTTTGCCACTCTCTGTTCCCTTGGAAGGCCCTGACACCCGTCTATCAGACATATTGTACAGTAAGTACAGTAAGTGTAAAATAGCAGTAGTATTAGACCGTTTTTTCACAACAATTACAGAATCAAGGCCTAATGAAATTACTTATGTATAAAACAATGTGAACAACCTAAAAGCAGTAAGATTAGACCGCTATTTCACCCCAATTACAGAAACAAGGCCTAGTGGAATTACTTATGTATAAAACAATGTGAACACACCAAAATCAGTAGAAATAGAACGCTATTTCAACCCAATTACAGAATCAAGGCCTAATGATGGAATTACTTGAAGGCAATGTACCCCTTTGGATGTCATTTTTGTTTATGATTGCATTTTACTTGTTTTTAGCTAAAAATAATATTTTCCATTGGCCTTTATTAAAAATATCTGGTCATTCTGTCACAAAGGGTTAACTGTTTTTCTAACTGTCTGACTGGTACTTTCACTTTCACTTTGTGCTGGTCATCTAATAACCCTTATCTCTAAACTAATAAGAGGTCATAAACACTTATGTAAGTCACATTCTTATCAGTAAGATAAGGATTGAGCTTTAATGAGTGTTTATGAAGGTCAGAGAGCAGAGATAAGAAGTTCTGATCCCCAGATGAAGGAAAAGACAGAAAATCCACAGGCAACTTGTAGAGCATCTCAGCTATGAACACAAAAAATAATTCCATACTTTTAATAAAGACCAATTGAAAAAAAAATATTTTTAGCTCAAAATAAGTACAATGCAATATTTTTAAAAAAAATGTCCCCAAAAGGTGTACATAGCCTTTAACAAAAGATGTGAAAAATATTGTGTAATTTCACCCCAATTATACAATCAAGGCCTACTGTAATTCCTAATCTATAACACAAGGTGTGAAACCAAATACAGGTGTATGTGAAAAATAAAGAGCCTTTTTTCCCTAATTACAGAATCAATGTCTTATGGTCAAATTACTTATCTATAACAAAAGGTGTAAAACCAAGTACATGAAAAAATAGAGCGCTATTTCACCACAATTACAGAATGAAGACATAAGGGAATTCCTCATCTATAACACATGGTGTAAAAGCAAATACGTGAAAAAATAGAATGTTATTTCACCCCAATTAAAGGATCAAGGCATTATAGAATTACATATGTATAAAATAATGTGGACACCCCAATAGCCGTAATATTAGACAGCTTTTTAACCCCAATTAGAGAATCAATGCATTATAGTATTACATATGTATAAAACAATGTGGACACCACAATAGCAGTAGTATTAGGCAGATTTTTCACCCCAAATAGTGCAGCAAGCTATAATAGAATTGCTTATCTGTTAACCAAGGGGGACACTGTGAAATTGTCCCCTGCACGCTCCCTATAGTCTATATAAAGTCTCTCTATGATCTTCCTATTATCTCTCTACACAGATCCTGAACGGTTACGAACAAAAATTTTACAAATAAAATCTTTCTTAATCACTGTCCCTAGCACCTATATGAAGTAAAGGATCGGCACTCGCAGTAAGGTATGCTCTTCAATCTTTCTTTATTTCGCCATGTAGAGGACTAAAAAAAATACGCGTTTCGACTCACATACTGAGTCTTTGTCAAGTACAATTTAAACAAAAAAAATGGGATTTAAATATTGTACTTGACAAAGACTCAGTATGTGAGTCGAAACGCATTGTTTTTTTAGTCCTCTACATGGCGAAATAAAGAAAGATTGAAGATCATACCTTACTGCGAGTGCCGGTCCTCTACTTCATATTGATTTATGGGACACTGACCCTGGACGCGAGCACCGCGAGGCTGATAATCAGAGTGCCAGCTGTTTCTGTTTCTATTTGTCCCTAGCACCTGTCACATCTCTCCCTGAACTAAGTTCACAGGAAAATGGTGTAGACCGGGCAGGATGAGGTTTTTTATTTAAAAGTCTGTGACATCACAGGTGCTAGCCATCTACTGATTGGCTGGCTGCGCAGCATTATGAGTAATCCCTCGTTCCCTGGCTTCTTGCTTTCACTTTGTAACATGTGCAGCAGCCATTTTAGAAAAAATCTGTTTCATTACCACGAAGAGCGAGGAAATTCAGATTTGTGGCGAATCAAATTTTCCCTGAAATTCAGATCGAATTACACTTTGTCAACTTCGATTTGTAAAACACTAGTTAGGACTAGTTAGCACTAGTAATGGAGATACATTAGACTCAACATACTTTCATAGGAGTCCAAATACAGCTCTGTACAATACAAAAGTCAAAAGGTGCAGTAATTTAGCCCTGTGCAGTCACATCTTCCACTCCCTCTGCCGTAAGCATTATTCTTAATATATATGAAATTTCTTATTGTACAGTGAATTAGCCATCTGTATCAGTCTGGTATGTACGATTCAGCGTCTGGAATTGCTCTATAAATAAGTAAATAAATCTAATTACTAATTCCACACAATCTGTCCTAATTCTCCGAATTCAGAAATAATTAAATCTGTATGAGATACAGAGACTGCCTATACCTTCCCATTGTAAATTAAATGTAATTATTTTACTAAGAGTAACACCCTTCTACTAATCCACCTACATATACTAATGACCCTTATAAAGATGCCTTTGTACTATGACTTTCTGGGTTTGTGTGCCAAAGCAATATTTTTATGGGCATTCCACTGGTAGAATTTTATTTTAATGGAGGCATCACCCACAGCTTAAGTTAAATGCCACAATATAAAATAGGTTTTAGCAGTAGTTACAAGTTATATAAACACATACTGTACATACTGTATATACGGGCTACAACAGTTAAAAAATCACTACATTTATTTACCCAAAGTAGTCTGGTTTCTCTTAAAAGGTGTTAAGTCTATCATAATGAGAATTACTTCTGTAAAACTATAATTGCTTGTATTGGGCAGGCATAACCAGAATATGATTCTGCTCTAGTAATTGCATAGCTCATGACCATGACAACTCTTGGTTACAATGTTTGTTGTGTTAGGGTTTAATCACAGATGTGTGCTGTCCATCGGTCAGTGGAAAAAACAGCAGAAAATTGTGCTACTTTGGTACGCAGTTGCGGACCAAAGTAGCGCAATTTTCTGCTGTTTTTTCTACTATGGGTATGTGAAAACCATTGACAATTGGTAGGAGATGCTTTGTAAATCCCCTTTTCAACCTAGCAGTGCAAGTGGAATTTGCATGATACATACTGTAGAGGGCAAAAAACAAACATCACATGAAGGGCAAAATAAATTGACACACAGACCAACAACAAACCCTTCACAGATCTTCCTGGATGAAACGCTGGCCATCTTGTCATGGACATTCATCACGGACATGGATGTGTGAATATGGACTTGGTGTGTGTCCAGAACAGTATGGGAACAAGCATGCATGAATCTGCTATCTTACTCATATGGGTAGCACTGTATTAAATAGGTGTGCAAGCTGAATAGTGAAACACAAACCTATAGGTGTCATGATGACATTCTTAAACTGAGTGCACTCAGTTCTACAACAAAGTTTCTGTTGAGCAGCCCTTCTGAACTAAAAGTCTGGGTTCCATAAGTCAGGCTTGTCTTGCAGTCTCACTGAGAGGAAGACACATATGATGTTGAGACGCAATAGCAATTCACCATCCACTTCTGTCTGTGGTTTCTAACATTTGGCATAGTTTGGCAGGAAGGAGCACTTGATTTGGACATGGCTTATTTCTGGTGTTGGAGAGATAAGATGAGAAGAAAAAGCTGAATGGAAAGCTTTCACCAGGCCTGATGAAAGGAGATCCCCACTGGGATGAGGGAGTTGAAGAGAGGTGAATGCTCGGCCGAATACCAGTTTAGCTCGAGCATCGCTATGCTCGGCACATGGCAGTACTCCTCCTTGGACGTTTTGCGGCTACTAAGCAGCCAATAAACGTGCAGGTAAGTACTGCTTTCACTGTAATGCCAGTAGCCATGTTGGCTACTGGCATTACAGTGATTGGCTGGCCGGAACGCATCATCGGGTGTTATATAGCACCCGATGACGCGTGTTCGGCTCATTCTAAGTCAGGAAGAGCTGAGCATAGGAAGGGACACAGAGTGTAGGGAGTGTAATTGAATTACATTTTTCTACACCAAAAAGTCCTTGTAAGGACTATTGTGTGTGTGACAGCAGCAATATATGCTTGTAAAGCAACCTGCGCTAAATTGCTCAGTGATAGGGAGAGCTGTGCGTAAGAAGGGACAGACAGTGTAGGGAGTGTAATAGGAAGATTTTTATACAAAAACCTTTTCAGAGACCAAAAAGTCCTTTTAAGGATGTTTGTGTATGACAGCACCAATATAAATTTTTAGCGCATCCTGCGCAAAATACTGTGTAATAGGCAGCTGCAGACAGTTAAATTATCAGTGCCACATCTCCTGTATAAAGTGTGCACATCCCTAAAATATCAGTGACATCCAGTGCACTTTTTCCGTAGACGGTGTCCCCTGCGGACAGTAAAATTATCCGCGCCACAACTCCTGTTTAAAGTGTGCGCATCCCTAAAATATCAGTGACATCCAGTACACTTTTTCCATAGACACTGCGAACTGTGACATTACCTGTGGTACCTGTCCTGTATAACGTTTCCTCATCACAAATACTTTTATAAATATTTTTACACACACACTTCCAAATCCTACGCTACTGTACGCGTGACATACTTTCAAGCATATATCACATTTAAAATGAAGAAGGTGAGCAGTAAGGGACGGGGAAGTGGCTGTGATGCTGATGAAGCACGCAGAGGCCGTGGCCCTGGGCGCAGAGAAACAGTGCCTGCTGCCAGAGCACAAGAAAAACAATCATCCAAGATACCTAGCTTCATGTCCCAGTTTGCAGGGCGGCGCAGGACACCACTCTTGAAGTCAGACCAGTGCAACCAGGTGGTTGGTTGGATTGCAGCAGATAATGCTTCTAGTCCGTTAAGCACCACCCTGTCATCCACCAAGTCCAGTCTCACTAGCCAGGAGTCTGGTCAACACAATCCTCACCCTGATCCTCCTTCCTCCCACCGTTTATAGTCTGGCCAAACTAGTGATCCCACACTTGGATATTCCAATATTGATTTGTCCCTCTCGCCAAGCACACTTGAAGAGGGACATGAGATATTGTGCCCTGATTCCCAACCTCTTGAACATCCACAAGAACATGATGGTGGGGAACGGCAATTAGTGTTTAATGAGGTGGATGATGATGAGACACAGTTGCCAATGAGTCAACCGCAATTACTGTCTCAAGAGGTTGATGAAGAGGATGAGACACAGTTGTCAATCACTGAGGTGTTGGTTAGGTCAACAAATCAGCAGAATGATCAGAGTGAGGAAGTGGAAGAAGAGGTGGTGGACGATGAGGTCACTGACCCAACCTGGGAAGGTGGAAAGCCGAGCGAAGACAGCAGTACAGAGGGGGAGGTATCTGCAGCACCGCAACAGGCTGGAAGAGGCAGTGGGGTGGCAAAAGGGAAAAGGCGGGCCACACCACACAGGCCCTCAACTGTTCCACGGAGCAACCCCTTGCGGAAATCTCCCTTGCCAAGGAGTAGATGTTCTGCAGTATGGCGGTTTTTCGAGGAAAGTGCAGACAACAAAATAATAGTAGTTTCCAACCTGTGCCATACGAAAATGAGCCGGGGCGTGAACACTAGCAACCTCCCCATCACCAGCATGATCCGCCACATGGTATCCAAGCACCGTAATAAATGGGACGAATGCCTGGGTCCTCAATCTGTGTCTGCGGGTCACACCACTGCCTACTCTTCCCCTGTGTTACATGCTGGTCAATCCCCTGTCGAAGGTGCAGGCCTGGATGCATCCCGCCCTGCACCTGGACCTTCGCAAGCACCATCAGCGACCACATCCACTTCCGTGTCCAAGCGCAGCGAACAAATTTCCTTACCCAGGCATTTGAACTCAAGCTCATATACCCAGCAACCCACCCACAGGCCATAGCACTAAATGCGCAACTTTCCAAATTACTGGCCCTGGAAATGTTGCCATTTAGCCTTGTGGACACTGAGGCCTTCTGCAGCCTGATGTCGGCGGCCGTCCCTTGTTATGCAGTGCCCAGCCGCTACTATTTTTCACGGGGTGCTGTGCCCGCCTTACACCAATATGTGTTCCGTAACATTACACGTGCCCTGACCAACACAGTTTCTGGGAAGGTCCACTTAACCACGGACACATGGACAAGTGCATTCGGCCAGGGACGCTACATTTCCCTGATGGTACACTGGGTGAACGTTGTGGAGGGCGGGAGCGAGTCGTACCCTTTGATGGCACAGGTGCTACTGACGCCAAGGATTGCGGGCCCTAATTTCATCAGAGTTTCCGCATGCACCTACGTTACTGACTCCAACCCCCACTCCTCCTCCGCCTCCTCCTCCGCTTCCTCCTCCACCACTTCCACCTCCGAATTATCCACGCGCAGCCAACAGCCGGTAGCTGGAAGCAGTGTAGCATTGCAGTGGGGAAGCGTCAACAGGCCGTGCTAAGGCTGATATGCTTAGGGGACAAACAGCACACCGCCGCAGAGCTGTGGCAGGGGAAAAGAGACCAGACTGAGCTGTGGCTCTCGCCACTCAACCTAGAACCAGGAATGGTTGTATCTGATAATGGCCGTAACTTGGTGGCGGCTTTGTAGCTCGGCAAGCTCAGACACATTCCATGCCTAGCCCACATGTTCAACCCTGTGGTTTAGCGGTTTCTCAAAACCTACCCCAATTTGCCTGAGCTACTGGTGAATGTGCGCACCGTGTGTGCACATTTCAGCAAGTCACCGACAGCTTCAGCCGGTCTGTCAACGCTGCAGCAGCACTTGAAATTGTGTGACGTGAGCACGTGTTGGAACTTCCACATGTTGGCCAGGCTTTGTGAGCAGCTATTCACAAGCGAGGAGTGGGCATGGATGTCTGACCTGTGTGAGGTTTTAAGAAACTTTGAGGAATCAACACAGATGGTGAGCGGCTATAACGCTATTATCAGTGTAACCATCCCAATAGTGTGTCTACTCAAACGCTCGCTGCTCACAATTAAGGACGACGCTTTGCATGTGGAAGAGGTGGAAATGGGGGAAGACATTACACAGTGTGTAAGCCAGACCACCCTCAGTTCGTCTTCTCAGCGCAAATTGGACGATGAAGAGGAGGAGGAGGAGGAGACGGTTTCCTCTGCTACAGAAGGTAGTACCTATGGAAGTTTAATTCCATCTGTTCTGCATGGGTGGGCAGAAGAGGAGGAAGAGGATGAGGAGATTGAGATTGATCCTCCTGAAGACAACAGCGAAGTCTTGTCTGTTGGTACTCTGGCACATATGGCTGACTTCATGTTAGGCAGCCTTTCCCTCGACCCGCGCGTTATATTCATTTTAGACATGGATTACTGTTTGTTCACCCTTCTTGAAACCCGCTACAAAGAAGACTTCTAATTTCTCATTCCTCTGGTGGAGAGGATGAGCAAAACGGTGCAATACCAGAAGATCCTTGTTGAAAAATTGCTCCAAAAATTTCCATCTGACAACGCTGGCGGCCGTAGTTCCTTGGCCAACCGAGGAGGGGAGACCAGGGAAACACACTGCATTTCCAACAGAGGCAGGGCAACACTCTCCAAAGCCTGAGACAGTTTAATGACACCCCGCCAGCACCCTCACCCTGATGTGCGTCCTAGTGTCACAAGGAGGGAAAATTTTTGGAAGATGGTGGAGTACATAGCAGACTGTGTCAGCGTCCTCAATGATCCACTTGACCCATCTTCTTTGTCCAGTTATCGCCCCATATCACTTCTTCCGTATGCCTCAAAGCTACTTGAACAACATGTCCATTCAGAACTGTCCTCTCACCTCTCCTCCTGCTCCCTCTTTGACCGCCTGTAATCTGGATTCCGACCCCACCACTCGACTGAGACTGCCCTTACCAAAGTCACCAATGACCTACTAACAGCCAAAACCAAGAAACAATACTCTGTCCTCCTTCTCCTTGACCTGTCCTCTGCCTTCGACACTCTTGACCACTCCCTTCTGTTGCAAACTCTCTCATCTCTTGACTTGGCATCACTGACCTGGCCCTCTCCTGGATCACATAATACCTCACACAATGGACATTTTGCGTCTCCCACTCCCGCACCACCTCCTCTTCTCATTCCCTCTCTGTTGGTGTCCCGCAAGGTTCTGTCCTAGGTCCCCTGCTCTTCTCTATCTACACTTTTGGCCTGAGACAGCTAATAGAGTCCAATGGCTTTCAGTATCACTCTTATGCTGACGACACACAAATCTACCTCTCCGGTCCAGACATCCCCACCTTACTATCAAGAATCCCACAATGTCTATCTTCTATATCATCCTTCTTCGCCTTTTGCTTTCTAAAACTTAACATGGATAAAACAGAATTCATCATCTTTCCCCCATCTTGCTCAACCCCCCAACAGATCTATCTATCATGATCAATGGCTGCACACTATCCCCTGTCAACCAAGTCCGCTGCTTTGGAGTGACCTTGGATTCTGCCCTTTCCTTCTGACCGCACATCCAGGCCCTTTCCACCACCTGCCGCCTCCAACTCAAAAACATCTCCCGCAGCCGCGCTTTCCTTAACTTTGAATCTGCCAAAATGCTTGTACATGCCCTCATCATCTCCCGCCTAGACTACTGCAACACTCTCCTCTGTGTCCTTCCATATAGCACTCTCGCACCCCTCCAATCTATACTCAACTCCGCTGCCCGACTAATTCACCTCTCACCCTATTACTCCTCTGCCTCTCCCCTCTGCCAATCCCTTCACTGGCTCCCCATTGCCCAGCGAATTCACTTCAAAGTACTAACAAATACATACAAGGCCATCCATAACCTGTCCCCCCCCCTACATCTCTGAGCTACTTTCCCGATACATCCCCACACGCAATCTCCGATCCTTACAAGACCTCCTTCTCTCCTCTTATCACCTCTTCCCACAATCGTCTCCAAGATTTCTCCCACGTATCCCCCATACTCTGGAACTCGCTACCCCAACATATCAGACTCTCACCTAAAGTGGAATCCTTCAAAAGAAACCTGAAAACCCACCTCTTCAGACAAGCCTACAACCAGTGACCCTGCTGCCTCTATACTGCCATGACCAACTTCACCCGCACCTACTGTGTCCTTCTCCCATACCATGTAGATTGTAAGCCCTCACGGGCAGGGCCCTCTCTCCTTCTGTACCAGTTTGTAACTCGTCTTGTTTATGATTAGTGCAATTGTCTGTATTATGTATGTGCACCCCTTATCATATGTACAGCACTATGGAATGAATGGCCCTTTAATAATAAATAATAATAATAAAAAATAGTAAATAGTGCTATATATTCGTAATAGCGAATATTCTAGATTTTTTTTCATCAGTAACCTCCCTTCTTGCTTGTGGACCAATGAGAAGGCTGCAGTATCTTTGTCAGAGCTTAGCAACATCCCTAGCAACCAATAGGAATGTTGCCTACCCCTTACTATATAAGGACCTCCCCAGCAGCCATTTTCAGATGTTTTTTTTTTTTGCAGTTCTGAAAAAGAGAGAGCAGTGACATTGCTGTGCTCTGTGCTTTTATCTGAATCCTATTCCTTATCCAATTACATTAGATAATTAGCTCATATATATAATACAGATAGTTAGTGGGAGATAGTCAGTGTAGGTTAGATAGTGATATAGTGTAGCTTATAGAAATTACTGTTTCTCTGCTGTCCATACATACATGCTACAGACATAGTGCTGTGATGTCACAACAATACTTAGTGCACCAATCAGTAATATCTACTCAGTCCTGATAAAATGTGAAGTTGCATGTATTGTGCAAAAATATGCGCATCATTAGTGCCGATTTGCGCAATCGCAAAAATAATAACGAGATCACAAATTATAGAATTCGTGAATTTATTTCAAATATTATGCGAAAAATTTGCTAAGTAACACAAAAACGAATATTGCCTATGCCACTCATTACCATCCGTCAAGAACTCCATTGAAATTCAATAGGGGACAGATCAGTTTTCTATTATGTCAGATTGTGTCAGAGAAAACAGATTTGTCCCTATTGACTTGCATTGTGGGTCATGACAGATTTGTCATGCACCGCATCCCAGGACGGTATGAGAATGGAACAGAATGCATTTTGGAGCATTCCGTTCTGTTCAGTTACGTTTTGTTCCCATTGACAATGAATGGGGACAAATGGAAGTGTTTTTTTTTTCAGTATTGACTATGATGGATCTCAATACCGGAAAATATTAACACAAGTGTGAAAGTACCCTAACACTCCTGCTATAGGGGTGTCCACATTTTGTTATAGATAAGAAATTCTATAACGCTTTGATTCTGTAATTGGGTTGAAAAAGAGCTGTATTTTTATCAGTTATTTTGTTTTACACCTTGTGTTATAGATAAGTAATTCCATTAGGCTTTGATTCTGTAATTGGGGAGAAATATCGGTTTAATACTACTGCTATTGGGGTGTCCACTAGGGGCGTTGCTAGGTTAAAACATTCGGGGCCTGGGCCCCTGAAGTTTTGTCCCAGGCCCTCAATGTCCTGCCTGCCAGCTAGATACAACTGTATTGCCGTCCTCAGGACAGCAATACAATTGACTCTAATGCACTTGCAGAGCTGAAGGACCTGTGGTGACATCACCAGTGACCAGTATAACAAGCAGTGGTTGAGAAGGACCTGCGATGATGTCACCATCATGTGACCAGTGCAGGAGAGGATGGCAGTGAAGAGGAGAAGTCCTGGGGGAAGATGCTGTGGTGATGTCTGCTATATGAGGAGAGGTAAGTGAAGGGAGAGGCAGAGCAATGCTGGGAGTTATGGTTATTTAACTGGGTCTGTATGTTAGGGCTGAAGGGAGGGATGTTAATTACATGGAACTGTGTTCGAGGTGACTGGGGAGGGGGTTATGTTATGGGGTTTACATGGGACTGTATGTTGGTGGTGGCTGTAGGAGGGAGTGATGTTATTTACATGGGACTGTATGTTGTTGGCGACTGTGGGAGGAAGTGATGTTACTTACATGGGACTGAATGTTGGAGGGGTATGGAGCAGGGTTATGTTGTTTACATGGGACTGTATGTTGAAGGCGACTGTGGAAGAGAATTATGTTATTTACCTGGGACTGTATGTCAGAGGGGGCTGGGGGAGACAGTGATGTTATTTACATGGAACTGAATGTCACAGGGGTCTGAGGAAGGTAGTGATGTTATTTACATGAGACTGTGTCGTAGGGGGCTGAGCGAGGCAGTGATGCTATTTACATGGGACTGAATGTTACAGGGGCCTACGGAAGGGGCTGGGGAGGAAGTGATGTTATTTATATTGGACTGTATTTTGGAGGGGGCTGTAGATAGAGAGGGGTGTTATTTACATGGGACTGTATATTGGAGGGGGCTGGAGAGATGGTGTGATGTTATTTACATGAGACTCTATGGCGGAGGGAGAGAAATTGTGTTATTTACATGGGACTGTATGTTGGAGGTGCTGAAGGAAGGGCAGTGATGTTATTTACATAGGACTGTATGTTTCAGGGGTAGGAGAGATGTGTGATGTTAATTACATGGGACTGTATGGTGGAGGGAGGAATATAACTACAGGGGGCATTATAAATACTGGGGGCACTGTAGGGATATTATAAATCCAGGGGACATTATAGGTGTTGTTATTACTACTGTGGGCTCTATAGGAGGGACTTATAGATCTGCCTTATTTGTACTAAGAGCACTATGGGGGCCTTATTACTACTGAGGGGTCTGTAGAGCGCTTTATTACCACTGGGGGAACAATAGGGGGCCTTATTACTACTGGGGGCTCTGTGATGGTATTATTAATACTGGAGGGCTCTTCTACTAATGGGGGCACTCTTGGGGAGCTTTATTACGGTTGGGGGTACTGTAGGGGGCAGTATTACTAATGGGGGCACTCTTGGGGATCATTTTCACTATTGGGGGCACTTTAGGGGGCAGTATTACTAATGTGGGCACTCTTGGGGAGCATTATCACTGCTAGGGGCATTGTAGGGAGCCATATTACTAATGAGGGCATTCTGGAAAGAAAATTACTATTGTTGGGACTATGAGGAGCACTTTTACTATGGGGGGGGGCAGTAATTTTTCTTCAGGATAGTATTTAAGGGTACTAGGAAGTACAGCGAGAATCAGGATAACACTGTGGGGACTCCAGGTTGGGGGATGATGATAGAAAAGTGAGGAAGCTAAGATGGCGGTATGTCTCACTCTGCAGAAACGAGGCACGGCTAAAAGAAGTTGTACGGACTAAATGGAGAAGATGATGAGAAAATCTACATCGGAGGAGATGTCACATGGAAGGCACTGGATGTGACAGGTATGTGCTGCTGTATAGCAAGAACAGCAAAATGCGGTATATGGGGGAGGGGAGGGACTTAGAGAACTGAGCCATATTCATTGGGGCTTGGGCCCCGGATCTTTTGCGACCCTAGCAACGCCCCTGGTGTCCACATTGTTTTATACATAAGTAATTCCACTAGGCCTTGATTCTGAAATTTGGGTGAAATAGTGGTCTACTTTTACGATTATATGTTTTTCCACTTTGTTTTATACATACAGGTGAAACTTAAAATATTAGAATATCGCACAAAGTTCATTTATTTCAGTAATGCAACTTAAAAGGTGAAACTAATATATGAGAGACTCATTATATGCAAAGCGAGATATTTCAAGCCTTTATTTGTTATAATTTGGATGATTATGGCTTACAGATTATTAAAACTCCAAAGTCACAATCTCAGGTACCCTTTGCTCAGGGGGTATGGACTAATTAGCTGACTAGAGTGTGAGACTTTAAGCCTAGAATATTGAACCTTTTCGCAATATTCTAATTTTAAGTTGCATTAATACAACTTCTTTTAAGTTGCAAAACTGAAATAAATGAACTTTTGCACGATATTAAAATTTTTCGAATTTCACCTAGAAGTAATCCACTTAGGCCTTGATTCTCTAATTGGAGTAATAAAGCGGTCTAATACTACTGCTATTTTACACTTACAGTTACTTAACAGTATG
Organism: Bufo bufo; assembly: GCF_905171765.1. Classification (NCBI taxonomy): domain Eukaryota; kingdom Metazoa; phylum Chordata; class Amphibia; order Anura; family Bufonidae; genus Bufo; species Bufo bufo. The sequence continues at coordinate 603,113,155 of NC_053391.1, read as the reverse complement.
TCCGACAGACAGGTGCCAGGGCCTTCCAAGGGAACGGGCAGTGGCAAAAATGTTTCTGTAGCAGCAGAAGAGGGATGGTAGCAGGAGTCTGAGCGACAGGCCAAAGCTTCCAGTGTCATACAGCAGTCGTGTTTTAACCCAGCTGTCCTTGAATGGTTGACTCACTCTTCAACATCATCTCAACTGATATGAGATACCCCCAGCCATGAGTCGCTGGGTTTCACTGACAGCACACTTAATTGGCATTACCTCGGAACAAGCTCTGTGCCCCTACCTGTCCTGAACCTGCCTCTTTCTTTTTCTGCTCCTTCAGCTTGGAAGGTATTGTACGCTACCGATTCTGCTCCGCTTTTCATTGAGGAGAGTCAACAGCTACTACATAACCAAGATTTGGATGAGAGGTGGGCAAGTAGCGATGATGAGAATCACGTGGGAGCAGGTGTTGCGAGTATTGAGGTGCAAACAATAGTGGATGATGATGTAGCCGATCGAATGCTTGGGCTGGGTCAAGAGGGGGCTTCATCATCATGATCGGGGGTGAGGGTGGCAGCTTGCACGCGAAACAGTGGGTGAGCCAGCAGGGTGCAAGCGTGGCCGTGAGTTAGGAGGGTTGCAGCAGTGTGAGATCTGGAGTCAAACGTGCCTGAGGTAGAGAGTCTGCTGCTCAGGAGCCTAACTGTAGGTAAACAACTAGCAGTGTATGGGTTCATAGAGGCAGCAGTAGGCAGTCAGTGTGGTGGGGGCAAAATGGCATTTTCACTGGTGTGGGAACTTCTCATCAAGTCGCCGGAAGACATCAGCGTGGCCATGTGTAGAATCTGTGGGCCCTGTGTCAACCATAAAGTGGCCAGGGAAAATTGTGGCGCTAATGTTGTGGTATAGCCTGAGGCATCTCATAGCTGCCTGCACCCCTTTTCCAGCAGTCAAGGCTCCACCACCTCAGCAGAATGGAGCTGTTTTTCCTTTCTATCATCTACTGGTCCTGATGCTCTTCCTGAACTACTATCAAGACATCCAATGTAGTCAGTTGGTCGATGCCTATGCACACCATCACTCATCCTCACAAATGTCTGCTATCTCGCTCCGCCGCCATGACTGCTGGAGGAGGGGGGGGGCAGGAGCTCCATAAGCAGCAACTTAAGTCTTGAGTCTCTAATGAGCATTTTTCTTCACCTGCCTACTGAAGAAACCACCCTTCAGCAGCAGCAGGACATGGAGCAGAACCTGAACCAGCAGGTGGTGCCATACTTGAAATGCACCCTGCCACCCCATATCCAAGATCCCCTGGACTACTGGGCAGCCTAACTTGATTTGTGGCTGCAACTGACCAAGTTTGCCCTGGACAAGCTTTCTTACCCAGCCAGTAGTGTGGCATCAGAGCAGGTGTTTAGTGTGGCAGGAACATAGTTTACCCCAAAGAGACTGTTGAGAGACTAACCTCTGTAAAGATGAATCAGGCGTGAATCATCCAGGATTTCCACCCGCCACTGCCTGATGCATCAGCCACACCAAAACATTGGGAAAAATGGCCGTTACTTCTGGCCATGTGCTTCAGCCACTATTCTAATGCTCCCACCTGCCTGATTCCACATACCTGCTGCCTCTGCTGCCATCATATCCTACTGCCACTAACTTGTGCTGTTACTGCTACTGCTGTTGCCCCCCCATCTCCCCACTCCTCGTGTGATGGGGCCACTATGTTGACTCCTCATGCAGTTGCCACCCTCCCCACTCTGTGACGGGGCCACTATGGTGACTCCTCATGTGGTTGCCACCCTTCCCACTCTGTGACAGAGCCACTATGTGTAACAGCGGCTGCTGTGCGCCGCTGTTCCCCTGCTTAGCGCTGCGGTCCCGGGCGCCGTGTTCAGCGGTGATCTGCGGCCAGTGCTTCCCATTCACTGCTGCAGTCCTGGGCTCTGTCTGTGTGGGTGCTGTTGTTCTGGGATCCCCTCCACAGTTTGCTCTCAGCCCTGGCCACAGTATGCTTGCTGTTTGTTTCCTGCAGCACTTCCTTAAAAGCCGATGCGCGTCACTTCTTGGGCTATATGGGTTAGGTCATGTGACCTCTCTGACCTATCCTAGCCCTCCTGTGCATATATAAGTGGCTCAGCCCCCTCCCAGGTGCCTCAGAGTCAAATTCCTAGTGTCCTGCTAAGGTTCCTGGTTTCAGCTTGTGTTCCTGACTCATATCTGTATTCCTGGACTCTGCTACCTGTTATATCCTTACCTGCTTGCCTTGACTCTCCTGTTGCTGACCCAAATTGCCTGACCTGTACTGGGAGGGTACAGGTACCCTCCACTTCCCCATCGCACTTGATGGCAGAGAAGGCAAGCCCGATGCCTTCCATAGGCCTCGGAGCTTGCCTTCTATGGAAGCCTATGAGATCCAGCCCTTAGACTGGGTCTCACAAGCAGGCTGTCAGCATAAAAGCTGACAGCCAATGCATTACAATACAGGTTGTATTGTAATGCGTTGCAGAGGGATCAGACCCCAGAAGTTGAAGTCCCAGAGTGGGACAAAAATAAAAAAATAAAAAATTAAAAGGGGAAAAAAGTGTTTTTCATAATAAAAAAAAGTTTCAAGGGAAAAAAAAAAAAATTTCCCTAAATAAAACACATAAAATTGTAAAAAAAAAAAAAAAAAAAGAAAACCAGACACATTGGGTATTACCGCGTTCGTAACGACTGGCTCTACAAAAATATCACATAGAAAAAAATGAAAATTGTGCTAAAACAATCATTTTTTTGTCACCTTACATCACAAAAAGCGCAACACCAAGTGATAAAAAGGGCATTTTCCGACCAAAATAGTACCAATTAAACCGTCACCTCATTCCGCAAAAAATGAATCACTACATAAAACAATCGGAAAAAAACAAAAACAAAAAAAACTATGGCTCTCAGAATATCAAGACACTAAAACAGGCATGGCCAACCTGAGGCTCTCCAGCTGTTGTAAAACGACAACTCCCACCATGCCCTGCTGTAGGCTGATAGCTGTAGGTAGCCTGGGCATCCTGGGAGTTGTAGTTTTGCAACAGCTGGAGAGCCTCAGATTGGCCATCCCTGCACTAAAACATTACTATTTTTTGTTTCAAAAATACTTTTATTGTGTAAAACTTAAATAAATTTTTAAAAAAAGTATACATATTAGGTATTTCCGCGTCTGGAAAAACCTGCTGTATAAAAATATCACATGAACTAATCCGTCAAATGAACAAAAATAGAAAAAAAAAGTCAAAAAAGCAATTTTTTGTCACCTTACATCACAAAAAGTGTAATACCAAGTGATCAAAAAGTCATATGCACCCTAAAATAGTACTAATAAAACCATCATATCATACCAAAAAAAAGATCTCTTAAATAAGTCGCCAAAAAAATAAAAATAAACTCTGGCTTTCAGAATATGAAGACACAAAACAATTCTTTATTATGTAAAACTGAAACAAACAACCAAAAAAGTTGTCATATTTGGTATTGACGCATCCGTAACAACCTGCTCTATAAAAATAGCACATGATCTAACCTGTCAGATGAAGATTGTAAAAAACAAAAAATAAAAATAGTGCCAAAACAGCTATTTTTTGTTACCTTGCCTCATAAAAAGTGTAAACAAATAAATGTACCAACAAAACTGCCACCTTATCCCGTAGTTTCCAAAATGGGGTCACTTTTTTGGAGTTTCTACTCTAGGAGTGCATCAAATGTGACATGGCAACTTAAAATTATCCCAGTGAAATCTGCCTTCCAAAAACCATATGGCGGTCCTTTCCTTCTGCGCCCTGCTGTGTGCCCGTACAGCAGTTTACGGCCATATATGGGGTGTTTCTGTAAAGTACTGAATCAGGGTAATAAATTTTGAGTTTTGTTTGGCTGTTAACTCTTGCTCTATTACTGTAAAAAAAAAATTTGATTAAAATGAAAAATCTACCAAAAAAGTGAAATTCTGAAATTTCATCTACATTTTCCTTTAATTCTTGTGGAACACCTAAAGGGTTAACACAGTTTGTAAAATCAGTTTTGAATACCTTGAGGGGTGTAGTTTCTAAAATGGGTTGTATTGTTTATGCCAAGGGCTCAAAGGATCCCTAGTTAAGGCATTTAACACTAGGTTAAAATCCCAGGGGGGAAAGCTAGGTCATTTCACTGGAACTATTCTATCCACGGCCTTGAAAAAGCTTATTATCCAAGGGTCAATAGCAAAGTTTTTCCCTGCGAGGGCATAAATTTGCACTTTAAGGGTGCTCTTGGCCAACCCCATAGATAAACCCCTCTGGAAAAACTTGAAGATCTGAACAATAGAAAATTCAGAGGGCAAAGGACCCGCCTCTATCCCTGCAAAGGTTAGGAATTTCTTCCAAACTCTAGTGTAGATAGAATTTGTCACCACTTTCCCACTTTTTAGCAAAGTAGATACAAGGGCAGACCCCGACATTTGGATGACATACTGGGCCCTGCACCAGTAAGTCCGGGATTTCCGGGAGGATCCAAGACTGACATGGACCTCAAGAGAGAAAACCATGCCCTCCTTGGCCAGAAGGGAACAATCATGATTATTCCCGCACCCTCGTCCCTGATCTTTTTGAGGACTAGAGGAATCAGCTGTAGTGGGGGAAAGGCGTAACCTAAAGGATAGTCCCATTTCTGAAGAAGGGCATACACCCCATCTGGGAATTCTCTTGGGTTGAGAGAACAAGATTTTTCTACTTTTTCGTTCTTTCTGGTGGCAAACAGATCGATTGAGGGATTTCCCCAGAGATTTGCGAAGACTGAAGGGTTCAGGGACCATTCCCCTTGCTTCAATTGGTGACGGCTCAAGAAATCTGCCTGGAAGTTTTCCTGACCTTTTATGTGGAGGGCCAAGAGATGACTGATCCTTTCCTCCATATCTTTGAATAACAGCTCTGCTTCCCTCATGACTGAGACTGATCTTGTCCCCCCTTGATGATTTATATAAGCTACTGTGGACCGATTGTCCGACATTATCCTGACATGTCTTAGCTGAAGAAAAGGTAACGGATCTGGGAGTTTTTATTGCTAAATTGCACCCTATTCTGAAATCTGGAATATGAACGAAAGGGACGACTGGATCTTGTAAAGGGGGTAGAGGAGGCTCCAGGGAAAAATCCTGTAAACCTCTTTTTCTTATCTGCTGCTTTCTCTAGGAGGGAATCCAGCTCTGTGCCAAACAAAAACTGACCCTGACAAGGGATACTACACAACCTCTGTTTTGAGGACAAATTCCCCCCCCCCCCTCTCCAATTCTTCAACCAAAACACTCGGCGGGCAGAATTAGACAGAGAGGAAGCCCGAGCCACCAGCTTTACCGAGTCTACAGAAGCATCAGCTATGAAATCAACCACCTTCTGTAAAGTAGGCAAAAATGCTAGAATCTGCTCTCTTGAACATTTCTCTCTAATTTGAAATTCTAATCTCTCTAACCAAATACTCATGGATCTGGCTGTAACTGTGGCAGCAATATTAGGTCTAAATGACAAAGTGCTTTTTAGATAAGAATCAATCTTCTTATCTGATGCGTCCCTCAGGAATCCCATATCCTCAAAGGGTAAAGAAGATCTTTTTGAGATTTTAGATATGGCGACATCAATTTTTGGAGCCATATCCCAGGAAGAAGACTCTTCTTCAAAGGGATACTTTCTTTTAAACCCCTTGGTAATTAAAGCATTTTTATCATTTTTTTTCCACTCTGTCAATGAGGGCTAACACACTCTTATGTAATGCGAAACATCTATGCCTTTTCTCCCGAAGGCCTTCAAACACCGAATTAACTACTGATTTATCTTTAACATCTTCTAAGTCCAGAGTGGAACGAATAGCCTTTTATAACTTGTCAGTGTCTTCAACTGGAAACAAAGGTTTACCCTCCATGTCATCTTCTGAGGACGCAGTCCTCTACAGACTTCTTCTGCGCTTACACGACCTTAGGGAGACTTTGACCTCTGATCAGATCAGTGATTTGATATTTTTCATAAAACTTGGCGATTCCTCTGCTACCGTCTTATCTATACATTGCTGGCACAGTTCCTTAGGATATGAGGATGACAGGGGACATCTACACAATGCACATTACTTATTTTTTCTCTTAGCCAAAACTTTCTTAGGCCTTGTCTAGAAAAAGAACAACCATATTTCAGTCTCACATCAAATTTTGGGTGCTTACCCACTCCAAGTCAGTCAAGTACCGGCGCCAGGATTTCTCCATCTGCCAGATCTGGTCTGTTTTCCTCCTCCATGTTATAATGTTATAGAGTCGGGTTGCTTGTCTGGGAAAATAATGAGGTAGCTCAAATATAGCCACAGTGTGGAGAAAAAGAACTCCTCACTTGGAGGGTTCTTAATGTAATAGGAGAAACAGAGGAGAAACATCCGTATATATATATATATATATATATATATATACACACCTAAAGAATTATTAGGAACACCATACTAATACGGTGTTGGACCCCCTTTTGCCTTCAGAACTGCCTTAATTCTACGTGGCATTGATTCAACAGGGTGCTGATAGCATTCTTTAGAAATGTTGACCCATATTGATAGGATAGCATCTTGCATTTGATGGAGATTTGAGGGATGCACATCCAGGGCACGAAGCTCCCGTTCCACCACATCCCAAAGATGCTCTATTGGGTTGAGATCTGGTGACTGTGGGGGCCATTTTAGTACAGTGAACTCATTGTCATGTTCAAGAAACCAATTTGAAATGATTCAAGCTTTGTGACATGGTGCATTATCCTGCTGGAAGTAGCCATCAAAGGATGGATACATGTTCTCATTCTGTTTACGCTAAATTCATACTCTACCATTTGAATGTCTCAACAGAAATCGAGACTCATCAGACCTGGCAACATTTTTCCAGTCTTCAACAGTCCAATTTTGGTGAGCTCGTGGAAATTGTAGCCTCTTTTTCCTATTTGTAGTGGAGATGAGTGGTACCCGGTGGGGTCTTCTGCTGTTGTAGCCCATCCGCTTCAAGGTTGTGCGTCTTGTTGCTTCACAAATGCTTTGCTGCATACCTCGGTTGTAACGAGTGGTTATTTCAGTCAACGTTGCTCTTCTATCAGCTTGAATCAGTCGGCCCATTCTCCTCTGACCTCTAGCATCCACAAGGCATTTTTGCCCACAGGACTGCCGCATACTGGATGTTTTTCCCTTTTCACACCATTCTTTGTAAACCCTAGAAATGGTTGTGCGTGAGAATCCCAGTAACTGAGCAGATTGTGAAATACTAAGACCGGCCCGTCTGGCACCAACAACCATGCCATGCTCAAAATTGCTTAAATCACCTTTCTTTCCCATTCTCACATTCAGTTTGGAGTTCAGGAGATTGTCTTGACCAGGACCACACCCCTAAATTCATTGAAGCAACTGCCATGTGATTGGTTGACTAGATAATTGCATTAATGAGAAATAGAACAGGTGTTCCTAATAATTTTTTAGGTGAGTGTATATATGTATATATATATATATATATATATATATATATTATAGAAGAATGGCGGCTCTGACAAAAAATAGTTAGAAAGGTTGGGTGCATGTTCACTGGGGAATGAGCTGCTTACCCCTTGGTATGTAAATAGAAAAACGAACAGCACTCCTGGATCCACAGAAAAGGTTTTTCTTTATTCACCCATGTGATGCAACGTTTCGGCTCTGAGCCTTTCTCAAGCAAAGAACAAGTGCATACTGTGAGATATATATACCCAACAGGAAGTGAAGTCAATTCAATTACAAGATCATGTGATACAGATCATCTGATACAGATCATGTGATACTGGACATTCGTAGATACAAAAACAAACACAATAGTGTTCAAATATAAAGTAATCAGTGCATAAATTCATACAGATGACATCATAATGTATTTAAGTATGCCCATAGAGAGCAATGTAGTGTCATCATATCAATACATAAAGTGCAAGTGCAATATAAACTACAACCTGTTCCAAAGTTCCTAGATCAGGTGTAGCACATCATGTGCAATGAGGGAGAAGAGATCAGGGGGGGGGGGGATAGACAAAACAATACCGATTGGGTATATACATACAAATCCACATGGATTCTTCTTAGCATTATCCAAACCGCATTGCGCCTGGTTGCCACCATTGATTGCGTGTTTGCAAAACCCATTGCGCATGCGCTAAATATCCGGCGCATGTGCACTGGTACTCCGCACCGCGATAGCCATCTTTAAACAGGTAATAGACCGGACAGGCGGTCTGCGCATTCCCGTAATTATCGTCGGGAGTCAGGCGCCATCTACATTCATGGCAATCTTACCCTCTTTTCAGACACAAACCCCAAATACACAGCCATTATACTAAACAAGGGCAAAGTGTGTACGGTGGGAGGGGATCGTCCTTTGTACAGGATTATCCACCTCCCCCACTGGAAAATGACTTGTGGAATACTGCATATCAATACGGACAGCCATCAGGTCTAACCAGTGGTCTGTTATCACACCACACAGCCCAAGAGGGATCTCCTCTCTATCTGGCTTATGGAGTATATAGGAAAAATCTGGCAAACAGAGGCATGTGTTGAGAAAATTATACATAGTGCAATCTGGTTTGGGCTTGCCCCCTTCCCAGTGGTGTGTGCTTTTCTTTCTCTGCTTGTTTGTAGACAGAAGTTATAGAACTATTTGTGCTATATTATACTAATGTTTATTTTCTATTTCTCTATAGTACACTATTGAATGAGAGGAGATCAAGGACTTTGGACCAACATAACCGTCGGGAATAAGTGACACTTTGATATACCCATCGAACCACCGCTTTATCTCTATCCAGATTGCACTATGTATAATTTTCTCTGCACATGCCTCTGTTTGCTGGATTTTTCCTATATACCCTATAAGCCAGATAGAGAGAAGATCCCACTTGGGCTGTGTGGTGTGATAACGGACCACTGGTTAGACCTGATGGCTGTCCGTATTGATATGTGGTATTCCACAAGTCATTTTCCAGTGGGGAAGGTGGATAATCCTGTATAAAGGACGATCCCCTCCCACCGTACATACTTTGCCCTTGTTTAGTATAATGGCTGTGTATTTGGGGTTTGTGTCTGAAAAGAGGGTAAGATTGCCATGAATGTAGATGGCGCCTGACTCCCGACGATAATTACGGGCATGCGCAGACCGCCTGTCCGGTCTATTACCTGTTTAAAGATGTCTATCGCGGTGCGGAGTCCCAGTGCACATGCGCCGGATATTTAGCGCATGCGCAATGGGTTTTAAAAAACACGCAATCAATGGTGGCAACCTGGAGCAGGCGCAATGCGGTTTGGATAACGCTAAGAAGAATCCATGTGGATTTGTATGTATATACCCGATCGGTATTGTTTTGTCCATCCCCTCCTGATCTCTTCTCCCTCATTACACATGATGTGCTACACCTGATCTAGGAACTTTGGAACAGGTTGTAGTTTATATTGCACTTGCACTTTATGTATTGATATGATGACACTACATTGCTCTCTAAGGGCATACTTCAAAACATTATGATGTAATCTGTATGAATTTATGCACTGATTACTTTATATTTGAACACTATTGTGTTTGTTTTTGTATCTACGAATGTCCAGTATCACATGATCTGTATCAGATGATCTGTATCACATGATCTTGTAATTGAATTGACTTCACTTCCTGTTGGGTATATATATCTCACAGTATGCACTTGTTCTTTGCTTGAGAAAGGCTCTAGTTCAGAGCCGAAACGTTGCATCACATGGGTGAATAAAGAAAAACCTTTTCTGTGGATTCCAGGAGTGCTGTTCGTTTTTCTATTTATATATATATATATATATATATATATTTGTGGTCACGGCTGCGGATGTGAAGACCTTGTGTAGAATAGCGGGGGACAGGCCTGCCCTGTTTACTTACCTCATACCTGGACTAAATGGCTGGTGGTGTGCCCTTAGCCATGAACGCGGGTAGGCCTATAAGGGGGCATACCCTGGTAGAAGTAGAAAAATGAGGGAGGGTGGGAGGGGCACAGATAGCTCACGGGCAAGGAGGAACGCGTGCCCTGGCTATTTAAAGGCACCTCCGCCCCTCCCACAAATGCAGGCTGACATGTCAGCCTTAACTACTTGTGGTCACGGCTGCGGATGTGAAGACCTTGTGTAGAATAGCGGGGGACAGGCCTGCCCTGTTTACTTACCTCATACCTGGACTAAATGGCTGGTGGTGTGCCCTTAGCCATGAACGCGGGTAGGCCTATAAGGGGGCAAAGAACAAGCCAGGTAGTGTAGAAAAGGGAGTTTATTGTACCTGCAGAACATCATAAAACCAGACTACAGAAGGCCTTGGATATCTCCCGGTGTGGATTCGGAATGTAGCGCCCGTAGCATGCCGAGTGCCAGCGCCCCATTTTTCGGATGATGTGAGCTGGAACATTATGCCTTGATGCTGTAGATGCAGCCCCAATGCGGAAGGAATGCCCTGAAATGGTTTTTGGATCATGACCTAAACCCGCCACTAGGGAACGGATGTGCGAGATGAATTGGGATGACGTGATGGATCTGACTTTAAGGGGAAGCAACGGGCTGTCTCGGGCCGAATCGCCCAACACTGCCAGGAGCTGCTGGAGGACCTGGATCGGGCACCATTCATTGAAAGTGGGGAAGTACCTGATCCCCACTGGTGGACCGACTTGAGATGTCTTAGATGAAGCGAGGTACAGGATGAACTGGTCTCCCTGCCGGGCCAGCTGGCCCCTAGTCAAGCCTTCGGCTTTAGCAGAGGAGCTGGTGAATTCCCCTGGCCGCAAAAAACCATAAAAGCTGAGGTACATGGCCGCTTTGACCACGGTACTAGCAAGGAGCCCAAAAGGATTACCATCTAGGGAGGTGGATAACTTCCTGAAGAGCTCTCCTGATACCGGCTGTCTGAGAGAGCTTGGACCCCTGCTACTTTTTTGAATGCCCCTAAGGGTGGCTTTTATCAGTTGTGACAGGAAAATCGATCTACAGTCCGGATCTTCTAATGAGAGGAAATGCTGTACCCCGGCCAGGTATAGCTTTATGGAATTGTAGGACAGTTTGAGCTCCAAATGGCAGTATGCCAAGAAAGCCATGATGTACGCCGTCTTGCCGGTATCATGTCTTGGGTGAAGGAGCGTGAACTTGTGGAACACATTCCAGCCTGTTCTATAGTTTCTGGACGTGTTGACCGATAAAGAATTTCTCACCAGACTTTTTGCTGAATCAATGAACGATTTTAATCCAAGATCAGAGTCTGGAACGCAGGAGGGGAAAGACCCACTTGGTCCGCCTCCGGCATTGCCTGGAAAAAATCATGAAAATGAAATCGTGACAAGGCATCTGCGGCGATATTTTGTTTACCCTGGATATGCCTGCAAGTGACATGAAAATTGTGACAGAGGGAAAGCCAGACCAATCTACGGACAAATGACATGATGAATGGAGATTTCGATCTGCCTTTGGCGATTATGTCTACCACCGCCTGATTATCCGTGATGAAAACTACCGATGAATTGGCCCATTGACTGCCCCAAACTTGAGCCGCCGCTACAATGGGGTACACCTCTAGTAAAGGGGAAGATTTTAAAGCTTGCTGCGCAGAAGACACCTCTGGGGGGCAGGGACCAGCGAACCACTGATTCCCACTGATTGCTGCGTAACCTGCAGAAGCCGCGGCGTCAGTGAAGATCGTGGCTGATGTGGGACCCCATAGTGGGACAAACATGGAGACACCGTTCCAGCTGGCGAGGAACGTGTCCCACATTGCTAAATCCGCGATCGCTTGGCTGTCTAGGCAGATGAGACTATCCTGCTCGGAGGCTGCTGGAAGCAGCTGTAGCAAACGGGAAGTGAAAGCTCTGCCCTGCGGCATGATCCTGGTAGCAAAGTTCAACATACCCAGCAAAGATTGTAACTCAACCTTAGTGAAACGCCTGGAGCCTGCTGCCTTGGAGATCTCTTCCCTGATTTTGGCAAGCTTCTCTTCCAGAAGCCTAGCTTGCATTTTAACGGAGTCCAACACTATCCCTAGAAAGGTAATTACCGTCGAAGGGCCTTCTATCTTTGAAGAGGCGACAGGAACATTGAGCACAGAGAAGACCCGGAGAAGGGACCTGAGCTTGCTGGGTCTGATACCTGGGGATTCAACCAACAGGAAATCATCCAGGTAATGGATGACCAGCGGGCAATCGCAGCAGTTGACTAGAATCCAATGCAGAGCCTGTGCGAACTGATCAAACAACCAGGGGCTGCTCTTGGATCCAAAGGTCAGACGGCTAGCAAAATAATAAAGATTTTGCCATTTGATGCCGTACCACCTCCAGAGCTGCGGGTGAATGGGGAGCAATTTGAACGCGTCTGCGATATCCGCCTTGGATAGCCAAGCCCCTCTGCCAACCTGGAGAATGAGTTGTATGGCTTCATCCACTGAGGAGTACCTCATGGAGAACTCTTCGGAGGGGATCAGAGAATTTAAACTCGGGATGACGGAACCATGAGGCGCAGAAAGATCATAGATTAGACGTTTTTTATTTGAGAATTTTTTTGCCACAATGCCGATAGGGCTGACCCTCCATGAATCGAAGGGGACAGTGGAAAATGGCCCTATGAGGAATCCCTTCTCCAGCTCTGATTGTATGAGGCCTCCTACCGAGTCTGTATCCTTGGCTGCTGAGAGGAGGTTGGGACCCTCCCAGGTGGACTGGGGAAGTGCGACCAGACCCGTATGAAAACCCTCTGAAAACCCTACTGTGAGAAACTGAACAAAACGGGGATTGGGATGGTTGTGTAGGAGAGTTGCCAGGAGATGTATGTTGACTCCGACTAGTCAGGAGGTCCTGGAGGAACGCTGAGGGCAAGTTGTGATGGGATGGGCTCTAAAGCAACCAGAGCAAATGTGCAGGGCTCGACATTTATTATAATTACATATGGCCAAGTTGTAATTGTTGCACAATTGACTATTACCCAGGAAAACTATGGGGCGGCCTAATTTGTCGGTGGATGGAGTGGGTCTTGGTGTGAAACTGGAGGCGCTGGGAAGGAACCTGCCCTGGGAGACGGGAGGGACCACGTTGGGGCACCAATCTGACGAGTGGAGGATGGAATTGCACGACGCACAAGCTGGTGCCTTGAGACCAGCAAAATGGCGGCAAAAGAGCTCCATGTCCATGGATGCCCAATTAGTGGTGCGGTGGAACTGGGCCAGAGTGGCGGCCGCCTTGGCCGAAAACGAGCGATGATAATCATAGAAGGCGTGGCCGCCATACGTGTGGCCCAGATCCGTGACCCTGTACAGGTAGGTGTCCAGTTCCTCCCGTCTTCCAGGGCAGGCGGAGCAGATGATGTCCCTAAATAAGCTAAAGGCCAGGACAAATTCGGGGATGGATAGTTTTTTGTTAAGGCGGACGTCCCTGGCTTTTAGAGTGATGGAAACGTCGCCGCACGCGATGGTCCGATTGTCAATGGTGTCATGGGTAGCAATGAGAATGCTAGCTAAATTTACGTCCTTGCCGTCTATAATATCCCTTCTAATGTTATCTGGGACAAAGTGTGCCGGAGCTACCTCAGGTGTGAACGAAGCCCTACCTGGGGAATGGGAACACGAAGCAGTGACCAATGGAACCGGAGGGATGGAGGGACAAGGTGACAGCCCTCTGGATTCTACCGCCACCAGTCTGGCCTGCATATCCGAGACGGAAGTGGCAATGTTGTTGATTGTGGCATGCAACTGTGCCAATGAAAGCTGAATCGTTGACATGGGCACTTGATCCGCTGGAGGGGCCGTGGGCTCGGACACCAGGAGTCGGTATAGCTCCGCCTTCCGAGCCGAGGCAGGGTAACAAATCCCTCGGCTGTTGAGCTCTTTGATTATTCTTGGAATGGTCCAACTCCTGAGTGACATGGTGCTGCCGTGGGCGGAAGCGGACGAGTCAGGGATGGATAAGGAATCCTCGTGGTCCGATAGATGGGACATACTGTTGGAGTGAGAAATGGTGACAGAATTAAAGGTCGGACGACCCTGGAGTAAATAGTTCCCGTGATGGTGGACATTGTATTATTATTAAATAAATTATATATTTATTTTAATTTTTTATTTTTGTGCTGGTGCAGACCGGAATGTGAGCGCTTACCTGTCTGGACCTGAAAAAGAAAGTGACAGCTGGTGATTATGACGTGACTAACCGTGGAGGGAAGTGTACTGTGACAAAGAGGTGCGCACCGAAGTAAGAATGACTAGACGGTACCTGAAGAATGACCCTGGAAAAACAAAGGAGCAATCACAACTGGCCCCGGACCTGAAGTGTACAGGACGATAATGTTAGTACACATGAGGCTGGGAGAGAGGTAACAAGAACATTGAAAAAATCTTTATTCATTTTTGAACGTAAGCCTGAAAACGACCAGGCAACAGAATTAATGATTTAAAAACGTAAGCCCGCATGACGTAACAAGCAACAAAATTACCATAAGAGTTAAAAACGTAAACCTGGATGGCGTGACAGGCTACATGAAAAAAAATAAATAAATAAATAAATAAAAAAATAAAACGTAAGCCCAACACGTAGCAGGCAACATAAAGTATTGAATTAAAAACGTAAACCTGCAGAACGTAACAGGCAGAGTTTATGCTCAGTTAAAAACGTACACCTGGTTGACGTGACAGGCATCATTTATAAATTAAAAACGTAAGGCCGGCGACGTAGCAGGCCACAGAATTACGAATTAAAAACGTAAACCTGAACAACGTAACAGGCAACCAAAATTATAACAGAGTAAAACGTGAACCTGGATGGCGTTTACAGGCTGAATAATTAAGTTAAACGTAAGACCGAAGACGTGGCAGGCAACGGAAATTATTGAATTGAACACGTGAGCCTGCAGGACGTAACAGGGCAACAGAATTAATCATACATGGAAATATTAAAACCGTGACCTGGACGATGTTGCAGGCATCCGCATGAAGCCAGTAAAAAACGTATGGCCGGGAAAGAGTGACAGGCCCCAAACATGCAGAGATATGTAAAATTGAGCGTTGGATATATGACGGTGACCTGCGGGAACAGTGGCAGCAGTGTTGCCCGGGGCAACGTAAGCAACTGACGATAAACTGTTTTGTTTTTTGTTTTTTGGGTTAAGAATTTATGATAGTTTTTAATTTGTGTCCATGTTTCTTAATGATTTTATGGACTTATTTTCCCCCAGGTTGGGCTGTGCTTGACTTGTTGTGTTTTTTTTTTTTTTTTTTTTATAACTTTAACAGACAACCTAGGGTAAGCTATGGTTGTCCTGCTTGCTCTTTTTTTTTTTTTTTTTTAAACTTTATCAAGCTGTCTCCATGCTGCCACCCTGTGGGAACGCTGAGCTGCAGCAGGAGAAGGAGGAACAAGTAGGACAATCTGACCGGGCAGAAGCAGGGAGGAGGTGCCGAAGTATCGCGGGACTTGCGCGGGAGACCGAGGGACGCAGCGATGGGGGATATGGTCTGGTGTGGGATCCGACACCCGGCTAAACCACAGAACCCAGGCGGGCAGCGCTGAGGGAAGCCGACGGTGGCCAGGTACTGGGGGCAGTAGGCAGGGGAACGGCAAGCCTGAACCTAGGGAAAATAAGGGGGGGGGGGCAGCCATGTTACCTGTGCGTTCGGCTGCAGCACACCGGAGCAGCCTGTCAGTTGAAGGGAGCCGCGGCCCCAGCATACTTACGGGTGGCTGATACACGTGTGTGTTGGCGACGTGAGCTAGGCGGGAAACAACAGCAGTAACTCCTCCTTGCACAGATAGCTCACGGGCAAGGAGGAACGCGTGCCCTGGCTATTTAAAGGCACCTCCGCCCCTCCCACAAATGCAGGCTGACATGTCAGCCTTAACTACATATATATATGTATATATTATGAAAAAATTGAAAAAAGTACTGCGGCACTCACCATCAATCTTGAATTGCAGTTTATTTCATAGTTATAAAAAGGTAGTGGACATGGAGCAGTACACAGGTGTACAAATCGGCAACAGCTGTTTCGCGCTAACTCGCGCTTTGTCAAGCCTCCAGTGACGTGAAGGGGAGGGGGATATAAATACCTCTCTCCCATGTACGTCACCGGTATACGTACACATAAATATACAAAAACATATACACTTTAAAACCATTCAAATGAAGACAGCCAAATCATTTTTATCATTTAACCCTAAAGGTCCCATGGCTTGTGTTCTAATTATCCATGCGGCTTCTCGCTGGAGAAGGATACGCTTTCTATCCCCCCTCTTGCTGGGGTCTGGACTTTCTCTATCCCTGCACATCTTAAAACCTCACTCCTCCCTCCATGTTCGGCATATATGTACTCAATTAACCTAGTTGCTCCATTTTTTTTTGTTATTGATTTTTTATGTTCCCTAAAACGTATATATAGACATCTGTGTGTTTTTCCAATGTAATATCTCCCGCATGGGCAAAAGATCACATATACCACATACTGGATCTTACAATGTATAAATTGTTTGACAACGTGTCCCAGACTTCCTATCTGCAGATATTTCTGTTTATGCACATAATCGCACATAGAGCAGTGTCCACATGCGTAATTCCCTTTAGGGGCACTCCTACCTAGCCAGTTATCAACTGGACAGGGAAGGTTGCTCCTAACGATGGCATCCCCTATGGTCCTGCTTCGGCGGAAACTAATAATGGGATAACTATCCACTTTGGCTGACAAAGTCGTGTCCCTTTGTAACATCTGCCAATTATTTAAAATAACTTTCTTAATTGTGGAAGACATCGGGGAATAGTCAAATATGAACACCGCTCTATCTGCATCACCTTTATTAAGTTGTCTCCTCTTTTTCTTTTTTCTTTTTATGTTTTTCCCTAGCACCTGTCTTTTTTGCATAATTTTTATATATGCCTTGTTCACAATTTGTTCAGGGTAGCCTCTTTGGAGAAAATGCTTCTTCAAGTCAACACATTTTTCTCTAAATTCTGTATCGTCTTTGATGATTCTGGCAAGGCGCATAAATTGGCCATATGGAATTGCGGTTTTAATGTAACAATGCATTTGTGGATGTAGATTTCCTGTAAATCGTGGGATATAATTGCCCATCTCTCACTCTAACTTTAACATCAAGAAAATCCAGCTCATCCTCACTTAAAGTGCTGGTGAGCCGCATATTCATTTCATTGATGTTATTTAAATAATCCACAAATGCATTGAACATATCCTTTTCCCCCATCCAGACAATAAATATATCGTCTATGTACCTTAAAAAGACTTTGATGTATCGTACAAATGGATTCTGAACAGTGTAAATATATCTTTCTTCAAACATTGCTAAAAATAAGTTTGTGAAAGTGCATGAGACGGGTGTCCCCATAGCTGTTCCTGATAGCTGTTTAAACCATTCCTGGTTAAAAATAAACGCATTGTGAGTTAGAATAAATGACAAGGACTCTGTCACAAACTCAATGTGTTGCTCACTTCTTACCACTTTTTGTAGAATGAGTTTTATACATATCAACCACATTGCCCCCCTTGTCGGCTGGTTTGATGATTATGTCCTTGCATTTTGCAAGCCAATCAAGTTGTCACACCGGTGACAGGTTTTAGAAGGTCTGAAAGATTATCTGCACATTAGTGATCTGACAGCCTCTTTTGGTTTTGGTTTCACTTTGTCTGTGTTGCTTGTATATCCACACCTCCTGTTCAGGTGTGGATCATGTGACCTTTACCTCCCCCTATTTAGTCTGACTTTACCCATCGCTCCTTGCTCTGGATAGCTTCATTTGGTTTTTGGAAGAGCTGGAGTGTGGTTCTAGTTGAAGTCCTGTTCATCCATCATCCATCAGCCTCAGAAGTTAAGTGTTCCGCTTGTTGTATTTTGTATTCCCCCCCACCTTTGTTGTTTACTAGGCCTCAGCAAGATGCTGGTTCCTTCACCAGGGAAGGAGCGGGTTGTCTCTGCCCTGTCATTACCATTAGGGCATCCGAGGGCCACCAGGGTTTTCTAGGTTCCTGTGTATGGGCATCTCTACCATCGAGAGGTGCCCATACGGATAGGAGTTAGGGCCAGGAGCAGGGTTTTATAGGTGGTGACCCTTTTCCTTCCCTAGTGGTGAGGCCTAGTGTCTTTTCCCTTCCTTCTTGTTGTCTTTTGGTGTTCTCCCCTACTACATCCGTGACACTAGAGCTTTTTTCTCACCATCGCTGAGGTTTGATTTTATCTGCGGATATATCAGAGCCTTGGTTTCTTTGAGAACCTGCTTCTGAAATAAATCTAAGCTACCACCAGCCGACAAGGAGGGGGGGGGGGGTAAATGTGGATTTGATCCCTTGTATAAAGGGCTCAGGTTCCTCTATGTGCTCCGGCGCCTTTAAATCTTCACTATTGTGTAGGTCTAATAGCGTGAGAACCACCTGTCTTTCCTGTTCCTCCACCCCATCTCCTAAATGAAAGCCTAAGGGTCCTATAGGTGGGGGTAGTGTTTTTTGTGCCTTATCTTCCGCATTGAACCTGTTTGCCTGAAAATGTTTAAACAAATTCAATTTCCTTATGGCTTTAAACATATCTACTTCAAAATTTACCACATCAAATTTGGACACCAATCCATAATTCAGACCCTTTGATAATAATGAAAGACAATCACTGTTCAAAATATTATCCGTCAAATTCACCACATTATGTCCCAATGGGGGATATAGTATCTCACCCACATCTAATATCGCTTCCACGCCACCTGCTTCCTCTTGTACCTGGTCTTGCGGGATCCTGCGTCTTGTCCTCCCCCTCCTAGTTCCTCTGCTAAAGGGGGGTACTGTCTCGTTGTGTCTTGACTCGCTGTTTGTTCATCATCTATGTTTATTCTGGCGCTGTTAAGTTCCTCCGATGTACTTGAGTCAGATTCAGAGGTCCAGTAATCTTGAGATCGCTTGTTCCTCCTACGTCGGCCTCTCCCATTGTAGCGTCTTTTGACAGGTTTCCAATCGAAAACATGGTTGTTATCAAAGTCATTTTTATCTCGTAAAAATGTATCTTTTTTCTGCTCTTTAATCGCAGCTTGTATGGGTATTAGATGTTTTTCCAACTTCTTTATAAATACCTTATATTGATTTTCTGTGCGTCTCATTTTCATATCACTTTTTGCTTTATTCAATTCCACCAGCACATTATCATATTCTTTTTCATTACGTGCTAAAACAAGTTGCATTAATTTGGAGGAGTATTCAAGGTGAATAGATTTCCATTGTTCCACAAAATCAGGATCATCATTAAATTGGGACACATCCTTATACATCCTGAGTCCCCTTAGGACCCTGTTTTGAGCAACATACAATTTGAGAGATGTTATATATATACACACAGGTGAAACTCAAAAAATTTGAATATCGTGCGAAAGTCCATTTATTTCAGTAATGCAAATTAAAAGGAATTGCATTAATGCAGCTTAAAATTTGAATTTTGTGAAAAGGTTCAATATTCTAGGCTCAACCGATAGATTGCCGTAATCTCGCGATGCGCGAGCTCACGCATGCGCAGTTCCTTGCCTAAGGCTAATGCCAGCACAGGGAAGGAACACTATACCGGCACTGCGCGAGCTCGTGCATCGCGAGATTACGGCAATCTATCAATGACGAAAGGAGGAGATTCGGAGTACATAGGCGGTGCTGGGCTCCTTCACAGGCGGGCGTGGCTGGGCACCAGGAAGGTTCGTACAGCCCCTTGGGCACCTTACAAGACTCATTTACATATCTCTAAAATCCTTTTTTAAAGAAAATAAAAGCACACAGCCGTATAGGACAGGTATATTGTGGACATGCTAGCGGGGATCTAGCCGTGCATGTCCGTATCTCTATAGCCTAAAACTTGGTGACAGAATCCCTTTAACTAAATGATTACCCAAGTAATGTGAAGTACATTATCTGCAACTCCTTATTCCAGCGCCTTTTGATAAACAACATTCTTTGTTTTTCCTTCCGGTGCAAAGATAAACAGATTTTTGGCAGTTCCAACTTTTGAACAGGCCAGATAAAGCTGACCATGTGAAAAGCATGGAGATTCCAAATTGATTCCTGCTACTTTTAAGGACTGTCCCTGAGCCTTGTTGATGGACATTGCAAATGCCAGACGAACTGGAAACTGGAGGCGTTTAAAATCAAAAAGCAAATCAGATTAAATGAGTGGAATTGTTGGAATTAAAAGTATATACTGTTAGTGGAGGTTGTGTATATACTGTCACTGGAGGTTGTGATTATACTGTTAGTGGAGGCTGTGTATATAATGTCAGTGGAGGTTGTGTATATACTGTATACTGTGAGTGGAGGTGTTGTGTATGCGTATAATCTGTGAGCGGAGGAGCTGCGTATATACTATTGGTGTACTACATGGAGCAGCTGTTTTTTGTTTGGAGAAACTATATGTTCTTTGTGTGTTACATAGGAAATGTGTGTATTGTAGGGGGAACTGTACTATTCACAATATGGTTTCCACTTAGAGAGGCAATGTGGCTGGTAATCATGGGAATAATATGGTTGATATTTATAGGTAAATGTGGTACTGTTGGTGTTAGTATTCTGTACTATGAGGTCTTGGCACTTGGAGATTATCTAATATATAAAGCTGAGTGCATGTTTGTGTGTGTATGTATGTATGTCCACTGTGCTGTCTGAGTGTGAACTGCAGGGAGAAAGTTACCCTCCCTCCCACCTTTGCAGCTGACCGAAGTACAGGGTGGGCCATTTCTATGGATACACCTTAATACAGTAAAATGGGAATGGTTGGTGATATTAACTTCCTGTTTGTGGCACATTAGTATATGTGAGGGGGGAAACTTTTCAAGATGGGTGGTGACCATGGTGGCCATTTTGAAGTCTGCCATTTTGAATCCAACTTTTGTTTTTTCAATAGGAAGAGGGTCATGTGACACATTAAACTTATTGGGAATTTCACAAGAAAAACAATGGTGTGCTTGGTTTTAACGTAACTTTATTCTTTCATGAGTTATTTACAAGTTTCTGACCACTTATAAAATGTGTTCAATGTGCTGCCCATTGTGTTGGATTGTCAATGCAACCCTCTTCTCCCACTCTTCACACACTGATAGCAACACCGCAGGAGAAATGCTAGCACAGGCTTCCAGTATCCGTAGTTTCAGATGCTGCACATCTCGTATCTTCACAGCATAGACGATTGCCTTCAGATGATACGAGATGTGCAGCACCTGAAACTACGGATACTGGAAGCCTGTGCTAGCATTTCTCCTCTGGACAGCCTCTGCGGAGCTGGGTATTTTTTGGCCGTGTTACTAAACGCTCATGCACAATGGCTGTAGGCTCATGCTTCCTTTTGCGGAGGTGACAAACCTGGTCAGTCAAACCCAAGGCAACCTCATCGACTTCATCCCATATGCATTTTTTCTGGAGCGTGCCTTGCGAAGAGTGCTGGATCAGGCCGTAGATCAGCATGAAGAGGAAGAGTTGTGGTCACCATCACCACCAGAAGCAGCCTTGTCGTCGTCGATTGCTGGACCTGCGGCAAAGCAGAGAGAGGAGTCTGAAGAAGAGGAGTCAGAGGAAGAAGGTGGCTTTGAGGAGGTGGAAGACCAACCACAGCAGGCGTCCCAGGGGGCTTGTTGTCAACTTTTGGGGACCCTTTGTGTTGTACGTGGCTGGGTGGAGGAAGAGACCTTCAATGACGTCAGTGAGGACAAGGAACGGGACATGGCTAGCTTGGTATCCAACCTTGTGCAAATGGGAAGTTTGTGGTTGTGCAAATGGACTGTTTGCGGTTGTTTGCGGTGCGTTAAACGGGGGAGTTTGGTCTGCCAGAGTTTGGTCTGTCACTGTGAAGCGGCGTAACCCTTATACTACCTGATCGATACAACATCATACCTGATCGTATACACACACTGGATGTTTTAAAGCACGTTATTCCAAACAATATAGGAATGTTAGGTGATTTATTCCCTTTATGGATTAAAACCCGACTCTGCGTCAACTACGTAATTTTCCATGGGAGTTTTGCCATGGATCCCCCTCCAGCATGCCACAGTCCAGGTGTTAGTCCCCTTGAAACAACTTTTCCATCACTATTGTGGCCAGAAAGAGTCCCTGTGGGTTTTAAAATTTGCCTGCCTATTGAAGTCTATGGCGGTTCGCCCGGTTTGCCTGTTCGCGAACATTTGGGGAAAATTTTATGTTTGCGACATCTCTATATATATATATATATATATATATATATATATATATATATATATATATATACACACACACAATGCACTATATAGAGGACACCCTATATACACACACACCGCACAATAAAGAGGATACCCTGTATACACACACTGCACAATATAGAGGACATCCTATATACAGTACAGACCAAAAGTTTGGACACACCTTCTCATTCAAAGAGTTTTCTTTATTTTCATGACTATGAAAATTGTAGATTCACACTGAAGGCATCAAAACTATGAATTAACACATGTGGAATTATATACATAACAAACAAGTGTGAAACAACTAAAAATATGTCATATTCTAGGTTCTTCAAAGTAGCCACCTTTTGCTTTGATTACTGCTTTGCACACTCTTGGCATTCTCTTGATGAGCTTCAAGAGGTAGTCCCCTGAAATGGTTTTCACTTCACAGGTGTGCCCTGTCAGGTTTAATAAGTGGGATTTCTTGCCTTATAAATGGGGTTGGGACCATCAGTTGCGTTGAGGAGAAGTCAGGTGGATACACAACTGATAGTCCTACTGAATAGACTGTTAGTATTTGTATTATGGCAAGAAAAAAGCAGCTAAGTAAAGAAAAACGAGTGGCCATCATTACTTTAAGAAATGAAGGTCAGTCAGTCAGCCAAAAAATTGGGAAAACTTTGAAAGTAAGGGCTATTTGACCATGAAGGAGAGTGATGGGGTGCTGCGCCAGATGACCTGGCACCGGGCCTGAACCCAATCGAGATGGTTTGGGGTGAGCTGGACCGCAGAGTGAAGGCAAAAGGGCCAACAAGTGCTAAGCATCTCTGGAAACTCCTTCAAGACTGTTGGAAGACCATTTCAGGGGACTACCTCTTGAAGCTCATCAAGAGAATGCCAAGAGTGTGCAAAGCAGTAATCAAAGCAAAAGGTGGCTACTTTGAAGAACCTAGAATATAACATATTTTCAGTTGTTTCACACTTGTTTGTTATGTATATAATTCCACATGTGTTAATTCATAGTTTTGATGCCTTCATAGTCATGAAAATAAAGAAAACTCTTTGAATGAGAAGGTGTGTCCAAACTTTTGGTCTGTACTGTATATATATATATATATATATATATATATATATATACACACACTGCTCAAAAAAATAAAGGGAACACTTAAACAACACAATGTAACTCCAAGTCAATCACACTTCTGTGAAATCAAACTGTCCACATAGGAAGCAACACTCAGTGACAATCAATTTCACATGCTGTTGTGCAAATGGGATAGACAACAGGTGGAAATTATAGGCAATTAGCAAGACACCCCCAATAAAGGAGTGGTTCTGCAGGTGGTGACCACAGACCATTTCTCAGTTCCTATGCTTCCTGGCTGATGTTTTGGTCACTTTTGAATGCTGGCGGTGCTTTCACTCTAGTGGTAGCATGAGACGGAGTCTACAACCCACACAAGTGGCTCAGGTAGTGCAGCTTATCCAGGATGGCACATCAATGCGAGCTGTGGCAAGAAGGTTTGCTGTGTCTGTCAGCATAGTGTCCAGAGCATGGAGGCGCTACCAGGAGACAGGCCAGTACATCAGGAGACGTGGAGGAGGCCGTAGGAGGGCAACAACCCAGCAGCAGGACCGCTACCTCCGCTTTTGTGCAAGGAGGAACAGGAGGAGCACTGCCAGAGCCCTGCAAAATGACCTCCAGCAGGCCACAAATATGCATGTGTCTGCTCAAATGGTCAGAAACAGAATCCATGAGGGTGATATGAGGGCCCGACGTCCACAGGTGGGGGTTGGGCTTACAGCCCAACACCGTGCAGGACGTTTGGCATTTGCCAGAGAACACCAATATTGGCAAATTCGCCACTGGCGCCCTGTGCTCTTCACAGATGAAAGCAGGTTCACACTGAGCACATGTGACAGACGTGACAGAGTCTTGAGACGCCGTGGAGAACGTTCTGCTGCCTGCAACATCCTCCAGCATGACCGGTTTGGCATTGGGTCAGTAATGGTGTGGGGTGGCACCTCCATGTGCTCGCCAGAGGTAGCCTGACTGCCATTAGGTACCGAGATGAGATCCTCAGATCCCTTGTGAGACCATATGCTGGTGCGGTTGGCCCTGGGTTCCTCCTAATGCAAGACAATGCTAGACCTCATGTGGCTGAAGTGTGTCAGCAGTTCCTGCAAGACGAAGGCATTGATGCTATGGACTGGCCCGCCCGTTCCCCAGACCTGAATCCAATTGAGCACATGTGGGACATCATGTCTCGCTCTATCCACCAACGTCACATTGCACCACAGACTGTCCAGGAGTTGGCAGATGCTTTAGTCCAGGTCTGGGAGGAGATCCCTCAGGAGACCGTCCGCCACCTCATCAGGAGCATGCACAGGCGTTGTAGGGAGTTCATACAGGCACGTGGAGGCCACACACACTACTGAGCCTCATTTTGACTTGTTTTAAGGACATTACATCAAAGTTGGATCAGCCTGTAGTGTGTTTTTCCACTTTAATTTTGAGGGTGACTCCAAATCCAGACCTCCATGGGTTGAAAAATTTGATTTCCATTTTTTTATTTTTGTGTGATTTTGTTGTCAGCACATTCAACTATGTAAAGAACAAAGTATTTCAGAATAATATTAAATTAATTTAGATCTAGGATGTGTTATTTTTGTGTTCCCTTTATTTTTTTGAGCAGTGTATATATATAAACACTGCACTATATACAGGACACCTTATATATACGCACTGCACTATATAGAGGACACCCTATACACACACTGCACTATATAGAGGACACCCTATATACACACACTGCACTATATAGAGGACACCCTATATATACACACACACTGCACTATATAGAGGACACCCTATATATATATACACACAGGGGCGTAGCTATAGAGGGTGCAGAGGTAGCAGTCGCTACCGGGCCCAGGAGCCTGAGGGGGCCCAAAGACCCTTGTGCCACATAAGACACTGGCATTATAGAAAGTGCATGCTGGTCAATTTACACCTCTGGCTGGAGGGAAGGGGTTAGGTTAAGAATTTGGCATGAGGGGGTGCCCTTTCAATGTTTGCCTCAGGCAGCAGGAAGGATATGTGCTCCCCTGCCCTTTGCCAACAAGCACTGAGGGACGGGGGCCCAAGCTGAACTCTTGCACCAGGGCCAATGAGCTTTTAGCTACGCCCCTGTATACACACACTGCACTATCTAGAGGACACGCTATATACACACACTGCACTATATAGAGGACACCCTATATACACACATACACTGCACTATATAGAGGACACCCTATATATACACACACACTGCACTATATAGCATACCTCTTAACTTTTTGGACGGTCAAAGAGGAACATTTATGGTTTATTATGTGAAATGTCCACTTTTTCAGCATATTTATATATTTCAATAGCTTTTTTTTTGCACAACAGCGCAAACATTATCTGAATATAAAGATTTCTAAAATCAAAATTACATCAAATAAGGTTTTTATTTTTTTTCCTTTTACGGGGGTTCTAGAGGTCTGGCTGCATATTAGTGCTGTAACTGCATAACTCATGGTACAAGTTTTAGTTCCAAAATACATGAAGGGCAAATAATATATGGTCTGAGACTGCACCTAGTGGCCTATCCTAAAGTTCTAACTTTGTAGTGATCATTTTAATAAGAATCATAAAGCAAAATAAGTCTATAAAATTCAGTTACTGCATGTATTACCCTGTCTTGCAGTTGCCTGCCTGCAATAAAACAAGTTTTAAGCCTGTAACAGAATTGGTCTCCATGGATAATAATATTTTTAGTCATTTTTTCCAGAGAATTTTCTTATATGAGACCAAACCTGATAATTAACATTGCATTTAGGAGTAGAGTCAGAATTCCACATTCCAGGATAATTGACTTCTTACCATTTCTCGTGATATATAACCTAGATGTTCCAGAGGTTACATAATGATGTCCTCTTATTTGTCCTCTATGAAAAAATTATGCATGGTAAATTTAGAATCTGTTATTAAATATTTAAAAGTGCAGCTGTAATTACATCATATAAACCATTTTATCTTAAAGGGTTTTATAGGACAGGTCATGATCGGTGGGTGTCTGACATCACTTTTGGTCAGATGGCCTGTGTGCAACTTAGTTCCATTCAAGTGAATAAGCCTGTGCGACAATACCTAGCACAATCCCTATACAATTAAGGGCTTGTTCACACGAACGTTTTTTGCTTTCTGTATACGGGCCGTTTTTTGTGTTCCGTATACGTAACCATTCATTTCAATGGTTCCGCAAAAAAAATTGAATGTACTGCGTATGCATTCTGTATTTCCATTTTTCCGTTCCGTTCAAAGATAGAACCTGTCCTATTATTGGCCGCAAATCACGTTCCGTGGCTACATTGAAGTCAATGGGTCCACAAAAAAAAACTGAACACATACGGAATGTAGTCAGTATGTCTTCCGTATCTGTTCTGTTTTTGCGGAACAATCTATTGAAAATGTTATGCCCAGCCCAATTTTTTCTATGTAATTACTGTATACTGTATATCCCATATGGAAAAACGGATGGAAAAACGGAACGGAACCGGAAACACTACTGAAACAAAAAACGGAAAAACAAATCCGCTAAAAACACTGAAAAATACATACGGTCGTGTGAACGAGCACTAAGGCCCCTTTCACATGAGCGAGTTTTCCGCGCGGATGCGTTGCGGGAGGTGAACGCATTGCATCCGCACGGAATCCGGACCCATTCATTTCTATGGGGCTGTTCACATGAGCTGTGATTTTCACGCATCACTTGTGCGTTGCGTGAAAATCGCAGCATGCTCCTCTTTGTGCATTTTTCACGTAACGCAAGCCCCATAGAAATGAATGGGGTTGCGTGAAAATCGCAAGCATCCGCAAGCAAGTGCGGATGCGGTGCGATTTTCACGCATGGTTGCTAGGAGACGATGGAGACCCGATCATTATTATTTTCCCTTATAACATGGTTATAAGGGAAAATAATAGCATTCTGAATACAGAATGCATAGTAAAACAGCGCTGGAGGGGTTAAAAAAAATAATAATAATTTAACTCACCTTAATCCACTTGATCGCGTAGCCCGGTATCACTTCTGTCCCCTTTACTGAATAGGACCTGTTGTGAGCATTAATTATAGGTCAAGGACCTTTGATGATGTCACTCCGGTCATCACATGGTACGTCACATGATCTTTTACCATGGTGAATTACCATGATAAAAGATCATGTGACGTACCATGTGATGACCTGAGTGACGTCATCAAAGGTCCTTGACCTATAATTAATGCTCACAACAGGTCCTATTCAGTAAAGGGGACAGAAGGAGATGCCGGGCCGCGATCAATTGGACTAAGGTGAGTTAAATGATTTTTTATTTATTTTTTAACCCCTCCAGCGCTGTTTTACTATGCATTCTGTATTCAGAATGCTATTATTTTCCCTTATAACCATGTTATAAGGGAAAATAATACAATCTACAGAACACCGATCCCAAGCCCGAACTTCTGTGAAGAAGTACATGTGCGATTTTTCTCACGCGAGTGCAAAACGCATTACAATGTTTTGCACTCGCGCGGAAAAATCGCGGGTGTTCCCGCAACGCACCCGCACATTTTCGCGCAACGCCCGTGTGAAAGAGGCCTAATGGAGATGTGCTTGATATGATGTTAGGAAGCAGCAGCACTGACCAGAGTGCTGCAGCTCCTTTAAACAACTGATAGCTGGGGGTGCCAGAAGTCAGATCCCCCTGATCAGATAGTGATGGCTATTCCTGAGGAGAGGTCAACAATATTGTACTCCCAGTAAACCTCTATAAAGGGGACATCCAATGCTTTACAGATGAAGAACTTTACAGATGAAAGACTAGTACTACAACAAACTGCGGATGTTTATGTCTCTGATTAGTGTGAGTGGCAATGTCTTGTACAACCAATGAAACATAGTGAACTTGATATAATAATTCCCCTAGCAACATCAGTTGCATGTATAATTTCAGTGTGGGAAATGCAATGGATATAAATTTTGGTCATTTATTGAATGTTAGAAAGAATAGAATATTGATAGACTATAGATGATATATGATAGATATGATATAGTTATGATATGATAGATGATATGATATATGATAGATATATGATATATGTATGATAGATAGAATATTGATGATAGAGTTCAAAGGAAAATCCTCTCTCCAGCTCTGTGAAGCAGAATAAAGAGCACTTGCATTACAACCATAGATAACTTCATAAACCAAATATAGCAATAGCCACTGCATGGCAGCAAAGTACACTAGTGTAGTTCATAACAAATATGACCGAATACACTATAGAATTATAGTTCAGAAGCCATTGCTGGGACAGCACAGAGAAAATGCAGGGCTCAACAAAAACACCCATGCAGCCAATGAAAAAACTGTATTATTATTCTTTTTACATATAAACCTAATAAAGTGGAACTTGGTGTGCTCTCCATTGGACTTTCATTCTGTCCCTCCAAAGCCCTTGATAAAGTTGAACTCTGTAGTGATATGGAAAATTATTTCAGGAGACTGCACCTCAAGTTTGAAGAGGAGGTGGTGCTCTATGCAAGCGCCGCTTCCTGTTCATTACACTGCCCGTCATCTCGGAAGTTTCAGCTGTGCACTGTGATGATAAGTACTCACTCCATTCACTTGAATAAAGCAAGTACTTACATCTAGTACATTACACTATGCCACCGCTCGAGAGGAGACGACACATAGTGTAATGAACAAGAAGCAGCGCTCACATGGAGTGCCGGCTCCTCTTCACACAGCTGAACGCCGGGGGTGTCGGGTGTCAGATGTCTGCCGATCTGATATTGATGACCTATCTTGAGTATAGGTCATCAATATATATTGCCTGTTTAATCCCTTTAAGGCCCCAAAGACTAGGCAACATACTACAGCTCTGTGCAACTCAGATTTACAGAGCCAAATTATCTACTTTAACATTATATAGAGTGTAGTTACATAAAATTCACTACTGAATGAAGGATTTTTCAAGCAGATGTACACACTTCTAAATGTCCACAGTACTGTTATTGTAAAGCCAAAATAATTTATAATTTGACATTTTGTTGCCCATGATACCATAGCTATAAGAAGGCAGTGGTGGCGAACCTATGGCACAGGTGCCAGAGGCGGCACCCAGAGCCCTCTCTATGGGTACCCGCGCCGTGTATCAATATGCCTTCGAATTTCCCTGCCATTCATGAGCGAAGGGCACGCTATGAATGTCACAGGCAGCGCATTGAATATAGGAAGGGTATTATAGCTAAATGATAAAGTACATGGAAGATACACTATATTGGACCTCAGGTTGGTATTCAGGTTAAATTGCTATGCTGGCACTCTGTGATAAATAAGTAGGTTTTGGGTTACAGTTTGGGCACTCAGTCTCTAAAAGGCTCACCGGCCTATGGTGAGACATCATTTACCTATTTATTTATTAAGTGCCATTTTGATGGACAGCCCTTCATCAACTGGCCAAAAAGTCCATAAACAACCAACAGCCCACTAATGATAGCTTAAAATATTTAAAGGGGTTATTCCATGAATTATGTTCATAACAAAAGTCCTAATACTGAATAATGTGTTGAGTTTTTAATATACAAAATTACAAATAGGCTTATCATTTTTTTTCTTTTTCGGGTCCTCCTTGCTACTGCTGCTTATCTATGTTGTTGGGGGCAGGCTCTGGACAGAATCAATCTCCTTCCCCTTCCGGTAGCTGACAATATACTTCCTTCTTACTTTCTCTGCAGAAATAGTCTTTTCAGCTATACAGCTATACTGCAAAGGCTTCGATCCCTTCATGGCAAGCAGGGAACAAATTATTTTCTATTAACTGCTTTGTAGTGAACAGAGTATCACTATGCAGAGACCTACCTGTGGGAAGAGTGACTGAGCATGGGTGTTCACCAGCTCATTAAGTGGATGTGCACTCTGCTATACACTTTGACCACCAGGTGGCACCATGGAAGTAAATGTGAAATCTCTTCACCTGACCTGGACCTCTTCACTGGACCTTTTTTAATGGCATGTAAATAGCAAGTATTGTTCTTTTTTATGATCTATGCAATCAACAGGATCAACCACTTTCATTAAATTTGTGGTTTTCTGATAGTTGACATTGTAGTGAAAGTCTAATATGACACCCAAGATTTATTGATTTATCCATATAGTGTGAGTTAGCTTTCTTATGATTAATGTGTATGTATAGGCACCTTAACTCTGGATTCAAACATGGTCTGAAGTTCAAGCTGAAGGCTTTAGTGTTTGTGGTCATAGTTTAATTATATGACCGATGTAGAGCTGATATTCCATTACATAATGATACCGTTGTTACACCCAACAAAGGGAGTTGAAAGGACAATGAGCATATAAGTGCTCTGTCTGCTCGGCTAAATCTGCAGCTGAGTTTCGCTACCTGTCAGCTAGATAGACACACCCTATACTCATAGGCCATTTTTTTAAAAGCTGGTTACTCTTCATGTTTTGACCAGGCTACTAGCCAAGTTTACACTGCTATAATGGGTTTGTTTCTTTCTCAGTGCCTCATGTCTGTTAATTTATTAAAATGAGCTATGTTCCTGAGAAATCTACACATCAGAGGACATTTACTAATGCAGTTATGCCAGTTCTCCGCCCCAATTGCTTTGGAAAATATCACTCTTTCTTGAAAGTCCAACACCACTTTTACGAAGTAAAAAGGCGTGCGGATTCCCAGTCACACTAAGGCCTCATGCGCTAGACTGTGTCGGTTTTTCGGTGCGCATTTTGTTGACATATTCTATACTTTTGTGGAACGGACATACGGTACAGATGCTAAAAGCAAACAGATGATCCATGTGCTTTCCGCATCCATATGTCCGTTCAACAAAAGGATAGAAAATGTTCTTTACTTGGCCGCAAAATCATGGACCTATTGAGGTCAATGGGTCCAAATGAAGATCCACAATTTGTAGACCACAATATACATATTATCGCGTGCATGAGGCTTAAGGCTCTGTGCAACCTCTGTTCCAACCGTGCTCTGAAAAAGTATGGAACTGTATATATATATATATATGCAGTGGGGTATATCTCCCATTGACTGCAACTGTATACATACTGTATACATTCCTTGTAGTGGCTCACTGCAATGAAAACCACAGTTTACAGTTTGAAAAGGGTATACAATTCTATACAAACCCATCGGAGGCAATATGGACACTCTTTTGGTATCTGTCTGGTGAATGGAGCCCAATGGATATGCCAGATAAAAACATCAGGAGCTTTTCCATACAGTACATCAAATGTACACAGACCAATGCTGCAAGTAGATTGTGAAAGTTTCCCAACACATTTGTGAACATCCTGTCATTCAAAATAGAGAATATTCTTTAAAGAACGTGTCCCCATTGGACTATATGGAATGTGCTACTGTGAAAATTCCAGTAGAATGCCTCACAGTATGTATGTCTGAGGGTCCAGTGACCAGTGCCTCCAACTCCATTGACTAAGGCTACATGCACACAAACGTTTTTTGGGTCCGCATCTAAACCGCAGTTTTTGAGGCTCGGGGGCAGACCTATTCACTTCAATGGGGCCGCAAAAGATGCAGACAGCACTCTGTGTCCGCATCTGTTGCTCCTTTCCGAGGCCCCGCAAAAAATACGTGGCATGTCCTGTTTTTTGCGGATCCGCGTTTTTGCAGACCGCAAAAAATGGCACGGTCGTGTGCATGTAGCCTAAGTATATTGTTGGAATAAGTTACTAATGTGACATTTATAAACCTTTAATATTAATAATGAATTCCACTGGAAACAAAACCAAGAACATTTGAGCAACACTATATTTTGGCAGTATTTGCATGCAATGGCATACCTAGAGAAGTAAGAGCCCCATAACAAGGATCAAACCAGGACCCCCACACAGGACACAAGGGTTTCTGCCTAAACCCTTTTCAATGACCTTTGAGCCTCATTTGCTAGATTTTTTTTCTTTAGAGGGTGGAGTCCTGGCCAAGTTTTCACCCAAGTTTTCACCTCCAGTAGAAGAGGGAATAATCCCAACTTAGACTGGGCCTCGTCTTGCCCTGGGCCCCATAGCAGTCGCATGGTCTGCAGCTATGGTAGTTACACCCCTGTTTGTATGCAGTTTTGAAATATACACCAAATTATAAACTCGGACATTAATAAATACATGGGCTGGAGGAAATAAAGTCCATTAGACAAACCCCACAAAGAATACATTTCCCGCCGTCAATTTTAGAAAAAATATACTTTATTTAATTGATATAATACATATAAAAACATGTAGGTAGAATGGCAGCAGGTGATACCCTCAAGAGAGGACAAAGAGGAAACTGCAGAGTCCGTCAGCCTCAGAATATGATCAAACAATTAGGTCACTATCACAGTATGCCTGATGAACCCATTACTAACACCCAGGGCACAATGGCCACATATGAGTCTTTTAAAGTACATACAGTCAGGTCCATAAATATTGGGACATTGACAAAATTCTAACATTTTGGGCTCTATACACCATCACAATGGATATAAACTGAAGTGAACAAGATGTGCTTTAACTGCAGACTGTCATCTTTAATTTGAGGGTATTTGCATCCAAATCAGGTGAACGGTGTAGGAATTACAACAGTTTGCATATGTGCCTCCCACTTGTTAAGGGACCAAAAGTAATGGGACAGAATAATAATCATAATAATAATAATCTTTTTAATACTTGGTTGCAAATCCTTTGCAGTCAATTACAGCCTGAAGTCTGGAACGCATAGACATCACCAGACGCTGGGTTTCATCCCTGGTGATGCTCTGCCAGGTCTTTACTGCAACTGTCTTCAGTTCCTGCTTGTTCTTGGGGCATTTTCCCTTCAGTTTTGTCTTTAGCAAGTGAAATGCATGCTCAATCGGATTAAGGTCAGGAGATTGACTTGGACATTGCATAACATTCCACTTCTTTCTCTTAAAAAACTCTTTGGTTGCTTTTGCAGTATGCTTTGGGTCATTGTCCATATGCACTGTGAAGCGCCGTCTAATGAGTTCTGAAGCATTTGGCTGAATATGAGCAGATAATATTGCCCGAAACACTTCAGAATTCATCCTGCTGCTTTTGTCAGCACTCACATCATCAATAAATACAAGAGAACCAGTTCCATTGACAGCCATACATGCCCATGCCATGACACTACCACCACCATGCTTCACTGATGAGGTGGCATGCTTAGGATCATGAGCAGTTCCTTTCCTTCTCCATACCCTTCTCTTTCCATCACTCTGGTACAAGTTGATCTTGGTCTCATCTGTCCATAGGATGTTGCTCCAGAACTGTGAAGGCTTTTTTAGATGTCGTTTGGCAAACTTTAATCTGGCCTTCCTGTTTTGAGGCTCACCAATGGTTTACATCTTGTGGTGGACCCTCTGTATTCGCTCTGGTGAAGTCTTCTCTTGATTGTTGACTTTGACACACATACACCTACCTCCTGGAGAGTGTTCTTGACCTAGCCAACTGTTGTGAAGGGTGTTTTCTTCACCAGGGAAATAATTCTTTGGTCATCCACCACAGTTGTTTTCTGTGGTCTTCCGGGTCTTTTGGTGTTGCTGAGCTCACCGGAGCGTTCCTTCTTTTTAAGAATGTTCCAAACAGTTGTTTCAGTCTCTCTGATGGGTTTGTGTTGTTTTTTCAGCCTAATGATGGCTTGCTTCACTGATAGCGACAGCTCTTTGTATCTCATCTTGAGAGTTGACAGCAACAGATTCCAAATGCAAATAGCACACTTGAAATTAACTCTGGACCTTTTTATCTGCTCATTGTAATTGGGATAATGAGGGAATAACACACACCTGGCCATGGAGCAGCTGAGAAGCCAATTGTCCCATTACTTTTGGTTCCTTAACAAGTGGGAGGCACATATGCAAACTGTAGCAATTCCTACACCGTTCACCTGATTTGGATGTAAACACCCTCAAATTAAAGCTGACAGTCTGCAGTTAAAGCACATCATCTTTGTTTCATTTCAAATCCATTGTGTTGTTAAAATTGTGTTGATGTCCCAAAATTTATGGACCTGACTGTATATAAGGGCAGGATAGAGAATCAATTCATATCAATACCATCTGTAGCACACGACTCTGCAGCCGCCTCCTCCCAACGCCGTTTCGCCAAACAGGCTTTATCCGGGGAATCAATTCATATCAATACTATATGTAGCACGCCAACTCTGTAGCCGCCTCCTCCCAACACCGTTTTCGCCACACGGGCTTCCCCGGAAGAAGCATGTGTGGTGAAACAGCGTTGGGAGGAGGCAGCTGCAGAGTCGGTGTTCTACAGATGGTATTGAAATTAATTGATTCTCTATCCTGCCCTTATATATGTACTTTAAAAGACTCATATGTGGCTATTGTGCCCTGGGTGTTAGTAATGGGTTCATCGGGCATACTGTGATAGTGACCTAATTGTTTCATAATATTCTGAGGCTGACGGTCTCTGCAGTTTCCTCTTTGTCCTCTCTTAGGGGTATCACCTGCTGCTATTCTACCTACATGTTTTTATATGTATTATATGAACTGAATAAAGTATATTTTTTCTAAAATTGACGGAGGTAATTTATTCTTTGTGGGGTTTGCAGTGTTTGAAACCAAAATGAGAAATGGATTTATACAGTACGTATCTTCCATTCATGATCCGTTCCTACCCTTGGCTTCAAAAAGTGCATAAAAAAAACTTGAATGTGGAAACCCAAGGTTTTTTGACACGTTCTGAATCTTTTCGACTTGAACTATAAATTAAATCTACCTTGTTCCGTATCTCTGTACTTTGTACTTTACAGCTTTAACTCTTTGCACAGGAAATCAGTGATTCGGATTAATAACTTTGACGAGTTGATGAGTTTCATCTCAGTCTTAGAATGTGTATCATTTACATTTAGGAATGAAGAAACTTGGCCTGATACCACATGAAACTGCGCCGTCTCAGCCTATAGTCTAGATATATAATAAAGAAAATTAGCCTAATAATTAAGAAAATTATAAATTTATACACGCCTGTCCTGGGTCAGTACATATAAGTATGTATAGGATATAGCAGGTTATTACGAAGATCGACAGTGTGTCACCATAAAATCTGTGTTATTATCAGCGTCACTCCCCTCTCTAAAGCTTTTTAAAACCTGTAATTTGCCATTAGTCACTATAAGTTTTTTATTGTATTTTCTCAGATATAAATAGGTATGTCCACATCACTCTAAAGTTATAGCTGTCATCACTTCAGCCTGGAAAACATTCAAATTCTTAGCTCCCCCTATATGTCAGCCATTTTTTAACATGAAACATTGAAGCATACCAGAATTCAACATTTACTGTTTTCTTAATTCTCCATATAATGCTTTCCAATTCTACATAGGAATCAATACGTGTTTATTTTATTCAAGAAACCCCCACAAAAATTCAAAAACTTACTATAATACATCTGTCATTTTACAAATCAAACAGGACTAAAGGTGTTGTCCACTTGGAATAATCCTTTTCTGCTAGAAGGTTCTTCCAACATTAAGCAGATCCTCATCAAAAGGTGTCGGGGAAAGATCAGGCATGTTGAATTTTAACATACCGGATTCTTTGTTATAAAGGGAGATGTCAATGAAAGAGGTGTCTAGTTGGGGCTTAGCCCCCTCTCCCTGTTGAGAAGTACTGCACACTCATGTGTGTGGAGGAGTCAGGAGGATTAGCTGCAGGCCAAACAGGTTTTCATCTGAAAGCTAGTGAGGGTGTATGGGCACCTTAAAGGAAACCCAACCACAAGTGTTCAATTCAACTTCAGCACACCCACAGGGGAGAACATAGTAACATCTAATATATAAAGCTGAGTGTATGTATGTATGACCACTAAAGGAATCCGCACCGTTGCATTTATAATCACAAAATCACGAAATTCGGCACACAGGTACATCAGGTGTCCAGGAAGGTTTTAGACCGGGTCTCAGCTCTCTAAGACGTACCGTTCCAGAGATATTCCCTCATATCCCAACTGCCATACACACGGTCACATGACCCTTATCAGCCAATAGAAGCTAGCAGGCCCTTAGTCTCCACATACACACAGTATTACACCAGGTTTCCACAACAACTCAGCCATTTTTCTTCACTGCTGTAGGTCAGCTTTAAAGGGGCAGGTTGCACTGTTAAGGGGTCAGGCTGCTGTGGAGGTCACAGTAAAGGGGACGATCCTCTATGGAGGTCAGTGTTAAGGGGCAGATTGCTGTAGAGGCCACTGATAAGGGGGTGGGGTGTCACTAATAAAGGGGCGGTCGCTGTGGAGGTCACTGTTAAAGGGACGGGCCGCTGTGGACGTCACTGTTAAGGGGCGGGGTGACTGTTAAAGGGGGCAGGGAATGGTGGAGGTCACAGTTAAGGGGACGGTCTTCTCTCAGAAAACGTTCTTTTAACCCCTGCCGGCGCGCTTCTCTAGTCATGCTTGAAGTCAAGGGGGCAGCGGCCTCCATGCTTCAAGTCAAGATAACTACGCCCCCCTCCGTGCCCCTTCGCTGTGACTGACAGCCGGCAGTTTGACTGGCTTTGCCGAATTCTCTGCATAAGCGTTGTCTGTTACAGCAAAGGGGCAGTGAAGGGGGCGTGGTTATCTTGACTTGAAGCATGGAGGCCGCTGCCCCCTTGACTTCAAGCATGACTAGAGAAGCGCGCCGGGCAGGGGATAAAAGAACATTTTCAGAGCTTTAGCCGCATCAGCCTTCAGGAAGAAAATTATCGTCGGAAACACGCTGCTAGCTACTGTCAGATACTGCTGGCGGCTTGGGATGGTTTTTGGAGGTGACAGGTTCCTTTTAAGTATTTGCTTTTGCAGCAGAAACAAATACCACAGTGCAGCACAAATTACTAATTGGATTTTATTTTTATCAGCAACTGTTTGTGCTTTCAATATAATATAACTACAAAAATAGAAAACTGCCACAACATACCGTATGTAGTGTTGGGCGAGCGTGCTCGTCCGAACACCATTTTGACTCATCGCGGTGTTCGGCCCAACACCGCGTGCGCTCGAGCGCGATGCTCGAGTCTCCTACCCGCTGCTATGCAGCCAATAAACATGCGTGGTAGTACTAACTAGTGGCATGTTGGTTACTGGCATTACAGTGACTGGCTGGCCGGAAACGTGTCATTGGGTGCTATATAGCCCTCGATGACACGTGGTTTGGCTCAGTCTTAGTCAGGGAGAGCTGCAGCAGAAGGGACAGATAGTGTAGGGACAGGAATTGTTTTTTTTTCTAAGCAGGATTTAGTCTTGAAAGGTGTTAGAGATCCAAAAGTCATTTTAAGGACTATTGTTTTATCTGGCTGCAATATGTATTATTAGCGCAACCTGTGCGAATTTGCGTCCAATTGTTTGACCGCTACTGACAGTGACACAACCTCTGCTACATCTGTTCTGTTACATTTGCGCATCCTCAATATCTGTGACATTCAGTGTAATTTTTTTGCCACTGGTGACAGCGATATTACTTGCACTTACATCTCCTGTATAACGTTTGCGCATCCTAAATATCAGTGACATTTAGTTTAATTTATTTGCGCATACACTTACACAACCTGCACTACTGTACGTGTGACATACTGACAAGCATATATACCATTTAATATGCTCGAGGCGAGCAGTAAGGGACGGGGATGTGGCCGTGCTGCTGATGGTGCTTGCAGAGGCCATGGCCCTGGGCACGGTGAAACTGTGCCTGCTGCCAGAGCACAAGAAACACACTCATCCACGATACCTAGCTTCATGTCCCAGTTTGCAGGGCGGCGCAAGACACAACTCTTGAAGTCACACCAGTGGATTGCGGAAGATAATGCTTCCAGTCGGTCAAGCACCAACCTATCTTCCACAAAGTCCAGTCTCAGTAGCCAAGAGTCTGGTCAACAGATTCCTCCTTGATCCTCCTTTCCTCCCACCATGAAGAGTCTTGGCAAACAAATGATCCCACACTCGGATATTCCGAGGAGCCCTTTTCATCACTATTCCTTAATTTGTCCCTCTCGCCAAGCCCGCTTAAAAAAAACATGAGGACATGTGCACTGATTCCCAAACTCTTGAGCATCCACAGTGAGAAAAAGATGACGGTGAGGAACGGCAATTAGTGTTTCACGAGGTGGATGATGATGATGAGACACAGATGCCAATAAGTCAACTGCAATTAGTGTCTCAAGAGGTTTGTGATGAGGATGAGACACAGTTGTCAATATGTGAGGTTGTTGTTAGGTCAACAGGTCAGGAGGATGACCAGAGTGAGGAAGTGGAAAAGGTGGTGGTGGACAATGAAATCACTGACCCAACCTGGAAAGGTGGTAAGCCAAGCGAGGACAGCAATACAGAGGGATCCGCAGCACCACAACAGGCTGGAAGAGGCAGTGGGGAGGCAAAAGGTAGAAGGCGGGCCACACCAAACAGGTCCACAACTCTTCCCCGGAGCACCCCTTTGCGGCAATCTCCCTTGCCAAGGGGTAGGTGTTCCGCAGTCTGGTGCTTTTTTGAGGAAAGTGAGGACAATAAAAGAATTGTCATTTGCAACCTGAACCGTACCAAAATGAGCAGGGGCGTGAAAACAAACAACCTCACTAGTATGATCGGCCACATGGCATCAATGCACCCTAAAAGGTGGGCTAAACGCCTGGGTCCACAATCAGTGTCTGCGGGTCACACCACTGCCTCGTCTTCCCCTGTGTTATGTGCTGGCCAATCCCCTGTCCAAGAATCAGCCCTGGATGCCTCCCGCCC
The DNA here is from genome assembly GCF_905171765.1 of Bufo bufo. Lineage (NCBI taxonomy): Eukaryota > Metazoa > Chordata > Amphibia > Anura > Bufonidae > Bufo > Bufo bufo. Next base: position 603,074,124 of record NC_053391.1, on the reverse strand, counting down.
TGCACCTGAACCTTTGCAAGCACCATCATCTAGCACATCCACTTCTGTGTCCCAGTGCAGCACACAGGTGTCCATACCCCAGGCCTTTGAATGAAAGCTCAAATACCCAGCCACCCACCCACAGGCCATAGCAATAAATGCGCACCTTTAGAAATTGCTGGCCCTGTAAATGTTGCCATTTAGGCTTGTGGACACAGAGGCTTTACGCAGACTGATGGCGGCGGACGTCCCTCGTTACTCAGTCCCCAGCCGCCACAATTTTTCCCAGTGTGCCGCCCCCACCTTACACCAGCATGCCGCCCCCACCTTACACCAGCATGTGACCCGTAACATCACCCATGCCCTGACCAACGCAGCTATTGGGAAGGTCCACTTAACGACTGATACATGGACAAGTGCTTTTGGCCAGGGACGCTACATTTGCCTGACGGCACACTGGGTGAACGTTGTGGAGGCCAGGAGCGAGTCATACCCTGGAATGGCACAGGTGCTACCGACGCCAAGGATTGCGGGCCCTACTTCCATCAGGATTTCAGCCACCACCTACATCAGTGGCTGCAACACCCCTTCTCCTCCTCCACCTCCTCCTCCACTTCCACCTCTGAATTCTCATCTTGCAGCACCAGTCAGCCATCAGTCGGTAGCTGGAAGCAGTGTAGCAATGCAGTGGGGAAGCGGCAACAGGCCTACCTGAAACTAATTTGCTTAGGTGACAAACAGCATACCGCCGCAGAGCTGTGGCAGGGTATAAGGGACCAGATTGAGCTGCATGGTTGTGTCTGATAATGGCCGTAACTTGGTGGCGGCTTTGGAGCTCAGCAAGCTCACACACATACCATGTCTAGCCCACGTGTTCAACTTAGTGGTTCAGCAGTTTCTCAAAACCTACCCCAATTTGCCTGAGCTACTGGTGAAGGTGTGTGCCCATTACCAAAAGTCATCTACAGCTGCCGCCGGTCTGGCAACGCTGCAGCATTGCTTGCAATTGCCAGCTCACCGACTGTTGTGCGACGTGAGCATGCGTGGAGCTCTACGTTCCACATGTTGGCCAGGCTTTGTGAGCAGAAGAGTGCAGTAGTGGAATACCAGCTGCAACATGGTCGTCGCCTTTCCAGTCAGCTTCCGCTCTTCACAAGTGACGAGTGGGCATGGATGTCTGACCTCTGTGAGGTTTTTCGCAACTTTGAGGAATCAACACAGATGGTGAGCAGCGATGGCGCTATTATCAGTGTAACCATCCCACTTCTGTGTCTACTCAAACGCTCGTTTCTCACAATGAAGGTGGATGCTTTGCATGTGGAAGAGGTGGAAATGGGGGAAGACAGTACACAGTGTGATAGCCAGACCACCCTCAGTTCGTCTTCTCAGCGCATATTGGCTGATGATGAGGAGGAGGAGCAGGAGACGGTTGCCTCCTGCTACAGAGGGTACTACCCATAGCAGTTTTTTCCATCTGTTCAGCATGGATGGGCCAAAGAGGAGGAAGAGGATGAGGAGATTGAGAGTCATCCTCCTGATGATGACAGCGAAGTCTTGTCCGTTTGGACTCTGGCACACATGGCTGACTTTATGTTATGCTGCCTTTCCAGTGACCCTCGCGTTATACGCATTTTGGCCAACACCAATTACTGGTTGCTCACCCTTCTCGACCCCCGCTACAAAGAGAACTTCTCATCTTTCATTCCTGTGGTGGAGAGGACTAGCAAAATTATACAATACCAGAAGGTCCTTGTGGATAAATTGCTCCAAAAATTTCCAGCTGACAACACTGGCAGCAGAGTACTTAGTTCCTTGGGCAACCGAGGAGGGAAGACGAGGGGAACACACAGCAGTTCCAAAGAGGCAGAGCAACACTCTCGAAGGCCTGGGACAATTTTATGACACCCCGCCAGCATCCTCAACCTGATGCGCGGCCCAGTGTCACAAGGAGGAAATGTTTTGGAAGATGGTGAAGGAGTACGTAGCAGACCGTGTCAGCGTCCTCAGCAGTGGTGTAGCTATCATGGAAGCAGAGGAAGCAGCTGCTTCGGGGCTGAGCTCAGAAGGGGCCCGGGAGCAGTCACTCTACTTCATCACCCCAGGCCCCTGTCAGAGCAGCTGACTACTCCTGCACTGAGTCCAGAGTCCTGCACTTGCACCTCTGTCACTGACCTGACATCAGTGACATTGCTCCGCCTCTCCCCTCCTTAGTTCTTACAATGGACAGTGACCAGCAACAGGACGATCCAATGTGGGCTGAGCTAGCATATCCCCGTCCCCTTTCCTACCCGCGATTCCTGCAGCCTGAACCTTTCATGCCCAGTATGCTGAACATCATTTGGATTGCCACAACTGCACCAGTGATGTGAGTGGTGGGGGGAACTGTGGTTATATTCAGCTTTCCCAGAATTATATCATGAGATGTCATCCAGCTTCTCTGTTATCCTGCATGGCACAAATGCAGAGGCATTAGAGTATGGGGGAGAGGCACAGCAGGAAAGCTGGGTGTCTATATATGTGTATTGTATATGTGTGCATCCATGTATGTGGTGACTGTGTGTATGAATGCATCTATGGATGTGGAAAGTGTGTTTGAGTGTGGCCATGTATGTGGACAGTGCGTCCATGTATGTGGTGAGTGTGTATATGAGTGCATCTATGTATATGGTGAGCACATGTATGAGTGCGTCCATGTATGTGGAGAGTGCGTCCATGTATGTGGAGAGTGCGTGTATGACTGCATCCATGTACGTGGAGACTGTGTGTATGACTGCGTCCATGTACGTGGAGAGTGCGTGTATGACTGCGTCCATGGCTGCAGTATGAAAGGTACAGAGGCTAAAATACTTGTGGACATGTAGAGGTAAATCAGACAGGTCTATTACAATTGCAGCGCAGGTTTTAAAAGGGTTGAGTTGAATATAAACTCCGTCAGCAACTGTAAATGTTAAAAAACAATAAAGTTGTTCTAAAAATGGGAGGCAAATAAATAAATACAGTAAATGAAAAGTCACAAAATAACCATATGAGAGGGGATTGCACAGGAAGAGGGGGTTTGTGAAGAAGTGTGTAAGTGTGTGTGTGTGGGGGGGCTCCGTACAAAAATTTACTGTGGAGCCCAGTCAGTTCTAGCTACGCCTCTGGTCCTCAGTGATCCTTCTGTGCCTTACAACCAGGGCCGGCGCCACCACCCGGCAAACCCGGGCAAATGCCGGGGCCCCCTGCTCCTGGGGGGGCCCACTGTGCCCGCTCACCTCTGCAGCTGTGTCCTGCCTGTTCTGAGTTCTGGGGCAGCTTACCCCAGCAATGCAGACAATTTTTGCCATGTGCACTGCTGAGATAAGCGGCCCCAGATCTCAGAACAGGGGAGATGGAGTTGTTTCGGTAGATGATCGATCCTATGCTAGAATGTAGTTGTTAGAAGGAGTTCTGTGACATCATTGGTCACATGCTCCTTCATGGTCACATGACAAACCCTGACGGCAGCAGCAGCTTGTTGAAGGAGGAGGGGCTGTGCCTGCAAGATGCAGAGTGAGGTAGGATGTGCTGCTGGAGAACCAGAACTTGTGAGGGGCAGCATATGGAGGTCATATATCAGGGGGCAGGTGGAGCTGAGCTATGAGGGGGGCAGGTGGAGCTGAGCTATGAGGGGGGCAGGTGGAGCTGAGCTATGAGGGGGGCAGGTGGAGCTGAGCTATGAGGGGGGCAGGTGGAGCTGAGCTATGAGGGGGGCAGGTGGAGCTGAGATATGAGGGGGGCAGGTGTAGCTGAGATATGAGGGGGGCAGGTGTAGCTGAGATATGAGGGGGGCAGGTGGAGCTGAGATATGAGGGGGGCAGGTGTAGCTGAGATATGAGGGGGGCAGGTGTAGCTGAGATATGAGGGGGGCAGGTGTAGCTGAGATATGAGGGGGGCAGGTGGAGCTGAGATATGAGGGGGGCAGGTGGAGCTGAGATATGAGGGGGGCAGGTGGAGCTGAGATATGAGGGGGGCAGGTGGAGCTGAGATATGAGGGGGGCAGGTGGAGCTGAGATATGAGGGGGGCAGGTGTAGCACTCAGGGGCAGTGGGGTTCAAGTAGAGTGGAATCTGGTGCAATTAAGGGGGTTTATCATACAGATCCAGGTGTATTCTGAGGGCCATGATGTGTGTGTCAGTCTGTCCCTGTGTGTGTGTGTGTGTGTGTGTGTGTGTGTCCCTGTGTGTGTGTGTCTGTCCCTGTGTGTGTATGTCCCTGTGTGTATGTGTGTGTGTGTGTGTCTGTCCCTGTGTGTGTGTCTGTCCCTGTGTGTGTGTCTGTCCCTGTGTGTGTGTGTGTCTGTCTGTCTGTCCCTGTGTGTGTGTGTGTGTGTGTGTGTCTGTCCCTGTGTGTGTGTGTGTCTGTCCCTGTGTGTGTGTCACCATCACCATGCCCACAGTGTTCCCTTTGTCTTGACACAGCTGCATCAGGACATTCTGTGCGGGGCAAGAGGAAGATGGAAAAGGAGGCAGCACCGCCAGCATGGAGTCTGTGGTAGAGGCACACTAAGGAGGCAGGTAACACTACTACATGATCTACACTAGTGTTATCTGTGGTTTACATAGGACTACAGGTAACACTATCACATTATCAGCACTAGTGTTATCTGTGGTTTTACATAGGACTGCAGGTAACACTACTACATTTTCTGTACTCAGATAGCCATGACTGTGTTATCTATGCTGTTACATAGGACTGCAGGTGATATCTACTGTATTATCTGTACTCAGAGAGTTACCACTGTGTAAGGGGGCCCACTGAGACTTTATCGCCCAAGGGCCCACATGATCCTGGAGCCGGCCCTGCTTACAACTATTGGGTGTCCAAGCTGGACACGTGGCAAGAACTGTCGCTCTATGCGTTGGAGGTGCTGGCCTGCCCTGCCGCCAGCGTTTTGTCAGAGCGGGTATTTAGTGCTGCTGGGGGCATAACTGATAACCGCATCCACCTGTCAACTGAAAATGCTGACAGGTTGACTCTTATAAAAATGAACAAGCCCTGGATTGCCCCTGACTTCTCTACTCCACCAGAGGAAAGCGGCTGAACATAAACGCACTTTAAATGTGGCTTTTATGGTGTATTGAATACACTGCATTCCCATGCATCCCTTCCACCACAAAAAAGGGTATATGATTCAGTCTTCCTTTTCTCCTCCATCATATCAACATGCTTATTAGGCTGCCCTCGCTCCTAATGTTTTAGAGGGTCAGATCAGTAGCAGGCACTCGCCCCTAGAGTTTTAGAGGGTCAGCTCAGCAGCAGACCCTCACCCCTAATATTTTAGATGGTCAGATCAGCAGCAGGCCCTCACCCCTAATGTTTTAGAGGGTCAGCTCAGCAGCAGACCCTCACCCCTAATGTTTTAGATGGTCTGATCAGCAGCAGACCCTCGCTTCTAATGTTTTAGAGGGTCAGCTCAGCAGCAGACCCTCACCCCTAATGTTTTAGATGGTCAGATCAGTAGCAGGTACTCGCCCCTAGAGTTTTAGAGGGTCAGTTCAGCAGCAGACCCTCACCCCTAATGTTTTAAATGGTCAGATCAGCAGCAGGCCCTGCAGTAGCGTCCTGGTTGCCATGGTTACCGATCGGAGCCCCAGCGATTAAACTGGGACTCTGATCGGAACTCTCCGCTGCCACCAATGATGGGGGGGGTGATTTTAACTGGGGGAGGGAGATGTGAGGCCGCACTGGCCAGCAATGATGGGGGAACATGATTTTAACTGGGGGGGGGAGAGGTGAGGCCACACTGGCCACCAATGATAGGGGGAAGGTGATTTTAATTAGGGGGGGGGGAGAAGGGAGGCAGCAATGGCCTTCAATGATAGGGGGTACGGCACCTGAGGGGTTAATTGTGCGGATCACAGCCCCCTGTAAGAGATCGGGTGCTGCCAGGCAGCAGGGGGCAGTAATGTACTCAGTTCGTAGGATATTCTAACTTGAAGCGTCCCCATCACTATGGGAACGCCTCTGTGTTAGAATATACTGTCGGATCTGAGTTTCACGATCTAACTCAAATCCGATGGTATATTCTAACATAGAGACGTTCCCATGGTGATGGGGACGCTTCAAGTTAAAATATACCATCGGATTGGAGAAAACTCCGATCCGATGGTATAATAGGGACTCCTGACTTTACATTGAAAGTCAATGGGGGACGGATCCGTTTGCAATTGCACCATATTGTGTCAACGTCAAACGGATCCGTCCCCATTGACTTGCATTGTAAGTCAGGATGGATCCGTTTGGCTCCGCACGGCCAGGCGGACACCAAAAGACTTTTTTTTCCATGTCCGTGGATCCTCCAAAAATCAAGGAAGACCCACGGACGAAAAAACGGTCACGGATCACGGAACAACGGAAATCCATTTTGCGGACCGCAAAAAAACCCGTCCGTGTGCATGAGGCCTAAACCTGAATTTTTAGAGCTTGGTTGAACATGGGCTTCAATCAGCCTCATATTAAATATTACTGCTTTTATTGTTTTTGCCCCTCGTATGAGATGTAGACATTAGTGTTGATCGGGAATATTATCATCGCAAATTTTTGTCGCGAATATCAGCATTTCGAGAATTTGCGAAGATGTAGAATATAGTGCTATAAATTCGTAATTGCGAATATTCTAGATTTTTTTTTTTCATCAGTAACCTCCCTTTTTGCTTGTGGGCCAATGAGAAGGCTGCAATATCTTTGTCTGAGCTTAGCAACATCCCTAGCAACCAATAGGAAAGTTGCCTACCCCTTACTATATAAGAACCTCCCCAGCAGCCATTTTCTGCAGTTTTTTGCAGTTCTGAGAGAGAGAGCAGTGACATTGCTGTGCTCTGTGCTTTCATCTGGATCCTATTCCTTATCCAATTACATTAGATAGTTAGTTAGCTCATATATATAATACAGATAGTAGGAGATAGTCAGTGTAGGCTGGATAGTGATATAGTGTAGCTGATAGGTTCCAGTGCAGGGTGTTAGGTAGTGTGATAGGAATTAGTGTTTCTCTGCTGTCCATACATACATGCTCAGACTGGCCCACAGGGGTACAGGGGAATCCCCCGGTGGGCCCCTAAGCAAGGTGGGCCCCTAGTCTCCCACCCCCTGCCAAGTGGCACATAACACAGTAGACTTACTGCACTACACACATATATTCAATGTACAGCACCTCAACCAGCCGGTGTTCATATAAAAAACTTAAATTATTTATTATATTCAAATGTATCCGTATAGTGGGCCCCCAAAATACATTTTACTGGTGGGCCCTAGGTACCCCAGTCCGACACTGCATACATACATGCTACAGACATAGTGCTGTGATGTCACAACAATACTTAGTGCACCAATCAGTAATATCTACTCAGTCCTGATAAAATGTGAAGTTGCTTGTATTGTGCCCAAAAATATGTGCATCATTAGTGCCAATTTGCGCAATCGCATAAATAATGACGAGTTCGCGAATTTATTGCGAATATTATGCGAAAAATTCACAAAATATTGCGAAAACGAATATTGTCTATGCTGCTCATCACTAGTAGACATTAGTGATATACAGTTCAGATCAAACCTTTTCTAAAGCAGCTGTAGCAGCTGTCATCACAGGTATAACTTATGACGATTGCCTGTAAATAATCTGGCATCTTTAATGACTTTCATTTAAATCTCAATTTGATGAAAAAATTCAAAAAATCTAAAGAATGCAGGCAAGTGTGAAACCAAGGCAAGTGTGAAAGCCTTCAGGAAATGAAGAGAAGCCAACAGCAGCAGAATAAGATTACAAATACTACACCGAGTTGTAGAGCGCTAGTGGCACACCCATTCCCAGCATTGCTGCACGCTACGGGACTTTGTACACACAGGTATAGAATGGTGAAGGAGTCCCATAGACTACACCCTGCATATATACAAAACTACAACAGAGCAGAAAGGTTCATTCAGCTGGGGGATTCATTGACCCTTGCTTTCTATTAGGCCTCCTGTACACAAACGTGTGCTTCCCGTTGCCATATTACGGATCCTCAATACACGGGCACCGTTCCATGTGCATTCTGCATCACGGATGCGGACCCCTTCACTTCAATGGGTCCGCAAATCCGGAGATGCGGAATGGTGTGGAACGGAAGCACGAAACGGGACCCTACGGGAGCACTAAGGGGTGCTTTCGTGGGGTTTTGTCCCGTACTTCCGTTCTGCAAAAAGATAGAACATGTCCTATCTTTTTGCTGAACCGCCGGATCGGGGACCCATTAAAGTGAATGGGTCCGCGATCCGCTGCGGCTGCCCCATGGACGGTGTTCGTGCATTGCGGCCCGCAGCACGACCACGGGGCGCACACGTTCATGTACAGGAGGCCTAAGGAGGACGTCTCACTATTCACCAAAAACTACATACTGCAATAAACATATCACCTAAAAGTGCATGTACATAATGAGGTCACCAGTAATTGTTTATCTTTATCTCGCTTGCTCTCTGGTTTCTACAAATACTTACCAACACTCCTGGAACATCCAGAGGCTTCCAGAAAAAGTGAAGATCTTCAGTGAAAGTTGTCAAGCCCAGGTTCGGACTGGCCTACCAGAGGATCCTCTGGTGGGCCTAGGCTCTGATACTGTAATGGACCCCAAAGATCTAGTAGACAAAACAAAAACCCATTGTGGCTGGTGCCTTTGTAACCCAGTTATTTGCCATTGGGGTCTTTATCTTTGATCCATAACTTATTAAGCTTTCTTGATGGAATAGGGGTTGGTTCTTGAGAAACATTTTCCTAGGTGGGTTCCAGAAGTCCCGGTCTCACACTGGTCAAGCCCCTTAAGTACCAATTTAGTCTCTGGAAATGGGATGCCGCACATCCTTCACTCTGTCTGGGGCTGGATGGCGCATCAACAGGAAGGTTTATCACAGAGGCAAAGGTACAGTAGCTAGTTCTGATCTGACTGATGACATGTTGTGACCCCCGTACCACACTCTTCTGACTCCTATACTGCTCTGTATACACATTATACCCATTTAGTCTGACTCCTGCACTGCACTCACTGTATACTGTATTTTGTGTATTCTGACTGCTGTATGGCACTCTACAAGCTGTATATTCTCAATGTATTCTGTCTATATTCCATCTGTATCCTTGGTGTATCTATTATGGTTCATTGATGCCATAGTTGATTTGATATATTTAACCACTATACTGCATCCTAACAAATACATACAAGGCCGTCCATAACCTGTCCCCTCCCTACATCTCTGAGCTACTTTCCCGATACATCCCCACACGCACTCTCCGATCCTTACAAGACCTCCTTCTCTCCTCTCCTCTTATCGCCTCTTCCCACAATCGCCTCCAAGATTTCTCCCACGCATCCCCCACACTCTGGAATTCGCTCCCCCGACACATCAGACTCTCACCTACAGTGGAATCCTTCAAAAGAAACCTGAAAACCCACCTCTTCAGACAAGCCTACAACCCGTGACCCTGCTGCCTCTATACCACCATGACCAACTTCACCCGCACCTACTGTGTCCTTCTCCCATACCATGTAGATTGTAAGCCCTCACGGGCAGGGCCCTCTCTCCTTCTGTGCCAGTTTGTAACTCGTCTTGTTTATGATTAGTGCAGTTGTCTGTATTATGTATGTGCATCGCTTATCATATGTACAGCGCTATGGAATGAATGGCGCTTTAATAATAAATAATAATAATAATCCTACATTATTTGCGTGTGGACAAAGAGAGAGGGTCAGGGCTCTTTTAGGACACAATGGATGTTATCAAAGACCGACGTAAAAAGCCAGTCTTTGATAGCCCCTGTGCTGCTGGAGGTGCAGTCATTTTCAACTCTCTTTTAGGCCTGTTTCCAGTCATAAATGGTAGTAAATTTGCTGGGGCCAATGTCAGGGCTCTGGTCCGGCCCCCTCCACGCCTCCATTAAAAAGTCACAAAATGGGGTCTTGCAACTTTTTTAACACTAAAAACTTGCGTAGGCTTCTTCATAAATGACCCTAAATATCTCCATCATAGAGCAGCGCATAAAGCGTCTCCTGCTCTATGCATAATGCTTCTAGGAGAAAAAGCTTTGCTCCTAGTATTAATTAATGCTGAGAGCATCAAATCGTTATGTACCTGGACAGCGGTTATGGGGAGGGCTTGGGCGGCCCACGGGCAAATTTCCTTGTAGGGTCTATAGCCAGTCCGCCCCTGTCTATTAGGCCCCTTTCACACGAGCGAGTTTTCCACGCGGGTGCAATGCGTGACGTGAACGCATAGCACCCGCACTGAATCCTGACCCATTCATTTCAATGGGGCTGTGTACATGAGCGTTGTTTTTCACGCATCAGTTCTGTGTTGCGTGAAAATCACAGCATGTTCTATATTCAGCGTTTTTCAAGCAGCCCTGGCCCCATAGAAGTAAATGGGGCTGCGTGAAAATCGCATGGCACCCGCGCGGAAAAAACTGAACAACTGAACGCAATCGCACACAAAACTGACTGAAGCTCCAGTGTTACCCACCTGCCATGTGCTGTTTTTAATACTGATATGTTCCTATGTGGCAGAGAGACTTCTAAACCCCGTCATGCATCAGGGTCTGAGTACGATTGCTACCTCTATACTCCCCACAGCTATGCCCCTGTCTAAATGACTAAGACCCCTTTCACACGAGCGAGTTTTCCGCGCGGGTGCAATGCGTGACGTGAACGCATAGCACCCGCACTGAATCCTGACCCATTCATTTCAATGGGTCTGTGTACATGAGCGGGTTTTTTTCACGCATCAGTTCTGCGTTGCGTGAAAAACACAGCATGGTGTATATTCTGCGTGAATGGGGCTTCAATGAAAAACGGAAGCAAGTGCGGATGCGCTGCGTTTTTCACTGATGGTTGCTAAGAGATGTTGATTGTAAACCTTCAGTTTTTTATCACGCGCCTGAAAAACGCATCAAAACGCATTGCACCCGCGCAAAAAAAACTGAACACAATTTCAGACAAAACTGACTAAACTTGCTTGCAAAATGGTGCGAGTTTCACTGAACGCACCCTGAACGCATCCGGACTTAATCTGTCACGCTCGTGTGAAAGGGGCCTTAGGGCTTGGTACAGAACTGAGCTATAATACAGCTGGCTGAAGGAGCAGTAAGGCCCCTTTCACACGAGCAAGTTTTCCGCTCGGGTACAATGCGTAATGCAAATGCATTGCGCCCGCACGGAATCCAGACCGCATTCATTTCAATGAGTCTGTGTACATGAGCGTTGGTTTTCACGCATCACTTGTGCATTGCATGAAAATCGCAGCATGTTCTATATTCTGCGATTTTCAGGCAACGCTGGCCCCATAGAAGTGAATGGGGCTGCGTGAAAATCGCACCCGCAAGAAAGTGCGGATGCAGTGCGTTTTTCAATGATGGTTGCTAAGAGATGTTGTTTGTAAACATTCCGTTTTTTATAAAGCGTGCAAAACACCTGAAAACGCATTGCACCCGCGTGATAAAAACTGAACAACTGAACGTGATTGCATACAAAACTGAATGCCCTTGGTTGCGAAATCGCACATTTTTCACTGAACGCATCCGGACCTACAGGCGTACCAGGGTTAACACACAAACCCTTAAGGTGGGTTCATATCAGCGTTATGGATTCCGTTATGGCTTTCCGTTATAACATGGTTATAATGGAAAATAACTGAACCCATAAGATGGAAGTCAAAATGGAAGCCTTTAAGAGGAATTTCGTTTTGAACCGTCATAATAGAAGTCATTTGGAATCATAACTGATCCGTCTGGTTTCCATTATGCAAGACGGAAAACAAAGTCCCGTCGACAGGACTTTTTTCTCCGTTCTGCATAACGGAAATCAGACGGATCCGTTATGATTCCCAATGACTTCTATTATGACGGTTCAAAACGGAATTCCTCTTAAAGGCTTCCGTTTTGCATTCCGTCATAATAAAAGTCTATTCCTACTACTTTACAAATCATTAGTCAGACCACACATGGAGTACTGTGTACAGTTCTGGGCTCCAGTGAACAAAGCAGACATAGCAGAGCTGGAGAGGGTCCAGAGGAGGGCAACTAAAGTAATAACTGGAATGGGGCAACTACAGTACCCTGAAAGATTATCAAAATTAGGGTTATTCACTTTAGAAAAAAGACGACTGAGGGGAGATCTAATAACTATGTATAAATATATCAGGGGTCAGTACAGAGATCTATCCCATCATCTATTTATCCCCAGGACTGTGACTGTGACGAGGGGACATCCTCTATGTCTGGAGGAAAGAAGGTTTGTACACAAACATAGAAGAGGATTCTTTACGGTAAGAGCAGTGAGACTATAGAACTCTCTGCCTGAGGAGGTGGTGATGGTGAGTACAATAAAGGAATTCAAGAGGGGCCTGGATGTGTTTCTGGAGTGTAATAATATTACAGGCTATGGTTACTAGAGAGGGGTCATTGATCCAGGGAGTTATTCTGATTGCCTGATTGGAGTCAGGAAGGAATTTTTTATTCCCCTAAAGTGGGGAAAATTGGCTTTTACCTCACAGTTTTTTTTTTTTGCCTTCCTCTGGATCAACTTGCAGGATGACAGGCCGAACTGGATGGACAAATGTCTTTTTTCGGCCTTATGTACTATGTTACTATGGGCACCATAACGGATCCATCCTTCCATTTTATGGATTCCGTTATTTTCTGTTATAACCATTTTATAACGGAAAGCTATAACGGAATCCAGAACGCAGATGTGAACCCACCCTAACTCAAATTTCTTAACTCATCGTGTTATCTTGAAACAAAAGCCATTGAAAACCAATTGAAGGCGTTTGCTTAACGCATTTAGTTTCGATAACACGTCTCATCAAGCATGTGTGTTAACTCTACTACATCTGTAATCCGCTAAGGCCCCTTTCACACGAGCTTGACGGATTAGGTCCGAATGCGTTCAGGGTGCGTTCAGTGAAACTCGCACCATTTTGCAAGCAAGTTTAGTCAGTTTTGTCTGAAATTGTGTGCAGTTTTTTTGGCGCGGGTGCAATGCGTTTTGATGCGTTTTTCAGGCGCGTGATAAAAAACGGAAGGTTTACAATCAACATCTCTTAGCAACCATCAGTGAAAAACGCATTGCATCTGCACTTGCTTTCGTTTTCCACTGAAGCCCCATTCCCACAGAATATACACCATGCTGTGTTTTTCACGCAACGCAGAACTGATGCGTGAAAAAAAAAACGCTTATATCAGTATTAAAAACAGCACATGGCAGGTGGGTAACACTGGAGCTTCAAATGACACCTCTGCAGGGTGGAGCCCCCAGCAATCACACGTTCATCGACTAGATGATAAATAGCCAGCACATTTATTTCCTTACTGCTGCACTACAAGCCGATGTATCCCTAGTCAGTGACGGTCAGTTCGCAGTGTTCGCCAGCGAACACATGCGGGCTGCCATCTTGACTCATCCGTCCGGCGATGCACAGGTAAGCCCTTACCTGTGGCGGGAGCCGGTCTGAAATCAAATGCGGTCACCGGGAGCAGGCAGTTCCGAGAACAGCCTGAAGAAGGCCCCCAGCGGCTGTTCACGGAACTGCCTGCTCCCGGTGACCGCATTTGTTTCAGACCGACTCCCGGCGCAGGCACAGGTAAGGGCTTACCTGTGCATCTCCGGACGGGTGAGTCAAGATGGCAGCTCGCATGTGTTCGCGGGTGAAGACTGCGAACTGACCATCACTGTCCCTAGTGGCTGCAAGTGATTACACAAACAGATGAATAAAAGCCGAAAAATGAAACCAGGGAGGTGCTCAAAGCCTGTGATTTTTGTACAATTGCAGTAAGTTTACAAAGCACAACAGCCAGTATTCAGCCAAGAAAGCTATTCATTTTCCTAGGTAAATATAACACTTCTTCCAACTACAAGTCACTGATTTACTAATCCAGCCTGGCAGGAAGGTAACACTGTCCTACCGCTGACCTGTAGTATGCAGAAGGATCCAGAGCTCTGTATTCTTGCCCTGCAGCTCCCCCTCAAGGCAACGTTGGATGGAAAACCTTGGTGTCTCTTACTTCTAGATGTTCTCACTCACTGTCTGTCCATTCTGACAGCTGAAATGACAGCGCTATAGGCAGCTAACACGTGGTGATAAATTAGATTTGAAATGAGCCCATGATCAATACTGCACTTAACCCCTAAATGAATGATTCAAATTTTTACCTCTCTGCATTTCAGCAACCATAACTTTTTAATTTTTTTCATTGACATGGCTGTTTGAGGACGTTATTATTTTTTGGTGCTGTTTGGGGTAGATATAAATTATGGTGTATTTTATATACATTTTCTACAACTTCTGAATAAAGAAAAAAGTGATGTTTGGCTCATTTTTTTTTATATATTACAGCTACCTACGGTAGTTTGTTTAAAAGGGTTGTCTGGGCTTTTACTATTATTGACCTATCCTCAGGATAGGTCATCAATATCAGCTCGGCGGGGGTCCATACAGACGGTCAATTTCCGCACTGAACGAAAAACGCAAAGTGCACATGAGATTTGTAAAAATTTCCAACAATTTGATGGTACTGTATTACGTATGAGAATCCGCACTGAGTAACTGAACGTAATCTGCAAAGTGTGCAGGTAGCCTAAGGCTCATTTCACACGGGGGCGGGTTTTCCGCGCGGGTGCAATGCGTGAAGTGAACGCATTGCACCCACACTGAATCCGGACCCATTCATTTCTATGGGGCTGTGCACATGAGCGGTGATTTTCATGCATCACTTGTGCGTTGCGTGAAAATCACAGCAAGCTCTATTTTGTGCGTTTTTCACGTAACGCAGGCCCCATATAAGTGAATGGGGCTGCGTGAAAATCGCAAGCATCCGCAAGCAAGTGCGGATGCGGTGAGATTTTAACGCACGGTTGCTAGGAGACGATCGGGATGGGGACCCGATCATTATTATGTTTCCTTTTAACATGGTTATAAGGGAAAATAATAGCATTCTGAATACAGAATGCATAGTACAATAGGGCTGGAGGGGTTAAAAAAAATAAAAAATAATTTAACTCACCTTAATCCACTTGTTCGCGCAGCCCGACATCTCTTCTGTCTTTTTCTTTGAGCAATAGGACCTTTGATGACGTCACTAGGCTCATCACATGGTCCGTCACATGATCCATCACCATGGTAAAAGATCATGTGACGGACCATGTGATGAGCATAGTGACATCATCAACGGTCCTATTCCTCAAACAGAACACCTAACCCAAACCCGTACTTCAGTGAAGAAGTCCGGGTTCGGGTCTGGGTACCAAACATGCCGACTTTTCTAACGCACGTGCAAAACGCATTAAAACAATTTGAACTCGCGGGAAATAATTGCGCATTTTCCCACAATGCACCCGCATCTTTTCCCGCACGTCACCCGCAACGCCCGTGTGAAAGAGGCCTAAGGGTTGTGCAGATGCCTCATACATGTAATTTCTCCTTTAAATTATACTTATGAATGAAAAACCTGGCAAATTACTAGATGATTCAGGCATCATGAACAGGAAAGAACTCTCTACAGAAGTGTAGTATGGAGCCATAGGCAGTCTATGTGTCCATATGAAAGTGGCGTAGCTATAGGGGAAGCAGGGGAAGCGGCTGCTTTGGGGCCCTGACCCAGAAGGTGCCCATCCAGGAGAAGGAGGACTAAAGATTTTGTCAGGGCCCCCTCAACAGTATTACACAATGAAATGATATACAGTGACAGTATAGACAGTGTAGAAAACGGATGGAACAGCTGCCGGGCCTGGTCTGAGAGAGCGATCTTTACCAGCCACAGGAATGGCGGCGGCATGAAAGGAAGGGGTTGCGGAAATATTACTGGAGGAGGGGGGCCCCCATTCAAAAATATGCTGTGGGGCCCAGTCATTTCTAGCTACGCCACTGCATACAGGGGTCCTGTAGACATTCATAGACTGCAATGGGTGTCGTACTTTAGCTGCATGCATGCGTCTTGAAGGTTGTAGGGAGCCGAGACACGGTCATGTGCATTCGCTTTGAAGAAGAAGAAGAAGCTTCATGGGCAGCATGGTGACTCCGTGGTTAGCACTTGTGGCACCAAGTACTAGGTTCGTATCCAACCACCAATATTTGATTGCAGACATTGGTGGGACATAATATTTCTTATGTACAATGTTCAGTGAAAACCTAGAACAGATCTCCAGTGGAGAAATGCCTTACAGAAAGCCTTAGGCCAGTTCAGATATATAACAAGCCTGACATACCACAAGTTTATGCCCTTTCTCCACTTCAAACTTTCACCTTTCCTCCCCCAGTTTATAAGACCCCTTCCTACTGCAACATGAATCATACCTTCGGCTTTGCTGCCTGTAAAGACTCGTAGCCGTGTAAAATTACCTGCAGCATTCAGAAGGGGGAACGAATCCAGTTTTTTTTTTTCTATAATTTATTATTACTGCCATTAAGAAACAAGCATAAACACATAATGCATTCCAGTGTCAGCTCAAGGGCGTTTCCCTGATCACTTCAGAAAGCCACAGGGCGTTGCCCCATACAATTACATGTATGCAGACTATCACTACTGCAGAGCACTCCTGCTTGTCTGCAGAATAATTTACCAATCCAACCTTAAGATAAAATATAATCTTAAATGTCTTCTCTTATAGTACAAGTACAATAAAAGATGAGATATTACTGAGACTCAACTCCAGTGAAATTTAGGATCCCATCAATGCCTCGAGTGACTTTTAGATATTAATGAATTCGTTTGGCAAGAGTTTTTGGACTTTAGATTTGTACGGCTTATATAATGCCCTACTGTACAACTTTATGAAGTCTTTGGTGCAGTTTTTTAAGCCAAAGTACAAAGTGGATTTAGTAGGAAGAGAATATAAGCAGGGGCGTAGCTATAAGGGGTGCAGAGGTAGCAGTTGCTACCGGGCCCAAAAGCCTGGGGGGCCCCAAAGACCCTTGAACCACATGAGAAGGCACCTGTTTTATAGAAAATGCATGCTGGTCAAGTTACCCCTCTGGCTGGAGGGAAGGTGTTAGGTCAAGAATTTGGCATGGTGGGGGGGGGTGCAATTTTTGCCTCAGGCAGCAGGAAGGCAATGTACTTCCCTGCCCACAAAGCAATGAGGGATGGGGGGCCCAAGATAAACTCTTGCACCAGGGCCCATGAGCCTTTAGCTACGCCCCTGAATATAAGCCATTGTTTTATATTTTCACTACCTTTTTTGAATCCATTAGTGTGTTTGGCTTGAAAAACTGGATCATAAAACCACCACAAAAACTGCATGTGTGATTCTAGCCTTAATGTCACATGGAGAAGGCAGCTAATGTATCTCATTACAATACAACTTCTCACATTGGTGCAAATAAGGAAACATGCATGGGAGACACATGGTACAAATCTTCATTTGATTCAACTTTATTGTCATTACACATGTATAAATACCGGGTAACGAGATGCAGTTGGCATCCAATCAGAATTGCAAAGAGCAGCAGTGCAATAAAAAGACAAGTTATATACAGATAAGGATAATGTAGAAAGTAATAATCGTTATGTACAGATTATGTACAAACAGGTGTTTATATTGCTATAGAGAGAGAAAATATACAGATGTACTGATGTATACATATATACAGATATGCAGATGTGATGATGTATACATATATACAGATGAACTGTTCTATATTGCAATACAGATGGCAAATATACAGATGTACTATGAACAAGTAGACAGATGTGCTACGTATATACAAATTTACAGATGTATAGTAAACAGATCTGCAGAATGCTATGAAAATAGCTCCAGAAGTGGAAGAGTAGCGCTATTGACAAACTGTAACATAGTAACATAGTAACATAGTACATAAGGCTGAAAAAAGACATTTGTCCATCCAGTTCGGCCTGTTATCCTGCAAGTTGATCCAGAGGAAGGCAAAAAAAAAAACTGTGAGGTAGAAGCCAATTTTCCCAAAAATTCCTTCCCGACTCCAATCAGGCAATCAGAATAACTCCCTGGATCAACGACCCCTCTCTAGTAGCTATAGCCTGTAATATTATTACACTCCAGAAATACATCCAGGCCCCTCTTGAATTCCTTTATTGTACTCACCATCACCACCTCCTCAGGCAGAGAGCTCCATAGTCTCACTGCTCTTACCGTAAAGAATCCTCTTCGATGTTTGTGTACAAACCTTCTTTCCTCCAGACGCAGAGGATGTCCCCTCGTCACAGTCACAGTCCTGGGGATAAATAGATGATGGGAGAGATCTCTGTACTGACCCCTGATATATTTATACATAGTAATTAGATCTCCCCTCAGTCGTCTTTTTTCTAAAGTGAATAACCCTAATTTTGATAATCTTTCAGGGTACTGTAGTTGCCCCATTCCAGTTATTACTTTATTTGCCCTCCTCTGTAATAGTAAACAGTGTAAGTGTATGTACTATAAGTATAAGTACGTACTATAACAGAGACTTATGCTATGACAGTGTCCCAACCAATGTGAACATACCGTGAATGTTGAGAATGAATGTCATGATCATGGTCATTGGGAAGAATGGAGGAGAGGAGGAGTGTAAAGGGTTAAGTGAGTGTGAATGGGAAGGTTCAGCGGGGGACTGAGTTCAGTAGGGTGACAGCTGTGGGGAAGAAACTGTTCCTTAACCTGCTGGTTTTAGTCTGAAGGTTCCTGTAGCACCTTCTTGAAGGAAGTAACTGGAAGAGTTTATTGGCAGGATGAGAGGAGTCCCTAAGAATGATGTGTGCCCAACGTAGACATCTCTTCTTGTGAACATCCTCAATAGCAGGAAGTGGAGTCCCTGTGATGCGTTGGGTGGTTTTCACCACCCGCTGCAATGCTTTGCGGTCCGCAACAGAGCAATTCCCATACCAGACTGTAACACAGTTGGTCAGAATGCTCTCTATCACACAGCGATAGAAGTTACCCAGTATGTCAGCAGACAGGTGGTTTTTCTTCAGTGTCCTCAAAAAAAAGAGGAGCTGATGTGCCTTCTTGACAAGGCTAGAGATGTTGGTTGACCAGGACAGATTCTCAGACATGTGGGTCCCCAGGAACTTAAACCTGGAAACCTGTTCAACAGCCGTGCCATTTTTTGTGGATGGAGTCACGGGTGCCTCTCTTCTCCTTCCTAAAGTCCACAATGAGCTCTTTTGTTTTGCTGGTATTCAGGAGCAGGTTCTTGTCAGCACACCACACAGCTAGGTGCTTTACCTCTTCCCTATACTCAGACTCATCGTTGTCAGTGATGAGACCAATCACCATGATATCATCTGCAAACTTGATGATGGAATTTGATCCATACCTACTGTAGGCCTGCAGTCATAGGTGAAAAGAGAGTAGAGGAACGGGCTCAGCACACAGCCCTGTGGAGTGCTCATGTTTAGGGCTCATTCAGACGGCCGTATGCTGTCCGCAAAAATACTGAATGCTATCAGTTTTTTTGCGGATCCGCAAAAAAAATGAAACATGTCCTATACTTGTCCGTGAAAATCAGGACATGGCCCCATTGAAGTCTATGGGTCCGCAAAAATACTGAATGCTATCCGTTTTTTTGCAGATCCGGTTTTTTGCGGATCCGCAAAAAAACGGATAGCATTCAGTATTTTTGCGGACAGCATACGGCCGTCTGAATGAGCCCTTAGTGTGAAGGTGGAGGAACAGTTATTTCCTGACCTAACATGCTGGGGTCTGTTGGTCAGAAAGTCCATGATCCAGTTACAGATAGGGTTGCTGATTCCAAGATCCACAAGTTTAGTGATCAACTAGGAGGGAATGACTGTATTGAATGCTGAGCTAAAATCAACAAACAGCATTTTTGCATAAGTATTCTTGTAGTCCAGGTGTGAGAGTACACAGTGAAGCGCTGTAGATACAGCATCCTCTGTACTCCTATTACTTCAATAGGCATATTGGTGAGGATCCAGTGTAGGGGGCAAGCATACCTTTAGGTGTGCCAGGACCAGTCGCTCAAAGCACTTCATAACTACAGGCGTGAGTACTACAGGGCGATAGTCGTCCAGGCACATTGGTGATGAGTGTTTCGGCACTGGCACAATAGAGGTGGTCTTGAAGTACGCTGATACTACTGCCTGGGCAAGAGACAGGTTGAAGATGTCAGTAAAAACCCCTGCAAGCTGCTCAGCACATGCTCGAAGCACACGTCCAGGAATGGCATCAGGGCCAGCAGCTTTGCGAGCGTTGATACTGCTCAGTACGTTATGGACATCTATAATGGTGAGAGTGAAGGCATGGCAGTCATCAGAGGGTAGGGTTTTGGCAAACTTTTCCTTATTGTCCTTGTCAAAACGAGCATAGAAGTAATTTAGATCATTGAGGGAGGACACAGTCATGGCTGTCTGTGTGGAATT
Organism: Bufo bufo; assembly: GCF_905171765.1. Lineage (NCBI taxonomy): Eukaryota > Metazoa > Chordata > Amphibia > Anura > Bufonidae > Bufo > Bufo bufo. The sequence goes on along the minus strand of NC_053391.1, from coordinate 603,053,765 downwards.
GCTGAGCTTATAGTCAGAGATGGCCTGAATGCCCAGCCACATGCGTTGTGGGTCGGAGTTGACAAAGTGTTCCTCCACCTTCAGCTTGTAGCTGTGCTTGGCCTTCTTGATGCCCCTCTTCAGGTCTGCCCTGGACGTACTGTAGGCCTGGGCGTCACCTGATCTGTAGGTAATGTTACATGGCTTTAGTAGAAGCCACACTTCCTTGTTCATCCATGGTTTCTAAATCGGGTACATTGTGATCTGCTTTCCAGTACTGAGTACGTGTAAGAGTCGATGTTAGTGTGAGAACCTGAGAGGCAAACATGCTCCAGTCCGTGTCTTTAGACCTGTCCTGGAGTACAGAATCTAACCCCGCTGGCCACACTTTGATTGTCTTCACTGAAGGTTTCACACGGTTGATAAGCGGCAAGTACTTCGGGGTGAGAAACAAAGAAAGCTCATCAGACTGTCCCAAGTGGGGGAGGGGTGTTGCCTTGTAGGCTCCAACAATGTTTGTATAGACGTGGTCCAAGGTCTTATTCCCTCTGGTATGACAGGAGACATGTTGATAAAATTTAGGTAGCACTGACTTTAGGTTGGAGTGCTTAAAGTTACCCGCTACAATAAATGCAGCCTCAGGGTGTGCAGATTGTTGTTTGCTGATGCCCGCATGAAGTTCGTTCATAGCAAGCTTGGCATTAGCATCCGGTGGGATATATGCAGCTGTTATTATAGTGAACTCCCTCGGCAGATAGAACAGTCTACACTTAACCAATCATTCATAATTATAGATTCATGTTGTGTAAAAGTGTACGGTGATAACTGAAGCAAAGATTGGGGGTATCTCTTGACCAACCTACAGTATGTATCAGAGTCATTTTATAAAAATCAGCAAAATAAAAAAAATAAATAAAAAAAGTTACCTCCACACGAGTGCATATTTCAAAACATAAACATGGTTTTTCATACAGATTTCTGCGTCAGATCCGCACTAAAATCTGCGTTTTTGCTGGATCCGTCATGGATCAGCAAAAACACTTCTGTCATGATAATACAACCGTATGCATCTGTTTTGAACCGGTCCGGTTGTATTATCTCTAAAATAGCCATGACGGATCCGTCTCTAAAACCATTAGTCAATGGGTGACATTTTCTTTTATGTCAGAGAAAACGTATCCGTCACCATTGACTTACATTGTGAGTCATGACGGATCTGTCTTGCTTCGCATCCTAGGACGCACTCAAAAACGCTGCTTGCTGTGTTTTTGTCTGCGTCATGGAAACGCAATGAAGCTGAAAGGAATGTATCCTGGTGCATTCCGTTCCTTTCAGTTCAGTTTTGTCCCCATTGACAATGAATGGGGACAAATCTGAAGTGTTTTCCTCCGGATCTCAATACCGGAAAGGGAAAGCGCAGGTGTGAAAGCAGCCTTAAGCCTCATCCTCATGCAGACGTCAGTGTTTCATGGACGTGTGCTGTACGTGTTCTCCACGGACAGCACACGTCCCTATTCATTTTAGGCCTCATGCACACGACAGCATTTTTTCCCGGTCCGCAAAACAGGGTTCCGTTGTTCTGTGATCCGTTTCCGTTTTTGTTTCCGTGTGTCTTCCTTGATTTTTGGAGGATCACCAGACATGAAGGAAAGTGAAAAAAAATCTAAGTCAAGTTTGCCTTGCAAATGATAGGAAAAAAACGGACGTGGATGCAGATGACAATCTTGTGTGCCTCCGTGTTTTTTCACGGATCCATTGACTTGAATGGGTCCGCGAACCGTTGTCCGTGAAAAAAATAGGACAGGTCATATTTTTTTGATGGACTAGAAACACGGATCACGGATGCGGATGACAAACGGTGCATTATCCGAGTTTTCAACGGACCCATTGAAAGTCAATGGGTCCGCAGAAAATCACGGAAAACTGAACAACGGACACGGAACACAACAACGGTCGTGTGCATGAGGCCCTAATGTGTGTACTTACACATCAGTGTTTCAGCACAGTCTGCGGGTCCATTTTTTTACTACGGATGCGTGCTCTATTTTGTCCGTGTTCATGGATCAATCACGCCCATTATAGTCTATGGGTCAGTGAAAACCACGGATGCCATCCAGGTTGCGTCCGTGTTTCACGGATCATTAACAAGAGATTCTTTTGGGGGGAAAAAATTCAGCTGTTGAGTGTTAGTGAAACACGGATGCAACACGGACAGCAAAAAACGGACCCACGGACCCAACATGGATCTGTCACCCACGGATTGAACACGGTCCGTGTTACCACTAATCCAAAACTGGCACGGACGTCTGCATGAGGCATTACTTGCATGCTTTAGTGCAGATTTGGATCGGTTTTGCTGTAGAAAGGGATAAAAATCTGCACAAAGAATTGACATGCTGTGGATTTCTAAAGCTGGACGTCAGGTCAATTTCCGCACGGAAGGAAGAATCTGATTGGAAAAACCTCAACTAATCCGCAACATGTGCAGGTAGTCTTATAAATGACACCTTGTAGATCCCTTTTATAAATGCAGGTGATACATATACAGTATGTATGCGAAATTGTTTTTTTGTGCAATACATATAGATCCACAATTCATGATCTGGAAAATGTTAACACAGACCATAGAGAAAATATTTCGAAGGATATGTTCCCTGCTACAAAAGCCTGCAATGAATCCTTTTCTTGTAGGTTACAGTAAGAGATCAGAGACCAGTGGGTATGTACTGCTACAAGAGGCACTCTCAGCAGTGATTCAGAGTTTACGCCCTATAATTTATAGCTGCACAGCAAACAATGCTATGTGCCTCTTAAATATTCCTAATAAAAGTTGAATGATACCTCCTTATGATCTCCTGGCTATTGCTGCCTGCAGCATTTTAGAGGATTTCAGCCTCAACAAGCAATTTTGCCTTTTTACTAAATTCACAGTGGACAACAAATCAGTAATGTCTTTAGGAGTTCTCCGATCTCCAATTTTTTTTTTTTAACAAGGGCCTCTAATGTGTTTAACAAAAAGAAAAAATGCACTCAGCTATTCAATGGCGCCCCTGAGGCTCCCTTATTCACTCTTTTATCATCCTTTCTGGGGTCATTTTCTCCAATGCAGCCATTCATTGGCCTCAGTGGTGGCATGTCCCCAAGAGGAGCCTCTGTGGGGACACATCACTGCTGAGGCCAGTGAACCGCTGCAATGGTGCACATGACTGTAGATGGGACTTCACACTTCCAGACCTCCGGAGACAGGAGCCTCGCCACTGTACCGGAGTGGCATTTAATAAGTCAGTTCAACACTTTGCCAGCCCCCGCTAAAATTTGTTTTCGGGTCAGACAACACCTTTAAGTTAGATCCTGGATAATAGTACAGGGGGCCTCCCAAAGATGGTATCAGTTTCTTCCCACAATTTGGGTAAAACCGCTCTTTAAAGAAGTTATTCTTGGTGAATCTTATTAAAGCATACAGATATCAATGGAGGCGGGTCAGATGCTTGACCTCCTCTATGAGACACGGCAGAAGGCATCTAAGAGGGCTTGGGTTCTGCTAGATCCAGTCAGTTTTTATATATTTCATGGTAAACCGTTCATTTAATATACAGTATAACCAGAATTAGTTTTTCCAGCAGCAACCAATAGCCAAGGTTTGCAAATGCAAAGTCTGCATCGGTGAGGGAATTGATGGGGTTGTTGCCTTTAGAGAAGGGGGATATGTTCATGAAATAGCCCTTTTGACATTGACAAAGTGACAAGCCTGTTATATAACAGGTTACTAACCTGTTCTATGGTATTTGGCTTCAAAACCTCTTCCACTTTACATTTAAAAAACTCAGAGTATTCAAGGAACTCTACAAGTAGACATATTTAAAGAAAATCCTCATGTCATACCAATTTCTTAGGCCCTAGGTTAGGCATATATATCTATGCAGTAGCACAATAGATTAGTTTGCATAATACATTGGAGAGTCTGGTGGTTTGGCATATAGTCAGTATAATTGTTATCTAATGATCTACAATTTCTACAAGCTAAACCCTCAGCTCCGGGAGATGAGCGAGCACAAAACACAACTGTTCACTTGGTGCCTTTGACTTTACTAATGTGTCCCCACTACTAATACCGAATGCTTGCCTAGTCTGTTGCCAGGGACTAGTGTTGAGCAAAGCAAGCTTCGGGTGCTTCATCCGAAGTCGCTGCATTCAAAACCTAGGAATAATAGTGTATGGAGATCCATCTCCGTACAGTATTAGAATGTATGGGCTCCAATGAGCCGAAGTAAGTTATTCCCGAAGTCGTTCATTACTTCGTTAAATAACCTCGGCAGTTGATTTTTAAAGTGAAAATCTACTTTAAAACTTGAAACCCAACTCGGCTTCGGTTCTGACTAGAACCTGGAAGTCCCCTGGTTTTCACCTTTTAATCCCTGTAAAGGGATCCGGACTTCACTGTAGGGGAAACATCAGGCTACTAGCTCCTGGAGTAGTCTCTGTATGATTGACAGCTGACCCAGTGGCATCAAGAGACACTGGAATAGAGCACAGAGGGATCAGGTAAAGCTGTAGTCAAAGCAGGCAGTAAAGGGTCAATATAGAGGTCAGGCACAGGTTAGGTTGGGTCAAGCAGCAGAGGGTCAATATCCAGTAAAAGGACAGAAAAACGAATGCAGCACACCTTAGAATGAATTAGCGAGCTGTGTACCTATTGCTTAGGAAACCTCCCATAAGTGAAAGTGTCTTAAGTACCCAGAGGTGGCTAGTCATTATTGGTGTGAATTAGGGTGCACTCTTTAGCCCTACGGGCAGTGGAGAGGGGCCTTGCTGGCACAAGGCAGGTTGCAGCCTGCAGGTAAGAACAGACAGGTTGCTTCGGTGGGCAGACCCTCCGCAAGCGAGCAGATGAAGGCTGGCTGGTCCAGGACGCCAGAGCAGGAAAATAGAGTGGCGGCGATATGACGCATACAAGTCATTCCCCAGTATGGAGCTGCTGGGATTTCACGTGCCTCCACACACTTTCTGGGCAAACGGCTCTAAATTAGTCTTACCTGTCTAACTTTCATCTAAGCTCCCACAATCTATTGCTCTCTGATAACGGGAATTTAGCAACAGAGAGAGAGAAAAATTCTGAATTTGGCTTTAGAGATGGGTAGAGAAGATAATACCTTGTGCCTCAGATCAGTTGGGATCAGTAAAAAAATGTACTTAAGCAGTTATTAAAAAAAAATAATTCTGTGAACCATCAACGTGCAAGGCAGAATTTTGCTTTAAATATTAAAGTTTAAAAAAATTGTTTGCTAAAGTGTGAATGCTCTGGAAACTTCTTAGAGAACTGCAAAGTTGAGAGGTTTAATCATAAAAGGTGATATCATACATAAGCTAATAAAGGTGAATCCCCCAGTGGGCACTTGTGCAAGATGGGCCCCTAGTCCCTCACCCTCTGCACAAGAGGCACAGTAGAAAGACCGCACGACATATAGATGGGGCTGAGATGACTTCTAGGCACAGAGGCAGGCCAGCCAGTATGCTTTTTTTCTATGATTTGCCTTCTCCAAATCCCAGCAGGGGCATCAATAATCAATCATTTTGAGCACGTTGCTGCTGCCTGCCGCTGTGTGAACAGGTGGCATTTGCATGTAGCTGTACAGTGGGCCCCCAGAATTAATTTTACTGGTGGGCCCTAGGCATCCCAGTCCAAAACTGGTCATACACATCAGATGAATGTCAGCTGAACCCGCTCATTACAGTAGGACTGATCCTGTATTTCGGTCGACCTGTTTGTTGGAGCAGATCTTCTCACATACAGTATGAATGCCACCCTATGCCCCTCATGAAGCAAACCACTCCGAGAACGGTGTCGAGCTCAAAGTCACCTCGTATGAACCACAGCTGGAGTCATGGACAAGGATCACACTTACGGGTAAAATTTGATTTATGTCATATACAGTTTGTATTATATGACTTACCTGTACTTTCTGAACACTTCAGCTTTGATTTTTTTAAATTTGCATACTGTACCCAAAAAAGATGACGACCCATGATCTATGGGCTAAGCTTTTTAAACAGTCATTGGCAAGAATCTATAGCTAAACTAGTGCTGGACTAATTTGAAATCAGGTTGCATTGATTATTAAGGACATTTAGTAAAAGTTCCACTTTGTCATTTTTGTGTCACCATCTAGTGTACAGTAAAGTACAGGAATAATTACTGGGAATAGCAAAACACAATAGCTTGGCGGACAGGCAAATAATTTGGAGTTCTGCTGAAATAGCTTGATGCCAGTCATCGTGATTTGCAGGTTGGCATAACATTGAAAATGCAAGCCATGTGTTGTGCCATGAATAATCTCTCAGAGATCAAACTTCCTGCCAGGGTATACAACTGTTGAATAGCTGTATAAAGTGTAGTTGTGGCTATCTAATAACTTGGCATCTTCAAAATGAATAATATGCCCTTATACAAAGCACCGACACACCCATCTGCAGGCTGGCATAGGCACATGGACAGGCAGAAACACACGCATACAGGTTAGTCAAACAGACACACGAGATACACAAAGAAGTACTGATCTGTAAAGGAAGGGTAGGAGCGGCACATATATACAGTATACAGAACAGTGCCAGAAAGGTACTGATAAGAGGAAGGCTTTACTGACAACTGCCATCAATGGTTTGACTTCATTTTAGTTTGTCATTACTAAACAGGGTCAAGAATAAAATTGACAGATCTCATGAAGCAATCAGAAATAGGAGAAGGCATGTTCTTGCAAAAAGAAATGTACATGAAGTTAAATGATAGGTCCAAGTGACTTAAACTGTATGGGGGTCATTTATTAATCTGAAATGCACCTAAACTAGGCGTATTTCAAGCGCAGCTTGTGACGCAATGGTTAGTTGCGATGCAATCTGCTACTTCTCCCTGCGCACTACAGCTCTAAAATTTTGGGTGTGGCATGGGCGGGAAAGGCGTGTACCCCCTTCATTAAAACAGTAGGCTCAACTACCGATGCATGTGCAGATGGCAGGTGCCCTGGGTTTCAATGGAGGAGGCACGTGCTCCTCCAATTGCAGACATTTTATAGATGCGAAAGACTTCTGGACCAGACAGGAGACAGGTCGAGTGGGCTGGGGAGCAGAATAATCATGAAAACGGCCCTGAAGTTGAAATAAAGATGTACTAGTGCAGTACCCCAGACCTGAGGTATCTGAAGTTGTAAATAGCTTTGTGTTGTTATTATTATGTGTCTTCATGTTTTTGCTGGGTGTACCAGCAGGAGGAGGTATAAATGGCAAAGGTATTGGTATGAGTGGACTGGCCCTGCTTCCTGCTAGGAGGGGGAGTTCCTGTGTCGCTAGAGAGAGGAGAGGAAGCATATGCAAGAGCTCCTACTCTTGGAAACGAACTATGTTTCTCCAGAGAGACCAACAAAATTCAGATTCAAGAAAGCATCTGAGAGACAAGACAGCAGAGTGATCAGCAAAATACCGCTCTACTGACACTGCCGCAAGGTGATGGACTACGGCTCACCACTAGACCAGATGAAGCTCAAGTCTGAGCCTGAGGCCTGTTTCACATTGGCATTACTCATTCCAGCAAGGAAACAGCCAACTATAGTGTACAGTGTAATAGGGAGCGGCAGAGATCTAGCCGCAGCACAGCAAATAGGCTGGAACTGTGTGAAAGAGGCCTTACAGTGCACACCTATACCCACGAGCAAATATATAGTCATCCCGCCTGCCACCATACCTTCTCAAACTATGCAAGAAACTCCACTTTGAATTTGATGCTACTGTATTTACCACAAGTTACTTTTTGTACTAAGTAAAAAGAGACTGTTATACATTTACGTCTGGACTGATTCTTAAAACCACATTTCCACTGCACCAATCCCTAGGGAGCAACATTTTGAAGGAGTACACTGTGACACAACACCTCATCAGGGCCACTACTACTCCCATCCTCTGCACCGGCTCCTCAGGGGCTTGTTGCATTAGTAATTGGCCAACCCCTTCAATATTAAGAAACTCAAAGCATGAAAAATTCTCAAAACTTCCTCATAGCCAATTGTCGTATAAGGTTGAAAATGTGGACTATATGACCACCACTATACTGCATGCAACCTGAAGGTGAAAGATAAGACAATGTACATGAAGTTCTTTAAAAAAAAAATCAATTGATGGATGATGAACGTCTTTGAACAAGTGCAATATGTTTGCAAAGTTAATGAAGTAGGCCTCAACCCAGCAAAGAACGAGACGTGCGATCTTGTGTGTGAAATCTCATCCAAGCTTTGGGTGGATACAAAATGCTGTTGAATGAATTTTAATTACTAGCATTAAAAAAAACTAAAAAAACTACATGCAAGCAAAATCCAGTATTTCACACCTAGCTTTAACTAGCCCAACCCTGCAAGCTGTTCACCGCCCAGCAAGCTGCTCCACACCCAGGACAGACACGACAGGATTGTTGCTGTCCCAGATATCCTAGACTGATTACCTGACCAAGCGTTGCTTGGGCAGATTTTGTCGCGTAATGAGTAAAACATTATCTGTTGTGGTCACACATTGGAGAACATACCTTCTCCTCTTTGATTAACATTCAGTACCTTCACTGAGGTGTCATACATTTTTCAGGCCGCTGTGAGTGAATAGATCACATACCATCGAGATAAGGCTCAGGCATCTCGAATCTTACATAACAATTGGCCCGTACATTCTTGAAGCCTTTCTTCAGTGTATCAGTTTAATTGACCTCCTTGCTGTTTCTTGGTACTGTATGTGTAGTTTCAGGCTTAGTACAATACTTTCAATGCAAACACAGTGCAGATTGACCACAGACTTAGGCTACTTTCACACTACCGTTTTTTGCGGATCCGTCATGGATCTGCAAAAACTCTTCCGTTGCAATAATACAACCGCATGCATCAGCCATGAACGGATCCGGTTGTATTATCTGTAACATAGCCAAGACGGATCCGTCATGAACTCCAATGAAAGAGAATGGGGGATAGATCCGTTTTCTATTGTGTCAGACAAAAACGGATCCATCCCCATTGACTTGTATTGTGGGTCATGACGGATCTGTCTTGCTCCGCATTCCATGACGGAAAGCAAACTGCAGCATGCTGTGGTTTGCTCTCCGGTCTGGGAACGCAACCAAACGGAGAAATTACGTTTGGTCCCCATTAACAATGAATGGGGACAAAACTGAAGTGTTTTTTTTCCGGTATTAAGACCCTATGACGGATCTCAACACTGGAAAATATTAATGCTAGTGTGAAAGTACCCTAAGACATAATATAACCGGATCCGTTCATGATGGGTGCATGCGGTTGTATTATTGTAATGGAAGCGTTTTTGCAGATCCATGCTTCCGACATTATTCTGTCCGCGATGGGGACGCAACCAAATGGAACGGAATGCATTTTGGTGCATTCTGTTTCGTTCAATTCAGTTTTGCTCCCATTGACAATGATTGGGGACAAAACTGAAGCGTTTTCTTCTGCTATAGAGATCCTATGACGGATCTCAATAGCAGAATTGAAAACGTAAGTGTGAAAGTAGCCTTACTTTAGTATTAGATCCCTATGAAAGTCTTAGCATTCTGATACTCAGTTATTGAACTGATAGCCCCTATGTACCAGAACAGGAGGAACTGACACATACAGTTAGGGCTCATTCACACGGCCGTTGCCCCTCCGTTGCCGTATTGCGGCCCGCATACGGTGGCTCAGCATTACCTGGAGCACCAGCCGTGTGTACCTATTCACTTGCAGAACGGAAGCACGGAACGTAACCCCATGGAAGCACTACGGAGTGCTTCCGTGGGGTTCCATTCCATGCCTCCACAACTTGCTCTATCTTTTTGCGGAACGAACGGACAGATCGCGGACCCGGATCCGCATGCAGCTCGCCCACGGTCGGTGCCCGTGCATTGCGGACCGCAATTTGCGGTCCACAGCACGGGCACTGAGCCCTTACGTTTGTGTGAACAAGCCCTAATGTAAAGGCATCTACTTGTCTCCCAAGCTCAGGTTCATCACCTACAGCAGTGTTTTCCAACCAGTGTGCCTCCAGCTGTTGCAAAACTACAACTCCCAGCATGCCCGGACAGCCTGTGCAGGCATGCTGCGAGTTGTAGTTTTGCAACAGCTGGAGGCACACTGGTTGGGAAACACTGACCTAGAGTATATCTAAAGAGGCTTCACGCACACACCCGCATTTTTCTTCCATGTGCTATCCTCATTATTTGCAGCTAGCACACAGGGATGTGCACATATCAGTGTTTTTTGCAGATCCTTTTCCTAATTTTTCCACATATTCATGTCCTATCCTTGTCCACTTTATGGGCAAGAATAGTCTTATTGATAACGCCTCATGCCCATGACTGTACATCCAGGGGCGTAGCTATAGGGGGTGCAGAGGTAGCAGTCGCTGAGGGGGCCCAAAGACCCTTGTGCTGTATAAGAAGACACTGGTATTATAGAAGATGGGAGGGCTCTGTTATAGATTTTGCACTGGGGCCCAGAATATTCAAGTTACACCTCTGGCTGGAGGGAAGGGGTTTGGTCAAGAATTTAGCATGGGGGGGGGGTGCGTTTCAGTTTTTGCCTCAGGCTGCAGGAGGGCTATGTGCTTCCCGGCCCCTGGCCCCAAAGCACTGAGGGAAGCGGGACCCAAGCTGAACCTTTGCACCAGGGCCCATGAGCCTTTAGATACGCCCCTGTCCACATCCGATCCCTTAACGCATGCACGTGGACCTTATTCATTTCTACGCGGCTGCAAAAAATGCAGGCAGCACACAATATCATCCGTGTGCTGCCAGCGTCCATGTGGCCATGCCGCAAATTATAGAACAGGTCCTATTTATGTCCGTTTTGCAGACAAGAATACGCATTTTTACAATGTTGCCCACGAAAAGTGTGGGATGTACAAGGCCAGTATCGACATTTTGCGGATCTGCAATTTTGTGGACTGCAAAATGGATATGGCCATGTGAATGTAGCCTGAGAGTGAGAAAAATACAGAACGCACACAGAAGGCACTGAAGGCATTTTTGAGATAATTTTTTTGCGACCAATGAAAGAAGCCATTGGGCTGGTGGTTTTTCTGAAATATTTTTCAAGAGAGTTATAAAGCATATTATAGAAAAATCACTGAATCCACTTATTGCATCAGCCTGTGACTGATTGTCTGCCTGTCAAAGGAAAGGGCTTCAGATGACATTTTCTTATCTAGGTTTGCAATACTAACAGCTTATACCTGCAAATGCTCATAAAAATATATAGTTTAGGGGAAGGGGGGTTAGACAGAAAAACTGCACAAAAATTGACATGCATATTTTTCAGCAGATTTTGTCTCAGATGTTGCCCAGTACAGTAAATGGATAAAATCTAAAGAATTTCTGCCAGGAATCGGTGACAGCAGAAGTGCTGCAGATGATCATTTCCCCAGCAGTGGAGTAACTAGAATGACCGGGCCCCACAGCCAACTTCAAACTTCTTTGCAACTCCCGTCTCCTGTGCAACCCCTATTCCTGAGGCTAGTCAAGATCTTGATATGGGACGAGGTGCAGCAGTTATTCCGTCTATTTCCTACAGTGTCACTGTATATAATGTCATTGTATAATACCGTTGAGGGGCCCCTGACAATAACATCTTTTAGTTCTCCACCTGGACATATGAATGAGGTTTAGAAAACATCTATAAGGTACATCCACATGGGACAAATATACAGATTTCCATGCAGCAAATGCACAGCGTTTTACAGTATCAGCAACGTGGGTGAGATTTTGAAGGGGTTATCAGAGTGTTTAATGCTCATCACCTATCCCCAGGATAGGTCACCAATATCAGATCAGCGGGGGTCAAACTCCCGGTACTTTTGGTGGTCAACTGTTTGAAAAGGCTTCAGCACTCAAGTAAGCACCGTGGCCTGCTCGCAGCTTACCAAACAGAGCACCGCCCATTGAATAGTGGCTGTGCTTGGTATTGCAGCTCGGCCCCGTTCAATTGAATGGGGCTGAGCTGCACATAGGTCATGTGACTGATGAATGTGATGTCACTGGCCTAGGAAAAGGCTGCGGAGCTCAGCAGAGTGCCATAGCCATTTCAAGCAGCTGATCGGCGGGGGTGCCAGTAGTCAGACACCCACCGATCAGATACTGATGAACTATCCTTGCACAACCCCTTTAAGACATCTCACATAATCCACTAAATAAGATGACCTGTGGTACAGATTTTATATATGTAGCATGTCAAGTCTCTGATTTTCACCACGAAGTTTACACTTTGCTATACATAGGGAGAAATTCTGTTGAGGAAATTCCACCTCCTATGGCCATACCTATATACCTGCATCTACTGTATTTTGGTGTGGAGTCCCCCCTGTTTGTATTAATGCATCAATCCATAGATATCATACCAATGTCTTTGATTGAATTTTCTTTGAGGGTACGTGGGTTATTTTTACATGAGTTCTACACTGACAAAGCCAGACTCAGCAGCATTGCCCTGCATGGGTGCGGTGAGGATTCCTCCCTGCTCTAATTCTATCAAGGTTGTTGCCCTGGAGCTCTGGGTGGGGCAGAAGACTCTCCCATGATTTCTCTGCAGATCACAGTAAGAGACGAAGGCATTCTCACCCCACCCAGACGCACCACTTATTTCACGTTGTACTGTACAGCAGGAGACTTCCCAAAGACAACACTTGTGTCCTATTAAAATATCCCTTAGATATGGTGGCCCAGCATATGCAAAGAGTAATAACTATAAAAACAGTGTAGGAAACGAAACCTAATAGGGGTCATTTATTAAGAAGCCTATGAGAGCTTTTGGCGTAAAAAAAAGTTGTAAGACCCCGTTTAAAACTTTTTAAAGCGCCTGTGCACCAACATTTTTTTTGGCATAGAGCAACTTTCCTCTGTCCTCACCACTCGGGGGTAGTGGACCAGCAGATTGGCCCCAGCAAACCTGCTAACATTTACGCTTGAAAAAAAGACAAAAAAGAGGATTGAAAACTACTCCAGTCAGTGGCTGGAGCAGATTTCACTCCAGGCACATGGACCTCCACCACTCCATAAGGGCTCGTTCACACGAACGTTTTTTGCGTTCCGTATACGGGCCGTTTATTGCGTTCCGTATACGGTCCGTATACGGAACCATTCATCAAAAACGGAATGTACTCCGTGAGCATTCCGTTTCCGTATGTCCGCAATTCCGTTCCGCTAGATTTTGAGTCTTGTCCTATTCTTGTCCACAAATCACGGTCCGTGGCTCCATTCAAGTCAATGGGTCCGCTGAACCATCTATTGAAAAATGTAATTTCTGTATACTGTATATGGCATACGGAAAAACGGAACAGAAACGGAAACACGGACCGCAAAACACTGAAAAAGCCATACGGTCGTGTGTAAGAGGCCTAAATTAGATGTTTGCTCCGGCAGTGCAGGGGCGTAAAAAGCCGGTCTTTGATAAATAATCCCCCAAAATCTACTTACCTTTTCTGAGTGCGCACTTAAATGCAATCTATTATTATTGATAATGAGCCTCTTCAGATGAGGCAAGGCTGACGGTAGTGATGATAAATCTTATAACATTCCTGACTGAAAGTCCAGACATGTCTGCCTCTGTGATCGCAATTTAATCTTGTACATTCCCAGTTTCAGAAAGATTGTACTGTACATATTTCTGCAGTCATCACAGCACATATATTCACCTCGGATTCTACATTTACAGAATGTTTGATGCCTAATGTATATCCAGACTCTCTATGAGGGTCATTTATTAAGGGGCTTGATACCAGCCATATGACGATATTTAGTTGCACAGTCAGTTTGATGCTGCGTTCGGCTGTTGGGCAGGACAGGGGAGGGGGTATATCGGGGGCTGTGCCAATACTGGGACTTTGGCTCTGGCAAATTTACTAATATGCCTGGAAATAGGCATAAATGCTGGTGAACAACTATGCCAACCAGGGGCACAAGGACTGCCATCGATGCAAATCACTGAATAAAGTGGCCTAAATGGGAAGAAGTGCTCAGAACCCCAAATACTGTAGCGTATTTATAACTGGGGGAACAAATCCTCCTCATGTGGGCAATCCCCAGCAAAAATGCCTACAATGGAGGATGCCGGCAATGGACCACATGTGCCACAACAAGATGCTACATAAAAATGGATACATGTGTGGATGAGACTATAAAAATAGATAAATCACTGCAGAAGGTGCACTACAACAATATGCAAATGATAATATATACCTAAACCCTCACACTGGTGTTAAAATTTGATTTTATACAGTATATTCCGATCAAGAACATATATTATCATTTGCATATTGTTGTACTGCCATAGATGTGCCTAATTTATGACAAGGAACATGTCTCATTGTAATTTGACAAATCTAATGGCAGTGCAAGGTGGGAAATCAAGACGGCATAAAAAGCCGTCTTAGTAAAGGTGCCCCTATATATAGCTGCATACTTACGGCATAGACTGCTGCATGGTATATGGATTTTGAATACAGTTATGCCAAATAAGTTTATAGTAATAGAAGACCATTCAGATTAGGATCGTGGTTTGGATATATTCTTTAATGCCCTCGAGGATTACTAAGATTAATACATATGGAAGAAGAACCTTGAAGTGAAGGATCAGCCCTGATTTGGTGCATTGCATGTTATTTAGAATAAACCAAGTGCTACAGTCTATAGGGAGTGCAGAGGTAGCAATCACCACCGGGCCCAGGAGCCTGAGGGGGTCCAAAGACCCTTGTGCTACATAAGAAGACACCGGTATTATAGAAAGTGCATGCTGGTTACACGTCTGGCTTGAGGGAAGAGGTTAGGTTAAGAATTTGGCATGGGGTGAAGGGGGCATGTAGTTAAAACCTTTGCCTCAGGCAGCAGGAAAGCTATGTGCTTCCCTGCCCCTGGCCAGGGGAAGGGGGGCCCAAGCTGAACTCTTTCACCAGGGCCCATGAGCTTTTAGCTACGCCCCTGGCTGCAGTACATAGGATTTGGTGCATTTAATACTGTAAGCTAGGATAAGCGTTGCTGATGGTCATTACCATGGAGGTGTGACTAGCGAATAGGGAGCGCATACACACGCATGAACTGCGGGATCATTCCTCCCTCGGCCAAATATGGGTAGGCCAAAAAATCGGACCCTGCTGAATTTTTTTTTTACAGTTTGATAATAACTGTATATGGATTCTACTATCAGTTTGTGGCCTCATACACACTGGGGTACGTTTACTAAGACCAGAATTTCATGCCTTCGTTTCCCCCATCCGCTGCCCTATGATTCCTCTAATTTATGATGAGGCATTCGCAATCTATGGCAGTCCTTGCACCTATCAAAAAAACTAAGGCAGTCCCTGACTGGTGTAGACTTTTGCCAACTTTTACACCTGCTCCCAGTCGTAACTTTGCCGGGAACTGGAGTTCCGGCCCCGGCGCAGCCCCCAAAACGCCCCGTCCTGCCCAACACAACCGGCTGTGCAACTAAATATTGTTGCATGGCCAATGAAAAAGAGGACTTAAAATAGTTGCAAGTCCCTTAATAAATACTTGTGTTTTCCAGAGCCGCAATTAGTCGCCCAAAGTCTACGAGACCCTAGTACTACCTTCAATTTCATGCAGTGACATGCAGAGGTTTTCCTGTCAGATTCATATAGATATTCTCCTCCTGTAATGGTAAAATATATGAAGAATTAAAAGAAAAGAGTAAGTATCAGAGGGCTCCATATACACTACATACTATACTCTTTACGGTTCCTACATATTGATAAGTTACGTGTAGAATTCTAGCCAGTCAACTGTATTTGAGACGGTCTCAGGTTGTCAAAGTCTTGAGCAGGATGACACATTCGCACACATTTCTGCATGCCTGAACCCTGGTCTTCTTAGCACTATCACAGCAAGTCCACACTGGTAGTAATGAATTGCCCGCAGGCCGTCCTCAGATTATTGAGATGGTTAAAACTTTCCAACGTGCAACCCCTCCCTCCCCTGCAGTGCGTGACTCAGACACCCGAGCACCTGGAATCTGCAAAGTTCGGCTGTATTTTAGCAGAGTGCCAGAGCCCACACCTTTACTATTCTGCAGGAATCCAATGAGTCAGGTTCGCCCCCTTTAAGAAAACCATTTGTACATTGGTCTCCTTTGCAGCTGAGCTGAACAGTCACATAATATTAGGGGACAGGAAAAAAATAAATGGGTGTATACTTGTCATATTTGATTCAGGAGGCGACCATTCAATACATTTAATATTGCAACAAAACAAATACTTCTAGGATATAAAATCACTTGCTGATCATTGGGTCGGGAGTAAATGGCACCTGCACAGAACCCGCAGGGAGCCTGGCGCAGGGGTGGCACCGTGCTGGAGAACATTCAGGAGTCACAGTGCCCTTTCAATTGAAAAATCCTAAGGATCCTAGTGCATGAAGCCCCACTTATCAGCAAGTGCAATATGCCACCTGTTGCCGAGTTGGAAAATGCCCTTTTAGTATTTTAAAGGAGATTCAAAGATTTTTTTTGTTGCCAGAGAACAAAAGCGCTGTATGAAATAAAGAAAACCCTCTCGCCATTTAAATGTTCTTTTTCTCCCAAGCTGCCACTTCGATTCCCACTGGGCCTGCAGCAGTCACATGCTGTTCATCGTGACCGCTCCAGCCGATCACTGGCCTCAGTGGTCATCGTGTGTGCATGAATGGCATGTGGCTGCTGAGGCCCGTGATTGGCTGCAGATGTCATGTGAATGATGATGATGGCAGCAGGCCCAGTGGGGATCGGAGAAGTGAAGATCGAAGGTGTGGCAAGGGAGCAGCGGGACATTTAAAAGGTGAGTGAGGGATTTTTCTTTAGTTGATACATCCCCCTGCATTCTTCTAGTTTTTATAAAATCTGGTAAAAACCCTTTAATGTGTTATTTGGTGATCCAAACCTTTGACAGGATCAATCATGTTGTAAATGGGACAACTCAGGGTAAAAAGCAGGCAGATCTGGACACTAAGGGGATCAGTTACAACAACTTTTGGCATAAAAATAGTTGCAAGACCCCTTATTGCGACTTTTTTAACACCTGCGAGACAATAATTTGTTGCACAATTGTTTTTAGCGGCAAGCTCGTCACTTGGGAGTGACGGGGGACTACCAGGGGCAGGGTTGGGGCAGGATATCAGCCCTAGAAAATGTACTAACATTTACCCTTGCAAACACGCAAATTGTCAGAGGTGCTCCTAATTTATGATAAGGCTCACACCTCATAATAAATTAGGCGAATCCTCTGTCAGCTTGGGGAGGAGCTATACATCAAAAAACTGTCTGACCCCCTATATGTATGAATATATGGATAGTCCTGTTATTGGGGCACCGTGGTTATCACTGTTATGGGGGCTCTGTGGATGTCACTGTTATGGGGCACTGTGCATGTCACTGTTATGGGGCTCTGTGGATGTCACTGTTATTGGGCACTGTGCATGTCACTGTTATGGGGGCTCTGTGGATGTCACTGTTATGGGGCTCTGTGGATGTCACTGTTATGGGGGCTCTGTGGATGTCACTGTTATGGGGGGATCTGTGCATGTCACTGTTATGGGGGCTCTGTGGATGTCACTGTTATGGGGGCTCTGTGGATGTCATTGTTATGGGGGCTCTGTGGATGTCACTGTTATTGGGCACTGTGGATGTCACTGTTATTGGGCACTGTGGATGTCACTGTTATGGGGGCTCTGTGGATGTCATTGTTATGGGGGCTCTGTGGATGTCATTGTTATGGGGGCTGTGTGGATGTCACTGTTATGGGGCACTGTGGATGTCACTGTTATTGGGCACTGTGGATGTCACTGTTATGGGGGCTCTGTGGATGTCACTGTTATGGGGCACTGTGGATGTCACTGTTATGGGGGCTCTGTGGATGTCACTGTTATGGGGGCTCTGTGGATGTCACTGTTATGGGGCACTGTGGATGTCACTGTTATGGGGGCTCTGTGGATGTCACTGTTATGGGGCACTGTGGATGTCACTGTTATGGGGGCTCTGTGGATGTCATTGTTATTGGGCACTGTGGATGTCACTGTTATTGGGCACTGTGGATGTCACTGTTATTGGGCACTGTGGATGTCACTGTTATGGGGGCTCTGTGGATGTCACTGTTATGGGGCACTGTGGATGTCACTGTTATGGGGGCTCTGTGGATGTCACTGTTATAGGGGCACTGTGCATGTCACTGTTATAGGGGCACTGTGCATGTCACTGTTATGGGGGCTCTGTGGATGTCATTGTTATGGGGGCTCTGTGGATGTCATTGTTATGGGGCTGTGTGGATGTCACTGTTATGGGGCACTGTGGATGTCACTGTTATTGGGCACTGTGGATGTCACTGTTATGGGGGCTCTGTGGATGTCACTGTTATGGGGCACTGTGGATGTCACTGTTATGGGGGCTCTGTGGATGTCACTGTTATAGGGGCACTGTGCATGTCACTGTTATAGGGGCACTGTGCATGTCACTGTTATGGGGGCTCTGTGGATGTCATTGTTATGGGGGCTCTGTGGATGTCATTGTTATGGGGGCTCTGTGGATGTCACTGTTATGGGGCACTGTGCATGTCACTGTTATAGGGGCACTGTGCATGTCACTGTTATGGGGCACTGTGCATGTCATTGTTATGGGGGCTCTTTGGATGTCATTGTTATGGGGGCATTGTGGATGTCATTGTTATGGGGGCACTGTGGATGTCATTGTTATGGGGGCTCTGTGGATGTCATTGTTATGGGGGCATTGTGGATGTCATTGTTATGGGGGCACTGTGGATGTCATTGTTATGGGGGTTCTGTGGATGTCATTGTTATGGGAGCTCTGTGGATGTCATTGTTATGGGGGCTCTGGGAATGTCATTGTTATGGGGGCTCTGTGGAAGTCATTGTAATGGGGGACTAGGACAGGGACTGGGAGACAATGAAGAGACCCAAGGATCTGTAATGGAGCAGCAGGGAGCAGGTAAGTTCAGATTTTACCACATGTAACGCTAGGTGGTGTGCAAATTTATAAAAAAATCTGGACAACCCGTTTAAGCTAAAACATATTTTTGACATATCAACCTGTTGCTTAGTTGTCAATTCTATACATGACTGAAGAAAAGAAGGTCTAAATTGTAGATGGTTCCCAAGGAAATTATTAATATGCAGATAGGTGTGTAGTATCAACGTTTATGCTTAATTACAAAGAGAATTGTCTCCAGTCTCTGCCCAACTCTAAAACTGTAATAAAAATTGATACCTATAATTACTGACAAATGCAAATAGATATATCTAAATCTATAAATCTTGTGTAGCTTATGTCGCCGTTTACAGTAGGTTGACATAATGTCCACCAACTAGCCTAAAGCTGGCGTTTCCTACAGACTACCTTCCGTACCTTTTTGTAACACAAATGGACAGATCTCTGTAGTTGATCTGCTGTCAGATTTGCTTCATCTAAAGTATCTAGTGAATCGACTTTGGAGCAAATTTATATTTCAAGCCACGTCGCCTTTCCTTTTAATCAATTCATTTTGTTAGGAATTACCGAAATTACTGGCACATAAACAGGTCTCCCATTGACAGATGTCAGGAGTGGAAGTCAACATATCCAATCCTATCCTCAGGACAGGTCATCAGCATCTGATCGGTAGGGGTCTGACATCTGGGATCCCTGACGATCAGCTGTTTGAGTAGGCAGTGATGCTGGCAGTAGTGCTGCAGCCTTCTCACAGCTTTCCCTAGGCCAAGTGATGACACGTTCACCAGTCACGTAGCCTAGGAGCAGCTCAGCCCCATAGAAGTGAATAGAGCTGAGCTGTTATACCAAGCATAACCACTATACAATGTACGGCGCTATGCTTGGTAAGCTGCAAGTAGGCCGTGGCGTTTACTGGAGCACCGGTGCCTTCTCAGGACAGCTGATCGGCAGGGGTCCCAGGTGTCAGACCCCCACCGATGACATACTGATGACCTATCCTTAGGATAGGTCATCAGCATAAACATCCTGGAAAACCCTTTTAAGTCCATTTCCCTTTCAGCTTTTAAATAAGCATGCAAGTTTTATCATGTGCTCATTCTGATGAAGAAGTTGGAGGAGATAGCTATCAACTTAAAGAGTGTTCGACTGTGTACCTACAGTGCTCACACTTATGGACACTACTAAGAGGTCATATTGGTCATGTTTCTCACATAATTGTCCTGGAAATAAAGTCCACAGAGGTTCAAGCCTGCTCTGACTACAAACAGGAATGACTAGGAAAGGGAGCCGTCCAAATGCAGCATTGTCCTTCTTCATCGAACTTCTTATTGAAGTGAAAACTACTATTATATCTTCCTCTGTTTTTCCATTCTCACAAATATATGTTCTGCATAACAAGCAAAGGATCAGTCTCGACTGAGTTTCATCACCATTTCCAGCCGCCAAATCTTCCTGATTTCCAGTGATGATAGTCTGAAGATGTGCAAAGGCTTAAAAGCCGGTTACAAAAGATCCTAGAAGCTGTGTTATATACTGCAATATGTGAGTTTGACACCTCTGGTTGTAACGGCAGCAATTTAAAATCAGTTCCTTTGCTCCATCTGCCCACACCATCATTTGTCCATTTCTAGTTCTCCTATGCAAGAGTTTTTGCATAATTAACTAACGTTACCAACATAAGTATGACTAACATTGGAGATATTTTCTCCATGTTCTGACTGAACACAGAAAAGTAAAGGCCCTGCTCAAAATCCAACCCAAATAAGAACAGGAGAAGAGGACTGCTACTCATGACCTCGGATTCCAGCTTCCATTTTACCATAGATGGATGTAGGCTTAACAAAGCAATGTAAAAATTGGGTCGTTACAGACAAGTCAATAAGATCCACATCAACAACGCAGTTGATAAAGATGTCTTGTATGGGCCCCACACAAGGGCAGACTTAGCATTTCTGGGGTCCCAAGTAAAGTTATGTCTGGGGGAATCCCTTATCAAAGACATTTTTTGCATAGCAAAATGCAATATTTTAATAAGGTATTATTAGTAATGGACAGTGTTATTACCTCACAGACGCTCTTTTATAAGCATTATATCCTGTATTATGAATACAGGATTTAAATGCTGACAAAATGGTGTCTGTGAGGTAATGATATGATATATTACTGATAATACAGGATATAAAGCTGATAAAACTGTGTCTGTGAGGTAATAACACGATATATTACTAATAATAGGCAAACATTAGTAATAAATCCCATTATTACCTCACAGAGACTTTTTTATCAGCAGTATATCCTGTATTATCTGTAATATATTGTGTCATTACCTCACTGAGGCCTTGTGATGTCATAGTTCTAGTCTCTCTAGTAGATTACATAGTACTACATCATTCTGTTGGGATTCTACACTGTTCAAGTTTCTGGAGTGCAGTCTCCACCCACAGACTTTGGTCACATGACCCTCCGTACCCAATTTATTAAAAAAATTATTGATTTACACAGGCCTTAAAAAGTTGCTACTGGTTTTTATTAACAATTTAGCACCATTTGGCTTTTGCGGCTTCTGTGTTTTTCACTAAAAAGCAGCTGCAGAACGCTGTGCTGAGAGAAATCCGTCAGACTGGTTGTCTGATGGGTCGGTCTCTATCCTCTGTCTCCTTTCCTGAGTGATCTTCCAATCTAATTTATGTCTAAGATCAAAGTTCATCTTTGATTTGGGCATAAATCAGCTTAGGAGATCGTTCAGGAGAGGTGAGAGAGGGAGCCGTCAGACGGATTTATCAAGCAGCTGGCCATGTCGTGTAAAGCATAGGACCTGCAGAAGACAAATGGTACAAAGCACCTAAAATATGGCTCTAAATTTGTTCAAAACCTTTCAGAAACCCCTACAGACTTCCACCTTAACAATATCCTGGAAGGACAGGGACTTCTAGTCTATTGCTGTAAATCGTATGCCTGCGAACGTCTAGTACTGAAGCAGTTAAAATGAGCTTCTGCTGAGCACAAAGGTAGTATCTCTCCAGCGTTCCTGTGCCACACCTTTCCCAAGCCTCTGTGGTTATACAAATCTAGGCAACTCAGTGTGAGAGAAAACTCTGCCAGTGTCTACACACAGGGTGCTGTCTGGGCTGCTCTCCTTGGGTGGAGTTTATGTGCCCGAGGCTTTGAGGCTTGGAATTGTGACAAAAAATACAAAGCCATCGTACTTAAAGCAGGAATCTACATAGTCAACCCAGCATGTGTTAAAATGTTCTGAAGAATTGGTCATCTACTTTAATAATGCACACTCCATACTGTATTCCCATCTAATCTATATCAATGGTCCATAAAATATGTCTACAAGGTTCAGCAATGACTTTACCCCCAATGACTTTACATGCACCCACCAAGCAGTTAATTATCAGGAAGGTATTTTTTTCATCCTAATAACTGTCTGCTCGTCATACCGCAATCTTCTCCACTGTATTTATACGAGTGAACGCTACATCTCTCGTCCTCATGCAGATCCCCATCTATACAGCAGGGATTTAGGTGCCTGGTCACCTGATGTGTGGTCTTGTTGGCTTACAGAACTGGTCACGGCTTCCATTTATTTTAATTGCAGCAGTGTTACATTAACCAGCTCTATCCACCACACGGTGGATGAAGCTGTGTTGTTTTGGCTCCTATTTCTAGTATAGTCCCGAATCAGTGAGTATGCAGGGTGTCAGACCCCCACCTATCTGATATTGATAGTTTACCCAGTGTAGAGCCTTTATATATCCCTCATGTACATAGCTGACATTACGTATCTTATATGTAGCATCACATACTGCCTTGTGAATTATTCTAAACTGATTTCCTTTGGAGAGACTTAAAGGAGTTATCCGGTAATTAATGATAAGCTATCCTCTGGAAAGGTCATTAATATCAGATTGGCGGGGATCAGCTGTTAGAAAAGGTCGGCGCCCCAAGAGCGCCACAGCCTCTTCATAGGCCATGTGACATCACCGTACATCGGTCACATGGCCTAGTTGCAGCTCAGCCTGAGGTGCAATACCAACCACAGCCACTGTACATTGTACGGCGCTGTGCTTAGAGAGCTCATGGGAGCCAACTACACTCACCAAAGCTCCGGTGATCACGGTGGTTCCTTGATACAGCTGATTGGCGGGGGTGCCGGGATTCGGACCCCTGCCAATGTGATAATGATAACCTATCCTGAGTATAGGTCATCGTTATCCATTCCTGGATAACCTCTTTAACTTTGTATTGTCATCATCTAGATTAGTTATTTTTAATTTCAAGATTTTACATGCAGATTAATAAGGTCTATTGCTGGACACCTCTTTATGTGCATGAACTGACTCCTGGAGAAACGCTGGGAGCTCAGCGATATGTTGTTTTCCCTGTCAGACGACAACTGCTCCCTCGTCTCTTTCCAACAGTTAAGGGACGCTACAAGCAATGAGCCTGTAGTAGGATTAGGCTCACATGTAATCAGGCAGCTTAGTTATTGCAGAGTCATTGCACTTAACTACACTGGTAAAGCACTGGCACATGGAAAGGACACATGACTACTAGCAACAAGAATTGGACATTGGACGGATTGAGTACTTAAAGGGATTGTCTTATTTTGGACAATGGGGTATATCGCTGGGATATACCTCCAATTCCTTATAGCTGCAGGTTCCACCGGTGGGTCCCACACCAATATCGGGAACAGAGCCCCATAAAGTGGTGGCTGGAGGACTCTGGCCACCACCAAGCGCTCTCCCCATAGAAATGAATGGGAGCGCACCACGCATGACCGGCCACCATTCCCATTCACTTCTATGGGCCCAATGGAAATAGCAGAGCCAGCGCTCGGCTATTTTCGGCGGCCCCATAGAAAATGAATGAAGGGCAGCTGCGCATGCGCACTGTGCCCTCCACTACCTTTGGGGCTCCGTTCTCAATATAGGTGCGGGTCCCAGCACCTATAAGACAATGGGGGCATATCCTAGCAATGTACCCCCGTTGTCAGAGATGAGAATAACCCTTTAAACCACCATGTGGAATTCGTTAGATTTTTGCTTTGGTTACTAATAAAATGTGATCAGATTGTTATCTAGGTCACCTTTCTAGAGAATACTATCTAAATAATAACACACACACAGTTGTATCGTTCATGTCTTTTATTGAGCATATTAATTAGATATCCATCGTGCAGGGGAGAAAAAATTAAGTGAACCCTAAATTTAATAAGCTGCAGATCTCTATTTTGCAGCAATCACCTTCATAAAATGTTTCTTGTAGCTGCAAATAACATTTGCACAACCAGGGCTCTTCAGGTCATGCCACAACATCTCGATAGTGTTAAGGACTTGTTCTTGGCCATTCCAAAAAAACACATTTTTCATTGATGTACTTTGGGTCATTGTCTTATTGCATCAACCATTGTCTCTACAACTTGAGGTCATGGACTGCAGGCCTTACATTCTCCTGTAAAATGTTTTCACACACCTTAGAATACGTTGTTCCTTCAGTGATCGTGAGGTGTCCAAATCTTGAGGCAGCAATGCAGCCCCAAACCATGATACTTTCTCCACCATGCTTCTGAGTTGGGATGAGGATTTGGTGTTAGTGTACAGTGTACCTTTCCCCTGACCCCTGACCTAGTTGTTCACATGTGAATGAAAAGTGGATCGTTGTGGCACAAATGCACAACGCTAGGTCTACTACAGTATGCGATGCACAAAAGTTAAACAAAATTTATGACAAGGCCTAGGCGCAATCCTTTAGTAAATTTGTTCCTCTGAGTCTCCATAAATTTATTTTGGTTCCAGAATGTTTTATTGCCTTTACATCCCCTCTACACTACATAAATCTCCCATTATGTTGTTCAGTTGAAGTTGTTCTGGGTAATTTATGAGGTTCTTCATTTTCTGTGGAGCCAGTCTCCAGCTTCTCTGAGCTTTCTATGAGAAAGTATTGGAATAAAACGCTAAAATATCTTAACAACGCTGCAAGATCATGTTCCCCAGCCAGGTGCAGACTGGCCATAGATCCAACAGGGAATTATTTTTAGGTGGGCGGAAGCCCTACAGACTGCCTGAGCCCTCCAAACGGTCACTGGCTAGGTACATAACGATCTGATGCTCTCACTAATAATTAATGTTAGGAGCAGCAGGTACTTATGCATTTGGTCGACGGCTGCAGGTGCCCTTCTGAATTTAGCTGTATCACAGTCCTCAGGACTGTGATACAGGGGGTTGCAGTATTTTGTGTTGCACTGTGGTATTTGGTTCTGCTGGGGGGGTATTTTTTGCTGCACTACAGCATTGCTGGTCCCCTCTACTTGTTTTGCCCTGACTCCTGACAATTTGGACCTGCCTTGGGCCTTTTTTATTTATTTTTTCCAGGGCCAGTGGAGTAACTTATCACTTATTAAAATCTCAATATAATCTCAAAATCATCTTCAGTTGTTCATGTTTGCCAAGTCGTTAAAAATTCTATTAGGCCTTGTTCACATATGGTTTTTGGCTATGTAGGAGATGTACATCCTCTGACAGAAGTCTTTGACATATGACACTATATAGGCAAACAGTTGCATACCTTAAAAACTGCAGTATATGTTTTTTTACCATGCCGCGCTGTATAGGAAATCTTAGTTGTAGTAGAGGATAAGCATTTGATATGGGAATACCCTTTAACACATACACTCCCAAACTATACATCTGACATACCCCAAAATGAACAGAGTCTTAAGATGTGTGTTTCTGGGAAAATCTGAGTGACCACCAATATGGCCACCATTATAGTTCCCATATGGATTGTCAGCAGACTTTCCTAGATTTGGGAAAGCTGACAACTGCTAATACAGAAGAACAAGGCAGGGATGCGCTAAATAGCTGAGCAGTTGTGTTCATTTCAGTAGCTGACTGTAAGCTGGTTATCAAATATATATAAAACACTAACATACGGCACATTCTTAGTGTAATATGTATACCATGCTTAGTGTTACAATACATATAGTTTAAACCTTGGTTAGGCCTCATGCACACGACCGTGACGTGTTTTGCAGTCTGCAAATTTGGCATCCGCAAAACACGGATGCCGTCCATGTGCATTCTGCAATTTGCAAAACGGAACGGGCCGCCCATTATAGAAATCACTATTCTTGACCGCAAAACGGACAAGAATGGGACATGTTCTATTATTTTTATTTTTTTGCGGTCCCATGGAATGGAGCAACGAAATGCGAACAGCACACAAAGTGCTGTCTGCATCTTTTACAGCCCCATTAATAGAAATGGGGCTCGGATGCGGACCTAGACAACGTTCGTTTGCATGAGGCCTTAGTGTTACAATCTGTACAGCTGTAACCTTGTCATCTGAGTACTTTTATAGCTTTATTCATTGATTTCTTGTGACTTGCAAACAATTAGCATTCTCTAGTGTACAACTACCGTATAGTTAACTATATTCTTTCCTTTGTTGCCACCCTGTGGCTATTCTGTGGTTGTGCTCCTGAGCAGGTTGCAAACTGAGTACTTTTATAGCTTTATTCATTCATTTCTTGTGACTTGCAGACAATTAGCATTCTCTAGTGTACAACTACCGTATATTTAACTATATTCTTTCCTTTGTTGCCACCCTGTGGCTATTCTGTGGTTGTGCTCCTGAGCAGGTTGCAAACTGAACATCAGAGGATCTGAAAATGAATATAGGAATGCAGACTACAACTTTTTAATCAAGGTAACCACTGACATATGCAAAAAAAAAAATTTTTTGATGTCAAACGTGTCCTTCACCTTTAAGAGCATGTCATAAGCTAATTTCCAGACTTCATATAAATTTATGGAGAAGTGATGACCCTCTCTAGTGATATCTATGGAAAAACCTTCAATTGCTTTTCAGTGGCTTTTGTCTCAAAATAACACAATGAGTCAAGCAATTTGAGTTAAGAGGTGGAGCGCTAACCCTGCTACATCTGTATACCATTTTTCTTCCTCATACAACAAACAACCCATTATTTGTCTAAAGTATGAGCGAGCATTTGAGGCGCAAAGCTGGTACAAAATGACATTCACCATCTCGACAGGTATTTATATTTTCTGGACTATCATGCTGTGAAAAATAATTTTGACATTTCTTTCATTTTTAACACCTAGGGGCAGATTTATTATAGACCGGTGGTGTACGCCAGGCTATGATAACCAGGCGCGCTTATTAATGACGATGTCCATCTTGTCATAAATTAGGCGCAGCATTCGGCAGTCCGTGCGCCTGAAATCTACGCCAGGCAGGGTATTTCAGTCTTTTTCCACACCAGGAAACTGTCATAGAAGATTATAAATGTGGCAAGGCTGATGGACCCACCCCTTCTCGCCCCTTTTCAGGAAAGTGGTGAGGCCTGCGCAGTAGAAATACTTGCACAAAAATATTTGCGCAGGTGTAAATGAAAAAGTTGCTAATGTGCAGTTTGCAACTTTTCTATGCCATAAAAGTGGCGTATCAATATTATAAATGTGGTGTCTATGGTGCCCTAAATGTGTAGTTCCATAGTCCAACATACGGGTAGAGTGACATGATCCTCTTCATCCATTGGAGGCATGTTCTTCTGCAACCATATTCAGGAACCTCATCAAGGTCTCCCTGCAACAAACAACCTATTTGCTACCCACAATGCAAGCAACAATTTGGGACATAATACCAATACGGAGCGAAACAAATCCTCCACATCAACGAATAAGAGGGTCAGACCTTATGAGCATCAATGGCCCTTGAGAGCTGACTTGTCCTTTCCAGACCTCATGTGCATTAATGGCCCTTTACAGCTGAAATGTACTTTTACAGGCTTCATGCAAAGACATATACCATAAAAGAAAAGAGGCTGGCACCACCTTAAAGAAGTTTTCCAAGATTTTAAAACTGATGACTAGAGATGAGTGAATCGAAGCTGACGAAGTGGAGTTCGTTTAGAATTTCAGGAAAAATTTGATTCGCAACGAATGCGAATTTCCTCGCGCTTCAACAGCCACTGAAGAAGAGGTGTGTAACCTCGAAACGCGTATGGCAATTCGACTACAGCAATTACGGATGATATAATCTGGAAAGAAACAGCGAGCTGTAATTCGGAAACAGGTGACGTACAGAAACCACATGGGACGCCACGTGAGACGCCACCAGACACGTGATCACCATTCGAAAATATGGGATCACCACTCAAAAGTTTTATTTGAGTCTCGATTTAATACAATACGCCACTGAAGCCTGCATCTACACCGAACTACTGGGAAAAGAAATCATCGCTGACTAAGGGTGCGGTCTGTCTTACTGAATAAAACCACTAGGAAGTGGTGAAGACACGGTAAAGAGACTGCTTGTTTTCTGTCCATATGTTCGCTTGCTTGTTTATACAAAGTATCCGTATTTATATGGCAACTATATCAAGCTATGAGTGGTTATACATCTTACTAAAGAGAATATAAGTGGTCTCATACGCTACTACTGGGAACAGCACCTGGAGCACTTTTATCCTATATATTTTTTCATTATTTTTTTATTTTTTATCATTCCTATCCCTTGTGGTTTTCCCAAACAGTCGATGCTCTCAATTATCGATTTTTTTGAGGATTTTTTTGAGGATTTTACTTGATATTGTTCGATCATCCATTCTCACGAGTCGATTATCAATATCGATTTAATATTCGAATACTATGGAATGATTTGATTTGTTTTTAAATGTTATATTTTATAGTTTAATGTTATGGTGATATGTTTATATAAACTTTTTTGATGCAACTCCCTATGACCTGAGTGCCTGTTTTCTACATATAAGATTTAAAAAAAATGATGACTAGAGATGAGTGAATCGAAGCTGACGAAGTGGAATTCGTTTAGAATTTCCGGAAAAATTTGATTTGCAACGAATGGGAATTTCCTCGCGCTTCGTGGTAACGAATCGCAATTTTCCTAAAACGGCGGCTACACGTGTGAGGACTGAGGACATGGGGCATGGAACTCTGGAAAGGCGGAATCACCCATATTGACATGCCTGCATGCAGCCAATCAGCAGCCAGCCAGCCCTGTGATGTCACAGCCCTATAAATACGGCAGCCATTTTAGATTCTGCCATTTTCCAGGGTTCAGAGTGCAGGAACAGAGGTGTGAAGGCGCTAGGGACAGCTATTGGAAAAACCTCTATGTTTAAAAAAAAACCTGAAAAAACAAAGTGCAGGAAAAGGATAGGGAAGAATCATTTCACAGCTTCTTAGTGTAGGGAGAGACGTCAGAAGGCACTAGGGACATTGATAAGAAAGTTATTTACAAGTGCAGGGAACGATTATTTGGGGATCCAAATAGTCATTAGACAGCTCTGTCATTCCAGCTTTTTGTTATTGGTCTGCAAGTATTATGTTGGAAAGCCTTTAGTGGCTTATATCTTAGTATCTTATTCAGTACGACAAGAAAAATATATAAGCATTTTACTTCTGCAGTTATTTCTGTTGAAAGCGTATAGGGGCGCATTACAGTACAACAAGAAAAATATATACGCACTGCACTGTTGCAGTTATTTCTGGTGAAAGCGTATAGGGACGTATTACAGTAAAAAAAGAAAAATATATTCTCAGTGCATTTCTGCAGTTAATTCTGGTGAAAGCGTATAGGGGCGTATTTCAGTAAAATAAGAAAAATATATACACACTGCACTGTTGCAGTTATTTTTAATGAAAGCATATAGGGGCTAATTTCAGTAAAATAAAAATATATATACGCACTGCACTGTTGCAGTTATTTCTGGTGAAAGCGTATAGGGGCGGAATACAGTAAAGAAAGAAAAATATATACTAGTGTTGATCGAGCTTATTATTGATGGCCTACTGGTGACCCGAAAAACATTAGGAGCAAGGGCCTGCTGATCTGACCATCTAAAACATTATGGGTGGTGGCCTGCTGCCGCTTTGGAAACTCTAGTTAACCTGGGGCCGATGGCACGTCCCCGTGATGGCGACCATCCATTCGGATGTCTGGCATATCAACTTTCGATGTAATTGTCAGCTCAAAACCATTGTAAACTACGGATAACGGGAAATCAGTGTTTGATTCCGGAGAGGGAGCCTGAGAAACGGCTACCACATCCAAGGAAGGCAAGCGGGTGGCGCGCAAATCGCACACTCCCGACTCGGGAAGGTAGTGACAATAAATAACAATACAGGGCTCTTAGGATGCCCTGTTATTGAAATGAGTAATAAAAAATTACAGGGAATGTCACTGCGGTATTTTGGATGAGGAAACATTATATAGGAGAGACCGCTGCCGCTTTGTTGACTCTAGATAAGTTCTGCCTGATCGCACGTCCCCGTGACGTCCATGATCCATTTTGATATCTTCCCTATCAACTTTCGATGTTCTTTTATGTGCCTAATATGGTGACCACCGCTAACGGGGTATCAATGTTTGATTTCGGAGAGGGAGCCTGATAAACGGCTACTACTTCAAAGCAAGGCAGCATGAGTTGCGGGCCTGCGGGTGAGCTGACCCTGTAAAACATTATATGCGAGGGTCTGCAGCTGAGCTGACCCTTTGAAAAATTATATGTGGGGGCCTGCATGTGAGCTGACCCTGTAAAAGATTTGAGTTGCAGGCCTGCTGGTGAGCTGAGGTGGAATCGACAAACCCAACTTGATTTTGATGGCTGCATTAATCTGCAGGTGACCGTCATACAGCTCTACAGATTTGTTTCCCTCTGCATCTTTCTCAACAATCTGTGGCCTCAGTCTTTTATCCGGATTCTGTCATTGTGTAATACTGTTGAAGGGGCCCTGACCAAATCCTTTAGTCCTCCTCCTCCTGGATGGGCCCCTTCTGGGTCAGGGCCCCAAAGCTGCAGCTCCCCCTATAGCTATGTGTCATGATGCGCTCTGTGCGTGGTTCCAGGAGGCGGACACGGCCGAGGCGCGCTCGCGTCATCAGCATACCCGGCGTCGCCCGTTCCCGTGGGAATCACACTGGGGCTGAGTGCGGAGCTGATCACTCGGTGCTCGGCTGTATGGGCTGCATTGGAATTCAGGAGTCATGTGACACTGGCCACGTCACATGACTCCACTAGTGCACTATTTAAACAGGCAATCTGCTGGTCTGCTGGACACAGATTGCCTGTTATTGAGGTCGTTCCTGCATGATACTCACCTGGTTTGTTTGTTCCTGCTTGGCTTCTGATTTCCCGTCCGTCTCATCCTCTGGTCTTGGCGTGCTCTCCTGGTTTGACTTCGGCTTGTCCTGACGATTCTCTGCTTGCTCCTCCGGTACGTTTTCTGCTCTCTTGGTTTTGGCGCGGCTTGTTTGACCTTTCTATGCGTTTTTGAGGGAGCACGCGTTGCCTATCCAGAAGGTTACACCTCTTCAATCTCAAAGCATCCAATATTTAAGACGCAAGCAAGTAAATCAGGTCCCACTGCCACCAAACTAAAGGCTCCAGTGAGATGTCAGAAAATATACATATAGTGAAGCACTGCAGATCACCAAATAATTCCTTGTGTGATAGTACTCACATGCGCAGCTTGACATATAGGCACATCATAAAGCTCCATGGCTATCTTTTTTTTTCAAACGTCTTTACCACCACTAGAACATAGGATCACTCCAATAGTGAAGCACCGCTAACAAGATCGGCGTATAAAAGTTTTTAATACACTCACAAACATGAGATAAAAAAAGCAGTCAAGGGTGTCTTTACAACTCTGCCCAATCTGGGTTTCGCTCCACCCTTCGTCAGGGGCGTCCGTTTGACCTTTCAGTTTATGTGTTGTTTGTCTTACCTGCACCATCCTAGCTAAGGGTTTGTCGACCAGTTGTCCCTTGTCGCTAGGACTTGCGAGGCAAGTAGGCAGGGACAGGGGTGAGGGTGGAGTAATTGCGGTTGAGTCATTGGCAACTGTGTCTCATCATCATCCACCTCATTAAACACTAATTGCCATTCCCCAGCATCATGTTCTTGTGACTCTGGATGCTCAAGAGGTTGGGAATCGGGGCACAAGATCTCAGGTCCCTCTTCAAGCGTGCTTGGCGAGAGGGCCAAATCAAGTAATGGCGATGAAAAGAGGTCCTCGGAATATCCGAGTGTGGGATTACTTGTTTGGCCAGACTGTAAATGGTGGGAGGAAGGAGGATCAGGGTGAGGATTGTGTGGACCAGACTCCTGGCTACTGAGACTGGACTTGGTGGAAGACAGGGTGGTGCTTAAGCGACTGGAAGCACTTTCTGCTGCAATCCAACCAACCACATGCTCGCACTGGGCTGACTGACAAGAGTGGTGTCCTTCCCCACCCTTCAAACTGGGACATCAAGCTAGGTATCTTGGATGATTGTTTTCCCTATGCTCTGGCAGAAGACACAGTTTCAATGCTCCCGGGGCCAGGGCCTCTGTGTGCACCATCAGCATCACGGCCACTTCCCCGTCCCTTAATGCTCGCCTTCTTCATATTAAATGTTATATGCAAACACAAGATGTGGCACGGATGTCATAGTTCATAGCAAGCACCAGTATTTGGAAAACGTACGTAAAAGTATGGAAAAAGGAAAATGGATTTCACTTATATTTTTACTATCTCTTGTCCTGACACACACACACGCTATTGCAGTACAGATGTGATAATTCACTGCAGGGACCGTTTATAGGAAAATTATGGATACATTATGGAAAAAATATAATTGTTTTCTCTATAATTTTTCACAATATCTGGGCCTGACACACACACACACGCTATTGCAGTACAGATGTGATAATTCACTGCAGGGACCGTTTATAGGAAAAATGTGGATAAATTATGGAAAAAATATAATTATTTTCAATAATTTTCTTCCTATCTCTGCCCCTGACACACAGAAGGTATTGCTGAACAGATGTCACAAGTCACTGCAGACACCCTCTATAGAAAAAGTATGGGGGAAAAACAAAGACTACTTTGCAAGATTAAATTGCTGCCACCACACACAATAGTCCTTAAAAGGACTTTTGGGTCTTTGAAACATTTTAAAATTGAATATATTGCGATCACAAACTCCCTACACTATCTGTCCCTTCCTAAGTGCAGCGCTTCCTGACTCGCAATGAGCCGAACCCGCATCATCGGGTGCTATATAGCACCCGATGACGCGTTCCAGCCAGCCAATCACTGTAATGCCAGTAACCAACATGGCTACAGGCATTACAGTGATGGCAGTACTTACCTGCACATTTATTGGCTGCTTAGCAGCCGCGAAACGTGCGGGTAGGAGACTCGAGCATGGCGCTCGAGCGGAACAGGAATTTGGCCGAGCACTAATATATACGCATTTATCTAGTGCACTTATTTGTGGAAAGAGCGTTCAATGTCCTATTTCAGTACAGAAAGAAAAATATATACGCACTTCACTGGTGCATTTAATTCTGCTGAAAGCGTTTACTGGCCTATTTAAGAGCAAAAAGAAAAATATATTCTCAGTTCACGTCGGTGGTTATATGTGTTGAAAGCATGGCTGGGAGTCAGCAGAGTGGCAGCAGTGGGAAGCTGGGAGCCAGAAGTGCCCGGGGTAGAGCACCTGCTTCGCAGCAGCCTACCTGGCCGAGAAGTAGTGGTGCAGGGATTCACGGAAGTAGCGGCTTTAGCAGTCAGTCAGTGCGGCGGTTATATGTGTTATTTTGTATTTCAGTACAAAAAGAAAAATGCATTCTCAGTTCACGTCGGCGGTAGTTATATGTGTTAAAATCATTTATTGGCCTATTTCAGTACAAACAGAAAAATTAATTCTCAGTTCACGTCGGCGGTGGTTAGATGTATTGAAAGCGTTTAGTGGCCTATTTTTTGGGATCCGCAAAACACGTGAATTCCGCAATTTGCAAAACGGAACGGGCCGCCCATTTTAGAAATCACTATTCTTGTCTGCAAAACGGACAAGAATGGGACATGTTCTATATTTTATTTTTTTGAGGGCCCACGGAATGGAGCAACAGATGCGAACAGCACACAAAGTGCTGTCTGCATCTTTTGCAGCCCCATTAATAGAAATGGGGCTCGGATGCGGACCTAAACAACGTTCGTTTGCATGAGGCCTTAGTGTTACAATCTGTACAGCTGTAACCTTGTCATCTGTCGTCTTTTTGAGTACTTTTATAGCTTTATTCATTGATTTCTTGTGACTTGCAAACAATTAGCATTCTCTAGTGTACAACTAATGTATATTTAACTATATTCTTTCCTTTGCTGCCACCATGTGGCTATTCTGTGGTTGTGCTCCTTAGCAGGTTGCAAACTGAACATCAGAGGATCTGAAAATGAATATAGGAATGCGGACTACAACTTTTTAATCAAGGTAACCACTAACATTTACAGAATTATTATTTTTTCAATGTCAAACGTGTCCTTCACCTTTAAGAGCATGTCTTAAGCAAATTTCTAGACTTCATATAAATGGATGGAGAAGTGAGGTCAATGGAAATGATGGAGAGAACGAAGCACTGATTGTTAGGCTGTTTCTCTTACACCCATAACCTTCTGATTTATGGCATATCATATGGATAAGCATTTAAAATGGGAATACACTTTAACATGGGTGCTCTGAAATTAATATTATTCTCATTGTAGCCTCCTATAAGGTTGATTCCAAACAGTCAATCCCAAAAAACAGTTGAACAGTTCAGCTTCCTCTTTCTCAGATCCACAGTGGCCTCTAGTGACTGAAATAAGTAATTACAGTCTATATAGCACCATATTGTAAATCTCTGTGCAAAGAACAGTTATTCTAGGGGCTGACCCTTACACACCTATTCAGTGCCTCTGGCTGCTGCTCCTCAATTAACGCTTCAAGCTCCATCTAAAGTAAGTGCTCACAATGCTCTAAGTGCTAGCTGGTTTAACTAGAAAATGACACAAATGCAATAGCACTCTGCAACCAGCATTCTGCCCTGCCTCTATGCTGGATGAGGTATTGGTGTACATTTTGGCCAAAGCGTAATAAGCCACTCACCACGTCAAGGTCGCCTCTATGGAGTGGTCCCTAACACTAGTTCCTACCTGTTTGTGGGCCATGACAGCCACACAAAGTCCAGGGAATGCAGGTGCAGCATGCACGCCAAGCACACTCTGCTTTTAACCCCGTCTGGTGCCATTACAGCTTTCATCGGATCCAGGGATGCAAGTACTAACATGCATGCTGAGCCCACTATATACTTCTCCTGGAGCCAAATGGCTACTGGTAGGTGCTATATATGCAGACTCAGTTTTATACTGACTTTAAAACCAGCCTCCAGGACAGATTGACTGGTCAGGTGTGCATGACTGCATGGAGATCGCCACGCCTCCAATATATACTACAAAGAAAAAATGTGGGGGATTCAATCAGCACAACCCTATATGCAGGTGCACATCGCTATGGCGAAATACATATACAAAGAAAAAGACACAAATGCAATAGCACTCTGCAACCAGCATTCTGCCCTGCCTCTATGCTGGATGAGGCATTGGTGTACATTTTGGCCAAAGCGTAATAAGCCACTCACCACGTCAAGGTCGCCTCTATGGAGTGGTCCCTAACACTAGTTCCTACCTGTTTGTGGGCCATGACAGCCACACAAAGTCCAGGGAATGCAGGTGCAGCTGCTATTGCGTTTGTGTCTTTTTCTTTGTATATGTATTTCGCCATAGCGATGTGCACCTGCATATAGGGTTGTGCTGATTGAATCCCCCACATTTTTTCTTTGTAGTATATATTGGAGGCGTGGCGATCTCCATGCAGTCATGCACACCTGACCAGTCAATCTGTCCTGGAGGCTGGTTTTAAAGTCAGTATAAAACTGAGTCTGCATATATAGAACCTACCAGTAGCCATTTGGCTCCAGGAGAAGTATATAGTGGGCTCAGCAGCATCCAATGCCTCATCCAGCATAGAGGCAGGGCAGAATGCTGGTTGCAGAGTGCAATTGCATTTGTGTCTTTTTCTTTGTATATGTATTTCGCCATAGCGATGTGCCCCTGCATATAGGGTTGTGCTGATTGAATCCCCCACATTTTAACTAGAAAATGGCCTCCTCTTCTCCCTTCCCTGCCTACTTAAAGCCCCCAATTATCCGCCCCCTAAATTGTATCAACCAATCCCCCCACCCCCGGGATCTCCCTGAACTATCCCCCGTCATGCTGGCCTCCCCTAAAGGCTCCGCCCCCCCAGTCCGGCCTGTACTAAATGTGTAGTTCCACAGTCCAACATACGAGTAGAGTGACATGATCTTTATCCATTGGAGGCATGTTCTTCTGCTACCATATTTAGGAACCTCATCAAGGTCACCCTGCAGCAAACAGCCTATTTGTTACCCACAATGCAAGCAACAATTTGGGACATAATACCAATACGGAGCGAAACAAATCCTCCACCTCAACGTATAAGAGCGTCAGACCTGGGGGGCGTGGCCTGACTATGGAGGAGTGAGGACGCACGTTGCTCTAGCTCCTACCCTGGACCCGCTGAGAGACCTAAAAATATGAGGCACACCTCATTTAAAGACACAGAATGGGACCCAAAAGGAAGAAGATCGGACCCCCGTCCCTCAGCCAGCCTGACTCCTCACTTGCGCAGGGCATCAAGCGATTCCTGACTCCGTGATGAAATCCATGGACAAATGGGTCCAAGGTCTGGACGGGATGGGCAATGGAAGCAGAGATCCGGAAGGCCGAGTATGTGTCACCTTAGCACATGCTCAGGTACCACAGGCTGACACATAGTCCTCAATACACTTACGCAACCCCGGCCACCAGAATCTGCGAGAGATGAGATCGATAGTCGATCTGCTCCCAGGGTCCCCAGCTTGCACCGTAGAGTGATGTTCCTCGAACACCTTGTGACGTAATTCAGGGGGAACAAACAATTTCCCCTGAGGACAAGAGTCCGGAGCATCCTCCTGTGCCTCCAACACCCTGGCCTCGAGATCCGGGTAAAGAGCGGAAATAACTACCCCTTCAGATAAAATGGGACTAGGGTCATTAGACTCACCCCCCCAGGAAAGCTACGTGACAAAGCATCCCCCTTGACGTTCTTAACCCCAGGGCGGTAAGTGACGATGAAGTTAAACCTGGTGAAAAACAATGACCATCTGGCCTGCCTTGGGTTTAGTCGCTTAGCCGACTCCAAGTAGGCCAGATTCTTGTGATCCGTAATTACCGTAATAGGATGAATTGCTCCTTCCAACCAATGCCGCCATTCCTCGAACGCCAACTTAATGGCCAGCAATTCCCTATTCCCCACATCATAATTCCTTTCAGCAGTCGAGAGTTTTTTAGAGAAAAATGCACATGCGCGCCATTTACTGGGTAAGGACCCTGCGACAATATTGCTCCTACCCCAACCTCTGACGCGTCAACCTTAACAATAAATGGCTGAGACACGTCCGGTTGCATCAGAATAGGGGCCGAAGCAAAACATTCTTTTACAGCAGAAAAGGCCTGTAATGCCGCATCAGACCAGATAGAAATATCAGCACCCTTCCTAGTCATGTCTGTTAAAGGTTTAACCACCGATAAATAGTTCAAGATAAATTTACGGTAGTAGTTGGTAAGCACCAAAAACCGCATAAGCGCTTTCAGATTTTTGGGTCGATCCCAGTCCAACACGGCACGGACCTTCTCGGGATCCATACGAAAACCTGAGGATTAGAGCAGGTAACCCAGAAATTGCACTTCCTGTATAGTAAATACACACTTTTCCATCTTAGTATACAACTTATTCTCTCTTAGGATCTGTAACACCTGTTTCACATGATCCCGATGAGTCTCCATATTAGGCGAATAAATTAGTATGTCATCAAGGTATACAACAACAAACCTCCCCACCAGATGATGAAAGATGTCATTGACAAAGTGTTGAAAAACCGCAGGAGCATTGGTTAACCCAAAGGGCATGACCAGGTTTTCAAAATCACCCTCAGGGGTATTAAATGCGGTTTTCCACTCATCCCCCTCCTTGATCCTTACCAGATTATATGCCCCCCTCAGATCCAATTTAGAGAACACCTTGGCACCAACAATCTGACTAAACAAATCCGGAATCAAAGGAAGGGGGTAAGGATCACGGACGGTAATACGTTTGAGCTCACGGAAGTCCAAACATGGTCTCAGGGTACCATCCTTTTTCTTTACAAAGAAAAATCCAGCAGCCACTGGGGACTTGGATGGTCTAATATGTCCCTTTGCCAAACTCTCGGTGATATACTCTCGCATAGCCTTTCTTTCGGGTTCCGAAAGATTATACAACCGAGATTTGGGCAATTTAGCTCCGGGAATAAGATTGATGGGACAGTCATACTCCCGGTGCGGAGGCAACTCCTGATTACCACTCTCAGAAAACACATCAGAAAATTCAGAAATGAACGAGGGTATAGTTTTAGTCGTAACCATAGAGAACGATGCATTAAGACAGTTGTCCATTCAAAAATCACTCCAATCGAGAATCTGTCTCGCTTGCCAATCGATGTTAGGGTTATGTTTGCTTAACCATGGTAAGCCCAACACCAACGGAGCAGGCACACCCTCCAACACATAACAGGAGATAGATTCCTGATGCAAATCACCCACTCTTAAATGAATGTCATTCACTACCTGCGACAGGCATTTTTGGGCGAGAGGTGCTGAGTCAATTGCAAAGACAGAAATACTATTCTCTAATGCATTAGTAGTCAACCAGTGAATGCGTACAAACTGTCCATCAATTAACTCCTGCCCCACTGTCGATAAATGTTTCGATTTTCACAGTTTTGGACTCTAGCGCCACCTCGGCTGACAGGAGAAAACGGGTACTACCAGTAAAAAACAAAAGTAGGTTTTCTTGCTGCCCACCCACACTACCAATAGTAATTTGGGGATTAAACTTTTTTTTCCTTTTGTTTACACCCCTGATCTGAAGCCGTGTCTGGTGGATTGAAGAGAAAGTGCCAGGGGTTGTGTCGCTACCGCTGTGGATCTATGTAAGGTAGCAGCAGGGTTTCCTTGCAGCGTTACTTTATCGGGTGTAGCTGGAGTTTGGGGGTGGTGTATTGCCGCTGTCCTTGGATGCTCGTTGTTTATTGTGAATGAAGTGAACATAGTGGGCTGTCATTGGCTCGGGAGAGTAATGTGTTCGGAGTGCCGGTACGTGCCTTTTTCATGAATGAAAATAGAGGGATGGTAGCGTTTGTGTATTATATGCTCTGTTTAGTTGATGTAATGTGTTATTTTATATTAGAATACCGCTAGCCTTAGTGGGCTTTAGGAACTGTGTTTATTACTTTTATTGCTTGAACATCCAAAAAAAACGAGAAAAAAGAGAAAAAAATAATCTGGATTAATGGGCGGTCCTTGGGAGGGATCTTGGCTCAATAAATACTGCACCTGTGAGGGAGGATACTATGGCCCCTGACGAAGCTGGACCGGCGAAACCCGGGTTGGGTGGACTCTTGATGAAAGCAATTTGTTTTTATGACTGAAGTTTTATGATCTTTTGTAAGTAGAATAAAACCTGCTGATTGCAATATTACCTGGTGGAACTTTACTATTTGTACTATAACTTCCCTCTAGGGTGCAGGTGTACGTGAGTGCACCAGCCTCTGGTACCTGATTGTTTGGCTACAAGGTGGAATAACCTGAGCATTGGAAAGTAGGGTCTGAGATTGGAACTCTACACTCAGAAGGCAGCGCGATCAACATTTTCTGGAAATTCCCACCTATAACAGGCCATGTGACACAGGCTACCAGGTGCACAGAATGTTACCAATGATAATAAACTATGGCACATTCCATATACTGTATATCAAGAAAAAAAAAATCACAGAATGAAGTGGCCTAAATGGGAGGAAGAGCTCCCATTTACTCCACTTCATTCTGTGGTCACGTCTGCAGCTATTTCTGGCGAAAGCATATAGGAGCGGATTTCATAAAAAAAAGAAAAATATATACGCACTGCACTGTTGCAGTTATTTTTAATGAAAGCTTATAGGGTCTTATTTAAGTAGAATAAGAAAATATATACGCACTGCACTATTGCGGTTATTTCTGTTAAAAGCGTATAGGGGCGTATTTAATTTAAAAAAAGACAAATATATACACACTGCACTGTTGCAGTTATTTCTGGTGAAAGCGTATAGGGGCGTATTTCAGTAAAATAAGAAAATATATACACACTGCACTGTTGCGGTTATTTCTGGTGAAAGCGTATAGGGCGTTTTACAGTAAAAAAAAGAAAAATATACTCTTAGTGCATTTCTGCAGTTAATTCTGGTAAAAGCGTATAGTGCCCTATTTCAGTGCAACAAGAAACTATATGCTCAGTTCACTTCTGCAGTTATTTCTGTTGAAAGCGTATAGGGGTGTATTACAGTAAAAAAATAAAAATATATATGCATTTTACTGGTGCACTTTCTGCTGAAAGTGTTTACTGGCCTATTTCAGTACAGAAAGAAAAATATATGTGCACTTCACTGGTGCATTTATTTCTGCTGAAAGTGTTTACTGGCCTATTTCAGTACAAAAAGAAAAATATATTCTCAGTTCACGTCGGCAGTTATATGTGTTGAAAGCATGGCTGGGAGTCAGCAGGGTGGCAGCAGTGGGAGGTCGGGAGCCAAACGTGCCTGGGGTAGAGCACCTCCTTTGCATCAGCCTAACTACCCGGGAAGTAGCAGGGGTTCATGGAAGTAGCGGTGGTAGCAGTCAGTCAGTGCGGAGGTTATATGTGGTAAAATCTTTATTGAAGTATTTCGGTCGAAAAACAAAATATATTCAGCGTTTGGCGCTGTGGTTATATGCGGTTAAATCTCCATGATATCTCCATGATAAATCTGCAGCGTGGGGGCCCCGTGTTGCTTCTACAGGGGTTTACGGAAGTAGCGGCTGTAGCAGTCAGTCAGTGTGGCGGTTATATGTGTTATTTTGTATTTCAGTACAAAAAGAAAAATGCATTCTCAGTTCACATTGGCGGCAGTTATATGTGTTGAAAGCGTTTAGTGGCCTATTTCAGTACAAACAGAAAAATGCATTCTCAGTTCACATCGGCGGCGGTTATATGTGTTGAAATCGTTTAGTGGCCTATTTCAGTACAAACAGAAAAATGCATTCTCAGTTCACGTCGACGGCGGTTATATGTGTTGAAAGCGTTTAGTGGTCTATTTCAGTACAAACAGAAAAATGCATTCTCAGTTCACATCGGCGGCGGTTATATGTGTTGAAATCGTTTAGTGGCCTATTTCAGTACAAACAGAAAAATGCATTCTCAGGTCACGTCGACGGCGGTTATATGTGTTAAAAGCGTTTAGTGGCCTATTTCAGTACAAACAGAAAAATGCATTCTCAGTTCACGTCGGCGGTGGTTAGATGTATTGAAAGCGTTTAGTGGCCTTCTTTTTGGGATCCGCAAAACACTGATGCCGTCCATGTGCATTCCGAAATTTGCAAAACAGAACGGCCGCCCATTTTAGAAATGACTATTCTTGTCCGCAAAACGGACAAGAATGGGACATGTTCTATTATTTATTTTTTTGCGGGCCCACGGAATGGAGCAACAGATGCGAACAGCACACAAAGTGCTGACTGCATCTTTTGCAGCCCCATTAATAGAAATGGGGCTCGGATGCGGAC
This sequence comes from Bufo bufo, assembly GCF_905171765.1. Classification (NCBI taxonomy): domain Eukaryota; kingdom Metazoa; phylum Chordata; class Amphibia; order Anura; family Bufonidae; genus Bufo; species Bufo bufo. Next base: position 603,012,196 of record NC_053391.1, on the reverse strand, counting down.
CTAAACAACGTTCATTTGCATGAGGCCTTAGTGTGACAATCTGTACAGCTGTAACCTTGTCATCTGTAGTCTTTTTGAGTACTTTTATAGCTTTATTCATTGATTTCTTGTGACTTGCAAACAATTAGCATTCACTAGTGTACAACTATATTTAAAGGGAATCTGTCACCTATTTTGACCATATAAAACCGTTAACATAGCAATGTGCAATAAAGTACCTTCATTCTTGCATGGGTCTTCTTTCTTTTATTCCACTTTTCATTCTGATTAAAAAGCTATTTTTTTGATATGCAAATGAAGTCTCAAGGTGCCCAGAGGGGCGTTATTACTCTGCTTTAGTGCCCAGTAACGCCCCCCTGCAGTGCCCATAGAAAAAAATGCATATAGCAGCACAACGAAAAATAAAGCCTTATCTTGTGGTGGTGCCAGGCGTGTTGGGAGCCAGTCAGAAGTTCCCCCTTGGAGGCGTCATGTAGAAAAAAACGCAGCACTCTCTTGTCTTCAATTCTGTGGAATTTATTTCACCAGCAAAAAAATGTGACGTTTCTTTGCTTGAGAAAGACCATTATGGTCGAAACGTCGCATTTTTTTGCTGGTGAAATAAATTCCACAGAATTGAAGACAAGAGAGTGCTGCGGTTTTTTCTACATGACGCCCCTGCAGTGCCCAGCCCGCCTTTCTTCCTAGCCCAGCATGCCTCCTAAGAAATAAACGTACTCCCACATACTTGCCGAATGGCGCCGCCCCCTCCCCACTACGTCATTTAATTTATTCACTGCACCGTCCTTGCTTCCTCCTCTCTTTGTTTACGGCTCCGCCCCCTCCACTACGTCATTTAATTTATTCACTGCACCTTTCTTGCTTCCTCCTCTCTTGGCCTCCGAAATCCCGCGCAGGCGCAGTATCGCTGAGTGCTTGCGCCTGTACGATACTCCTGTTCCAGAGGGCAACAGCACTCTGATTACGTCACTGGGCTCGACGCATGCCCAGTGACACTATTGAGGCTGTTGCCCTCTGGAGCAGGAGTATCGTACAGGCGCAGGCACTCAGCGATACTGCGCCTGCGCGGAATTTCGGAGGCCAAGAGAGGAGGAAGCAAGGAAGGTGCAGTGAATAAATTAAATGACGTGGTGGAGGGGGCGGCGCCATTCGGCAAGTATGTGGGAGTACATTTATTTCTTAGGAGGCGTGCTGGGCTTGGAAGAAAGGCGGGCTGGGCACTGCAGGGGGGCGTTACTGGGCACTAGTGCAGAGTCATAACGCCCCTCTGGGCACCTTGAGACTTCATTTGCATATCAGAAAAATTGCTTTTTAATCAGAATGAAAAGTGGAATAAAAGAAAGAAGACCCATGCAGGAATGAAGGTACTTTATTGCACATTGCTATGTTAGTGGTTTTATATGGTCAAAATAGGTGACAGATTCGCTTTAACTATATTCTTTCCTTTGCTGCCACCCTGTGGCTATTCTGTGGTTGTGCTACTGAGCAGGTTACAAACTGAACATCAGAGGATCTGAAAATGAATAAAGGAGTGCAGACTACAACTTTTTAATCAAGGTAACCACTGACATGCGCAAAATTATAATTTTTTCAATTTCAAACGTATCCTTCGCCTTTAAGAGCATGTCTTAAGCAAATGCAGTGTCCCACTACCCACGTGGGTACTGCAAACTGCATAGTGTTATGCTTTGTATGCTTTATATAACCTGTTTTATGCTGCAGTGCATCTTTATGCATGATCCCTGCCTACAGGTGTGTTAGATTCCATTACACTGAGCCTACCACTAGGGGGAGACACACAACCCATATACAGTCAGGTCCATAAATATTGGGACATCGACACAATTCTAACATTTTTGGCTCTATACACCACCACAATGGATTTGAAATGAAACAAACTAGATGTGCTTTAACTGCAGACTGTCAAGCTTTAATTTGAGGGTATTTACATCCAAATTAGGTGAACAGTGTAGGAATTACAACAGTTCGCATATGTGCCTCCCATTTGTTAAGGGATCAAAAGTAATGGGACAATTGGATTCTCAGCTGTTCCATGGCCAGGTGTGTGTTATTTTCTCATTATCCCAATTACAATGAGCAGAGTTCATTTCAAGTGTGCTATTTACATTTGGAATCTGTTGCTGTCAACTCTCAAGATGAGATCCAAAGAGCTGTCACTTTCAGTGAAGCAAGCCATCATTAGGCTGAAAAAACACAACAAACCCATCAGAGAGATAGCATAAACATTAGGCGTGGCCAAAACAACTGTTTGGAACATTAAAAAGAAGGAACGTAAGCTCAGCAACATCAAAAGACCCAGAAGACCACGGAAAACAACTGTGGTGGATGACCGAAGAATTCTTTCCCTGGTGAAGAAAACACCATTCACAACAGTTGGCCAGATCAAGAACACTCTCCAGGAGGTAGGTGTATGTGTGTCAAAGTCAACAATCAAGAGAAGACTTCACCAGAGTGAATACAGAGGGTTCACCACAAGATGTAAACCATTGGTGAGCCTCAAAAACAGGAAGGCCAGATTAGAGTTTGCCAAACGACATCTAAAAAAGCCTTCACAGTTCTGGAACAACATCCTATGGACAGATGAGACCAAGATCAACTTGTACCAGAGTGATGGGAAGAAAAGAGTATGGAGAAGGAAAGGAACTGCTCATGATCCTAAGCATACCACCTCATTAGTGAAGCATGGTGGTGGTAGTGTCATGGCGTGGGCATGTATGCCTGCCAATAGAACTGGTTCTCTTGTATTTATTGATGATGTGACTGCTGACAAAAGCAGCAGGATGAATTCTGAAGTGTTTCGGGCAATATTATCTGCTCATATTCAGCCAAATGCTTCAGAACTCATTGGACCGCGCTTCACAGTGCAGACGGACAATGACCCAAAGCATACTGCAAAAGCAACCAAAGAGTTTTTTAAGGGAAAGAAGTGGAATGTTATGCAATGGCCAAGTCAATCACCTGACCTGAATCCGATTGAGCATGCATTTTACTTGCTGAAGACAAAACTAAGGGGGAAAATGCCCCAAGAACAAGCAGAAACCGAAGACAGTTGCAGTAAAGACCTGGCAGAGCATCACCAGGGATGAAACCCAGCGTCTGGTGATGTCTATGTGTTCCAGACTCCAGGCTGTAATTGACTGCAAATGATTTGCAACCAAGTATTAAAAAGTGAAAGTTTGATTTATGATTATAATCCGTCCCGTTTCTTTTGGTCCCTTAACAAGTGGGAGGCACATATTCAAACTGTTGTAATTCCTACACAGTTCACCGGATTTGGATGCAAATGCCCTCAAATGTTTGTTTCGTTTCAAATCCATTGTGGTGGTGTCTAGAGCCAAAAATGTTAGAATTGTGTCGATGTCCCAATATTTATGGACCTGACTGTATATAGCTCAGCTCAGGCCAAGTTAGGCAGAGTGTGAGTGTGTGTATGCTCAGTCTTGAGTCTTCAGCCCTGAGCTGAAGTAGTCCACATCCAGCTCAGAACTCTGCTAAGAGTAAGGGGACATCAGCTAGACGTTTAGCTACAGAAAAGGATATAAACCAGAAATCACTAAAGAAACAGAGACCCAAAGGGTTACGGCCATCGCTATACGCGCCTTAGGGCCTTTGGAGTTAAAATTGAAGGATTTACCAGCCTCCGGCAGCCTCACTAACCTGCATTGGGATAACAGGGACCAGCGTAGAAGTCCTCTAACAGTAAGCATAAAACTTATATCATTAATAGCCTAAGAGACAGACATCACACCTGTGAGCAGTGGACCTCTTGCAACTTTACCTCTGTCCCTCTTAAAGAGACTGTATTTCATATCTGGATGTACTAGAGACTGTTTTGTACTTGGATGTAACCGTTACTAGGAGCAACGTTCAGTAAAAGCTATAAGCTGGATTACACCATCCTTGTCTCAGTCTCCAATTCCTCAGTTAACACTACAGTAAATGGTTGTACCACCACAAAAGGTACTGGCGTCACGACTACAAGGGACCTTGCCATAGGCACATTAATACAGACCATCAAAGGCACCTCAAACCACCATCTGGCCTGTTTCCCCTACACCAGAGTGTGCCCCAGAGAATTCTTGTGCCATTCTCCTCGTCACTTATGCAGGCCTGCCAGGGACGACATAACCGTGAGTAACCAGAACTGTATTTCCCTCGGCCGACCTAATGCTCACTCCGTGACCTCCCGTATAATTCCCCTGTCGGTCTGGCTTACTGCACAAATTTCTAGACTTCATAGAAATGAATGGAGAAGTGATATCTATGGAAATGATGGAGAGAACGAAGCACTGATTGTAAGGCTGTTTCTCTTACACCTATAACCTTTATCCTATTCTTCTGATTTATGGCATATCCTGTGGATAAGCATTTAAATTGGGAATACACTTTAACATGGGTGCTCTGAAATTAATATTATTCTCATTGTAGCCTCCTATAAGGTTGATTCCAAACAGTCAATCAAAAAAAAAAGTTTGAGTTCTCTATCTGGAGCAATGTGAATGCAGCACAAATCTGCACATATACGCTAAAGGCAAACTCAGGATTAGACTGGTCAACCAGAGTACAGCAGGATTTGTGCAAAAATTTAGTTAAAAAGAAATCTGGCCTCCTCCAAACCTCTCAGCCAGCCATTCCATCTCCAGAATTGGTGCATTTTTCCCAACTATATTTCTTATCATTTACATAAAATGTAGCAAAGCACCTGATGGTACAGAATGTCCTCAACACTCCAGCATGCAAGTGGCATCTCCAACTCCCTAAGGGCTCATGCACACAAACGTATTTTCTTTCCTTGTCCATTCTGGGTTTTTTGCGGACTGTATGCGGAACCATTCATTTAGTCAGAATAATTTTTATTGAAATATCGTAGGTATACATCTATTTCGTCATAAATGATATACATTACATGTGGATTATCCATTACAAGTTATTGTTTTCTTAACTATAGAGTTCCCACATTATGATATAATTTACATCATATCTTTACGATATATCTATACATTTTTTTTTATTTTTTAAGGAAAGTAGAATAAAGTTAGTCTATGTTTCGGTAGAACCATTCATTTAAATGGGTCCACAAAAAAAAAAAAAAAAGTTACTCCATGTGCATTCTGTTTCCGTAAGTTCGTATATTTCCGTTCCAGCAAAAAAATAGAACATGTCCTATTATAGGTAAGTGGTAAACAGTGTAAGCGAGCACTCACACTATGGCATCAATTCAATGTATTTATTGGTTACAAATAAAATCCAATATCTCATAAAAATTTAATCACATATATAAAATTCAATATAGCATAAAATACATTATCACATAAAATATAGTAACACATAAAATTCTTTGCAATTGGTCGGCCGACCCTAAATGACGGCAAGTATACAAAAACCACGGTATGGGTGTGTGGCAATCCCTGCACTAATGATAAAATGTTTCAATAGCAGCAAACAGTAATTCTCAAAGTGCCTTCAAATAGTGATCTGTAAACTGATAACATATAATGGTGCAAAGTGCAATAAATAATTGAAAAGTCCCTTTAGGATTTGGTTTAACAAATGTCCAACAAAAGCCTGTGTACAGGTGTGTGACCTCTTGGTTATTTAGTGAACATAACACTTGAAAAATATAGTGCTTCAAAAATAGTGATGAAGTTGTGTGCAATAAGGCACCTTATGGTTAGCTGCACATTGATAAATGCTGGAATGGTTGTATTTCCTTCAGTGTCTGTTAGAAGTGATCGCTTGTAGAAAGTCATCCCAATCAATGTCTCATCCGGGTAATCGATCTTACAGTGCATCCAGTGTAATTATGAATCGAATATAACACTGGTAGGATTTACAAGTGGTCTGTAACCTCTTGTTTGATGACGCACTTACATGAAAGGTTTGTGTCATCGGCACAACACTTTCCTTTGAGTGTTTTAAGTAGTCCCAGACAATTAGGAAAGTTTGTTCTTACCTCCTGTAGTTCGGAGATATTTTCCTTGTAGTAGTCCAGGTGGTGAGCTGGAGACGCCACAACACCCCCCCCCCCCGACTCACTCCTCGTGTGCTCTGATGATCGCACAAAGTATCGCGATGTAATGAATGAGACTTTCGTTCAGTAAGTGAAATCACTTCGGCAGTAAGTCGATTCAATTTTCTAATGTATCCAATATTCTGATCATACAGATTTTCAAGTTTGCATGGCCATGCATATCAAGTTCATTCCAGCGGAGGCATTTGTCGAAGTGTCCGATATATACCAGACGCATTTCGGGATGATTCCACACCCCTTCCTCAGTGGTCATAATATGGTGCAATTGAAAAAGTTGCTAATGAGCAGTTTGCAACTTTTTTATGCTATACAAGTGGAGTATCAATATTATAACTGTGGTGTCTATGGTGCCCTAAATGTGTAGTTCCACAGACATATGTACGAGTAGAGTGACATGATCCTCTTCATCCATTGGAGGCATGTTCTTCAGCTACCATATTCAGGAACTTCATCAAGGTCTCCCTGCAACAAACAACCTATTTGTTACCCACAGTTCTAAACACAATACTAACAATAGGAACATTATATAACTGTTTTAAATACCTATTTTGGCCTCTTGTTCCCATAAAACTGGACTCTCAATGGAGTGAATGTCTCTTCTGCTCCTGTCTCTGGTGAATAATGATTCTAGCAGCAGGAGCTGGGGGAATTCTCAGACAGGTTGTGTGTGAGGCTGGCTGTGATTGGTGAAAACTCTTGCTGTATGAGAAGCTGGCTGTGATTGGTCTAGACTTCTGCCCAGCAACAACAGATTAACACTATACTTTCTGTTGTTTCTGCTGTGTCACTGAGCTTACCTTTCATTACAAAATGAATCTTAAAGGCATATTATCTTTTTCTGCTTCTGTGAACACAAAATATATAACCGTTATATGACATCCAAAACATGATGTCACAGTAAATAACTCTGCTTTTGTCTTTAACACATAAACAAAGCGTTTCGTATGCGCGTGATAAAAAACTGAATGTTGGTACCCAGACCTGAACCCGGACTTCTTCACTGAAGTTCAAGTTTGGGTTCGGTGTTCTGTAGATTTTATTATTTTCCATTATAACATGGTTATAATGGAAAATTAATAGCATTCTTTAATACAGAATGCTTAGCAAAATGTCCTTGAGGGTTAAAAAATAAGGAATAACTTATATTTGATGACTAGATTTGCGTTATTTGAAATTTTATACCATCGATTAACTGCCTGAATAAATAGAATGCTTAAAATACAATTTTATTAAATACTATTTATAAAAAACTTGTGGCTCTCCACTAGATTTACAAAATGTCCCATGATCACTCATTCATATGCAAGCGCTATTGTTCTATGTGCCAAATCTGGCCACCAGCACCATACATCCAGGATGTGACCAGGAATCTAATAATGTATGGTGCTGGTGGCCAGATTTGGCACATAAAACAATAGCGCTTGCATATGAATGAGTGATCCTGGGACAACATCCCATTGTATCTTATATACCCCACTTTAAAGGGAAAGTGATACATTGTGTGTTGATATACACTGACACTGTAAATAAACAATATTGGCACACATCTCCCACAGTGGACAACTATATACTAATGTGTGAGAGATAACAGTGAAATGGTTGCTGTGTCCTTATAATTTGTGGACAAACACCGCCCTCTCACATTGAGCCTGTTTTTGTAAATCTAGTGTAGAGCCACAAGTTTTTAATAAGTAGTATTTAATAAAATTGTATTTTAAGTGTTCTATTTATTCAGGCAGTTAATCAATGGTATTAAAAAATAATAAAATAATTACTCACCTCATCCGCTTGACTCACCTCATTACTCACCTCATCGAAGGTCCTTTTGCATGGTCCTGCAAGAAGAAGAAAGACAATACTGGCTGCGCGATCCAGCGGATGAGGTAAGTCATTATTTTATTATTTTTTAACCCTCAATGGAAATTTTACTTAGCATTCTGTATTAAAGAATGCTATTAAAAAATGTCAATGAATTTGTGGCAGTGGCCAGCGGGGCTCAAGAGACAGCTGCATTGGGCCCCCCCAACTGCCCCTTTTGCCCCGCGTTAAAGATGGCCCTGAATACTAATTATGTGGCGTTTCAAAAGTCAGCTATATACAATCATGCACCTGTGTAGAGCAACCTCTATGCGCATGGGAGTGACTTGTTGAATTTGACTTTCTCCACTTACAGCTTACGCATCAGACACCCAGGCGTTAATCAAGTAGCCTTTTAATCCGGAGATTGCATTACAAGATGTTGCGGGGTAATCCATATGGTAAAAGAATTATGCCAACAATAACTCCTAACTCAGAAGATAGATGCTGCTACTCAGAAGCTGAGCACACTATGAGCAAGGCATCACTGGGAAAACAGGGAGTGGCTAGCCTAAACTAACTAGAAACCTGAAAACAGGGGGTGGGGGAGAGGAGCATACCAATACACAATGCAAGGTACTGGAACAGAACAAATTATGCTTGATGCTTCGTCACCTTGATGAATGAGACAGGTAGCTACAAAATCTCCTTAAGGGGGCATGCAAGGCCTTAGGACATACTTAACCTTGGCTAAACACAAGGTGCAAATAAGGAGGAGGAGCCGGTATTCTCCCTTTTCTCCATTGAGGGTTATTTACTCCCTCAAACACACATAAGTCGCAGGTCACCCTTAACAGTGTTAGATCTGCTTGGCACATAACCACTCGGTTCCTTTAGAGATAAGGACCGTTAGTTTTATTACTGTAGTCAGAGGCGATCCATAATGAGGAAGGAGATGTTAGATCTGCTTGTGACGTGCCAGCCGTCCTCAGGGGCAGTCCATAATAACTAAGCAATACAGTGCTGACTATCTGGTGATCTGAAAAGTACAAACATAGTCCATTCAATAGTGCATATGAAATATCACATTGTTGTACCTGCAAAAGTAATACACAATGGGCAATATACTTGAACGTTGCTGAAAATTTAAAACGTTAGTGCAACCTTTTAATGAGGCACATTTTTAATGCAGTAGAATAGTGCAATAAGGTAATAGAGTCAGTTAAGAGTCTCTTCTTCTGTACTTGAAGGCAAAGTGCGTCACACTGTCACTTTCAGTGCAACAGTCTTTTGCAATCCATGGGAATGATAATGTCATTATTTGTAACCCAAATGAGGTAATAAAGGTAATTGTAATCCATATAAGGCACAAAGTCATTTGTAATCCACATGGGTATGAAAGTTATTTGTAATCCACAAGGGTAAAAGTAGCAGCACAGGTCATGAGAACTGTTAGCAGAGTCTCCTAAATTACCTGAAAAGGGGGAAAAGAAAATAAAAAAAGGAAATTTGGCGCTGTCCTTGTGCAACTGGGATAGGAATGCAAATGATGGGGGGAGTCCTTACTAAACATGACCTTCCGGGTGAGGGCAGAACCTGGAACATAAAAACATAAAATATGCCAAACAGGCCCTCAGCCTTCAGGAGTTGTCCACGCTGTGGCTCCCAAAGTCAATGTTCTTTCTTTTGATGAGATGACATGGTCCAGCTCCTTATAGGAGGGAATGGAAATCCTCCTCACTGCTTTAGCTGGAGAACTGGATGAGAGTTTTTTCCTCCCTCTGGAAATCCATTCTAGCACGGGTAGTAGAAAGCCACTGCTCTCCTGTGGCGGAAGACGGAACTGACCGGGTGGTCACACTTTTCATCTGCGCAGCCATCTTCTGTTTGATTGGGGTAGTTGCTCCTGTCATTTCAAAGGAATTCAGGACCTCCAGGACTTTTCAAACAGCTGATTGATGGGGGGTCACTGGTGTAGGACCCCCACTGATCACATACTGATGACCTATCCTGAGAAAAAAAAATCTCAAAAAATCCCTTTTATCCGATGGGCAGTCCAAATGGAGAAGAAAATGCTGTCAATAAACAAAAAAATTTTTTAATCTAGTTCCACATGCCAGAACCAATTTGTCACATCACATAAACCAAATATTTTCACCTTTGATAGATCTGGTCTTCTAGTGTAGGCATTGGATAATTATTTATTTTAAGAGCTTTGTTCAATGGCTTTAGGTTGATGGGGTATAAGTAACTCAATTTTGTCTGTTTTAGCAATGTGTATTACGATTACATCTGGCCAGTGCACTGTTTCAAGATTCCCTTTTTTTGTGGAATGTGAGAAAATTCCTGTGCAGTTTCAAAATACCCATACATTCCTTAGTTTGCACAGTCTTCCCTTATAGGGTCATCTGCACTCAATGCATACTAAGCACATATGTGTTTATACCTGATTGGTTAAATGCTGTTACTATGAGTCATCTATTATGTTAATACAGAGCTCATGTGTGTTCAGGCTATAGGTTAAAACAAATGCTAACATATGATTGGATGTCAAGGAAGCTCAACCCCCTCTATATTAAGTGTTTGCCAACTGTAATAAAGCAGAGTGAATTGGAACAAGACATGTGTTTGGTGTTAAATCTGATTCACCCTCCTGGTACCAGAAAATACTTAATTCAAGCTTATCACCGAAAGTCTGGTGTCAGGGACACCAAGGCAAAGAGTATAAATTGCCTAACAGCTTTGGGGGCTCGTGTCCGGGATCGACAGGGTCATCCTCGGGTCCGGTGTGAAAGACATCAATTTTTGTCCTCCGTCTGATCCGAGGGCACTGGCCACGTCTCGACCCAAGTAAGTTGAACCATTTACTTAAGACTTCGGTAGGTAGTTGTGTCCAGGGGACACATCAAGGCTCAGGGAGCCAAGAAAGATGATTATAATAGACTCTGGGAGTCCATATCACTAGAGATAAATATAGTGCACTATAAAGAAATCCTGTTCAGGGAACAGAAGGTTACAAGCTTGGATTAACTCTTTTATATATATATATATATATATATATATATATATATATATTTATATATATATATATATATATATATAGTATAAGTATTTTAGAAGTGATAAGATTATCTGTCTGTGTGAGATACTGACCGGGTGGTAAGTGTACGGTCACATGCCACTGTTATTGTCAAATTGATGTATTTTGGGTTAACTACTGGCTGGTAATAGGGATGGAAATCTGTAAGAATCTGTGAAGTTAAAGCTTACAGACTGTGTACATCAGAACTCCTGTGATAGTAAAGGGGGGGCTCTGGTGAGTGAGAAAACAGAGCAGTGTCAGGAAGTTAATTGATGGCACTAGCAAGAAAGAAAGTGCCCCAGTGTCTGCAATCAGAAAGGGCTTGTATTAAATGTTCAGAAATGAACTGGTTAAGTTTTGTTACCCTAATGATATGTGTGTGCTTAAATAGGGATGATCCATAGCCCTAGCATTAGAAATTAGAGCAGTAAAAGATGGTCAGTTAATGGATAAGTATTGTTTGGTGCAGTATCTATAAAAATTTTGAGGAATATTTAAGTTGAACGTTCTGTGATGGACGGATCCACTTCCCCTGCCTTAAACAAAGAAACATTCTTGAGATAAGAGACGCAAGGCAAAGGAAATGGGGGGAGGGAATCGTGTAGAGTAAATAATGTTATATGTGTAACAATCCAGCTTTTAACAAAAAAATTATTATATATGTGCAAACACTAACTAAGACCACCTGGCATATAAGATGATATGGGTTTAACAAAATTACTGTATGATTATAACATGTATATTGTCTTCTTATAAGAGTTGATTAATCACAGAGTGAAGACCAGAAGACGTTGGAAAAAGCAGCACAATAGTGACAGACCATTAGCAATTCTGGGTGTGGTGTGGCTATCTGTTTCCAGGAAAGCTGTGTTTGTGCTGCAAGTTTTGGAATGCAACAAAGAAATTGTGTGACTGGGTTGGAAGACAAATGATTCAGTGGAATGTGAATGGGTGTGGCTTTGAGTTGTAGTGGAGTTGAATATGTGTGAAGACTGAGAGATGTTTTTTGCAGAACTGTGTATGCAATTCAGTTTTTATGTATGAGGGCGTGGTTATGAGTAGGGATGAGCGAACCCGAACTGTATAGTTCGGGTTCGTACCGAATTTTGGGGTGTCCGTGACACAGACCCGAACCCGAACATTTTCGTAAAAGTCCGTGTTCGAGTTCGGTGTTCTGCGCTTTCTTGGCGCTTTTTGAAAGGCTGCAAAGCAGCCAATCAACAAGCGTCATACTACTTGCCCCAAGAGGCCATCACAGCCTTGCCTACTATTGGCATGGCTGTGATTGGCCAGTGCAGCATGTGACCCAGCCTCTATATAAGCTTGGGTCACGTTGCGCTGCACGTCACTCTGCTGATTGAAGCATAGGGAGAGGTTGCAGCTGCGACGTTAGGGCGAGATTAGGCAGTGATTAACTCCTCCAAAAGACTTCATTCTGTGATCGATCTGCAGCTGTGGATCATTGAAGTGCTAATATTGACTTGCTCACTTTTTTGAGGCTGCCCAGAGCGTTTTTAGATCACTTTTTTTCTGGGGTGATCGGCGGCCACTTTGTGACTTGTGGTGCGCCAGCACAAGCTATCACCAAGTGTATTTAACCATCAATAGTGTGGTTATTTTGTGCTATATCCTACATCAGCTGCAGGCTGAGCCTGTGTCACCGAAGTGCATTTAACCATCAAAAGTCTGGTTATTTTTTGGCCATATACTACATCAGCTGCAGGCTGAGCCTGTGTCACCGAAGTGCATTTAACCATCAACAGTCTGATTATTTTTTGGCCATATACAACATCTGGTGCAGGCTGAGCCTGTGTCACCCAAGTGCATTTAACCATCAACAGTGTGGTTATTTTTTGGCCATATACTACATCAGGGGCAAGTTGAGCCTGTCACCCAGCGCCTAAAAAATAGACCTGACATTTCTATTCAACCAAATCTGTACTGTTTTAGCTGGTCAAGTTATTTGTAGTGACCGTAAAAGCACACTTTTTGTTCTGGGTTGAAAAACTATTCCCAAATTTGCCATTCTCAAAATAACTAGTTTCTGGTATATGAGGCCTACTTGAAATCAATCCCAAAAAGGATATCTTACATTGAAGGTACTGATAGTGTCATTCAGAAAAACCTAAGACACACGCTACCGTGCAGATAGAAGTCTGATTCTGAGATTAAACCTTAACCTGTCACACAGTGCAAAAAAAAACAGGTCTCACATTTCTATTCAAGCAAATCTGTACTGTTTTAGCTGGTCAAGTTATTTGTAGCGACCGTAAAAGCCCTTTTTTTTTCTGGGTTGAAAAACTATTCCCAAATTTGCAATTCTCAAAATAACTAGTTTCTGGTATATGAGGCCTACTTGAAATCTATCCCAAAAAGGATATCTTACATTGAAGGTACTGATAGTGTCATTCAGAAAAACCTAAGACACACGCTACCGTGCAGATAGAAGTCTGATTCTGAGATTAAACCTTAACCTGTCACACAGTGCAAAAAAAAACAGGTCTCACATTTCTATTCAAGCAAATCTGTACTGTTTTAGCTGGTCAAGTTATTTGTAGCGACCGTAAAAGCCCTTTTTTTTTCTGGGTTGAAAAACTATTCCCAAATTTGCAATTCTCAAAATAACTAGTTTCTGGTATTTGAGGCCTACTTGAAATCTATCCCAAAAAGGATATCTTACATTGAAGGTACTGATAGTGTCATTCAGAAAAACCTAAGACACACGCTACCGTGCAGATAGAAGTCTGATTCTGAGATTAAACCTTAACCTGTCACACAGTGCAAAACAAAACAGGTCTCACATTTCTATTCAAGCAAATCTGTACTGTTTTAGCTGGTCAATTTATTTGTAGTGACCGTAAAAGCACACTTTTTGTTCTGGGTTGAAAAACTATTCCCAAATTTGCCATTCTCAAAATTGTGGTGAACGGGAACAATGAGGAAAACATCTAATAAGGGACGCGGACGTGGACATGGTCGTGGTGGTGTTAGTGGACCCTCTGGTGCTGGGAGAGGACGTGGCCGTTCTGCCATAGCCACACGTCCTAGTGTACCAACTACCTCAGGTCCCAGTAGCCGCCAGAATTTACAGGGATATTTGGTGGGGCCCAATGCCGTTCTAAGGATGGTAAGGCCTGAGCAGGTACAGGCATTAGTCAATTGGGTGGCCGACAGTGCATCCAGCACGTTCACATTATCTCCCACCCAGTCTTCTGCAGAAAGCGCACAGATGGCGCATGAAAACCAAGCCCATCAGTCTGTCACATCACCCCCATGCATATCAGGGAAACTGTCTGAGCCTCAAGTTATGCAGCAGTCTCTTATGCTGTTTGAAGACTCTGCTGCCAGGGTTTTCCAAGGGCATCCACCTAGCCCTTCCCCAGGGGTGGAAGAGATAGAATGCACTAACGCACAACCACTTATGTTTCCTGATGATGAGGACATGGTAATACCACCTTAGCACGTCTCTGATGATGACGAAACACAGGTGCCAACTGCTGCGTCTTTCTGCAGTGTGCAGACTGAACAGGAGGTCAGGGGTCAAGACTGGGTGGAAGACGATGCAGGGGACGATGAGGTCCTAGACCCCACATGGAATGAAGGTCGTGCCACTGACTTTCAGAGTTCGGAGGAAGAGGCAGTGGTGAGACCGAGCCAACAGCGTAGCAAAAGAGGGAGCAGTGGGCAAAATCAGAACACCCGCCGCCAAGAGACTCCGCCTGCTACTGACCGCCGCCATCTGGGACCGAGCACACCAAAGGCAGCTTCAAGGAGTTCCCTGGCATGGCACTTCTTCAAACAATGTGCTGACGACAAGACCCGAGTGGTTTGCACGCTGTGCCATCAGAGCATGAAGCGAGGCATTAACGTTCTGAACCTTAGCACAACCTGCATGACCAGGCACCTGCATGCAAAGCATGAACTGCAGTGGAGTAAACACCTTAAAAACAAGGAAGTCACTCAGGCTCCCCCTGTTGCCTCTTCTGCTGCTGCCGCCTCGGCCTCTTCTGCTGCTGCCGCTGCCTCGGCCTCTTCTGCTGCTGCTGCCGCCGCCTCGGCCTCTTCCTCTGCCTCTGGAGGAACGTTGGCACCTGCCGCCCCCAGCAAACATGGGATGTACCACCAACACCACCACCTGCGTCACCAAGCATCTCAACCATGTCACACGGCAGCGTTCAGCTCTCCTTCTCACAAACATTTGAGAGAAAGCGTAAATTCCCACCTAGCCACCCTCGATCCCTGGCCCTGAATGCCAGCATTTCTAAACTACTGGCCTATGAAATGCTGTCATTTAGGCTGGTGGACACACACAGCTTCAAACAGCTCATGTCACTTGCTGTCCCACAGTATGTTGTTCCCAGCCGCCACTACTTC
Source organism: Bufo bufo (assembly GCF_905171765.1). Taxonomy (NCBI): domain Eukaryota; kingdom Metazoa; phylum Chordata; class Amphibia; order Anura; family Bufonidae; genus Bufo; species Bufo bufo. Next base: position 602,996,891 of record NC_053391.1, on the reverse strand, counting down.
TCCAAGAGAGCCGTGCCTTCCCTGCACAAACAAGTGTCCGATAAAATCAAGTGTGCACTGCGCAACGCCATCTGTGGCAAGGTCCACCTAACCACAGATACGTGGACCAGTAAGCACGGCCAGGGACGCTATATCTCCCTAACTGCACACTGGGTAAATGTAGTGGCGGCTGGGCCCCAGACGGAGAGCTGTTTGGCGCACGTCCTTCCGCCGCCAAGGATCGCAGGGCAACATTCTTTGCCTCCTGTCTCCTCCTCCTCCTACTCAGCTTCCTCCTCCTCGTCTTCCACCTGCTCATCCAGTCAGCCACACACCTTCACCACCAACTTCAGCACAGCACGGGGTAAACGTCAGCAGGCTATTCTGAAACTCATATGTTTGGGGGACAGGCCCCACACCGCACAGGAGTTGTGGCGGGGTATAGAACAATAGACCGACGAGTGGTTGCTGCCGGTGAGCCTCAAGCCCCGCCTGGTGGTGTGCGATAATGGGCGAAATCTCGTTGCAGCTCTGGGACTAGCCGGTTTGACGCACATCCCTTGCCTGGCGCATGTGCTGAATTTGGTGGTGCAGAAGTTCATTCGCAACTACCCTGACATGTCAGAGCTGCTGCATAAAGTGCGGGCCGTCTGTTCGCGCTTCTGGCGTTCACACCCTGCCGCTGCTCGCCTGTCTGCGCTACAGCATAACTTCGGCCTTCCCGCTCACCACCTCTTATGCGACGTACCCACCAGGTGGAACTCCACCTTGCATATGCTGGACAGACTGTGCGAGCAGCAGCAGGCCATAGTGGAGTTTCAGCTGCAGCACGCACGGGTCAGTCGCACTGTGGATCAGACACACTTCACCACCAATGACTGGGCCTCCATGCGAGACCTGTGTGCCCTGTTGCGCTGTTTCGAGTACTCCACCAACATGGCCTGTGGCGATGACGCCGTTATAAGCGTTACAATACCACTTCTATGTCTCCTTGAGAAAACAGGGCGATGATGGAAGAGGAGGTGGAAGAGGAGGAAGAGGGGTCATTTTTAGCACTTTCAGGCCAGTCTCTTCGAAGTGACTCAGAGGGAGGTTTTTTGCAACACCAGAGGCCAGGTACAAATGTGGCCAGACAGGGCCCACTACTGGAGGACGAGGATGAGGAGGAGGTGGAGGAGGATGAGGATGAAGCATGTTCACAGCGGGGTGGAACCCAAAGCAGCTCGGGCCCATCACTGGTGCGTGGCTGGGGGGAAACACAGGACGATGACGATACGCCTCCCACAGAGGACAGCTTGTCCTTTCCTCTGGGCAGCCTGGCACACATGAGCGACTACATGCTGCAGTGCCTGCGCAACGACAGCAGAGTTGTCCACATTTTAACGTGTGCGGACTACTGGGTTGCCACCCTGCTGGATCCCCGGTACAAAGACAATGTGCCCACCTTACTTCCTACACTGGAGCGTGATAGGAAGATGCGCGAGTACAAGCGCACGTTGGTAGACGCGCTACTGAGAGCATTCCCAAATGTCACAGGGGAACCAGTGGAAGCCCAAGGCGAAGGCAGAGGAGGAGCAAGAGGTCGCCAACGCAGCTGTGTCACGCCCAGCTCCTCTGAGGGCAGGGTTAGCATGGCAGAGATGTGGAAAAGTTTTGTCAACACGCCACAGCTAAGTGCACCACCACCTGATACGGAACGTGTTAGCAGGAGGCAACATTTCACTAACATGGTGGAACAGTACCTGTGCACACACCTCCACGTACTGACTGATGGTTCGGCCCCATTCAACTTCTGGGTCTCCAAATTGTCCACATGGCCAGAGCTAGCCTTTTATACCTTGGAGGTGCTGGCCTGCCCGGCGGCCAGCGTTTTGTCTGAACGTGTATTCAGCACGGCAGGGGGCGTCATTACAGACAAACGCAGCCGCCTGTCTACAGCCAATGTGGACAAGCTGACGTTCATAAAAATGAACCAGGCATGGATCATACAGGACCTGTTCATCCCTTGTGCAGATTAGATATTAACTACCTCCCCTTAACAATATATTATTCCACTCCAGGGCACTTCCTCATTCAATACTATTTTTAATTTCATTTTATCATTATATTGCGGGGCAACCCAAAGTTGAATGAACCTCTCCTCTGTCTGGGTGCCGGGGCCTAAATGTGTGACAGTGGCCTGTTCCAGTGGTGGGTGACGTGAAGCCTGATTCTCTGCTATGACATGAAGACTGATTCTGCGCTGACATAAGGCCAGATTCTCTGTTACGCGACCTCTCTCCTCTGCCTGGGTGCCTGGGCCTAAATGTGTGACAGTGGCCTGTTCCAGTGGTGGGTGACGTGAAGCCTGATTCTCTGCTATGACATGAAGACTGATTCTGCGCTGACATAAGGCCAGATTCTCTGTTACGGGACCTCTCTCCTCTGCCTGGGTGCCTGGGCCTAAATGTGTGACAGTGGCCTGTTCCAGTGGTGTATGACGTGATGCCTGATTCTCTGCTATGACATGAAGACAGATTCTGTGCTGACATAAGGCCAGATTCTCTGTTACAGGACCTCTCTCCTCTGTCTGGGTGCCGGGGCCTAAATGTGTGACAGTGGCCTGTTCCAGTGGTGGGTGACGTGAAGCCTGATTCTCTGCTATGACATGAAGACTGATTCTGCGCTGACATGAAGCCAGATTCTCTGCTATGGCATGAAGAGACTGATTCTGTGCTGACATGAAGCCAGATTCTTTGCTATGGCATGAAGAGACTGATTCTCTGCTGACGTGAAGCCAGATTCTCTGCTATGGGACCTCTGTCCAATTGATATTGGGTCATTTTTATTTTTTTTATTTTTATTTTAATTCATTTCCCTATCCACATTTGTTTGCAGGGGATTTACCTACATGTTGCTGCCTTTTGCAGCCCTCTAGCTCTTTCCTGGGCTGTTTTACAGCCTTTTTAGTGCCCAAAAGTTCGGGTCCCCATTGACTTCAATAGGGTTCGGGTTCGGGACGAAGTTCGGTTCGGGTTCGGATCCCGAACCCGAACATTTCCGTGAAGTTCGGCTGAACTTCTCGAACCCGAACATCCAGGTGTTCGCTCAACTCTAGTTATGAGCTGTTTGTGAAAATGAGTACATGAAAATGTGAATGCGTATGGAGTACGGTATTTGTTTTCATATATAATGCGCATTGTTTGAAGTTATGTGTTACATGTGTTACATGTTAAGTGTTGTACTTAACATCAGAACTCTGTTGTTATGGGCAGCTAGGACACTAATGACGGACAGAAGGGGGACCACAGATTCCGACTAAAAGGGGTGGACTTAGATGACTAAGAGTGGGAGGAAAGAGAATCTGAGCCTTCTATGTGAATTAATGGGGTTTTGACAAAACCTTTCAAAACTGACTAACTACCACTCGAGACCATGGACAGGGAATACATCACAGATCATGTATTTAGCATTATACTAGATTGCCCAGTCAGCCTGTTAGGGAGAGATTTGTTCATTAAGCTTGACTTGCAAGTATCAGCAATGAATCAGGGCATAAGAGTACACTCAGATCTCATTCCAATCTCTACACCAGTGCCACTGATTCTTGCAAACATACAGAACCACCCAGAACTTAACAACATTAACCCTGCATTATGGTCTTTAAATGAATATGACACAGGATTCATAGATTGCACACCTTACAAAACTACTGTGAAACCAGGTGTCATCTCAGTGTTCCAGAAACAATACCCTTTGTCAAAAGAGAAACTCGATGGACTTAGGCCAATGATAGAAGAATTCCTACAAAAGGGAATCCTGTAAGAGGTGATTTCACCCTACATCACGCCTGTGAATCCAGTGACAAAGGCAGATGGTACTATCCGCTTTGTACAGGATTTAAGGGCCATCAACAACATCATTGTGCCTATAGCCCCTGTTGTACCTGATGTCACTCAATTATTATCTGCCATTCCAGCAGACGCTGTTTGGTTCAGTGTGATAGATCTGAAAAATACATTCCTTTCTATCCCAGTTGATAAGATAACCAGACTACTTTTTGCTTTTCCTTTGAGGGACGCTAACTGACCTGGTGCAGAATGCCCCAGGGATATGCTGATTCACCTGTAGTGTACAGCATAGTCCTCCAAGCCACGTTAAAACCATGGTACCCCCCCCCCCCCAAGGTTCTGTGCTGCTGCAATATGTCTATGATTTGTTACTATGTAGCATGTCAGCGGAGGCCAGCATTCAGGATGTTTTATCACTGTTATAATGATTGTCAGGATGTGGTCACAAAGTGACACTTAAGAAAATGCAATGGTGTAAAATGCAGGTTGAATACTTGGGCTTTGTCCTCACAAAAGGTGAAAGGAGAATCAGCACAGAAAGAGTCCAGTCTATTGCGGGTTTGGTCACCCCGCACACCAAGAAAGAAATGTTATCTTTCCTTGGTATGATTAACTACTGTAGACAATGGATTCCTGATTGCTCCTACTATGACAATGTTTTGAGGCAAACCACTCTGGAAGAAAATCCAGATTTTATTAAATGGTCTTCTGAAATGTACAATGCATTTGATTATCTGAAATGTTCACTCATGTCGAGTCCAGTTTTACTGAGAGAGTAGTGGATGCATGGAATAGCCTTCCTGCAGAAGTGGTAGCTGCAAATACAGTGAAGGGGTTTAAGCATGCATGGGATAGGCATAAGGCTATCCTTCATATAAGATAGGGCCAGGGACTATTCATAGGATTCAGATATATTGGGCAGACTAGATGGGCCAAATGGTTCTTATCTGCCGACACATTCTATGTTTCTATGTTTCTATGTCCAGGGCTGGGCCTCCCTGACTATAATATGCCTTTCCACATGTTTGCACGCCAAAATTGTAAAACCATGGCGGGTGTACTGACACAAGAAAACGGAGGCAAGTTGCGTCCTTGTGTATTTTTCTCAAAGGTAATGCCCACCCCTGTTCAAGGGATGCCGGCATGTCTGTGTTCTCTTGCAGCCTGTGCTATGATGGTAGAGTTGGCAACTCCTTTCACAATGTGACATTACACCATTTTGCACACTACTCATGATGTTGTAGGCCTACTCAAGGGCATCCACACTCAACACAGCAGGCAGCTGAGTTCATTGCACTCACTAGAGCATGTATTCTACATGCTAACAGACCTGTCACCATCTATACTGAGAGTAGGTACGCACATGGGGTAGTGTGGGACCATGGTATGATTTGGCAGAGGAGAGGATTTACGGCAGCAGATGGTAAGGATCATGTCTCATAGGGCAATGCGCTGGCAGATAAGGTGGCGAAACGAGTGGCCAAATGCAACCACACAGGTCCGTGTAACCATTGGTAGATGCCATGTCTGGCACCTCCAACCCCTGAGATGTCGCAAATGGACTGGTGTTATCCAGTATTGCAGAAAAATCCTAAGACAGGATTAGTCTGCAAAGAGGGGAAGCTATGCATTCCCCAACACAGTGCTTCCATCTTAAATAGCACATTTCCACGAGATACTCATGGGGAGGCCTTTCCCCACCCCCTGGGCCCAATGATAGTGCAGGGAGGAGACTTTGATTTAATAAGGGAAGAATATGTCACCAAATTGATACAGGTACTTAACAAAACTGAAGACAAAGTTGCTTGTAAGTCTCCCTCTTTTCCACAGGAACCCACCCACCCATACAGGGTGGGGGATGAGGTGGTGGTCGAAACACTGAAGAAAGAAAAAGCTCAAGGTTATTTCGTAAATGGCCCACCTACTACCGTGGTTGCAGTAACAAGAACAGCTGTGCTGACTGAACAATCTCCAATTTGGATCCACGCCACCCGAGTGAAGCTTGTGAGAGAAGGACAGGAGGTACTAATGGGGGCAGACAGCCCTGACCTCCAACGAGGCCCAGAGCTACTAACGGAGGCAGACAGCCTTGACCTCGGAGAAGATACAGAAGGGGTACTAACGGAGGCAGACAGCCTTGACCCCCAACGAGATGACACAGTCGGGAAATTCCTCGAGATGGCTGAGATGCAGTGCCTTAATAATGGCAATTTTGTGTCTCCTACTCACTGTCCCATGGCTGTGGAACAGACAGACATACCTGAAAACGGAATGCAGGGGGGAAGACAATCTGTGGAAGACAAAGGAGAACTTATGGCTGTACCTGGCCAAAACTCTGAACTTAAAGCGAACCTTTCACCTCATTTTCACCTTATAAACTAGCAACAGTACCTTATAGATTATCTTGAGTGTGTTGTTATCCATGTTAGTGCCGCTTTCCTGGGCTCTTTATACTTCAAAAAATCGTCTTATAAACTTCACATTCTGTGCTCCAACAGTCATGCAACCAGTCAAGGGGGTAGCCCTTCCATCTCCTCTGGCCGTACCGCCCCTGCCCTAACCCCTCCTCTATGCTCCTTAACTGACAGCCGGCTCAGTCGCCGGGACGGCGCTTCTGAAACCTGCGCATGCGCCGTCCTCCTGATTCGCCGCGCGATCCCGTGTTTCTTGCTGACAAAAGCGCGATCATGTAAGAGAATCGCGCATGCGCATTACGCAATGCCGGCCTGTCTGCTCTCCCTCCCTAATGTGCGCGCGCTCCACTATCTTCATGCTCAAAGTGCCCCACGTGATCACTGTAGACTTGCCGCACATTAGGGAGGGAGAGCAGACAGGAGAGCAGACAGGCCGGCATTGCGTAATGCGCATGCGCGATTCTCTTACATGATCGCGCTTTTGTCAGCAAGAAACATGGGATCGCGCGGCGAATCAGGAGGACGGCGCATGCGCAGGTTTCAGAAGCGCCGTCCCGGCGACTGAGCCGGCTGTCAGTTAAGGAGCATAGAGGAGGGGTTAGGGCAGGGGCGGTACGGCCAGAGGAGATGGAAGGGCTACCCCCTTGACTGGTTGCATGACTGTTGGAGCACAGAAGTTTATAAGACGATTTTTTGAAGTATAAAGAGCCCAGGAAAGCAGCACTAACATGGATAACAACACACTCAAGATAATCTATAAGGTACTGTTGCTAGTTTATAAGGTGAAAATGAGGTGAAAGGTTCGCTTTAACTGATTTCTGTCTCCGAACCACTTTATCCGCATCTAACGTTTTGGAGACATGTCTGGTAGCAGTTCCCACCCCAGTAGATGTATGGACGGGCTCCTACGTTCGCAATGGAATGACACTGATTTGCAGGATCATGATGTTAAATATGGATATGTAAATCCTTATCATGCTTGTTATAACTGTTCTACATATGAGACTCTGCAAAGTAATATGATAGAAATGATTACAGGTCTTGTTACAGCAGCAGAAATATGTTACAAGTTCTCCTGCTATGAGAAACTATTGCCTCTCTGCATACAAGCAAAAATGCAGAACAAGACTAAGCCAAATATTTGCGATAGAGATCTAGGTAGCTGTAAAAAGATAGTATCAGGAAAGAATATGCAATGTAATATTACAAAAACAGTACCATCCCTAGACAATCATGTACCTCTACCAACAGGATGGGTATTGGCCTGTGGAAATACTAGTTACACATACATACCGGCCAATATTACAGAGGGACCCTGTACAATAGCTAGGTTAACATTAACAATGATACCACTAGTCCCAGCAATGTAGACGCGACACACGAGAGACACTTCTCTACAGCTACCAGAAAATTGTGACTATAATGTGAATATCCTCTCTAGAGCAGAATACATGAGTACCAGGGTTGGTCATATATAACCACAGGACAATATCAAAACTTGCCTGTTTTATGGTAAAACAAATAAATGTCACTAGTGCAATTCTGCAAGATATGCTGCTGGATATACAATCATATAAAAAGGCTATCTTGCAGAATAGGGCAACTATTGACTATTTATTGCTTCAACATGGTATAGGATGCTCGGCGTTCACAGGGATGTGTTGTTTCAATTTATCAGACCACTCCCATGGAATAAAAGATAAAATAGGCCAACTAGAAGAGATGATAAAACATATAAAACAAGATGTTGACCAAGGTTGGTGAGACTGGCTTTTTGGCTGGATACCTGACTTTGGTCAAATAAGATATGTTTTAGGAGTGGCACTTGCCGTGGTCGCAGCAATAGTGTGTCTCTGCTGTTGTCTACAGTGTGTGCCCTCCCTTCTTACCATATGTCAAAAAGTGGCCGAAAGAGGGGTACACTCAACATTCCTCTATACTCCGGTAGAGGTAGAAGAGGCAAACACAACCTCAACAAAGCCTGAGGATTATACTCCTGAAGGGTATATGGAATATCTAAAGGCTTACAGGCAAACTAAGGGAGAGCAGAGAAAGAACCATATATTATAAGTTATATATATAAGGTTCTAAGAGGAGATTGATGGGGTATAAGTAACTCAATTTTGTCTGTTTTAGCAATGTGTATTACGATTACATCTGGCCAGTGCACTGTTTCAAGATTCCCTTTTTTGTGGAATGTGAGAAACTTCCTGTGCAGTTTCAAAATACCCATACATTCCTTAGTTTGCACAGTCTTACCTTATAGGGTCATCTTCACTCAATGCATACTAAGCACATATGTGTTTATACCTGATTGGTTAAATGCTGTTACTATGAGTCATCTATTATGTTAACCCCTTCAGGACCGGGCTCATTTTCACCTTAAGGACCAGGCCATTTTTTGGAAATCTGACCAGTGTCACTTTAAGTGCTAATAACTTTAAAACGCTTTGACTTATCCAGGCCATTCTGAGATTGTTTTTTCGTCACATATTGTACTTCATGACACTGGTAAAATGAAGTCAAAAATTTTTTTTTTTTTGCACAAAAAAATACCTAATTTACCAAAAATTTGGAAAAATTTGCAAATTTCAAAGTTTCAGTTTCTCTACTTCTGTAATACATAGTAATACCCCAAAAAATTGTGATGACTTTACATTCCCCATATGTCTACTTCATGCTTGAATTGTTTTGGGAATGATATTTTATTTTTTGGGGATGTTATAAGGCTTAGAAGTTTAGAAGCAAATCTTGAAATTTTTCCGAAATTTTCAAAAACTCAATTTTTAGGGACCAGTTCAGGTCTGAAGTCACTTTGCGAGGCTTACATAATAGAAACCACCCAAAAATGACCCCATCTAAGAAACTACACCCCTCAAGGTATTCAAAACTGATTTTGCATACATTGTTAACCCTTTAGGTGTTGCACAAGAGTTATTGGCAAATGGGGAGGAAATGTGAGAATTTCATTTTTTTGTCTAATTTTTCATTTTAACCCATTTTTTCCACTAACAAAGCAAGGGTTAACAGCCAAACAAGACTGTATCTTTATTGCCCTGACTCTGCCGTTTACAGAAACACCCAATATGTGGCCGTAAACTACTGTACGGCCACACAGCGGGGCGTAGAGTGAAAGGTGCGCCGTTTGGTTTTTGGAAGGCTGATTTTTATGGACTGGTTTATTTACACCATGTCCCATTTGAAGCCCCCCTGATGCACCCCTAGAGTAGAAACTCCATAAAAGTGACCCCATCTAAGAAACAACACCCCTCAAGGTATTCAAAACTGATTTTACATATGTCATTAACCCTTTAGGTGTTGCACAAGAGTTATTGGCAAATGGAGATGAAATTTGAGAATTTCATTTTTTTGCCTAATTTTCAATTTTAACCCATTTTTTCCACTAACAAAGCAAGGGTTAACAGCCAAACAAGACTGTATCTTTATTGCCCTGACTCTGATGTTCACAGAAACACCCCATATGTGGCCGTAAACTACTGTATGGCCACACAGCGGGGCGTAGAGTGAAAGGTGCGCCGTATGGTTTCTGGAGGACTAATTTTGCTGGACTGTTTTTTTGACACCATGTCCCATTTGAAGCCCCCCTGATGCACCCCTAGAGTAGAAACTCCATAAAAGTGACCCCATCTAAGAAACTACACCCCTCAAGGTATTCAAAACTGATTTTACAAACTTTGTTAACCCTTTAGGTGTTGCACAAGATTTAATGGAAAATAGAGACACAATTTCAAAATTTCACATTTTCGGCAGATTTTCCATTTTAATATTTTTTTTCCAGTAACAAAGCAAGGGTTAACAGCCAAACAAAACACTTGATTTATGGCCCTGATTCTGTAGTTTACAGAAACACCCCATATGTGGTCGTAAACTGCTGTATGGGCACGCGGCAGGGTGCAGAAGGAAAGGAATGCCATATGGTTTCTGGAAGGCAGATTTTGCTGGATTGTTTTTAGACACCATGTCCCATTTAAAGCCCCCTGATGCACCCCTAGAGTAGAAACTCCAAAAAAGTGGCCCCATTTTGGAAACTACGGGATACGGTGGAAGTTTTGTTGGTACTAGTTTAGGGAACATATGATTTTTGGTTGCTCTATATTACACTTTTTTGTGAGGCAAAGTAACAAAAAATAGAAATTCAGAAATTTCATCTCCATTTGCCATTAACTCTTGTGGAACACTTAAAGGGTTAACAAAGTTTGTAAAATCAGTTTTGAATACCTTGAGGGGTGTAGTTTCCAAAATGGGGTCATTTTTTGGAGTTTATACTCTAGGGGTGCATCGGGGGGGCTTCAAATGGAACATGGTGTCAAAAAACCAGTCCAGCAAAAACTGCCTTCCAAAAACCATATGGCGCTCCTTTCCTTCTGCGCCCTGCCGTGTGGCCATACAGCAGTTTACGACCACATATGGGGCATTTCTATAAACTAAAGAATCAGGGCAATAAATATTGAGTTTTGTTTGGCTGTTAACCCTTGCTTTGTTATGGGAAAAAATGAATTAAAATGGAAAATTTGCCAAAAAATAGCTGTTTTGGCACTGTTTTTATTTTTTAATATTTACAACGTTCATCTGACAGGTTAGATCATGTGCTATTTTTATAGAGCAGGTTCTTACGGACGTGACGATACCTAATATGTATACTTTTTTATTTATTTAGGTTTTACACAATAATATCATTTTTGACACAAAAAAAAAACATGTTTTAGTGTCTCTATAGTCTGAGAGCCATAGTTTTTTCAGTTTTTTGGCGATTGTCTCAGGTTGGGTATCATTTTTGCGGGATGAGATGACGGTTAGATTGGTACTATTTTGGGGTGCACATGACTTTTTGATCGCTTGCTATTACACTTTTTGTGATGTAAGGTAACAAAAAAATAGCTTTTTTGACACCGTTTTTTTTTATTTTTTTTTACAGTGTTCACCTGAGGGGTTAGGTCATGTGGTATTTTTATAGATCAGGTTCTTACGGACATGGCAATACCTAATATGTCTACCTTTTTATAATTTATCAGGGTTTTACACAATAATATTTTTGAAACAAAAAAAAAATCATGTTTTAGTATCTCCATAGTCTGAGACCCATAGTTTTTTTATTTTTTGGGCCATTGTCTCATGTAAGGACTCATTTTTTGCGGGATGAGGTGACGGTTTGATTGGTACTTTTTTGGCGTACATGCGACTTTTTTGATCACTTTTATTACCTTTTTTGGGAAGTAAGGTGGGCAAAATTTCAATTTCCTCATAGTTTTTATTTTTTTATTTTTATGGCGTTCACCGTGCGGGGAAAGTAACATGACCGTTTTATAGATCAGGTCGTTACGGACGCGGCGATACCTAATATGTGTAGTGTATTTTTTTTTTTTTTTTTTTATTCAGTGATAAATGTGTTTTTTTGAAACTTTACTTTTTTCACTTTTTTTTACTTTTTTTTTGACCCAGACCCACTTGGTTCTTGAAGATCCAGTGGGTCTGATGTCTGTATAATACAGTACAGAACAATATATATTGTACTGCACTGTATTTTACACTTGTCTGAACAGATCTATGCTTTCAGCACAGATCTATTCAGCACCGTGGACAGCAGGACGCCTGAGAGGCGTCCTGTTGCCATGGGAACCTTCCCCGTCTGCTCAGTACTGGTCAGAACTGCGCAGACGGGGAAGGGTAAGTACAGGGCTGAGGGGGGCTCTCTGGGAGCTCTCTCCGTCTCCCATCGGGGGGCTGCAAAGGCACAGCAGCCCCCCGATGAGAGAGGGAGAGAGCTCCCTGCGCTGTTAACCTTTTCCATACAGCGGTCCGTACGGACCGCTGTATGGAAAGGGTTAAACGGCTGACATCGCATCGCAGATGTCAGCCGTTTATACCAGGGTGCCAGCAATGTGCTGGCACCCTGGTATCCCCACTAGACACCAACGATCATTGAAAGGGAGGCGGGCGGGGGATCGCGATCCCGCCTGCCGCACCGCCCGCCTCCCGCAGCTTACCGCACCTCCCCCACCGCCTGCGACACCCCCCCTGCACCACCCGCCCACATAACATCATTCAGGGGTGCAGGGGGGGTGAAAAAGCTTTATTTTGGGCATAGTAAAGTTTCTGATCCCCGCGGTCAGGGACCGCGGCGATCAGAAACCGCTACAAACCGCAGGTCTGAATTGACCTGCGGTTTGCAGCGATCGCCGACATGGGGGGGTCACAGGACCCCCCTCGGCATTGACCTAAGGTGCCCGGCTGTGTGTGACAGCCGGGATCTCAGCGCTGTCACCATGTCTGCAGACATGGTGACAGTTTATGCCATGACGTGTATACTCATCATGGCGCGCTTAGTAGCAGTGCGCCATGACGAGTATACTCGTCATAGGTGGGGAATATTTTCACACTTTCTCCTTCTCTGATCGCTTCCCTGACAGGAATTGGGGCGATCAGAGAAGGAGAAGCACATAGTCCCTCCCTAACCCCCTCTTACCTGCCCCGATGCGCTGTGATTGGTCCCTCTGCAGTAATGGACCAATCACAGCGATCGTGGGCGGGTCAGAGCTCCAATACAGCTCCTGCCGGCTTCTCTGGTTGCCTAGCAACCCCAGCACGCCGGCTTCACTGGAGCTTCAGCGCTTCGCTCCCTGCGCTGACAGTGAAAGCCGATCACGTACATGCACGTGGGAATGCGGTGAGGCACCACATTCCCCCACGTACATGTACGTGATGTTGCGTGAAGGGGTTAATGCAGAGCTCATGTGTGTTCCTGCTATAGGTTAAAACAAATGCTAACATATGATTGGATGTCAAGGAAGCTCAACCCCCTCTATATTAACTGTTTGCCAACTTTAATAAAGCAGATTGAATTGGAACAAGACACGTGTTTGGTGTTAAATCTGATTCACCCTCCTGGTACCAGAAAAGACTTAATTCAAGCTTATCACCGAAAGTCTGGTGTCAGGGACACCAAGGCAAAGAGTCTAAATTGACTAACACAGGTCAATACAGATTCTTAACTGTCTGATGGTTTCTTTACTATAACCAAACTGCTTCTGTGCTCTCATGCCCTGATGCTATCATGCCTCTGCTGTGCAAATCCTGTAGTTAGTGCTTGCATTAAAGCTACAGGCACTCTTCTTGTCAACAACATCACTGTTCTTCATACACGTTCACACAGTGTGCAGTCTGACATTCAGCATAAACCATTCCTGCCTTCCAAATAAGAGGACTGTTTTTTGTAGTTTAACTTGTTTATTGGCAAAACTTGAGGTATAACTATAAGAATACAAATAACATGAATAAGTATATAACATAGCATGTACTGTAACATTTGCATAACTGTAACGGGGTTCCGAAGGTGCACTCGGTCCCCCATTGCCCGCAGAACTGTTGCTTAGCTTTGGGAATGAGGATCTGTGTTTGACCTCATTCCCAGGGCGGCTTTACTGCTGGGTGGCTCCCTGCTCCTAAGTCGGCCTTGAGCGCCGAGCTGATCACTCGGTGCTCAACTGGTTGGTCTGTCGGTCATGTGACGCTGGCCACGTCACATGACCCTCACTCCCCACTATAAATACAGGCAGCCTGCTAGCCACAGGTTGCCTGTTAATTTCTAGGTTCCTGGCTATTTGTTGGACTACTGAATATTTACCTGATCCTGTTCCCTGACAATCCTCTGCCTGCTCCTCCTGTACTGCGCATACATCTTGGTATTGTGACCTCGGCTCCCACCTGACTACTCTCTTAGGACTCCTCTTGTACTTCGCTACTCTCCTGGTATTTGACCCCGGCTTCTCCTGACCATTCTTTGCTTAATCCGTTGTACTGCGTAGCTCTCTTGGTTCTGACCCGGTCCGTTCATGTTCCGTATTTTGTCTTGTCTGTCTTCCCTGCACATATCCTAAGTTAGGGACTGCCGTCCAGTTGTCCCCTGTCATCAGGACTCGTGAGGCAAGTAGGCAGGGCCAGGGGTGAGGGTGGAGCGCAGTGGTCACTACCCTTCCCCCTGTGTGTGTGTGGACGTGACCGTTACAGATTAACAGGCCCAATAACCACTGTATCATGAATCCTCTTACTACCCTGACTGACCATGTCTCTAACTTGACACAGAGGGTGCAGGAGCTAGGAGGGAAACTCCGTTCTTGTGAGTTAGGGCAAGGTTCTTCCACTCCTCTGTCCTCCAGTACATATTTTGAACCCCAGATCAAGCTCCCAGAACCCTTTTCTGGAGACCGGAAGAGGTTTCTCTCCTTTAAGGAGAATTGCAAACTCTACTTCCGTTTGCACCCCGTGTCCTCCGGTCCCGAGAGCCAACGCGTGGGGATTATCATTTCTCTACTACAGGGTGATCCCCAGGACTGGGTATTTTCGTTACCTCCTGGGGCCAGTTGTCTAACTTCTGTGGAGGGTTTTTTTCAGGCCCTGGGTACCCTCTATGACGAACCAGACAGGGCCCTGGTAGCCGAGACAGCTCTTAGGGCACTGGTTCAGGGCCATCTCCCTGCGGAGGAGTATTGCACCCAATTCAGATGGTGGTGTGTCCCCTCAGGATGGAATGAACCAGCCCTGAAGAGTCAGTTTAGGTCTGGTCTATCTGATAATTTAAAAGATCTATTGGTCAATTACCAAATTCCTGAGACCTTAGAGGAGATGATGACCCTAGTTGTCCGACTTGACAGACGAGTTAGAGAGAGACGACAAGAACGACAGTTCTGTTCTCAGATGGTGGTCCAGCCAGAGGCCTTTTCCAGGGACAACACTGAGGTCTCCACCGAGGAACCCATGCAGGTTGGCATGACCCGGGGTAATCTTCGTCGCAGACGCGGAGAGTGCTTCTACTGTGGAGATCCTGGCCATTGGATCAACAAGTGTCCTAAGAGGGACCTCTCTGACAAGTCTTCTAAGGCAAGACAACCTAAAGACCAGGTACACCCTGATTTTTCTAAAGGTAAGCTTTTGGTACCCATAACAATTTCTCTGGGGGTTAATAAGTGGCCGGGTAAGGCCTTTATTGACTCCGGTTCAGCGGCCAGCTTTATTGACTTTGAGTTTGCTTGTAAATTGGGTATTCCAATGTTTGCTTTACCTACACCTATCCATGTCATGGCTATTGATGCTACTCCCCTGATTGGTGGTACGGTGAGGTCATGTACCTCTGAAATTTCTTTGTCCGTGGGTGTGTGCCACTCTGAGAGATGTTCTCTTCTAGTCCTGGAGAACCTACCGGTTGAGGTGGTACTAGGGTTGCCTTGGCTCCGTTTACATAACCCCATAATTGATTGGTCCAAAGGAGAGTAGGTGAAATGGGGACCTAAGAAAGGGGCGGATTTGGAGAATTGGTCTACCAAGGCCATTTCTTCATTTGAAACATTAAAAAAGGCATTTAGTAGCGCTCCCATTCTGATCCAGCCTGATCAGGAGAGACCCTTTATTGTGGAGGTGGATGCATCCGAGGACGGCGCAGGAGCAGTCATTTCACAAGGTCCTGCTAGCCTCACTAACCTGAGACCGTGTGCCTTCTTCTCTAGGAAATTCTCTCCCACGGAGAGAAACTACGACATAGGGAATAGGGAGCTGTTGGCCATTAAATGGGCATTTGAGGAGTGGAGACATATTTTGGAGGGGGCAAGGCATCGAGTAACTGTTGTCACTTACCATAAAAACCTAATGTTTCTCGAGTCCGCTAAGAGGTTGAATCCCCGACAAGCCCGATGGGCTCTGTTTTTTACCCGTTTTGATTTCTCCATTACGTTCAGGCCGGGAAGTAAAAATGTGAAGGCAGACGCATTATCTCGGAGCTTCCATGCTTTTCAACCCACTGAGACGCCGCCTCAATCCATCCTACCAGCAAACATCTTCTTAGCGGCTCTAACCCAGGATATCTCGGCTCGCATTAAGGCTGAACAACATCTGGCACCGGCCTCCACCCCAACAGATAAGTTGTTTGTTCCCATACAATTTCGTCTCCAGCTGTTGGGTGAGTGTCACGATTCTGCCTTTTGTGGACATCCGGGTATTGAGGGCACTAAGGATCTGGTTTCTAGATCTTATTGGTGGCCCACTCTGACCAGGGATGTCAAGTCCTACGTGTCAGCCTGTGAGGTTTGTGCCAGGTCTAAGACACCTAGGACTCGCCCTGCTGGTAACCTACGACCCCTACCCATTCCCAGTAGACCCTGGTCCCATATCTTGATGGACTTTATAACTGACCTACCGCTGGCGGAGGGAAAGACTGTGGTTTGGGTAGTGGTCGATAGGTTTAGCAAGATGGTTCATTTCATTCCCCTGTCTAAACTTCCGAATGCCAAAACCCTGGCGTCTATTTTTGTGAGAGAGATTGTTCGTTTACATGGCATCCCAGAAAATATTGTTTCGGACAGGGGTGTGCAGTTTGTGTCCAAATTCTGGAGGGCCTTCTGTCAAAGATGTAAAATTTCGTTGTCTTTTTCTTCCGCCTACCATCCTGAGAGTAATGGGCAGACTGAACGCCTTAATCAGTCTGTGGAACAATTCCTGAGGTTGTATGTTGCAGATGACCAGCAATTATGGGTCAAATTCCTTCCGTTGGCTGAATTTGCTCTGAATAACCGTGTCAATTCTTCTGCTGGGGTCTCCCCTTTCTTTTGTAACCATGGTTTTCATCCCCGTTTTCATTCTGGGTCGTCCGTCTCCTCCTCTAACCCTGAAGCTGATAAACTCTCCTCCGAACTGTGCACAGTTTGGGCCCAGGTTCAATCGAACCTAGAAAATGCTCAAAGTTCTCAAAAACTCAAGGCCGATAGGAGACGTTCAAGGGGGGTGAACTTTCAGGTTGGGGATAAAGTATGGTTGTCCTCCAAGAATCTATCTCTCAAGGTAGCTTCTAGAAAATTTGCTCCTCGTTTTATTGGTCCATATAAGATCACGGAGGTGATTAACCCGGTATCATTTAGGTTGGAGCTGCCCGAGTCATTCCACATTCATAATGTGTTCCATAAATCTCTACTTAAAAAATATTTTGAACCGGTAGTACCATCGAAAGCCTCGCCTCTGCCGGTTCTTGTTAATGATGCTGTCGAGTATGTCGTGTCTAAAATAGTGGATGTCAGGAAGGTGCGTAACTCCTTGCAGTATCTGATTCACTGGAAGGGGTATGGACCTGAAGAGAGATCTTGGGTACCTGCCAGGGAGGTTCATGCTCCTAGACTGGTTCGTAAATTTCATTTAGAACACCCTGAAAAGCCATCGCCTGAAGTCTTGGGTCCGGTGGCCCCTCGTAAAAGGGGGGGTACTGTAACGGGGTTCCGAAGGTGCACTCGGTCCCCCATTGCCCGCAGAACTGTTGCTTAGCTTTGGGAATGAGGATCTGTGTTTGACCTCATTCCCAGGGCGGCTTTACTGCTGGGTGGCTCCCTGCTCCTAAGTCGGCCTTGAGCGCCGAGCTGATCACTCGGTGCTCAACTGGTTGGTCTGTCGGTCATGTGACGCTGGCCACGTCACATGACCCTCACTCCCCACTATAAATACAGGCAGCCTGCTAGCCACAGGTTGCCTGTTAATTTCTAGGTTCCTGGCTATTTGTTGGACTATTGAATATTTACCTGATCCTGTTCCCTGGCGATCCTCTGCCTGCTCCTCCTGTACTGCGCATACATCCTGGTATTGTGACCTCGGCTCCCACCTGACTACTCTCTTAGGACTCCTCTTGTACTTCGCTACTCTCCTGGTATTTGACCTTGGCTTCTCCTGACCATTCTTTGCTTAATCCGTTGTACTGCGTAGCTCTCTTGGTTCTGACCCGGTCCGTTCATGTTCCGTATTTTGTCTTGTCTGTCTTCCCTGCACATATCCTAAGTTAGGGACTGCCGTCCAGTTGTCCCCTGTCATCAGGACTCGTGAGGCAAGTAGGCAGGGCCAGGGGTGAGGGTGGAGCGCAGTGGTCACTACCCTTCCCCCTGTGTGTGTGTGGACGTGACCGTTACAATAACACTGAAGCACATGGTAAAATGGCTGCCTGTACAAAGTTTACATGTCTAGCTAACAGAATTAACAACTTCCCTGAGACAATGATCAATAGCTGAAACAGTCTGCATAACATAATGTCCCTGAAACAAAGATAGATCTCTCACCAGATATGCTTTTACTAGAATGGAGGAGTTTAAGAAGGAGATATGCAGGAGGACAGCTCTCTACTGTGTCCTGGAGACTTTTCTCTCCCAGGATGCTTTGCCCTCCCACAATGCTTTGCACCACCCACAATATAGTAGTCTTTGAAACAAGAAAAACAAGGTGCAATACAATATAACACCGCTAGATGGTGATATTACCACATTTATCACTACAGAACTAGTAAACCCTGGCTGACTTGAAATAAAATTTAATTCAAACCCTGCTGGGCAGAACACTCCCCGTCTGGCATCAGCAGAGAAGAGGAAAGCGCATCATAAGGGGGACTGCTGGGTTAATTGTAAAGCTCTTGATGCACAGCTTCTCACCTGAAGATGTTGTGCTAAAGGCGCAATAACCTGCTGTGCGGATAGTCAAGAGAAGGACTGGTGTGCAGCCAGGTGCTCCGTTCAGATTGTTCATAGCCCCCTATCAACAACTAAGGAAACAGGAGAAGACTGGATGAGACCGTAAATCACTATTTAAACAACAAATACTTTTATTACAGTTGTCCAGGCAACAATTTTCAGGGCCGCAACTGCCCTTTTGTCAGGCAGAAACAACTTTAACGTATACAGGTAAGGCACTGACATTTAAAAGAGATTTGGCGGTAAAACAGCAAAAAGGCGAGGGATATGCGTGGTGAAAGGGACAGATTAATGTCTCTCCTTAATAACGATTTTACTAAATCCCTCATGCGTTCTAAGGCCAGGTTTTACGCTCAGGGTAATAAAGCAGGAAAACTCCTAGCCTCAAAACTTAAGCATCAGCAAACAAAATCTAGAATACCCTTTCTTTTGCACCCCACTACTAAAGCGAAAGTTATTGATCCAAGAGATATAGCTGAGCAGTTCCGCCTTTACTACAAAGACCTATATAACCTTAAAGATAACTTTTCCCTCCCAACTGACTATGAATCACTGGTACGGGATTTTATAGAAAAGGCTAAACTTCCTAAATTATCTCGATCTCACCTATCACAACTAAACTCCCCAATTACGGATTTTGAATTAAATAAGTTAGTCTCCTCCCTCCCTTTGGGAAAATCCCCAGGACCAGACGGGTTATCAAATGAATACTACAAGCAATTTTATTCCACCCTAGCCCCTTTCCTTCTTCCACTGTTTCAAAAAACGATGTCTGGCTCCCCCTTCCCATCGGACATGTTAATGGCTTTAATTGTCACCCTACCAAAACCTGGTAAAACCCCAGACTCACCCCAAAATTTTAGGCCAATATCCCTTCTAAACTCTGATATAAAAATCTTCGCTAAATTAATTGCCTCCAGGTTGGCCTCAATTCTCCCCAATTTAATAGGTGATGATCAATCAGGCTTTGTAAAAGGCAGACAAGCGTCTGACAATACCAGACGATTATTCAACATTATTAACGTTGCGGAATCACGCAATATCCCCATGGTTGCGGTCACTCTTGATGCAGAAAAAGCATTTGACCGCCTACATTGGCACTACGCTTTTTCCGTTCTTGATTTCATGGGCTTTACCGGTCCCATTATACATGCAATCCGTGGTCTATATTCAGACCCAATAGCGAAGATTTTAGTCAACGGAATTTTATCACAAAGTTTTCATATCACTAATGGTTCCCGACAGGGCTGCCCTCTCTTCCCCCTTTTATTTATCTTAGCCCTAGAACCCCTTGCTCAACACATCCGCCTCTCGCCCGATATACAAGGTCTGAAAATAGGATCAAAATCCCATGCGATATCATTATACGCTGATGATATCATTCTGACAATGACAAATCCTACCCAGTCATTAACTCAAGCGTTTTCCATTATCTCCCACTATGGAGGTCTTTCATATTATAAAATCAACAACTCCAAATCCCAAGTACTCCCTATTAATATTCTATTACCAGAATTGAGAATTCTAAAAAATATGTTCCCGCTGGACTGGCAATCAACACATCTCCCATATCTGGGAATCAAATTGTCATATCCCTGTTCACTTGCATACCAACACAATTACGTTCCACTACTTAACACTCTGACCAAGGACTTAACTTTATTTAGCATGCAAGAGGTCTCATGGGTTGGCAGGATAGCGTCTTTCCAAATGATGACTTTACCTAAACTCATCTACATCTTCAGAGCATTACCTATCCCAATTCCAGAATCCTTCTTTAAAGAAGCACAGAAGATTATAAACAGATATATATGGAAATCTAGCCGTCCTAGAGTGGCTCAATCTATTATGTATAGAAGGAGACAAGTGGGTGGACTAGGTCTTTCCTCTGTTAAGGATTACTTTTTATCGATCAATCTTTCTTTTACTAGAGAGTGGTGGAATCCTCTTTCAACAAAACCATGGGCTGAGATTGAATCATCTCTCACCCCATTTGGATCATTGAAGGATCTACTCTATCTATCTCTACTAAAACCTAAAAAGATAGATCACCCCCTGATTATTGTGAAACAAGCTATAACAATATGGTCCAAGTTCCATTTATCGCAAGGTTCAGCTAATCTTGACATTTTAACACAAATATCGATGAATACCCTAAGTTTATACATAAATAATATTGATCTTTCAGCATGGACCACTGCTGGAATTTTATCCGCTGCCCAATTGGTGGAGAACTCAGCCATGATCTCCTTTGACAAATTATGCCGAATTTATTGCTTACCTTCCTCCCAATTTCTCTCATATATGAGAATAGCACACTACCTTAGTAATTTCCTTCTCACTCCGCCTAAATTTCATATAGAGGTGATGAGGATTTTCAAGGCTCCTTCTCTATTCAGGTATCATACCACCCATCACTTATACAATATATTAAATGATAAAGCTAACTTTAGTAAATCTCCTCCCTTATTGAAATGGGAAAGAGAACTTAAGCTATCTTTTTCAGAGGAGAATTGGGCTGCAGCTATCCGTTTTATTTGTTCCACGTTTAAATGTGTTACACATTACGAAGCTGGGATAAAAACCCTTTTAAGATGGTACTATACGCCTCATCGCCTAAGCATCATCTATCCTGGTACTTCTGCGTGTTGCTGGCGTGAATGTGGCAACATAGGTTCCCTCCTACATATTCTTTGGGCATGTCCAAAACTGACTCCCTTTTGGAATGCGATATTTGATCTGATAGACAATACTACAGGTATACGAATGCCTCCCTCTCCGACGTTAGCTCTTCTGTTTCTGAACATAGAAGATTTACCGTTTGATAACAGACGCATAATAGGACATATCCTGCTTAGTGCCAAATTAGTCATTACCAGACATTGGAAAGCAGTAACTCCACCAGTTATCTCTGAAGTAATCCAAATTTTAAATACTACATGCAGACTTGAGAGTCTTCTCCCAGACTCATTGTTAAACCAGAAAGTAAAAGAAAAGACCTGGTACCCCTGGAGGTTGAGCTCCCTCTACTCACCTTGATTCATATATTATTTGCTGGTTGGCCGCCGCATTGCTCAGGAGATCTTAAATGTTACTATTATTATCAATTTTATGTTATTTCATATATATATTTTAGTTTTATTTTCTTGCTAAAATGAGCATCCAAACTTCAGTCCTGTTGTCAAGGATCTCAAAATCGAATACCTGTAATGTTACTGACTTTTGTCTTTACTATGAGGCAAATAGAGGGTTTGTGCCTCACCCTCATCTGTACCAATTGTTCTTTATACAACTTTCCTTTGCATAAAATAAGCTGTATGTATACAAATGCTATGCAAACTCAATAAAAACGATTAAACATAAAAAGGCGAGGGATATGCAAATCTCAAAGGAAAGCACAAATACAGGACAATTTATTGGACTTATACCAAAAGACAAAAACAAGGCAAGTGTAAGATAAATGAAAAATAGTGATAATAATAATAAATAATAATAATAATAATAATAATAATAATCTAGAGTACCTATAACCACAAGATAAAAGCATAACAAACAAACATAAGATAATAGAATAATACTATCATGCCTTGAAATGGGATTATTTAATAGAAATACATCAACTGTTCCTTGATATACCTATTCTATATTACTCAATTATACTTAGAAGGGGAAACCCTGCAATACTGTGAATGTCCACAGGAGGGCAGGGAAGTCCTATGAAAAAAAGATGAAGTGATTCATTTTAAAACTATATATAACAATAAACACGTGTGCTTTAGAGGGATTAATGTCTAGTAAGTGTTCACTGATTCAAATTTTTCTGATGTCATAGAACAGTTTCAGCAACTTCGTTAAGCCCATGGCTGATGGATCCCTAATTATACATCCAGAACTTCATACTGGTGGTATGTATCTGGAGGAACATAATCAATTGGAGTAACGATAATACAATCAGGTGTCTTGAAAGGTTACGATTCATAAATCCTTTCCTGATATTATGCCGGTGTTGATTAACCCAATTGTGTAACTCCTGGATTGCACGGCCTACATATTGTAACCTATGTTTGCAGTGAATGAGATTGATGACATACAGTATTCTTTTTTGCAAGTAAGATGAAATTTGATATGAAAGGACACATTTTTTGTAGCAGAACACAATCCAGTAAGATTATGACTGATAAGGCTAGTTTCACACCAGTGTTCGGGAGATCTGAATCCGCTTTTGCCAGAACAGCCTGCCGAATCTCCCGAACACTAGCGTGAAACTGGCCTAATCTGGCACCACAGGCATCTGAGTCCCCACATCAGTAGCTCCTTACTTTCCCTGTCTCTGGTTTTTCATTAAAGGATTTATGCTCTGAGCTGGCTGGAGGCTAGGATATTTTTAATGATGGGAGCTCTTTTAAATGTGATGTTGGGCTTCTCAGAAGGACTTTCTTTAGATAGAAGTCCTATAACAAGATGTACCAGTGTTTATTCAATACCTGTCTCACTTTGTAATGTGAGGTAGAGAAGGTGGTGATGAAATTATTTTGAAGGCACCCTTCTCCTTAGTACCCCCATCTTCTTTTGGGGTATTAAGCTTTGTTTTTGGCTAATATTGTTTTTGGCTAATATTGGCCACCAGTTTCTTTGGGTACACTTTTTCAAAGAATCTTTCCCTCAGATTTTGATTGTGATAAAAAAAAAGTGGAGTCCTCTGTACTGCAATGAGCTGAAATTGGCTATAGGGAAAGTTCTGTAGCCATTTCTTATAGTGATGACTGGTGAAGTGAAGGTAACCGGCCAGTAAACCACCAGCCTGCCCAGTATTTGGATGAGGAGGCCAGTTCCAGAAAAAGTCATTTTTTTCCATCTGAAGTCATGATTCCGCCCTGAATCATGACTTCAGATGGAAAAAAAGACGAATATTCTAAAAAACTAATATATTCGATATAGTGCATATATTCGTTTTTTCGAATATTCGTTATATTCTAAAACAAGAATATATAGCAATATAGCGAATATTCGAAAAAAAAAAAAATTTAGAACAATTTAGCTAATATAGTGCTATAATCTTTTTTTTTAATAGTTGTCATTTTTTTCCAATCTGGACTTCAGATGAGAAAAAAATTACAACTATTAGATTATAGCACTATATTAGCTAAATTGCTCTATACTCGTTTTTTTTTTTTTTTTATATTCTCTATATTGCTATATATTATTGTTTTTTAATATTAGGAATATTATAAAAAACAAATATATTCGTTTTTTAGAATATTCGTCTTGTTTTTTTTAATCTGTACAGTTGTTCCACTTTGGCAAACTCCTCCCCTACAGTCCCCATCACCATGGGAATGCCTGGGGGTTAGAATTTACAATCGGATCTGAGTTTTCACGATCTCATTGATTCTCATTACAAAAATTCGCATTACGAAAATTCGCAATCAACACTACTCCTAAAGTCAAAGATATTGCAGCCATCTCATTGGCCCACAAGCTAGAAGCAGGGAGGGATCATGTGTACTGATTAAAAAAAAATCTCTAATATTTGAAATTCCGAATATATATCACTATATTCTAAATATTCGCAAATTCTCGAAGTGCTGATATTCACAATAAAAATTCGCAATTCGAATATTTGTGATCAACACTAGAAGTGAAGGGAAGGAATTTCAGTGTGAGAACCAGAGTAATGCTGGGAGTTGTAGATCTCCCCTCTTATACCCCTTCCCTGCTTGGTTGAGTGAATTATATTTTTTGCCTGGAACTGTGTGTTAGGGCTTAAGGGAGGGATATTATTTACATGGGACTGTATGTTGGAGGGGGGTGGAAGGAGTGATGTTAGGGTTGCCACCTGTCCGGTAAGGCTAGGTCTACACGACGACATTTGTCGCACGACAATAAGTCGCGCGACAAATGGGGCGCAACATTTGTCGCGAAACATTTTGTTGCACCAATGTCACGCGACAATTTTTATAATGGCAGTCTATGGTGTCGCAGTGCAACATGCAACATGCTGCAACTGCGACGCAACAGTCGCAGAAAAATCCATCTCGATGTATGTACATAATCACAGGGTTATCACAGGTCCTGTCCTGAGCCTGCAGTCAGCAGCGAGTGTTCACCATGGCGGGATCAAATGGATGAGGTGAATTATTTTTTTATTTGCACAAGCAGAGAAGGGGGCATTAGTAATTCTGGGAGAATTACTATTACTTGGGGGGCTCTAATGGGGGCACTATTAATTCTGGGGGGCGCTAATGGGGCCAGTATTAATTCTAGGGGGCACTAATGGGGCCATTATTAATTCTGGGGGCACTAATTCGGGCAGTAATGTTATTGGGGGCACTAATGGGGGGAACTTATGGGGTATTACTACTATTACTACTACTACTATTACTATTACTACTTTAACTACAATAATGGGGGAACTATTAGTTATGTGGGGGGCTCTAATGGGGCATTATTAATTCTGGAGGGTGCTAATGGGGGGATTATAAATTCTGGAAGGTGCTAATGGGGGCATTATTAATTCTTGGGGTTTTAATGGGGGCATTATTAATTTTGATTGAATGTTAGTTACCTTACGGTATAAACTAGTACTTCGCGGTGACCTTACGGTATATAGTACTTCGCGGTGACGTCACACGCACAGAAGATCCTGGACGCCGAATCTGTAGTCTGCTCCCTCGCACCACACAGCTACCGGCCGGAGCAGTGTGAATGCTGGTAGGTGAGCAGTGAAGATTTGCTTTTCCTCACTCTTCCCTACACACAGGAACGGGAACTGTGTAAGCATCTAAAGAACCTAGATTGTTTTGCCAGCTCACATCTAAAGAAAAGGTAACTACCACCGCGGTGATTATTTCATCGCATCGTCAATTGATACTCATTTTCTATTATAGCGGAACATTCATCTAGCCACTGTACTCAATCTGTTATATTTCTACCTACCAGCGCCAGTGTAAGTTTATACCGTAAGGTAACTAACATTCAATCAATTTTGTATCCTGGGCGGCAGCAGCAAAGCCCATTATATACACTGTGCAGCGGACCTCCAACTGGAGGTTGGTGGATTTTTTGTATGCGAGCGCGGGAGTGCTCTTGATTTTCTTTGCATTATTAATTTTGAGGGGCACTTTTTTGGGCATTACTATTACTGGAGGCACTAATAGGGGCATTATTAATTTTGGGGACACAAATGTAGGCATTACTATTACTGGGGGCTCAGTAGTTGGGGCATTAATATTACTGGAGGACACTAATGGGGCATTACTATTACTGGGGGCACTAATGGAGGCATTAATAATTATGGGGGGCACTGATGGGAGCCTTATACATTTTGGGGGGCTAATGGGGCCATTAATATTACGGGGGAGCACTAATGGAGCATTATTGATTCTGGGGGGCACTAATGGAGCATTATTAATTTTGGGAAGCACTAATTGGGGCATTGATATTACTGAGGGGCACGAATGGGGGCATTATTAATTCTAGGAGGCACTAATGGGGGCCTTATTAATTCTGGGTGGCTAATGGGGGCATTAATATTATGGGGAGCACTAATGGGGCATTATTCTGGGGGTGCACTAATGGAGGCATTACTGTTACTGGGGGCACTAATTGGGGCATTATCCACCTGCAGTCCAGACCTTTCACCAATAGAAAACATTTAGTAACCAATAAAATGAAAAATCCAGTAAAGAAGACCCAGTACTGTTGAGCAGCTAGAATCCTACATCACACAAGAATGGGACAAAATTCCTCTCCCAATTTTCCAAATAGATTTTTTTGTGATTTGATTAGGGAGACCTGAAAAAGAGATAGAGAGAGAGGGAGGAGTGAGAGAGAAAGAGGGGAAAAAGAGAGAACTCTTAGTGGTAATCTTATCTTCAAATGTATAGAAGGTGAATATAAATCGTTAATATTGTACACACTGTAAATTGACACTTCAGCATGTGTTATGTTAAACGTCCCTTTAAAGTTTTCTTAAACATGATATGTAACATGCAATTTCAGGGACCGTGCTAATTCCAGCAGTTAAGACACAGTACAGACTCGACACTCGATCCAGCAGGTAGCTGTTCATATCCCACTCCTATGGACCTCTCCTGCAGCTTCTAGCCACCAACCGAAACTTTCAATAAATAACACCAGTACCTTCACAAAGAAAAGAAACACATGGCGCATTACCCAAGTGGTAAAGTAAGTATACAATTTATTGTACTTACATAATCATAAATCATAAGAACGCACCAGACCCGGGTTTCGCCTTAGGCTTCGTCAGGGGCTGAGGGAATGAACTCCCTCAGATCGGGTGTATCCTTCCGTGATTGCTCCGGAACAACACCCAACTTCCGTTATATCCGGAGGGAAGGTAACATATATTAAATCAGAAGCACTTTAAAAACATCACTTATGCAAAAATATCACATCTAATAACACTCATAAAACCACAATACATTTCCAATACAATATTTATATGCTATTCGCATGGACAATATTATGTTTGCATAAAATACGCAGCCTGCACTTATGACATACAGGCTGCCTTAATATCCCATTCAATGTTAAGGCCATGTGGTAGGAGGGTGCCCATCTTATATATCCACTCTGCTTCTCTTTTGTTTATTTGTTTTGCAGAGTCACCCCCTCTCCAATGTCTACGCACCAATTCAACGGCACAGAATCTCAATACAGTGGGATTGACCTTTCCTAATGTTTCGGACATTTTCTTTGCGGACCCATTGAAATGAATGGTTCCGTATACGGACCGCAAAAAAGGCCCGCAAAACGGGAAAAAAAAAAACAGTAGTGTGAAAGAGGCCTTAAGCTGTTTTCTAATTCTAACCACCAAGCGTCTGTGCTTCTTTGTAGTAACCGTCAAACTTTTTTCTCGTAAGTACGACCAATATATTGTGTTTTACATTGGCACTCTAACAAGTAGATAACCCCCTGCTGTTTCACATGAAAGGTTCCCTTTTATTTTACACTCCTTCTGTTTTGATGTTGATATCACCATACTTTTAATAATATTTATTTTATCTTCCTTGGCCCTATTTTTGCATCCCATACAAAAACCGCACCATGTGAAAACGTCACGATGGGTGCGGGATCCCGTTTCTTTGTTAGAGCATCCATGTACTATTTTATTCCTCACAGTTGGAGCTCGTTTAAATATAAAGGGGGGTTTATTTGGAATTAACTCCCCTATTACACCATTATTCTTAAGGACATTCCAATTTTTGTTTATTATTTCCCTAATACGAGGGCAATGAACAGAATAAGTGGTGGAGAAAGCAAATTTGAACCTGTCATAATTATTTATGTTGGTCACTAGTTCCTTCATCCTTATTTGATACACTGTTGTCTCTTACTTCCTCCCTTTGCTTACACAGCAGATCCATCTCATATCCTTTTTCCTTAAACCTTATGTTACTTTGTATTTCAAAATCATCAACTTCAGTACAGTTGCGTTTGATGCATTGTAGTTGCCATTTAGGCACATTTTAGATCCAAGGTCTATAGTGGCAACTCCTTCTATCAATTTAACCATTACGATCTGTCGGTTTAAAGTAGGTTTTAGTTTTTATTTTCCCTTGTTCAACCGCAATTTCCAGGTCCAAGAAGTGGATCACACTCTTACTGACATTCTCAGTGAACACAATATTCCAAGGATTATTATTGATGTATATAATGAAATCCTTAAGCGTGGTCTCTGTACCACGCCAAATGCAAATGCAGTCGTCGATATACCTCTTCCATAATTGCAGGCAGCCTTCTCCATTCTCTACATGCAACAAGGGGTCAATATAAAAATGTTCCCAGTATGACATAAATATATTTGTGAAACTGGGTGCAAATTTAGCACCCATCGCAACGCCAGATATTTGCAGATAAAAATTATCATCATACCAGAAGTAATTATGAGTGAGACAGTATTTAATACAGTCCACAATAAATGCTTTATGTTCCTCACTCATTTTCTCGTCTAGATCCATATAAAAACGCACACCCTTTAGTCCTATTTCGTTGGGTATTATGGTGTATAAGGAAGTGACATCAAGCGTCATCATGTATGTATTCTCCGAGATGGCACTGAAACCCCTAAGGATTCTAATACCTGCCCCGTGTCCCTAAGGTAAGAAGGGGTCATGGGGACATATTTCTGTAGAAATATATCAATGTATTCTGAGATCCTACTAGTTAAGGAATCCAACCCCGAGATTATGGGTCTCCCTGGGGGCTTTTCAGCATTTTTGTGTACTTTAGGAAGATAATATATTATTGGAGTTCTAGGATGAGCGTGGTTAAGGTATTGGAATTCTTTCTTATTTAAGACCCCTTGTGCAAAACCCCTATCAAGGAGGACTTTAAGATCTCTTTTGTATTCGACAACTGGATTGGCTCTTAATTTTTTGTATGTGGTGTGGTCACTGAGAATTCTAAGCATTTCCGTATTATAGTCCTCTTTGTCTAAAATCACGATTCCACCCCCCTTATCTGCTGGTTTCACCACCACTTGTTCATTTTTTTCAAGTCCCCTTAGAGCCTCTTTTTCTTTCTTACTCAGATTGTCCTTTACTCTGTCTCCATATTTAATCTCATCTAATCCTTTTAAAACAACACATTTAAAAGC
Organism: Bufo bufo; assembly: GCF_905171765.1. NCBI lineage: Eukaryota > Metazoa > Chordata > Amphibia > Anura > Bufonidae > Bufo > Bufo bufo. The sequence goes on along the minus strand of NC_053391.1, from coordinate 602,967,544 downwards.
CTCTATGCATTCATTTTCCTTGTTTACTAGATAAAAAGTGGATTTATTCCTCAAGTCTGTGTAAATCCTGCTATTTTCTATTTGTGCTGTCTGTATGGGATTTTTCACAAAATATTTACAAATATTAAGTTTCCTAATTAAACGGTGCACATCCAAATAGGTCTCAAATTTATTCCCTTTGTACGTGGGAGCAAACTTTAAACACTTATTCAGAACCAACATTTTGTCTTTAGAAAGGGTATGGGAGCTAAGGTTATAAATGCCTACGGGTTCAGCCGACCTTTCTTTGCAGATGGGCTTGTTGTGTCTCTTCCCTCCCCTTCTCCCCCTATATCCCTTTTTTTCTTTCTCGGTGTCTCCTCCTTTCTTTGTGACGTCGGAGTGATCCTGCCTTTTGTCATTTGATGCGCAAAATTTTCACTGTGGATACTATTTCTCCTATCTTCATTATTGCTGTACTGTAATACGGCCTCATTCCTTTCTCCTGTGGTGATTGTATTATCAACATTTTCCCGTCTATATCTGCTATGTTCGTTACCTCTTATGTCATTTCTATACTGATTTCTTTCCACTGGTGCACCACCTCTTGACCTTCTGGCGTAAATCTGATCTCCATTATAATAGTTACGTTCAGTATACTGCTGTCCGTATGTGGAGCGGTATTGCTGCCCATATGTTCCTTGTGGTTTGTTGTCATAGTTGGAACGGTATTGATGTCCGGGTCTGTAAGGGGGTCTGTGTTCCTGGGGTTCTCTATAATAATGACCACTATGATGATAATGTTGGTCCGATCTATAGCCATTATAAAATGGTCTGGAGCCCCAATTAGAGTTATAGTTCCCATTATGTCCACTCATATGACCGCCCCCATACCTCCCCTGTTCGATTGTATGCTTGATGTCCGTTCCTTATACACCATAATACCCAACGAAATAGGACTAAAGGGTGTGCGTTTTTATATGGATCAAGACAAGAAGATGAGTGAGGAACATAAAGCATTTATTGTGGACTGTATTAAATACTGTCTCACTCATAATTACTTCTGGTATGATGATAATTTTTATCTGCAAATATCTGGCAATGCGATGGGTGCTAAATTTGCACCTAGTTTCGCAAATATATTTATGTCATACTGGGAACATTTTTATATTTAGCCCTTGTTGCGTGTAGAGAATGGAGAAGGCTGCCTGCAATTATGGAAGAGGTATATCGACGACTGCATTTGCATTTGGCGTGGTACAGAGACCACGCTTAAGGATTTCATTATATACATCAATAATAATCCTTGGAATATTGTGTTCACTGAGAATGTCAGTAAGAGTGTGATCCACTTCTTGGACCTGGAAATTGCGGTTGAACAAGGGAAAATAAAAACTAAAACCTACTTTAAACCGACAGATCGTAATGGTTACATTGATAGAAGGAGTTGCCACTATAGACCTTGGATCTAAAATGTGCCTAAAGGGCAACTACAATGCATCAAACGCAACTGTACTGAAGTTGATGATTTTGAAATACAAAGTAACAATTCTTGAAAGGTTTAAGGAAAAAGGATATGAGATGGATCTGCTGTGTAAGCAAAGGGAGGAAGTAAGAGACAACAGTGTAACAAATAAGGATGAAGGAACTAGTGACCAACATAAATAATTATGACAGGTTCAAATTTGCTTTCTCCACCACTTATTCTGTTCATTGCCCTCGTATTAGGGAAATAATAAACAAAAATTGGAATGTCCTTAAGAATGATGGTGTAATAGGGGAGTTAATTCCAAATAAACCCCCCTTTATATTTAAACGAGCTCCAACTGTGAGGAATAAAATAGTACATGGATGCTCTAACAAAGAAACGGGATCCCGCACCCATCGGGACGTTTTCACATGGTGCGGTTTTTGTATGCGATGCAAAAATAGGGTCAAGGAAGATAAAAGAAATATTATTAAAAGTATGATGATATCAACATCAAAACAGAAAGAGTGTAAAATAAAAGTTCACCTTTCATGTAAAACAGTGGGGGTTATCTACTTGTTAGAGTGCCCCTGTAAAACACAATATATTGGTCGTACTTTAAGAAAATTAAAAACCCGTATTACTGAACATGTCCGAAACATTAAGAAAGGTCTAGAGACTCATAGTGTTTCGGCCCATTTTAAAAAATTGCACCAAAAAAATCCCACTGGTTTGAGATTCTGTGCCGTTGAATTGGTGCGTAGACATTGGAGAGGGGGTGACCCTGCAAAACAAATAAACAAAAGAGAAGCAGAGTGGATATTTGAGATGGGCACCCTCCTACCACATGGCTTTAACATTGAATGGGATATTAAGGCAGCCTGTATGTCATAAGTGCAGGCTGCGTATTTTATGCAAACATTTTAATATTGTCCATGCGAATAGCATGTAAATATTGTATTGGAAATGTATTGTGGTTTTATGAGTGTTATTAGATGTGATATTTTTGTATAAGTGATGTTTTTAAAGTGCTTCTGATTTAATATACACTCACCTAAAGAATTATTAGGAACACCATACTAATACGGTGTTGGACCCCCTTTTGTCCTCAGAACTGCCTTAATTCTACATGGCATTGATTCAACAAGGTGCTGATAGAATTCTTTAGAAATGTTGGCCCATATTGATAGGATAGCATCTCGCAGTTGATGGAGATTTGAGGGATGCACATCCAGGGCACGAAGCTCCCGTTCCACCACATCCCAAAGATGCTCTATTGGGTTGAGATCTGGTGACTGTGGGGGCCATTTTACTACAGTGAACTCATTGTCATGTTCAAGAAACCAATTTGAAATGATTCAAGCTTTGTGATATGATGATTATCCTGCTGGAAGTAGCCATCAGAGGATGGATACATGTTCTCATTCTGTTTACGCCAAATTCGGACTCTACCATTTCAATGTCTCAACAGAAATCGAGACTCATCAGACCAGGCAACATTTTTCCAGTCTTCAACAGTCCAATTTTGGTGAGCTCGTGCAAATTGTAGCCTCTTTTTCCTATTTGTAGTGGAGATGAGTGGTACCCGGTGGGGTCTTCTGCTGTTGTAGCCCATCCGCCTCAAGGTTGTGCGTGTTGTGGCTTCACAAATGCTTTGCTGCATACCTCGGTTGTAACGAGTGGTTATTTCAGTCAACGTTGCTCTTCTATCAGCTTGAATCAGTCGGCCCATTCTCCTCTGACCTCTAGCATCCACAAGGCATTTTTGCCCACAGGACTGCCGCATACTGTATGTTTTTCCCTTTTCACACCATTCTTTGTAAACCCTAGAAATGGTTGTGCGTGAAAATCCCAGTAACTGAGCAGATTGTGAAATACTCAGATCGGCCCGTCTGGCACCAACAACCATGCCACGCTCAAAATTGCTTAAATCACCTTTCTTTCCCATTCTGACATTCAGTTTGGAGTTCAGGAGATTGTCTTGACCAGGACCACCCCCCTAAATGCATTGAAGCAACTGCCATGTGATTGGTTGAATAGATAATTGCATTAATGAGAAATAGAACAGGTGTTCCTAATAATTCTTTAGGTGAGTGTATGTTACCTTCCCTCCGGATATAATGGAAGTTGGGTGTTGTTCCAGAGCAATCACGGAAGGATACATAACACCCGATCTGAGGGAGTTCATTCCCTCAGCCCCTGGCGAAGCCTAAGGCGAAACCCGGGTCGGGTGCGTTCTTCTGATTATGCTTTTTACTCCATGAATTTTGTAAGTACAATAAATTGTATTCTTACTTTATCACTTGGGTATTGCGCCATGTGCTTCTTTTCTTTGTGAAGGTACTGGTGTTATTTATTGAAAGTTTCGGTTGGTGGCTAGAAGCTGCAGGAGAGGTCCATAGGAGTGGGATATGAACAGCTACCTGCTGGATCGAGTGTCGAGTCTGCACTGTATCTTAACTGCTGGAATTAGCGCGGTCCCTGAAATTGCTTGTGGATTTTATTGTTTGAAGGAGACTGAACCTACTCCTGGATATGGGTTCCGCTGCTTATTTGTGACTGTACACCAAGCTCTTTTTCTTTGCTAATGATATGTATTATGGTAAATGTCAAGTTACAGTTTGCTTCATCTGTAGCATCAAAGAGGAAAAAAGTATTGAAAATGCAAGGTTTATTCAGCATAGCCATTCACAGAGGATATATACTGTATATATTTTGGATATACTAGCATGCCATGAATGTTACGGATTTGCAGCAAATTTTCAGCAAACCTGCAGTAAAATCTAACGTGAAAATTACTGATGAGCGAGCATGCTCGGCCGAATACTTGTTCGGCTTGAGCATTGCTATGTTCAGCACATGGCGGTACTAGGCAGAGTACCACATGTGCTTGAGCGCCATGCTCGAGTCTCCTTCCCACACGTTTTGCGGCTGCTAAGCAGCCAATAAACATGCAGGTAAGTACTGACATCCCTGTAATGCCAGTAGCCATGTTGGCTACTGGCATTACAGGGATTGGCTGGCCGGATTGCGTCATCGTGTGCTATATAGCACCCGATGACGCGGGTTCGGCTCATTGCGAGTCAGGGAGAGCTGCGCTTAGGAAGGGACAGATAGTGTAAGGAGTTTGTGATCATATTTTATTCAAGTTAATAATGTTTCAAATACCCAAAAGTCCTTTTAAGTACTATTGTGTGTGGTTGGCAGCAATTTAATTTGTAGTATTCAAATTATTTTTTACATACTTTGCAAAATAGCAGTAGGTGTTTGCAGTGACTTGTGACATCTGTGCAATACCTTCTGTGTGTCAGCACCAGAATATTAGTGAAAACAATAATTTTTTCCCATAATCTATCCACATTTTTGCTGTAAGCGGTGTCATCTGTGAATTGTCAGATCTGCGCTGCAATACCTTTTGTGGTTGTCAGGGCCAGATATAGGAAAAAAATTTAAATGCAGAAAACACAATTTTTTTTCCGTAATCTATCCACATTTTTGCTGTCAACAGTGCAGTCCGTGAATTGTGTGATCTGCGCTTCAAAACCTAGTGTGGTTGTCAGGACCAGATATAGGGGAAAAAAAATCATAATACAGAAAACACAATTTTTTTTCTCCATAATCTATCCACATTTTCTGCTGTCAACGGTGCAATCCGTGAATTGTGTGATCTGCGCTTCAATACATTGTGTGGTTATCAGGGCCAGATAAAGAGAAAAAAATGTAAATATAGAAAAAAAAATTCTCCCATAATCTATCCACATTTTTGCTGTCAACGGTGTAATCTGTGAATTGTGTGATCTGCGCTTCAATACATTGTGTAGTTGTCAGGGCTAGATATAGGGAAAAAATTTGAATACAGAAAACACTATTTTTTTTCCCCATAATGTAGCTACATTTTTGCTGTCAACGGTGCAATCTGTGAATTGTGTGATCTGCGCCTCAATACATTGTGTGGTTGGGAGGGCCAGATATAGGGAAAAAATTATAATACAGAAAACACTATTTTTTCCCCATAATCTATCCACATTTTTGCTGTCAACAGTGCAATCCGTGAATTGTGTGATCGGCAATCCACTACATTGTGTGGTTGTCAGGGCCAGATATAGAAAATAAAAAATGCAGAAAACAATTTTTCTCCCATGATCTATTCACATTTTTGCTGTCAACGGTGCATTCCGTTAATTGTGTGATCTGCGCTTCAGTACATTGTGTGGTTGTCACGGCCAGATATAGGGAAAAAATTTGAATACATAAAACACTATTTTTTTCCCATAATCTATCCACATTTTTGCTGTGAACGATGCAATCTGTAAATTTTGTGATCTGCGATTCAATACATTGTGTGGTTGTCAGGCCTAGATATAGGGAAAAAAAATTAAATACATAAAAAAAATTTCTCCCATAATCTATCCACATTTTTGCTGTCAACAGTGTAATCCGTGAATTGTGTGATCTGCGCTTTAATACATTGTGTGGTTGTCAGGGCCAGATGTAGTTTATATTTATATTTTTCACTATATCAGAAAACAGTGTCTGTACCGCAGATTGCAAAAATCTGGGCATAATCTAGTGTCCATATTCTGTGTGTTTCTGTGACATATACTGTCATACATCATAAAACTGTTTCTTTAGGGCAAATTCCCCAAATCTGGGCCAAATCTAGTGTCCGTATTCTGTGTGTTTCTGTGACATATACTGTCCTGCATCAGAAATGTTTTTCTTTAGGGCAAATTCCAAAATTCTGGGCCTAATCTAGTGTCCATATTCTGTGTGTTTCTGTGACATATACTCTCCTGCATCAGAAAACGGTGTCTTTAGCAGACTGTAGAAAAATCTGCGCCACATCTAGTGACAAAACCATTAAAATGAATTAGGCAAGCACTAAGGGACGGGGAAGTGGGCGTGATGCTGATGGTGCATGCAGAGGCCGTGGCCCTGGGCACAATGAAACTGTGCCTGCTGCCAGTGCCGCATAAAAAAACCGCAACCGTTACACCAAGTACCCCCATTCATAAATCTACCTTGCCAAGGGGTAGGTGTTCCGCAGTATGGCGCTTTTTTGAGAAAAGTGCAGACGACAAAAGAGTGGTAGTTTGCATCCTATGCCGTACCAAAATGAGCCCGGGCATGAACACTAACACTAGCAACCTCACCACCACCAGCATGATCCGTCACATGGCATCCAAGCACCCTAACAAGTGGGCCGAACACCTGGGTCCACAATCTGGGTCTGCGGGTCACACCACTGCCTCCTCTTCCCCTGTGTTGCGCACTGCTGGCCAATCCCCTGTCGAAGGCGCAGGCCCGGATGCCCCTCGCCCTGCACCTGGAACTTCGCATGAACCATCAGCAACAACATCCACTTCCCTGTCCCAGCGTAGCGTCCAAATGTCCATAACACAGTAATTTGAACAAAAATGCAACTTTCGAAATGACTGGCCCTTGAAATGTTGCCATTTAGGCTTGTGGACACTGAGGCCTTCCGCAGCCTGATGTCGGCGCCGTGGCCGTCCCTCGGTACGCAGTTCCCAGCTGCCACTATTTTTCACGGTGTGCCATGCCCGCCTTACACCAGCATGTGTCCCAGAACATCACCCGTGCCCTGACCAATGTAGTTACTGGGAAGGTCCACTTAACCACGGACACATGGACGAGTTCTGGTGGCCAGGGATGCTACATTTCCCTGACGGCACACTGGGTGAATGTTGTGGAGGCCGGGAGTGAGTCGTACCCTGGGATTGCACAGGTGCTACCCACGCCCAGGATTGCGGGCCCTATGTCCATCAGGGTCTCTGCCAGCAGCTATATTACTGGCTCCAACCCCCACTTCTCCTCCTCCGCTGCCTCCTCCTTCATTTCCACCTCCAGCAGCAGTCAGCCATCAGTCGCTAGCTGGAAGCAGTGTAGCACTGCTGTGGGTAAGCGTCAACAGGCCGTGCTGAAGTTGATCTGTTTAGGGGACAAACAGCACACCGCCGCAGAGCTGTGGCAGGGTATAAGGGATCAAACCGAGCTGTGGCTCTCGCCACTCAACCTTCTACCAGGCATGGTTGTGTCTGACAATGGCCGTAACTTGGTGGCGGCTTTGGAGCTCGGCAACCTGACACGCATCCCATGCCTAGCCCACGTCTTAAACTTAGTGGTTCAGCGGTTTATCAAAACCTACCCCAATTTGCCAGAGCTTCTAGTGAAGGCGCGCCGCGTGTGTGCCCATTTCCACAAGTCGTCCACAGCTTCAGTCGGTCTGTCAACGCTGCAGCAGCGCTTGCGGCTTCCAGCTCACCGACTGTTGGCCAGGATTTGTGAGCAGCAGAGGGCAGTTGTGGAACACCAGCTGCAACATGGTCGTCGCCTTTCGAGTCAACTGCCACTATTCACAAGCGAGGAGTGGGCATTTCTGTCAGACCTCTGTGAGGTTTTAAAAAACTTTGATGAATCCACACAGATGGTTAGTGGCGATAACGCTATTATCAGCGTAACCATCCCACTGCTGTGTCTACTTAAACTATTGCTGCTCACAATAAAGGACGACGCTTTGAATGTGGCAGATGAGGAAATGGGGGAGGACATTACAGAGGGTGATAGCCAACCTACCCTCAGTTCGTCTTCTCAGTGCGAATTAGACCATGAAGAGGAGGAGAAGCTGGAGACAGTTGCCTCTGCTACAGAGGGTAGTACCCATGGAACTTTAATTCCATCTGTTCAGCATGGTGGCAATATAACAGATCAGAGTATCTGCTTGTCCACTGGCAATGCTGACAGGTTGACTCAGATAAAAATGAAAAAGGCCTGGATATCCACTGACTTCTCAACTCCACCAGAGGAGAGCTGAGCTGATGATGAACATAAAGGCAATTTCAATCTATCATTTATAATGTACTCAATCTACTGTAGTGTATTCCAATGCACCTTTTCCAACACAAAAAAGAGTATATGTGTCACGAGTTGGAGGTCCCAGGAGAGACCACCGCGTCGTCAAGCAATAAACGGAAATCAGGTACAGACACATAAGAGTTTATTGCACAAACAAAAACATGACAGGCAGCACAGAGAAAACATGAGCTCTATGTACCGTCAGCACAGTGGGAGAAAACCCCCACTGCGCCACTGTCTAGTAATACTCCAGAGGGGCGTGACTAAGCAACTCCTGGTGTTCACTAGAGCCCTAGATGGTAAGGTTAGACTTTGCCGCAGGAAGTTGCCAGGGTCCACTCTGGAGCGTGAACTAGACAGTGACAGCAGGAGCGAATGGACAACAGGTACCAGAAGGTACCGACGGCACATAGGCAAACATAACAGACAGGTAAATACAAAACAGGGCAAATAATAACACAAGCAGGAGTTCATGCAAGGGAGCAGGAGTGGCAATGAGCAAAGAAGGACTTGCTCCACCAGTAGTAAACTGCATGGCCTTGTCATGCCACTCTGCTGCAAAGGCTTGCTGAACACAGACATATGAATACAAAACAGGGGAACTAATAATACGAGCAGGAGTTCACGCAAGGGAGCAGGAGTGGCAATGAGCAGAGAAGGACTTGCTCCACCAGTAGTAAACTGCATGGCCTTGTCATGCCACTCTGCTACAAAGGCTTGCTGAACACAGACATCAGAATAAACACAAAGTAACTAAAACATAACAGGCAGAACAGATAACAGACAGACGACATTAATGAACAAGTAGGGAAACCCACAGAGCACAGACAGACAGACACGGATCCCATGGGTCAGCAGCATGGGAGAGAGTACAAACCAGGAGCAGGACAAGACAACACACACCAGGAGAGCTGACACAGAACTGAGGAAACCTCAGCCTTATATACAGGTTCCATGGGTGCAGCAGAGAAGCCACACCCATGGAGCAGACAGAGGATTAACTCCTAATAGGAACACAGGGGAGTTAACCCATACAGAACCACAAACACACAGAAACGAAACCTCAGCGAGGAGCGCTGAACGAGCAAGGACGGAAGGTCACAGTCAGAGGTAACGACTGTGACACTCCCACCCCTCAAAGCCCCCCCTCTCCCTCCTCCCAAACAGAAAGGGGAAGTGGGGCAACAAACCAAACAGAACCAGGCAAGGGGACAGAAATCAAAGGGGTGACGAGGTACAAGGGCAGGAACACACACGACGACCGCAACCAGCCCAACCCCTGAAAACCAGCCTACACGGAGGATCCGCAGCCAGTACGCCAGGGGAAGATAGCCAGCCAACACGGCATACACGTCAAGTGAACCGCGCCAAGAAATTACCTCCCCCTCCACTCTCCCTCTGGAGAATGACATGTCTGCCAAGAACTAATGGGCCAGACATGCAGACACCCCCTTCCGGAGGATTGGGACCAGGAACAGGAACCAGACAGGAAATGAAAATCAGAATCAAAGGGGTACAGAGGTACACAATCAGAACACATAAGACGACCGCAGCCAGCACGCAGCCCCTAGCAACCAGCCTACACGGTAAACGCAGCCAGTACGCCAAGAGGAATGCAGCCAGCCTACACGGCCACAAAAGTCATGGTGAACTGCAGTGTGCTAACCACTCTCTTTCCGGAGAATGGCATGTCTGCCAAGAACTGATTGGTCAGACATGCTGACACCCCCTTCCGGAGGCCAGGATAAAGGAAAACACGACCGTAGGCAGAACTGCAAGCTCAAAAGGTTAAACCGGACGTCACCCCTGGCAACCAGCATACACGGAGAACATCGCAGCCAGTACATCAAGGCAACCAAATCCGATACCTACAGGTAGCATAAAGAGAGAAATACAGAATGCACACACACCACAGATAAGCAGAAAACAGAACAAAAAAAACTCTGTGAAAGTTCACTTGTTCATTCTGTCACGAGTTGGAGGTCCCAGGAGAGACCACCGCGTCGTCAAGCAATAAACGGAAATCAGGTACAGACACATAAGAGTTTATTGCACAAACAAAAACATGACAGGCAGCACAGAGAAAACATGAGCTCTATGTACCGTCAGCACAGTGGGAGAAAACCCCCACTGCGCCACTGTCTAGTAATACTCCAGAGGGGCGTGACTAAGCAACTCCTGGTGTTCACTAGAGCCCTAGATGGTAAGGTTAGACTTTGCCGCAGGAAGTTGCCAGGGTCCACTCTGGAGCGTGAACTAGACAGTGACAGCAGGAGCGAATGGACAACAGGTACCAGAAGGTACCGACGGCACATAGGCAAAAATAACAGACAGGTAAATACAAAACAGGGCAAATAATAACACAAGCAGGAGTTCATGCAAGGGAGCAGGAGTGGCAATGAGCAGAGAAGGACTTGCTCCACCAGTAGTAAACTAGATGGCCTTGTCATGCCACTCTGCTGCAAAGGCTTGCTGAACACAGACATATGAATACAAAACAGGGGAACTAATAATACGAGCAGGAG